>NC_135348.1:43756358-44395812 GCF_023851605.1 Tamandua tetradactyla | reverse complement strand
TCAAAAGCAAACTTTGTGCTGTTGGAGGTAGAATGGAGTGATACAAGAAAGTGAGACTCTAAGGCATTTTCTTCCTTCAAGATTTCCATGATAGTATTCTTACCATATGGTATCTTAGTCAAGGCCTCTTAATTCTAACATGCAAGCACCTATTTATTATTTTTCCTCAAGGCTTTTCCACAAAATACCCCTACATAGACAATTCAATGGATCAGATTTCCCAAGTGTCTTCTGAATAAATTTCTTTGTTTTCTCTTTTTTGTGTGTGCTTCTCTAAGTGTCAGGAAATATATTTATTTTTACTGCAGCAAGAAAGTTCTATTTCTGAGACAACATGGATCAGTAGTTTTCTATTGCGGATGACTATTTTCCCAGAAGTAATTGAATCTGGCCCTTACCCTCTGAGCCTTCATCAAGAAATCTGGTTTTGCTCAATGCAACAGCATCAACTTAGAAACCAGATGACTCATATGCTAATTATGCTGGAAGTTTTCTCTAAATTGCCTAGATTGAAATCGTTCTTTTTCCTTGTATTGGTTTTGATGGAGCAGCAAATGCAAATAACTGAAGGGTCCAGGAAAGGAATGCAAATTAGTGAAGTAATTTCCAAATAAGAGATATGAAACAGTAAGCACTGGGGTTTGAAAATAGTAGGCAGGAGGGTATTAGCAGGGATCTATAACTCAGGAAATACCCAGGTTTAACTTTAGGAAATTCTACAGTAATAGAGACCACCTAACTCCTAGAGGAGGGAGCTGGTAAGACCAAAGCTGAGTATGAACCATATGGAAGGGATTCATGGAAAGATTACAGATCAGTAGGTAGTGGGCACATCGGGCCTGGCAACTGAACTAACCAAAACCGGAGAATGAGACCAAAGGCAGTCCAGGGGATGAAAGGAGCCAGGATCTACTGATCATTGAGTTTCAAAGACTGTGTGGACACAGGAGTTGTTCCTGCACCCTCGTCCTCAATCTCGTCATCCGGGAAGGAGACTTGAGCAGGTGTGGGGTACATGAGGTGTGAGGACTGCCCAGCAGGACCCTGGGAGAGAGAGTTGCTTATTTTTATATCCCACGAATGGGTAGGTAAGGAGTGTTGTTGTTTCTTTGGCCTTTTCATTGATTTGATACATGCTAATTATAAATAATGAGAAAATAAAGAGAACAAAAGAAGGAAAGCAATTATTCAATTGTGCATTTTTTACATAAACAGGCTATTTCCACATGCATATCCTGTAGCCATTTCAAACTCAATATATCCTAAATGAACTAACGTCCCCAAGTCAAGTCTTCAAAATATATCCCTTAGTTAATGATGCTGCCGTCTAACGAATTATCCAAAACAGACACCTGGGAATCGTTCATGATTTCTCTTTTTTTCTGAGCCCTGGTCACACCAAGTCCTATTGATTAAATTGTCTGAGTGCCTCTGGAATTCATTCTCTCCTCCCAACCTCCTGCTACTTCTTAGCTTGTAGCCATCTTCTCTCTCACACAGGTTATTTTAATCGTCTCTAATTGCTCTACCTGCCCTGGATGTCTTTCTTCTAAATTCATTCTGGTCAGCATCAATCTTTGGTCTATCTAAAACTCAAACTTCATTATACTTCTCTCCTCCTCAAAGCACTAAAATTTTATTTATTTATTTTTAACTTTAATTTGCCTGGCAGAAGTCAAAAACCAGATGCTCACAGGCTTAACACATCAAGACATTACATTTTGTTTGGCCCTAGCAAAACAAATAAATAATATATAAGAAGCCTTCACCATAAAGACAATACCAATTAGTTAGGATATATTGAAATTAAATATGTTCAATAATCAGAAAACCCACCATATAAAAAGTGAAGATGCAAGCCACATAGAAGGAGAAAGTATATGTGATGCATATTTCTTGCAAAGTCTCATATCTAGTCTATATTAAGTTCTCTAAAAATCAATTTTAAAAGGTAGCGACCCAATAAAACAGGCAAAAGACTAATAGGCATCGGCATAAAAGAAGTTATTCCAATGGTCAATAAACATATGAAGGTAGAACAAGTGAGAAAACAAAGTACTGCTATTGACCTATCAGAATGGCTACGATGAAAACTGCAGACCATGTAAAAGAGGGTGTGGAAAAATAGGAACATTCATACACTACTGGTAGGACTGTAAATTGGGGTAATAAAAAGAACACATTGACCAGTCCATTACACAGCAGTGCCGGATGACACACTGAGTTTACTCCCAGGTATACACATAATAGAGATGCAGACAAGTCTGCCCCCAAAAGACTCAGAGACACGTGTTCTTAGCAGCCCTCTCCAACTCCAAACTGGAAACAACCTTCGTGTCTATCAACATTAGAATGGATAAATAAATCACGGACTACTTTATAGGAATAAGAATCACCGAACTACTGCTGGGCTATACCCCAGACATGGGCAAATCTCAAAAACATAATGATGAGTGGCAGAAGCCAGATGTAAAAAGAGCAGATGGTGCCCGATTCCCCATATGTCCATATCTAAACCAGGCAAAACGAATCCGAGGTGCAAGGAATCAGATCAGTGGCTTCCCTTTGAAAAGGGGGTGCTTAAATACTGAAAGGGTGCCACCGGGAATAGTTCTTTTCATTGCACTGCTTAGTGCATAGGAATGCTCACTTTGTGAAAGCTCGCTGAGCTTCATGCTTTAGAGTTTTGGGCTTTCCTTTGGGTATACTTCCTTCAATAAAATGAAATGTATTTTTTAATAAAATGAGTACAAACACACACACTTTTATGAGACAGAGAACTCCATCCAGGAACCAAATCAAAACTCATTTGTCTTTGGTTTTAGACTGTATTTTCTTAGTAACTGTCCAGTATGCTCTATACAAGTTACTGATTCATTTTTGAACATATATTTTATACTGTAAGTCTTAAAAGACTTTGTCACCGTACATTTCACATAGGAAACACCCGCTGAATAGGTGTTAGATTAAATATGCCCTCCTCTTCTCTATATTATATCAACCAGAAAGGAGAGTTTTATAAAACATGAAAATTTAGGTGTCCTATCAACACAATTATCAAATCTGTATCCTCAAGGATTTAGTCATTAATTTATTCCCAGTAATATAAAAAAGGGTGAATTTTTATTGAAGTTAAAATAATGTTTGTATTGGGTTACGTATAGAACAACATTGTGGAGGAAAGCCGAATATATGTCATCACATTTTTATTACTATTTCTCTTCCCTTTTTGTTAAAATAAGAAATAACGTGTCAGCAAATAATCAGTACAAAATCAAGAATGTGAAAAATTATAGCAATTGGGTCATAAATAAAGAAAACTCATAAGAAATTAGTATATTAAACTGGAGCTAAGCAATTTGATTAATAAATGTGGAATTCTATGCTTCAAGTTTGAAAATATTATTAAATGAAGTTGTACTTTTATCTAAGTTTGTATAAGAGGAAGAAGTCATTATTCAATTATATCCTTCATAAATTTCTGGGTTATCAGACTCACCTTGCCATGAAGAGATGTTTACTGAATAAAAAATATTCCTCTAAGTTCCCAATTATAAACTTTAAGCATGTATGAAAAGAATTCAGGTAAAAAAAATGACCGTGTAAAGCACAAAATTCAGATATGCGTACTGAAAAATTTTGAATAAGACTTAGGCAGGCAAGGATCAAATACTTATTGTTGCATAAATCATGCTTTATTTGTTAGAACTTTTTGAAACATTCATAACAAAATCTGAGACTCACCTGATTTCAGTTCAAATAAACCTGAAACTCAGGCAGGTTCAAGATAAGTTTTGCCAAGGTTCATGAACTTTCATCAGAAGTGCGCTGATGTATATTGGGAAGCTGGGCCACTCAACAGTTTTCACCATGTTTAGACTAGACTCGCTTTAAAATGAAAACCTGCAGATGCAAGCCAAAGGAAGCTGAAATGCAGAAACAAATTCTTATGTTTACTTATCAATATAATCTGCTGCAATATTTATTCATAATTTTTTTTTAAGTTTTTAGGGCATTTTGGCAGGGATAAAAAACACCCAACAACTTTAGTTTGCTCTTCCACCTTTTCTGCGTAGAAAACTCATCAGAATTAATATTACCCATGATGTTATTTTTGACAAGAAAACCAGTAGGATGAATATACGTGTATTTGTGTGGCAAAACAATACTGATGTTTATTGTTCAGGTACTGTTTGGAATATTTTAAAGTATATAATTTTATTCCTACCAGAATCTTCTGTGGTAGGTCCTTTCACAGACAAAACTAAGCTTCAGAGAGAGGTTAAATAATTTACCCAATGTCATGTCTCTAATAAGTTGCAGAACCAAAAACAACTCAGAGAGAGCATAATTACAGAAGCCAAATCTTAGCCACTATAACCTTGTGGCAGTCAGTGCTAGCTGCCTACCTAAAGCACATTTTACCCTTTTTTATTTCAGAGAAGATGTCTGCAATTATGGCTGAGCAGAAAGACAGAAGGTGCCCGGGTCTTCGATTAGTTCCTAGCAACCCAGTTCCTCCTACTTCTAGATGTTACTTGAGAAAAATCAATGCCTTTAAAAATTAAAGGTCCAATATATCAGTTTCTAAAGGGTCTGCCAAAACTGCTTCCCATATTGAACTATCATCATTACAGGTGTCAAAAAAAACAATCACTCAATATCTGCAAGGAAATCTGATTTACTGCTCACTAAGCAAGGAGAAGATGTACTTTTAAAACAGTCTTTCCGAGAAAGCAGAGAGCTGCTACCTTATGGAGGCTTAGAAGGCTCGATGTCCAGGGGTCAGCTTTCGAAGCAGGAGTGCTTAGGTATTGGCCAAATGTCCCAGCCATGAAACTGTGATGGTTTGAGTGAGTCTATCACTGGCTAGTTGGTTTGTAGAAACATGTTCAAGGCGGTGGGACTGTACCTAGTCGGCTGTCCCTCAGCAGCAATGCATCATTAGTGATTGGCTGGCTTTTGGAAACATGGCTATAGTAGCACCATTTCATTTATTCATTGGAATATTGTAAAACACGTTTCTGGTGGTTTCCTGGTTCTAGGGCCAGAGAATAGTCACTCTTTCCTAAGAGGCTAAGGACTCCCTATTCTAGTAAGTCTTATGGATTATTATGAAGTATTATGGATTGAGCAAAGCGTTCCATAAAGACCTGCCCAAATCACACCCGTTTGTAATAGGATTTTTGAAGATGTTATTAGTTAAGGTGAGGCCAAACTGATTCAGGGTTTACCTTAATCCATTACAGCTGGAGCTGTTACATAAAAGCAGAGTACATTCACATAGAGTAGCACACATGGGAGCCCGGCGGCCGTGCAGTGGAGGTTGGGGTTATGTGGGCTGCTGGCCGGCCATCACCAGCAGGTACAGACTTCTGAGAACTCATAATCCCACCTATACCTTGAGTGTAGACTTCTAGCCTCCAAAACTGCAAGATAATATATTCTTCTAGCTTTTAAGGCAGCCAGTTTGTGGTACTTCCTTACAGCCCCTTTGGCAAACTTAAATAAGAGTATTAGCACAAATAATATGAAAACCAAATAGAAATCACAGCAATTCAGTGTTTCTTTGACTAGATTTTTGAGCAACTTTAATTTTATAGCTTCAAATCAAGCTAAAGATTGAAGCATTTAGATTTTTTGTTTGCCTAATTTGTTTTATAGAATATAATATATTCCTTCTCACTTTACACTATTGGTGTAAAAATCCTGCTATGTGAGTAATAACTGACTTTCAGCTGCTCCCAGAAGTGTTAAAAAAATATCTTACGAAACACTTTCTACTAATGTGAAATAATGAATTTCAAAGACTTAATTTCATTTTGAAAGTAAAGTCTCAGATTTCTCTCAATTTATCTAATATTTTAAAACAACTCAAAAATATATTCATTAAAGACATTCTAATGCCAGAATAAATAAAAGCCATGATATGTAATGCAAATGTGATTTTGAAATATCTATTTTAAGAAGATGCTAAAAAAGGGAAATAGATCAGTCATTAAAATTCAATTCTGATAATTGTTTATAAAATTAAGCATATGTATGTTTATTTTCATTTTAAAGAAAATCTATCAATAATATACAATAAATACATAAAGCTGAGCATTTTTTATAATACCGCACAAAGTTAGCTTAGAAGAAATGATTTTACAGAATAGGTATTAGCATAAGATTTCAATTTATGAGTTGTTTTAGCTGTAGAGATGTGCTAGATATGTATATTGCCTTTAGGAAAAGGAATTTCAAATTGAATAAAATCATTCTTTTGGAATTTTCAATAAAAATAATTATATGATATAATATACCAATTTTCCTAGAATAATAAAAGAGGTGAAAATGTTGAAAGGTGTTAATAGGAAAATCAGAATTTTTTCACATAGAATGGTGATACTTCTACACTTGGGAGATCTAGGAAATCTGAATTTAATTGCTACTTAAACCTTAGCTGCCTTGGTACGCCACATGATGCCAGGGTCCTTTGCTACGGTGTTTCATAGCACTTCTGAAGTAAAATTGACTTAATCTGCCTCTCAGATAATATAAGGCCCTCTGCTGAGTCCTCTGAAATGAATATGCTCGTGGCATATTTATGGGACAAACGGTCCAGTGTCAGGTTCAGATGTGTAGAGAGTTAATTGTTCCTCATTGGTGTGTTGTGAGAATGGCTATGCTGCAATGGGAGAAAAGTAGGGTAGTGGCATCTCTGAACTGTCCTTGAGTAAATCTTTCAGTAAGTGGGGAGGATGGTTGGAAATTAGTATGAAGAAGAAGGAACTTAAGCCATTAATGCACAAAAGTCATTAATTGAAGACATAAATTATTTTTTGAAATGGTTCACTATTTATTCATTTCCCAGGCCTAAGTACTATTCCACGGTACAAATTTTGTTCAAATTTATTTTGATAATTAAGTTGCAAGAACATTTAACTGAGATATAATATATACATGCATATCTGCATGTACAGTTTTTACATAAAAAGTTACCGGTTAGGAAAAGAATTGTTGCTTTGAATCAAATTCACTCCCCTCTTTTTTTGACAGAATTTATAAATAGGAAGTGTCCAATGATATATTGTACAAATGAAGGGTCTATTTTTAGACCCTTCCCATGTTTTTATTCACCTTTCAATTCCACAGAACAAATGGGACTATTTAAGATTACTATATGCAGATTTAAATGATCTTAAAATTCATTATTTAAATAGAGTTCTTGAATGAACTTTACTATTCAAAATCCAGTGGTCAGAGGCAAACTTTCACAGTGTCAGGAACAAGACTTGTGGCTACTTTCGGGCTTGAATTTTAAAACTTGAACATTCCATTAGTAAGTGTGTATTGGTATCTTTTCTACTGCCTTGAAGATTTAGAAAAAAGATACATTAAATGGTTATAAATCACGCCTTAGTGGAGCAACTATAGAAATTCATAGCTGCCTAAACTTGAGTTCAGTAAGGTTTATAATAAGAAACTGATAGTTATTTACTCAGGAAATGAAACTAGCCAAGTGGCAGGATAACTCTCTAAAACAGATGCATCACTTCAGCCTGCTATTTATTGCCTGCTTAGTCCCATTTGTCATGGTTTTCTAACCCATTTGTAGTTCAACCCTGGCAACTGTAAATCACCAGGAAAGATGAGATACAGTGGTAAATCAAAGTGAAGAACAATTGCTTAAATAAATGGAAAACATGCTAGGTATGGTGGTTATAAACAATTTATATAGCATTTATCAGAAAAATAGTACAGCTCTTGCTTGTTCCAGAAATATAACCAATGACATATTCAACATCAGAGAACAATTCAGTGGCACTTAATGAATACACAGAAGACCAATTCATGTATGGAAAATGTTATCAATAGCATTGTGCCTATGACATTTAAATGAAATTGTTTAAAGTTGCCCTTCACTTATTCAAATAATAAATTCCTGGTTTGGGTAGAAACATTGTCTTCAGCTGGTCAGTCTGATCACATACTCTTGAGCTCCATTTGGAACCCTAAGCTTGGCTAGGATGATCATCAGAGCTAAAAACATTCTGTTCTTGAGAGCAATCCAATTGCTTAGTCTCTACCCTGGAGGATTTGTATTAAATATACACAGTTGTGCACTGTGAAATTTCTCTTGGTTTAACATATCCTGTATGTAATGCAGCTAAGGTAAATGGTAATCAATTGCATGTTCTTGAAGCTTCCAGGTCTGTCATTCATCAATTAAATCACAGTCAAATGTCTGAACTTCCTTTATTTTTCCATAAGAAATGTGTTCTGAGAATGCTGCTGGCTCATTAATTCTAAAGGATGTACTCAGAGGCTTATTTCTCCATTAAGTATGCTGAATCTTTAATATCAGACAAACTGCAAAAAATAAATAGTTACAAATCCTATTATAAAATATCTTCCCTTTAAATCTTGAGTCTTTATGGTACCCAAATGAGACAGACTTGAAGCTGTTGTTTTGACCTAGCATAAATATACTGCAGATGTCTTCCTTCCAGGATTTTCCACGTTATTTGACAGGCTTCTTTGCACTTTGTTTGAAAAACATAAGATAAGCTTTGCAATAACACATATGAAATGAAATCAGAACAAATACCATCTCTATAAACTTGACAAGTTCAATTCATGGAAAAAGCTGAAATGTCAACAAGGTCTTTGTCAGAAGGTTACAACACTTCCTTGCTATAATTATTATTATTTTATCTCTCTTAGCAACAGATTATGGTTTGTTTAAGCTAAATAATTCTTTAGGAGGTTGACATTGAGATGATTTAGTGCAAAATATGGCTTGTGCTTGTTCAAATACAAAGAATTAATCCCACTAGATTACACAAATAGCACCTGCTCATGCCTGCTAGTTTTCTCTGTCTACATGGAATGTGTCAGAGCAAAATAAGTCAGGAATGACAGCCTGAATTATCAAAATCTCAGAATGTTTGCTCTGTAAGAAAACTGCTCTCTTTTTTTTCTGCTCTGTATTTGCTTGAAAATTAACTCTGAACTAGCCAATTCTAAATGACTGGATAATCACAACATAATTTTATACATTGTGAGGTATGCAATAAGTAGTTTTAATTGCTTTAATATGAATATCCTAAAACACCATTTAAGGTAACTCATAATCTTCTAGAGTAACTATAGATACCAATACAATCTTGAATATAAAATACAGACTTGTATACAATGCATTGTATAGACCCAGTAAGAGCCAGTTCCAGCTCATGTGGTGTATTCATTGTAAAAATGGTCTGATACTTGTCCCTCCCTGCATCATACTATGAAGTGTGATTTTATAGATCCTCAGTTCAGACAGTGAAATAATTTCCCCTATTCTTTGAATCTGGGCTGGCCTTGTGAATTGCTTTGGCCAACAGAAACAGACTACAAGGTTTGCTAGCTTCTGCATTCTCTTTCTCTCTCTTCTCCTCTCCTACCCCACCCCCTACCATCTTTCTCTCTCTTTCAGAATTCTGCCACCAACCCCCAAACAAACTTGAGCTAGCATGTTGGAGAATAACACATCACACTAAGTACAGTTAAGGCTCCTCAGCCAAGGACTTTCTAAACCAATTGGCCCTAGATCCCCTACCAGCTCTCTGTAGACACTAAGTAAACCCAGCCAAGATCAGCCCAGAACAGCTCAGATCAGCAGAACTGCTCAGCTGATAAACAGACTCAGGGGAAGTAATAAATGTTCTAAATCAGTTTATTTTGAACTGGCTTATTATGTAGTGAATTAGCAAAAGGGCTTTCTAATGATTAGGCCTTTTGGCTGTAACAATACATTGGTTTATAATCTCTTGTGAAAACTAAATAATTACACGTGGAGATAAAATTGTCAAGTCAGTATAGTGTTCATTCCTTCCTTTCTCTTCCTAGGTGCATGGCCCTCCTCTGTTTCCCTCTTCATTTCTGCAGACTCTCTTTGCCTAGTAGGTTCTTGCTCTCCAGTCAGGATCCAACATAACCTCTTACAAGACATGCTCACTCGTCTTATTTGGAGCAAGAATCCTCCTTTTTTTTTTTTTTTTTTTAACTATTTCAATTGACCTATTTTCCTAGAAAGAGTTGTGTGATCAAGCTAAACTGTTTTAAACAATTTCTCCTTTGTTTTCTCATAGCACCTTGTATGTATCACTTAGGAAACATTGCAATATTATATTATAACTACCTCATACTTTATACTAGTAAAAATAATTTGAATAAAAGTAAAAGAAACACAATTCAAACTGGATAAATAAAGGAGGTGACGTCATGAACACGGAGATGTAAACAGCTACTGAAAAATTTCTCCTTGGAGATTCAGCTTTAAAAAAGAACAATTATGAATTATTCAGAAATTTGGAGGCAGATATGGACTGGAGAGGGACCCTACAAATCCCGAGTTGAAGTAGAAGAACATCAGGTAAGAAATTTCTGTCCTGGACTGAACAGATCCTCTCCTCTCCTGGTCTCACAGTGCTGAATGGGCAGAAAAACAGCAGCAGGGACCCCTCCCAAGGGGGACAGAATTTACATTGTCTCTCCACAGTAGGACAGACCCTTTCCTTTTCTAGACCTGAGGGGCAGCGAGAGCATTTCAAGGCCCTGGTCAGTGAGAGACAGAGAGTCTGAGAAAATGTGGACAGAAGCTGTATTTCAAGCCCTGGGTCTGAAATTCTGTTCCCACCACTGTGAGAAATGGCTGTGAGAGACATGATCCCAGCCAGGGGGGAAGCTAAATACTGGGACAGCTGGAGGTGAACTCCAGCACAAACAAGGCAGGGGATGCAGACCCTCCTGAGCCAGATTTTGGCCAGCAAAGAGAGGGGACAGTAGCCCTGCAGTCAACTGACCTGGTGAAGCACAGCCTCTATTGATCATTGCCATCTACTGGGAAAAATAGGAAGTGCAAGAGCATTGAAGGGATTTTTCAGACACTACCTATAAAATTATCTCAGACCAACTGGAGTGGATCTAGACCCCCTGCATAGGAACCCACCCCTGTTTTGGCTGAGAAACATGGACTGCCAAATTGTTAAAGCAATGCCCTAAAACAAACCCAGGTCTTGCAGGATGTTGAAAAGCAGCAACACTGGGAGACAGCAGACTTGTTTTACCCACAAACAAAGAGACATCATTAAGGTGCCCAGTGCCTGCTCCCATCCCTGGGATAAATGCTGTTGGTGCCTGGCTTCTGGGGGACAGAAAAAATCTGAAAACTTGTTGGTGAGAGGGACAGATAGAGAAAAAGTCCAAGCAACAGAAAAACCCTAGACAAAAGAGATAAAACAGCCTCTAGAATCAACTGCACAAGGTAATCTGATTCCTGAGCACCAGCAGAATCTCATGACTCATATGGAAGAATGAGGATATGGTCCAACCGAAGGAACAAACTAACACCTCCACCGAGACACGAGAATTGAAACAACTAGTTAGTGATGTTAAAACACATTTTCTAAATCATTTCAATGAGTACAGGAAAAATATGGAAAAACACATGAAGGATATGAAGAAAACAGTGGGTGTCCATACAGAAGAACACAAAAGCTTGAAAAAAAAATGGCAGAACTAATGTGGATGAAATGCACAATAGAAGTGATGAAAAATGGGGATATACAACAGCAGATTTGAAAAGGCAGAAGAAAGGATGAGTGAACTAAAAAGTGGGACACCTAATATTCTATGTACATGAGAAAAGATAGAGAAAAAATAGAAAAATTTGAGCAGCATCTCAGGGAACTGAAAAAAAAAAAACATGAAGCACACAGATATATGTGTTTTGGGAGTCCCAAAAGGAGAAGAGAAGGGGAAAAGGGCAGAAAGAATAATGGAGGAAATAATAAATGAAACTTTCCCAATTCTTAAGAAAGACATAAAACTATGGGTCCAAGAAATGTAGCATAGCCCAGACCGAATAGAACTAAATAGACCTACTTTAATTCACTTGCTAATCAGATTGTCAAATGTCAAAGATAAAGAGAGAATTCTGAAAGTAGCAAGAAAAAGCAATCCATCACACACAAGGGATAGTTGGTAAGACTATATGTAGATCTCTCAACAGAAGGTATGGAGGTGAGAAGGCAATGGGATTATATTAAGATACAGAAAGAGAAAAACTGCCAACCAAGAATTCTGTATCTGGGACAACTGTCCTTCAAGAATGAGAGAGAGTTTAAAACATTTGCAGATCTTGTTCTACAAGAAATATTAAAGGGAACACTACAGGCAGATAGGAAAAGACAGGAAAGAGAGGTTTGGAAAAGAGCGTATAAATGGAGACTAGCAGGAAAGGTAACTAATAGGATTAAAAGAGAGTAAAAATAAAATATGACAGATATAATCTAAAAGGAAAAATTGGAGAAGAAAGTGCTGCTTTTATAGTAATAACATTAAATATTGGATTAAATTCTTCAATAAAAAGACATAGAGTGGCAAAAGGGATTATAAAACCAAAACAAAACAGGACATCTATATCCTGTCTATAAGAGATGAACTTAAGACCCAAGGACAAAAACAGGTTGAGAGTGAAAGGTTGGAAAAAGGCATTCCATGCAAACAAAAGACAGAAAAGAGTGGGGGTAGCTATTCTAATATCAGACAAATTAGACTTCAAATGTGAAATAATTAAAAGAGACCAAGAAGGACATTATATACTAAGAAAAGGTACAATTCATCAGGAAGACATACCAGCTATAAATATCTATGCACTGAGCCAAAATGCCCCAAATCCAAGAGGCAAACATAGATAACACTGAAGGGAGAACTAGATATTTCTACAATAGTAGTTGGGCACTTCATAGACCACTCTCATCAATGGACCAAACATCCAGACAGAGGATCAATAAGGAAGCAGAGCTCTTGAAAAATATGATAAATGAGCTTGACTTAACATACATTTATAGAACATTGCACCCAACAACATTAGGATACACATTCTTCTCAAGTGCTCGTGGATCATTCTCCAGGATAAACCATATCTGTGGCACAAAGCAGGCCTCAGTAAATTTAAGAGTATCAAAATTATACAAAGCAGTTCTTCCATCATAATAGAATGAAGTTGGAAATCAATAACAGGCAGAAGCCTGGAAAATTCACAAATTTATGGAAACTAAACTACACACTCTTAAACAACCAGTGGGTCAAGGAAGAAATTACAAAAAAGAAATCAGTAAATATCTTGAACAAATGAAAATGAGAATACAACATATCAAAACTTTCGGGATGCAGCATAGACAGTACTGACAGGGAAAGTTATTGACTTCAACACCTATATTAAAAAAGAAGAAAGAGCAAAAATCAAGGAAATAATTGTTTACCTGTAGAAATTAGAGAAAGAACAGAAAACTAACCCCAAATAAATGTAAGGAAAGAATCATAAAGATTAGAGCAGAAATAAATGAAACCGAGAATATAAAAAGAATAGAAAGAATCAATAAGACCAGAAGTTGGTTCTTTGAGAAAATCAATAAAATAGAGGGACCCCTAACTAGGCTGACAAAGACACAAAGAGAGAGGATGCAAATAAATAAAATGAGAAATGAGAGTGGGGACATAACTACTGACTCTGCAGAAATAAAGGAGATAACGACATGATCCTATGAACAACAATATGCTAACGCACTGGGCAACTTACACGAAATTGACAACTTCTTAGAAAAATAAGAACAACCAACATTGACTTGAGAAGAAATAGAAGACCTCAACAAAGCAATAGCAAGTAAAGAGATGGAATCAATCATCAAAAAACTCCCCAAAAGAGAAAAGTCCAGGACCAGATGGTTTCACATGTGAATTCTATCAAACATTCAGGAAAGAATTAGTACCAATCCTGCTCAAAGTCTTCAAGAAAATTGAAGAGGAAAAAAAACCGCCTAATTTTATGAAGCCAACATCACCCTAATACCAAAGCCAGGCAAAGACCCTACAAGAAAAGAAAATTACAGACCAATGTCTAATAAATATAGATGCAAAAGTCCTCAGCAAAAATACTTGCAAATTGAATCCAGGACCACACAAAAAGAATTATATACCATGACCAAGTGGTATGCAAGGGTGGTTCAATACAAGAAAATCAAGTAAGGTAATATGTAACTTCAATAAATTAAAGAGGAAAAACCACACAAATGTTGGTTGATGCAGAAAAGGAATTTGACAAAAGTCAGCATTCTTTCTTGATGAAAAGATTTCTAAGGATAGGAGTAGCAAGGAACTTTCTCAACATGATAAAATGAATTTATGGAAAACCAACAGCCAGCATCATACTTAATGGGGAAAGCTTTCCTTCTAAGATCAGGAACAAGACAAGGATGCCCATTGTCACCATTATTATTCAACATTGTGCTTGAAGCTCTATTAGAGCAATTAGGCAAGAAAATGAAATAAAAGACATCCAAACTGGAAAGAAATAAGTAAAACTTTCACTGTGTGCAGATGACATGATTTTGTATGTAGAAAATCCAGAAAAAATCTACAGTAGTAGATTAGCTACTACAGCCAATAAATGTGTACAGTAAAGTAGCAGATACAAGATCAATAACCCCAAATCAGTAATGTTTCTATACACCAGCAATGAGCAATACGAGGAGGAAATTTAAAAAAGACCCATTTACATTAGCAACCAAAAGAATCAAATATTTAGGATAAATGTAACTAAAGGCATAAAAGACCTATATGCAGAAAACTACAAAACTAGAAGAAATCAAGGAAGACCTAAATGGAAGGGTTTACTTTGTTCATGGGTTGGAAGACTAAATATAGTTTGGGCGTCAGTTCTACCCAAATTGTTTCATAGATTCAATGCAATACCAATTTAAATCCCAATAATTTACTTAAAAGAAATAGAAAAAATAATAATCAAAATTATTTGGCACAGTAGTGTGCTCCAAATAGCTAAAAATATCTTGAGACAGAAAAATGAAGTGGGAGGTCTCGCACTATGTGACTTTAAAGCATATTACAAAACTATAGTGGTCAGAACAACATGGTACTGACATAAAGATAGGTACACTGACTAGAGGAATCAAACTGAGTGTTCAGAGGTAGACTCTCACTTCTACAGCCAACTGATCTTTGATAAGGTGGTCAAGTCAACTCAGCTGGGACAGAGCAGCCTCTTCAACAAATGGTGCTTGGAGAATTGGTTGTCCAAAAAGAATGAAAGTGGACTCCTATCTCACATTTATATAAAAATCAACTCAAAATGTATCAAAGCCCTAAACATTAGAGCTAAGACCATAAGACATTTAGAAGAAAATGTAGGGAGATAACTTAAGGGTCTTGTGTTAGGTGATGGTTTCCTAGACCTTACATCTAAAGAATGAAAATGAAAGAAGAACTAAAGAAACAAGATCTCTTAAAAATTGAATACTTTTGTGTATCAAAGGAATTTGTCAGGAAAGTAAAAAGGTAGCCTACACAACAGGAGACAACATTTGGAAACCACATATCAGACAAGGGTTTAACATCCAAAATATATAAAAGGTTCTTACAACTCCACACAAAAAAGGCAAACAACACAATTAAAAATGGGCAAAAGACATGGACAGACAGTTTTCTGAAGAGAAAATACAAATGGACCCAAAATATATGAAGAGATGCTCAATGTGATGGGCTATTAGGGAAATGCAAACCAAAACCACAATGAGATATCATCTAACATCTACTAGAAGGGCCATTTTATATATATATATATATATATATATATATATATATATATATATATATATATATAAAACAGTAAATAAATTCTGGAGAAGATGTGGAGAAAGAAGCACACTTATTCACTTTTGGTAGGAATGTAGAAGGATGTACCTGCTCTGGAAGGGATTTTGGTGGTCCCTCAGGAAGCTAAGTATAGAATTGCCAATTGATCCAGCAATCTCATTACTAGGTTTAGTACTGGTTTGAAAGGATGTATGTTTTAATCCTAATCCCATTTATAAATCCAGCCATGTCTTCTAATCCCTATTGAATACTGTATGTTTGATTCCGTAATTAGATCATCTCCCTGGAGATGTGATTCAATCAAGAGTGGTTGTTAAACCGGATTAGGTGGAGATGTGTCTCCACCAATTCGATTAGTTTATTGGAATCCTATAAAAGAGAAAACATTTTGGAGAAAGCTGGAGATTCTGAGAGAGCAAAGCGACATTGCCACAAGAAGCAGAGAGTCCACCAGTCAGCAACCTTTGGAAATGAAGAAGGAAAATGCCTCCCAAGGAGCTTCACGAAAGAAAGCCAGGAGAGAAAGCTAGCAGATGATGCCATGTTCACCACATGCCTTTCTAGATGAGAGAGAGACCCTGAACTTCATCGGCCTTCTTGAACCAAGGTATCTTTCCATGGATGCCTTTGATTGAATATTTCTATAGACTTGCTTTAATTGGAACATTATCTCGGCCTTTGAACTGTAAAGGAGTAACTTACTAAGTTCCCCTTCTTAAAAGCCATTCCATTTCTGGTATATTGCATTCTGGCAGACAACAAACTAGAACAGTTTATATTCAGAGGAACTGAAAATAAGGACACAAATGGGCATTTTCACACTAAAGTTTATAGTAGAATTATTCACAATTGCCAAGAGATGAAAAGAGCCTAAATGTCCATCAGCAGATGGGTGGCTAAACAGACTGTTATGTAAGAACAATGGAATATTATGCAGCTGTAAGAAAGAATAAGATTATGAAGCATGCAGTATCATGGATAAAATTTGAGTTTATTATGCTGGATGAAATTAGTCAGAAACAAAAGGGCAAATACTCTATGGTCTCACTAATATGAACTAATGTTAAAGGGTGAACTTTAGAGTTAAAGTTGAGAACACAGGTTATTAGGATACAGAAAGAAGGTATAGATTGGGCACTTGGTGCTGAAGGCATACAGACTGTCCACCAGGACTAACTGTAAAGACCCAGAATCGGATAACGCAATGCTATCTGATGGTAGCACAACATTGTAAGTATACAGAACAAAGCTGAGTGTGAGTATGGTTGAGTGAGGAGGGCTGGGGGCAAGTTAGAGGATAAAGACTGTGCCGATGTAACTTAGTGATGGCTAGAGTGGGCAATGATGGTGATTCAATGCCTCATATAGATTGTGGTGGTGAAGGTATGGCTGTGTAAGTATGCTGGGAAACACAGAGTTTTTACTAGGGTTAGACTGTATGATCTGTCAATAAAACTTTAAAAATGAACAGAGCAGCACAAGTGTTTGAATAAAATGTGGAGAGAGAGCTGAACCTATTCACTATTGCTAGGGAAGCAGAATATTCAGCCCTTCTGGAGGAAAGTGTGGTGGTTCCACAGGACGCTAGCCATGGGGTTGCCATTTAATCCTGCAACCCCTTGGTGAGGTATATACTTGGAGGAACTGAGCACACTGATATGAAGGACATTTACTCCCTGTTGTTTATGGTGGCAGTATTTATGAATTGCAATAGATGGAGGTGACCTAAGGGTACGTCGACTGAAGACTGGAAGGGTGAACTGTGGTGTGTACATACAACAGACTATTGATTGGCTGCAAGAAGGAATGAAGTCCTGAGACATGCAACTAGGTGAATGAACCTTGAGGACAGTTAAGTGGCATGAAATAAGCCAGAAACGAGAAGACTAACATTATAATGCCTTTCTGATATGGACTAACTATAATGTGCAAAAATCTGAGAATTGATTTTGAGAGCATAGGTTATCAGGTGAAGGCTGATTGTAAACATTCCTAGATTGTAAGCTCTTACAGCAGTCACATCTATTCCAGGGTTGTAACTGTTATTTCTAAATTCTGAGATGTTAAGCACTATGTCAGCATATAACCTGGTCATTCCCTGGAACTTCAGGTATTTGTGTGACATCTGAGACTCAGAGTTGGAATTCTGCAGCTAGGAAGTCAGCCTAACCCCAAACAGCAACTGTTAAAAACACCAAAAACGTGATCAGAATTCAGTTAGAGATGTTAACGAGGCTGATCTGGGTAGGACTAAGGTAACTCAGACTAAAGTGCAAAGGATGATATTGATTGGGTTTTAAAACCACAACTGCTGTGTGAGACCAAAGGAAGGGGTTTTTATTTGGTGCAAAACTTATATTTTAGGCAACACACCCTCTAATTTAACTTGTATGGTCAGTTTTTTTGAACATCATAATTACATGGAACCATGAATAGGGAGCAAGATCTTGTTGGCTTGTACAGGTTGGTGTGATGCCCTGATACATCCCAGAGTAGGGCAGAGGATTTAAGAAGTATTTGCAAAGTCTCCTTGAGGAACTGGGGGAGAAGGTGGAAAGATTAAACTTCCCCACCTGAAGAAGACATGATATTCTCACAAGCATTAGGGACTGCCACTTTGATGGGACAGGCCCTCAATCTTGGGTTTTGCCCTTATGAAACTTATTCCCACAAAGGAGAAGCTAAGCCTCCTTATAAGTATGCCTAAAAGTCACCCCTAAAGACCTCTTTTGTTGCTCAGATGCAGCCTCTCACTCTGAGCCCAACTCTACCCTCCTCCCTACGTGGAACCTGATTCCCAGGGGTGTAAATCTCCCTGGCAACGTGGGACAGGACTCCCAGGGATGAGCCTGGCCCTAGCAGCATGGGAGTGAGAAAATCTTCCTGATCAAAAGAGGGAAGATAAATGGAACAAAATAAAGTTTCAGTGGCTGAGAGAATTTCAGATAGAGTTGTGAGTTCTTTCTGGAAATTATTTTTATACAGTATATAGATATTCCTTTTCAGATTTTGGTAAATTGGAGTAGCTAGAAGGAAATACCTGAAACTGTTGAACTTCAATAGCCTTGGTTCTTGAAGACGATTCGAAAACTATAGAACTTTTAAGGTGTGGCCATGTGAGAGTGTAAACCTTGTGACTGACACTACTTTTATCTACTTTATGGAGAAATGCGTAAGAAAAAGGAGACAAAAATAAATAAATAGAGGTATAAGGGGTATGGGGTGTTTTGGGTGTCACTTTTATTTTTATTCTTATTTTAATTTTTTTGGTGAAAATGTTCAAAAGTCTATTATAATGATGAATGCACAGCTTTATAACGACACAGTGAGCCATTGATTGTACACTTTGGATGATTATATTTCAATAAAAAATCATTGAAGAAAAAATATTGGAGTAAAAAAAGCAAAAAAACAATGGAATATATTTTCTTTTGGAGGGGAGTAATTAACAGAATTAAATAGATAGCTGCAAGAATGAGGGTCTTAGCAACTGAAGCTGGCAATTAGCATTGCTGAAACAACTTCACTTTCTTTCTCACTCTCTTTCTCTCTCTCTCTCCCTTCTTCTAATTTTTGCTTCTCATTTTGCTTTTTAAACAAACGTTTTTTTCTGCTGCAGACAGGGCTTCTCCAGATGGCAAAGAAACATGATTTCCGCAGCTCAGTAGAGAGAGCATTTTCTTCCCAGCACCCACATATGAAACTGAGAGAAGGGCTTTAAAATGGTTGCTTTGATAATGTTCCCACTTGAGAAATCAACACTGTGATTTGCTGAACTGGAGATGGCCCCACGGTTGTTACCGAAAGAACAGAGGCAGGAAAATTTATTGAAGACACAAAATTTATAGCCACAAGAGTCAAATTCACATACCTATTTTTGACCCAAGCTATCTTATTCTTCCATATATCTATCTGAAAAACTTTCATGTACGTTTTTCTAATTCTGGACATTTCATGAGAGTGTAATTGTACAATTTATGTCCTTTTGTGTCTGACTTCTTTCAATTAGCACAGTGTTTTCATGGTTCATTTCATGTTTTAGCATATATTGGTACTTCACTCCATTGCATGACTGAGTAATATTGTATTGTATGGATATCCTGTACATGCATCTGTTGATGTGGACATTTCTATTGTTTCCCCTTTTGTTTATTAACAATAATGTTGTTATGAATTTTTGCATCCAAATTTTTACACGGACATATGTTTTCAATTATCTTGGGCATATACCTAAGAATGAAATTGCTGGGGCCTATGGCAACTCTAAGTTTCATCTTTTGAAGAACTGCCAAAGTGTTTTCCAAAGTGGGTGCATTATTTAACTTTCCAACAAGGAGTGTATAGGTATTCCAGTTCCTCTACAGCCTTGTCAACACTTTTTATTATCCATCTTTTTAATTTTAGCCATCCTAATGAGTGTGAAGTAGTTTCTTTTTTGGTATTAATTTGCATTTCCCTAATGACTAATGATGCTGAACATCTTTTGATGTGCTTATTAAGAAAACTTCTTAAACTGAGAATTAGAGCAAAACACATCATACCTTAAGCTAGAGGATATAGTTAGCATTCAGGGAGACAGAGTCCATTAGCACTGAAGTATAGCTGGGAACAATTCTCACACCTGTCCTGCTGGCAAAAATGGAACACAAAGAACTCTCTCATGTGAAGATAAGTTGGTCAAAAAACTGACCTACTTCCTCCCCCCCCCCCAAAAATTCTACAGAATAAAGGAAAACAATCAATATCCAGATGATTACAAGGAAGAGAAAGTCTCTGAAAAGAATTTACTATAGAGACCACTGTAACACTTAAGGAAGTAGCTCTGCTTTTTCAGTGTGGTACAAGAGGGCCTGAACTTTATGAAACAAGAATAGAAAATTACAATCTGCGAAACAGTTGAAAGGAAAAATGAAGATAAAGGAGGATAAACGATAAAAGTAGACATTTCAAGAATAAAGAGTGTCTCCATTTGTGGTAATAAAAGAGCATATATTGTACTGCAGAAAATACGCAGGGTAGAAAACAAAGGAAACTACCTTGAATTAATCGGAAAATGACAAAGACATGAAATAAGGTCATTTAAGAAGATTGAGGAAAGAGACCGCATTCAACCAAAAAGTTACAGGTATAGTTAAGGAAGAAAACTAACCACCTTCTAAAAGAGACAGTCTCAGATGACCTTAACAGACATCTAGGTCATTCCCAAATTTGGTATTTTAATCCCTGGCTTACTATCACTCTCTTTAATACTACAATACTTCTTGGAAACTGGAATAGTCACAGACGTAATTCTCATACCCGGGTCTCTTCACTCCTGACTTCTTTGCTGATGATCTCATCCCCCACCCCATATCAGCCGCCCACACTAAAATTCACACATGATGACATGAAATTACCAACATCCACTCTGTTGTCTCAGATTTCGGCATTCCACACTGACTTATTTCTCCCTGCTTTGTTTGAGCTCATATCCTCCAGTACCCATGGACCGTAATTATTCTGCTTCCCCAAGAATCTACACCCATGGACTCTATTACATTTTTACTTCCCTTATCCTCCTCAGATGCTTCGTTTTCCTTCTTCCTCAGTTTGTATGCTACAATCCTTCATTATAATTTCCATGCTCTGTCACCTCCTGGCTCCCTGTTGTTATATTTGCCTGGGGAAACCAGACTCTCTTTAATTCAACACCACCCTTTCTGTTTCTAAAGCTATGCAGCAAAATTGTTAGTGTAGAACACAAAATCACGTGACAGGCCCCTTTTAAATTCATCATATAAAATTACAGCACCCAGAGAGCTGTCTTACCATCATGCCATTTCACTTCTCAGTCTGCCTGAGGAACAATTCTGTCTTTCTTCTCAATCCTCTATTAGGTCCAATAGGCATAATTTGAAAATGTTTGAACAAAACGCGTTTTCTCCGATGTAATACTTTCTGCCCCAGGTTATATGTTCCCAAATAAAATCTAATTTTTTATATACCTCATTGTTTCTATTGTAGGCCTCTCTAGATTTGTATCATGAATGTAGTTTCACTAGACCATCTCTTGCCTTGAGATTTTGGGTCAGGGACTCAAAAATTCTTTAGAGTTTAATAATTTTGCCCATTTTATGGATTCTTTTGAGGTTGAAGTTAACAATTTATGTAAATACTTTGGAAACCATTAAAGTCCTCTGCTAATAAAGAATATGTCATCACTATAAAACCATAATCAGAAATTTACACCCAGAATTGTGGGTTGAGGGACATAGAGAGATTTTAGCAATAGACAGATCGGATCACTATGAATTAGGAAAGCTGCCTCTCCCTTGCTTTGTGATCTTGGGCAAGTCATTTGCTCCCCCTTTAATTTCTTTTCTGGATCTGTAAAATGATGACATCAGTTTCTTCTGGCCTTACATTCCATGCATTCCAGCTTGACCCAGCTCTGCCAAAAGAAAGCTGTAGAAAAGCACACTAACAGGTTACCTACACCAAGTGCGATAATCTCTACCAAATGCACTTATGAGCATTCCTGGTCCCTAAGTGTTCTGATTACACTCTTCCTCACTGCCCCAAACCAGTCTTTTCCCAAGAGCCTAAACCAGATTGTTTAGGGAAAATATGCCTCGTCTAGCAGCTAAGGCCTGAGGAAAGTATTTACCCTTAGCCACACTGCCTAGATTTATGACATATTCTCCTTTCTTTCCCTAATGGCCTACGAAAGAAGTCCGCACACTATGTATTGATTTTAGATCAATATATTTGTTTACAGATCTCATCACCGTGCTGATAAGCGCCTTGGAAACTAGAGGAGCCATTGCCAGTTGTAGTATTTATATCTCCCCTCTCCCAAACTCTCCCAAATGCCCATGAGCACCAACAACATACCCTATCAACATTCCTCTCTAAGAATAACTCACATCCTGACAATTACTATGAATACTAATTGCACATTGACTCAGATCAGTTGGATGAGTTTATAAAGCTTTCCAATCCCTGGAATTCTGGTTCTCAAAGTAAATCTTCAGTAAAAGGTATTTAGAAATACAAAGAAATTTAAGTAACTTGAAACAGAACTTACACTGCTGAATTAATTGACTTATTCCATAAAACATGCTGTGGCCATAATTATTCAAATGAGTTCTAGTTGGAAATATATATTTTGTTATCTTAAACTTCAGATCAGGACAATGTTACATCAGGAATTTTAGTCAGGAAAAGACTACACAATTTTGTCCATCCATGTTTCCATACATAATAGAATTTATAAAGTTATGAAAAAAACTGCAACAGTAGCCTATGTTTTTTTTTTTTAGTGTTAGCCCCAATTCTAGGGGCATGAAGAAGTTTAAGCAAAAAACATAAAATCAGTGCAGTAAAGAACTGAAGCTACCCACCCACCCCCCAAAAACTATTCCCCAAACCTCCGCAATTTGAAAACGTATTGACATGGTCTTTCCTAAGTGCTGCTTTGACCTAAAGTACATCCTGTGACTCATATTCCAATTACTGTTAGAGTCTTTCTGCCCCAAATTGCTGGGAGGAAGGGAAGTGCTGCTGCAGACATTTAAAGTGATTAAATCACCCAGTGTACAGAAACTTGTAAAAGCTGCACCCCGGGAAGGGCAGTGCTTCTCATGGCTTTGTTCTTGTTTCACTTTTATGATCCCTTCTCGAAAGGAAGGTACATTCTGTCTCTATTCAAAAAAAAAGATCTAAGCAACAAGAACATTACCAGTGTGCAAAAGTCTTCAGTTGTTTCCTATTGCTTACCACAAGCAGGCTTGTTATTTTTTACCACAATTGTCCTAAATCCTTATTCAAAATACTCTGGCATTAATGTCCCTTTGCAAATAGGAGCGAATAACTGTAGGTCCCTTTTTTGCGGGAGATTTTGGATTCACCAATCAATTCCAGAGGCCATTTCATGTCCAAAGTCTGCCATTAGGAAGAAAGAAGCTTGAGGAATAGCTTCTGGAATTTGGAATTTGAGGACTGTCTTGTGGAATTTGGATCCACCTGTAGATGGTAACAAGACTATATCAAACTCAGAATGCCTTTTGGGAAATAAAATGGGAAATGCCATGAGAAAACTTTTCGAAGAAGTATCTCAAGCTATTTGCAATTTAAGATAACCTTTATTATAATCACTTCTTCAATGGGATATAGATATTACAACATGAAAGATGTCTTTTTTCCATTTTTATTTTTTTATATAATACACATGAACTGTTTTAAAAAATTCTGAGAAAATTACAGAAAACTCTAAGATAACAAGAAGGAAATATCCATCATTTAATAAAATAACTCAGTATAGATAACTTTTAAATAGAAGTCATAGATTTAAATATTCAATTTTCAAAAGTTAGATTTATGTGCAATCGCTTAGTAAGGCAGCTTTTACATGACTCCAAAAACCGTAATCCTTTAAATTAAAACTCTTCCCTGATAATAGTTGGTATTAGTTATTTTAATGTAACATTTTCAAACTAACGTGTTTCATTTCTTTTTAAAGCAAATTTTCTAATACTTGGAGACATTAATTTTCTCTTGTAAGTATTATCAATATTCTTTCCATGCATCTACGTAGCAACTGATTTCATTAAGTAACCAAGTGACTGTACTAAAATGTTTCATCAAGCAGCAACATGTAGGTTTCCACTTATAAAATGATCTTGGAAGCAGAGAAAAGCACATGGATAAATATAGCAGTATCATATTTTGAATTGGTGATTTACTTTAAATTGTAGCAACTGAAAAAGTGAAAAAAGGGGAAAGTACAAAGGATAATATCTAGTAATTTTTCTTGTCAGGTCCCACAGCTGCTTCATTTGGGGGCAGATTCTAAAACTTCTGCTCTTTATTCACCCAAGCAGCCCAAGGGTATAGAGAGGTAGATCAATGATTAGTTACTACTAGGCTCATGGATTTTTACAGGCTGATCTTAAACATAAAGATATATACAGTTTCATTTGAATCAAAGCCAGTTTGGTGGCAACCTTTGTTGGCTGTGTAACAATGAGGAGCTGATGACCTTTTTTTAAAAGCACTTTTCCCTTTTTATTGAAAATTTTAATTAATAAATGTGAAAATGAGGTATATAGAAATGTGAAATTAACAGCTAATTAGTTGTTGACATGATAACCTTTTAAAAAATGTTTTAACAAGTGTAAATGTAGCAAAATATAAACCAGTTTGAGTTCATGGCTTTAGCACATCCCAAAGGCACATGTTTGCATGTTTCGTGCAAGGAGAATTTCCTTGTTAAAGTCTCAGGGATGCTCTTAACTGTTGGTAAGACCTTTAATAAACAATTTTCAAGGGTAAACCACACACCATTCTGCAGGATTTGGGCTGCGTCCACAGAAACTGTCCTGCCTTTAATTCTGAGCCATGCCAACCCCAGAAAGTCCATTGCGGCCGGAGACTGTGGTCATCAAGTGCATTGAGTAAATAAAAGCCGGTTCCTTTGCAGTAATCGTAGGAAATTTCCTGTCATCTGGGCCTTCACAAGGGTGAAATCTTTGAAATTGTTCCATGTGCACAGACCTGGGAACAGCTCTTTCCTCTTGGGAATGAGCTGGACGTGGGCCTTGTGTGTTGGGGCAAGGCAGAGGGTGAGGGTGGGAAACTGTAAAGAGACATTTAATAAATTCCGGAGACCACGAAGCTGGGTGACTGAGAACTAGAAGTGGCATCATTGTTCTTACACATGCGAACATAAGAAGTGCTGTTGCTTTAATTTCTAAAGGTACACGTGAAAATAAATCTGTGATCATTTGAAAGGGATTTTGTTATACATTGCCAGTATATAATAAAACTGTTCTCCCACAAGCATATTTGATGTTTCTTAGAGAAGGCATGCAAAGTATGATAAAATATTGCTAGACAGTGGATTCTCTAACTTCTTTGGGAATTTGAGTAATTATTTAAGCAAAACATATCAACTTCAAGTGTAGCTCTTGATTTCAGTAGGCCAGTGGCCGAGTTGTGCAACTCAGCAAAGCTTTCACTCTTTCCTTCCTTCGCTCTTCTTTGGCTTGTCATACTTTAAATTGCCCTATGTCACAGCCTGTTAAGAGCCTCAGGCTAGCCAATAGGTGCTATATAAATTTTAAAAATTGGTGTGTATCCAGAGAAGCCTGTTCAATAATACTCCAGAAAGATCATTCTATTCATTAACTGGTACTTGGCATATTTCTATTATTTCTTTGGGTGTAGAACTAAAACTGCTTATTTTTAATTGAATATTTCTTACTAACCACTATGCTTATCTTAGAGGAAGCAGTTTTATGCTTCAAAATGATATATGATAAACTTTATTGCTAATTGCTTAGGGAAACCCTGGTCCCTTTCCTTTTGATCATAATATATTTTCTGACATTCACAGTAACAAGATCTAACATTTAGTGATAACTCAGTGCACCAGACTCTTTTCCAAGTGCTTTATACTTGTTAACCGATGTAATCTTCACTATCAAGAACTTGGGAAGCAAGCATACCATCCTCTGTTAGCAGGTGAGGAAATGGAAGCCCAATTCGGTGAAATAACTTGTCCAAGTTCATGTGGCTACTGTGTGGTACTGATTGAAGCTCATAAATGGTGCTCGGTATGTCAAGAACTTCTTAACACCGTCAATCACTTAGAAAACATCTGTGTTCTCTATAGAACGCAGTTATTTCCACTTTAATTTGATTAAAATGTTGGATTATATTTATTGGATTGTTTGTTTGTACCAGGGAAAAACAATTATGCTTGGAAAATAATTAAAATTGTCTATTTTCTATATGACATACATTTTCTGCCGGCACTAATGTATGCCTAAGCGTTTTGTCTAAGCGTTTTATACTTTTTAACTAGTTTAATCTCCACAACAGTCATGCGAGGTGGGAACTACTGAAGTCTCATTTGAGGATGGAGAAGCCAAGGTTCGGCGAAGTTTAGGACCTTACCCAAAGTCACACGGCTAACAAGTTGCAAAGCTGGAACTTGAACCAGGCAGTTTAGCTTGGATCTGTGCTTTAACCTCTGTGCTATGTGTTTCTCAAAAAACTGTAAGGAAGTATATCCTCAGTTTAAATTAGAGCCTTTCCATGGAGTTCCTGGGCTTACTTCTATTAGCAATTTTTCTAGTGTTAATGGCTGTGTTTTACTTTCATATTTTCCATATCCAACAAAGTCCTTGTTACCCACTAAACAATCAATCAATATCTGAGTTAAGGACATGCATGATACATATAAGATTGTCAAAATAGTTTCTACTTTCTTCACTTAAACTCATGCTACAGCGAATTATCAAAAACTTACCTCAAGGAGTTACTAAAGGGAACAGTGGGTGGTTTTTGAATGACCTATTTTCCAGACAGTTGTTCCCTTCCTGGATTTCGTTGGCTTTCTTTTCCTATACTCTTGGGCAGGAAGTTTCAGGAAATGCACTGTCATTATGAAATTTGGCTCAAAAACAGATTCAGAAAATCAGCAGCACCCATCCCAGAGAGCTGAGACTAAATGGCAAGTTCAAAAGGAATCCTTTCTCCAATAGGCTGTTTTGGTTTCATAATAAGTACCTCTTCATTTCCTTTTGAAAGATAAGCTTAAAAGCAGAAATTTGAAAACTTCACAATATTCACAAGATATATTCTCTTCTTAATAAATCATTTGAGACTATAAACAGTGAGAAAGCGTTAGTAAGGCCAACTTTCAGGTCTTAAAGACCCAAAACTTTAAGATACTTTAGATAAGGTTTGAATAAGCAGCCAAATGCTGTGAACTAGAATTCCAAGACTGTTAGTAATGATAATATTATTTAGCACTTAGAAAATTCTTTGCAGACAGTAACCATTAATCATTAGTTTCCTGCTGCGTAATTCACAAGTTTTATGATTATTCGTTTAAAGGCAAATATAGAAGTTGAGAGGTGAGAGGTGTTGTCAAGGTCACAACCGAAGTTATTGTCTGAGCCAGGTTTTGAAGCAAAACTTTCTGACTCTTTATCCCTTCTCGTATTTCATAAGCCATTACCCTATTTTTGAACCAAGAATTTTTATGTAACTACTAGAATGCTCCAAGTCAAACTCTGCTTCCAACATCTAGGTTGTTTATAGGAGACAGAGTGGAAAGGAGCTATGAAATCTAGGTTGAATTCCCTATTCAAACACATACTGGCTGTGGAATCTTGGGGAAATTTCTGATAAATCTTGAGCCTTGATTTTCTCATTTGCAAAATACAACATTCTTCACCACATGGCAATTTCTGAGGTTTAAATATAATAATGCATGTGGGCAATTATTGATGGTCATAATTTTGAGGTGGACACTGTATACTAGTCACTTTATTTCACATTCTCAGGAGCCAATTTACTGTTACTCTGATTTTATGGATTTCTTAATTTATTTGTGGAATAAATAAATTGTTTATTGTTTGTTAGATGCTTACCTTGTACCAGAGTAACTAGGAAAACGAACTCCCTGCATTCGGAGCATTCACAATTTATAAAGCATAAAATTAACTAGTAAACAAATACGTGTATGTTATGAGGGGTTGATGAATTCTATGAAGAAAAATAAAGGAAAGAGAGTAAAGAGAAGTGATTTGAGTGGGGAATTATTTTATATAGAGTGCTCAATAAAGTTTTGCTGGGCAGGTGATATTTGAGCAAATGAGGGAAATGGTCCAGCAATATGGAAAAGGGGAGATTTCTAGGTAGAGGGAAAACAAGTGCACAATCCATGGGCTTAATAAGCTGTTTAAGGAACAGCAAAGAGGCCAGCCTGACTCTGGTGTAGTAAACATGGAAGAGCATAGAAAGGGCAAAGAAACAGCAGAGAGCAGAGCATGCAAGACTCTGTAAGTCATGGCAAGTGTTTGGGTTTTACTCTGAAGGAGTCTGAAAGGCCTTGTTGAATTTTGAGCAAAAGAGTGACCTGATTTGATGTATATTTTAGAAATCTTGCTCTGGCTACTGTGTTGAAAATAGAATATAGTATAGCAAGGATGCAAGTCAGAAGACAATGGAGGAAGCTATTGCAACTGAAAGACTGTGGTCTGAATTAGGGTGCTAGGTGGGCAGGATTCAAGGTATACTTCAGTATGGCTGATAATAAACAATCAATAAGTACGTTGACAATGAACATTTACATTTAAAAGTTGTCAGCATGCTGATATATTGAAAATCATGGTATTAGATGTGATCATCTGGGGAGGAAGTGTAGACAGAGAGGAGAAATGCATGGAAGAAGTCTTGGAATAGTGCAATTTACCAAGGAGAAATGGAAAAACCAGTCAAGGACACTGAAAAAAAGGACAATGAAGGTGTGAGCAGGACAAGTAAAGCAATAGTTCAAGAAGGAAAGAGTGATTGGATCATATTCAAATGTTGCTGAGTAATTGAGTAAGATGAGTGGTTTTTGGTCCTGTGATTTGTCGGTGTGATTTGTCAGTGGTTGACCCATAAAGCAGTTCTGTTGGAGATGGGTTAACTAAAGCCTTGTTGTCCCGTACCTGAAGTACTTCAGTAGCCTCTGCTCTTCCTACCTCCAATCCATTCTCCATTTTGCAGTCAGCACTACTTTTCCAAGACACAAATCTAATAACATTTATTATGCTTTAAATATTTCCCATGGCTTCCTATTTCATTTAGGATAATTGTGCAAAGTCATAACTCTTCTCTAAAGCTCTGTTTCTGAGATTCAGCCACATTGGTTGTATTTCAGTTCCTTATGTTTGCTATTTCTCTTGCCACAGAACCTTTGGACAGAAGAGTCACATTTTCCATTCCTTTTTCTTACAGTTACATCAGATATTAGTCCATAATTGTTGTTTCAATGAGATGCCTTTCTGGTCACACTGAACAGGTTAAAACTCCTTAGTATTGACTATATTCGGACAAATATCACTGTATCAGAAAGTTTCACAGAATGTAATTTTACTCTTTTTTGCACGATACTGTGACTAAAGAGCATTCTCCTCTGATTGATCTGTGAAATTATGAGGGCAAGAACTCTGCATGATTACTTTGCTTAACATTATGTCTCCAGCACTAATTATATAATGCCCTATAGATGGTCAATACCTATTTGTTGAGTGAATTAATGAATTTTCAAGCCAAGTTTCATTACTCTTACATTTATGGGAACTATACAATTTCTTTCAGATCCTTAGATAATGGTTCTTTAATGAGACTATTGAATATTTACTGTCATTACTACTAAAACTATACTTCTAATTACATGGGCATAATTTTAAAACATCTTGGAAAACAACAGAAACCTCCAGGCTATCCTTCTTCTTTCATAATTATATATAGCAAAATGTTAGAAAGTGACTCAAGAAAAGTGAGTCTTCATAAATGCTTTCTTTATACATGCCTATTGATAATGCTTACAATATATGTTATTGATAATGTCAACAACATAATCATTTCCATATTGTGGAACTGATTGTTATGGAACAAGAAGTTTAGGTGAGAAATGGCTCTTTCTTATAATTCTTTAGGATGCTGCCATTGCTAATTTCTGTTCTCAAGAACAAGTGTGTTGTGAGAAAGGTGGCAACAAAACCAAATTTTGAAAAAAAAAAAAAAAAACAAGCAGGAATGCTTACCTAGCACAGTTCATTCAGCTAGGTTAGTTTCCTCCAGAAAATAAATATTTTGGTGTCCACCCACCCTGACACCACCACATAGCGCTGTCTCTGTAGAGTCATCTGGAAAGTTGGGGGGTATTTAACTCTGCTGCAGAATATGTGCAAACAGAATTGAAGAATGAGGCAGTTTGTCCAGAGGTAAACATAAGTGTAAAGACGTAATTTTGTTTAATCTTTTATGTACTCTCTAAAGGTAACTAATTCATTTTATTTTTTTACTCATAAATATTACATGTAATGTGGGGGCTGGGAGTAAAAGAGAAGGAATTCTAATATTTGAGGATTAACTTCTTGGAGAATGTTCCAAGAGAAATCACATACCCCAGGCTATTCAGAGATAGAGATTTTACATTGAATATGCTACAAAAGAATTTGTTAAAATAATCACTTTCACTCTTCAGCAATTTCCATAGCAACCATGCAACGATTCTTACAATTTCAGGCTTTCGTGGAAGGAATAGCCAACTTGCAGTGCTAGATAATTATATATTCCTATCTTCTTTCCACGTAGGATTAAAGCCAGAGACCATACATTACTATGTTCTGGGGGCTATTAAATAAGCATTTACCATGTTGTTTCATTTAGTCATCACATCAACCATTATTATCTCCATTATATGGACCAAGAAAGGTCAAGAGAGTTTAATTAACCTAACCAATAGCACACCACAAGTCCATTTCAAGTTCGGACTCCACATCTGCTTATCTCCCAGGTTTTAGTTTTCCTAGTATTCAATGCTTTGATGAAAGCCCTTCTGAGAGGAAGCCATTTTTTGATTATTTTAGTTTAAGTTCCACTGTGACATTTTTAAAGTCACAGTGGAAACAGATCATACTTGACAAAGCAGGATCCATGTGACAGGGCAGCTGGGGGTCTTCGTTGGGCATTTCTACATTGTTGATCATCATATTGACTGGCAGCCGAGGCAATGACACGGAGAACCTAGGGCCATTGCATATTTCTGTGCATCCTGTTTCCTTCCCAGGGCCCCTAGCTAAGTGCAGGATGGGCTAACCCCCAGGGAGCAAGCTGCTGGCCATGTGGCAGGTCCTACCTGGAAAACAGTATCAGCCCAGAAGGAAGGTTTTTCTAATTGGTCTGTTCAGAGGGGCCACCATCTGGCAATTTTTCAATTCATACCACAGGAAAGAACATTTATCTAGTCAGCACAATTATCCACTCTATTAGTCTCCTAGGGCTGCCATAACAAAGTGCCACAAACTTGGTGTTTTAAGACAATGAAAATGTATTCTCTCACAGCTCTAGAGGTCCAAAATCAAGATGCTATGGGAGCATGATCCCTCAGAAGGCTCCAGGGGCGATCCTTGCTTGTCTCTTCCAACTTCTGCTGGTTGCCAACAATAGCTTTATCACTTCAATTTCTGCCTCTGTCTTCAGATGGACTTGTTCCCTCAATGTGTCTGTGTCTCTGTATCTCTCCGTCCCTATAAAGATGCCAGTCATTGGATTTAGGGCTCACGTAATCTAGTACGACTTCACTTTAACTTCCTCATGTCTGTAAGACCTTATTACCAAATAAGGTCACATTTACAGGTGCCAGGTGGACACGGATTTGGGGAGATGCTCATCAGTCCACTATGCCTGCAAAGTGTGTTAGTGGCAACCTCAGTAGAGCATGCCACTTCTGCACACTAACACACTCAACAGCATGGGGTTTTGCAACTGTATGAATCCCCTTTATTGTAGGAATTCCTGAGAACTGATAGGTACAGTCACAAGGAACAGAAAGGTTATAACAAAGGTCAAGAAAGGATGTAGAAGAATTTTTAATATCTGAAGCCATTATGAGTAGACATCGCCACATATTAGGAAGGTAAAACAGTGGGTACTAATATTGCAAGTAATTCTGAGTTTCATTATGTTTTAGATGTTTTGTAATAATTATTCAAAATGACCACACATTTTATTTTACGTAAGTAATTGCTTTCAAAAGACCTTTTGTTGAGACCCAGGACCTGGGTCCCACCTCCATATTGAGAATAAATTACGTCCCGCAGCCACATACAGTGACTGGAACAGAAGTTAAAAGTCATCAGATCTCCTCAGGAGAGGGAAGAATGGACAGTGGGGTCATAAACAAAGCACAAAGCCTCCTCTCCTTTGATCACTGTTGATAACAAACCTCAAGACCCTGTGTCATGAGAACTCGCCAAAACTCTGTTCTCATACCCTATGGAATGTTTTGGCCCTAAAACCTTATAAGCCACCCCTTGGACTCCCTGCCCTTCTGTGGAGCCCCGATTTCCATATTTTTCCAAATTGTCACCACTGGGAAAAATCTTCTCCTGATTCTAAGTTCCAACAAAATCCATGCCTAAGTAACTCTCTGCCAAGCATGTTCTTTGGTTTTGGTGCTGTGCCAACCTGAGCTCTTCAAGAGCTGGGTGGAACAATTGGCAAGACAGTCAGGAGACCAAAGAACCACAAGCAGCAGCAGGCATGGGTTCTGGGAGGGGAGAATCTGTGGGAGAAATCCCACATTGGCCTATACTGAACATTGGGGGGGGGGTGCTGCCCGCCTGGACAAATGGGGACCTCCACAAGAGTATGGGAACACTGAAAACTCTGGCAAGGTTGCTAACTGTTCTGCAACAGATAGCAAGACAACTGAATTTTAGCAAAAAAGGAAAAAGAAAAAAAAAAAAAAAAGCCAAGCAGTGGCAGCCATAGCCTGACCCCTTTAAGGAGTCTTACATATGGCCACAGAAGCAGATCAGGCGACAAAAGCAACAGCCCACCATCTAGAAAAGGAATTAAAAATAATAAAAGATATGTGATTTGCTCAAGTGAAAAGAAGGACTCTCTGGCTGATCACCTGCATGGAGTGGACAGTCCGTTAGTGACTCTGGCATGCAGATATGCCCAAGTCAGGAATTCTAAGTTGCCTTGGGCTATTGTGTAAAGGATTTTAGGTACTCTAAGATGGGACTTCAAAGTGTGGGACCCCATAGAAAGGAGAAGGGGAAGAGGAGAGGACGATAGAAGGGATGACGAACCCCAACAAGTGCACCCCATAATGCAACAGAAATGGAAGGCGTCACAAGGTCAACCCCCAGGGTTCAGCAATTCCAACCTCCTGAACCGAAATTACACATTGCTATAAAAGATTACATTGCTGCCGAATTAGGTGATTTAAATAGGCAGTGGTATAGGTAAAAACTAGGGGGTCCCTATCCAATTGTCTCTGAGGTTATAGGACCCCAGAACAGAGGCGGTAGTGCTTTCTGGAGTAGCGATGAGTAAATTGGCATCTATTACCCTACCCTTTGCTACGGCAATGCTTGTATGCTACCTCAGCTGATGCAAAAGCTGCCTCCTTATTGGTATGGCTGATTAACGTGTGTAAGGTTGCATAGCGTAATGAAGGGGATATACTGCATAATACCCCTGATTAACAAAATGGAGGAGCTACAAAATGGGGTTTTAAGGGGGCTGAGAATGAAAACGCCATTATTCCATGGCCTTTGTAGGTCCTGACAAAGAAGGTTTTAGTGCAGGAATGAAAAGGGCAGTGCTGCATCCTGCCCCCAACCATTACTATGGACCTCTGCTGCTCATCCTAAACCTGCTAGTAGACAGCCCATTTTCCTTGCTGCTCAGGTTATAGCTGACCTCAAAGAGTCAGAGAGGCTAAGGAAAACATAAGACAGTGGGAAAGGCTCACTATGAACATAACATCTCTAATCAGGTATCCTGCAAGCAGATAAGGTGGATCTCATTGTAGCAGGCACAGAGATAGGGGATATAGATAAGCAACCTAATGCAGTTCTGTAAAACTATGGACCAAATTGCCTGAGAACCAAAGATTTCCTAAAGTGAGCTCCCAACCTCTGAAGGAGGAAGAAAATGATGCAAGAAACTGCAGTTCAGAACTCAAGACCTGGAACCCTCCATTCCCTGGTAAGATGCTTGGCAAGCTTCTTTCCCCCTTCTGCAGGGGGAGGTTGAGACCCCCAGCTGTAAACAATAGCTGGGAAACCCAGGGATCAGAGGCAGCATGCAGAATTAACCATTTACTGGCCCCATACTAATCAGCAGCAAGTATTAGTATTAGTAAATATGGGAGCTGAATGTAGCCTGATTCCACAGGCCAGTACTGGCTACAGACACCTGTGGAAGGAGAATGATCCAGGCAAAGTGGAAAAGTCTAACTTTGCAAATTGAGAGATTGCCCCCCCCATGCATATAGTATGTATTTCCCCTTGCATTTTAATAGCTGGTCTTCTACAGAATGGCGCATTGCAGACCACTATAAGGGAATTTTGTCTCCAGTGTGAAGTGATCAAAGTGGTCTTAAAGGAGCAGATTTAAATGGTCCCCTGTGAAAGTACCTCCACCTCAGAGGGTTCTGGCTACAAAACAATATAAACTTCTGAGACGGCACCAAGAAATCTCAGCCACTATCAAAAAGTTGGAGAGGGTGGGTGTTCTAGTTTGCTAGATGCCAGAATGCAATATGCCAGAAACAGAATGGCTTTTAAAAAGGGGAATGTAATGAGTTGCTAGTTTACAGTTCCAAGGCCGAGAAAATGTCCCAATTAAAACAAGTCAAGTCTATAGACATGTCCAATTTAAGGCATCTGGGGAATGATACCTTGGTTCAAGAAGGCCAACGATGTTCAATGTTTCTCTCTCAGCTGGAAGGGCACATGGCAAACATGGTGGTGTCGGCTGGCTTTCACGTGGCTCTACCAAAAGGGACTCTCTCCAAAATGTTTCCTCTTTTAAAGGATTCCAGCAAGCAACTCTACCTTCAGTGGGTAGAGACACACCTCCATGGAAATCATCTAATCAAAAGTTACCACCCACAATTGGGTGGGTCACATGTTCATAGAAACAATCAAGATACTCCCACCCAGCAATATTGAATGAGGATAAAAGGGCATGGCTTTTCTGGGGTCCACCACAGATTCAGACCCGCACAGTGGGGCTAATAATTCCAACCCATAGCCCTTTCAATAGACCTGTATGGAGTACGAAAGCCTGATGAAATGTTGTATTCGACAGTTAAACAAGGTAGTACTGCTGTTGAATGCTGCAGTCCTGTACACAACAGGTTTATTACAAGAGATTAGCACCCAGTTGTGTCAATATCATTTTGTGTTGGATCTTGCTAATGCTTTCTTTACTATCTCCCTAGAAAACTCAAGCCAGCTTGCATTTGCCTTCACTTGAAGAGCCCAATAATGGCATTTTACTGTACTTCCCCAAGGCTATGTGCATAGACAAACATCTGTCATGGGCCCATGGCAAAGGACCTGCTAAATGGAAAAGAAGTAACTCTTTCACTATATTGATGATGTCATGGAAACCAGAAACTCTGTTTCAGAAATAAAAGAAGCCTCAGGCTCATTGCTATCTCACTTTGGGAATTGTGGATGGACAGTCAGTTGTTATGAGCGACAAGGCCTTGCCTGTATTGTCAAATACATGGGTGTTGATGATTGGATGTGCTGGTTTGAAGCTGTTATATATCCTGGGAAAACCATGTTCCTCTATTCCAGTCTTGTGGCAGGGGGCAGACCTATTAGGTGAGATTAGGTTATTTCCATGGAGATGTGACCCCACCCATTCAAAGTAGGTCTTAATCAGCTTACTGGAGTCCTTTAAGAGGGAAATCTTTTTAGAGAAACTCAGACACAAATGCTCAGAGATGCAGACAGAGAAATGCTCCAGGAGATGTCAGAAATTGAGATAGCCATTTTAAAATTAGAAGCCAGGAGAGGACAGCAGACATTGCCATCTGCCTTCCTTGTGACAGAGAAACCCTGGACATGATCAGCCATTCTTGAATAAAGGCATCCTCTTGTTGATGTCTTAATTTGGACATTTTCATGGCTTTAGAACAGTAAATTTGTAACCTAATTAATCCCCTGAAACATTAGGGAAGACACAAATTACGCCTTCTGCTATAATTGACAAGGTGCAATGGTTCCAACACCACAAACACCATCACAACTAATGCCTTTCTTGAGGATGTTGGGATATTGGAACCCTTTTCGTTCCTCACTTATCCCAAATATTAAAGCTTTTATATGTTCTCATTAGGGCCAGCCATCCCTGAGAATGTATTGCCTCCCAACGGACTGCTTTGAAAAGGCAAAGTGGGCAATAGCACAGGCACAAGCCCTGGGTGGGGATGGAGGGGGTAGATCCAGACCCGTCTGGGAATTGGATGTGGCCAGCACTGATACTGGCTTTGGGTGGGGTCTGTGATAGAGGCAACATTCTAAATGAATGTCCCTTGGCTTTTGGTCACAATCATGAAAAGGGGCAGAACTGAGGTACAGCCCCCTGGAAAAGCTATTGTGTGCTGCATATAATGGTTTATTGCAAGTAAAGGGACTGACACGAAGATGCCCAGTCACCTTGAAAATGACCACCCCTATTCAGGGTTGGATAACAAGTTTTCTAAGTCATGCTCTGGTTGTCCTCAACTGAGCACACTGACCAAGTGGAAAGCCCACCAGCTACAGAGCAGCATTTTCAATACCAGCCTGCTGAACTGCAGAAATGCACAAGATTTTTGGAACAGTGCTTTATATAAAAGGCTCGATGCTTAGAGTCTCTGCACCTAAAATAGTTGTTGAAGTGCCCACGATAGAAGGCACAGGTACAGTTCCTGAATCTGCTTGGTCCACCGATGGGTCCGCCAGTGGGCAGCCTCCTTCATGGACAGCTGTGGCGTACAACCCAGTCCTGACACCCTATGATGGGACACTGGGATATGGAGAGCAGTCAACGGGCTGAGCTAAGAGCAGTGTGGGTGGTTGCGGTGCATGGAGAAGGAGATGCTCTATCTACATGGAACACTGGGCTGTTTTCAAAGGCAATATGACCCGGATGGCCTCCTAGAAGCAGGAGCGATAGACAGTCATAGGTGGCCCCTCTGGGGACAAGAATTGAGGAAAGATGTCTGGGATGCCTGCCACTGAATTTGTAAGGACATCATGTTCCTGCCCACACTCCCAACACATCACCTGGGGATGTGGAAACAGAAGCACTCACACAGGTGTGGAGCAGCACATCGGAAACCAGGAAAGTGGCAGAATTGCTTCATTGGAAAAGTGGATTCTAAAGGCATCAACCCCGCGGCATCTGGCACAGCAGTTCCCACTGCCAGTCACAGGCCGGAACCAGTGGACATCACTAGGCAGTGCCCTTTGTGCCCCCACACCGAGCGTGTGGGCTACCTAACCACATGGGGCACATTGGTAGGTCACAAATAGTGGTGGCCTGGTGGCAAGTGGATTACATTGGCCCCTGTTCTAGTTTGCGAGCTGCTGGAATGCCAGAAATGGAATGGCGTTTAAAAAGGGGAGTTTGATAAGTTACAAATTCACAGTTCTAAGGCCTAGAAAATGTCCCAATTAAAGCAAGTCTATAGAAATGTCCAATCTAAGGCATCCAGAGAAGGATACCTTGGTCCAAGAAGGCCAATGACATTCAGGGTTTTCCCTCAGGGCAGGAGGTTTAAATTAAGAAATGATTATAGTTAGTTCAAGTTCTGTTGAATGACAAGCTTGGTAGAGCATTTTAAAATTACACCCTTTGTTTTTATCATTCCTTGATATATCACATAACAATGGAGAATCCACTACTTCTCAGACATTGTCCTGGGGTCTGGAGATCTAGCTGGAAGCAGATAAAATCTTTCTCTCACTAAGCTTCTATTCTATGGAGGAAACAGATTGTAAAATAAGCAGAATATAAATAAATAAAAACAGCAATTCCAGACAATGATTTATGCCATGAAGAAATATAAGACAATGTGGTGGAAATACCTTGGATGAGGGTGACCCTTTTAGATTGGGGGATGAGGGAAGGCCACGCTGAGCTTTAGTCTGCGACTCGAATGTGGGGAAGAAGTCGTCAGTGGGGAGATGTGGCTCAGAAGCTCCCCAGAAAGAGCAGCAGCACGAGGAAAGCACTGGGACTTAACAGAGGTTTCAGTGCAATTTGTGTGTGTGCACTTATTGTGCCATGTGTGTCCAGAGATTTATTGAGATTTTAATGTTTTCTCTCTTTTAACTCACATGGCAAACGACATGTTTTGTTGATGTCATATATTTTGAAAAGACATAGTAGAAAACAAAGCTAAGTTTGCATTCTCTCTACCACTTTGTGGTAGTGCTTCAAACTCTCTGAGCCCCTCTCACAGGGTGGGACAATGATACTCACAAAGAAATTAGTGTGTATTAGGTATTCATTATTGAAAATATAGTCTTTTCTGATAGCATCAAGATACATGGTATATGAAAGAATATGTCATGGTATATAAAGTATATATGAAAGAATATACCAAGTATGCCAGTTTGAGTCTGTTGTGTATCCCAGAAATGCCAATTATTTTAATCCTTGCTCAATATTGCTGGGTGGGAGCTTTTTGATTGTTCCCATGGAGATGTGACTCACCCAACTGTGAGTGGTAAATTTTGATTAGATGGTTTCCATGGAGGTGTGTCTCTACCCACTCAAAGTAGGGTTGCTTACTGGAGCCCTTTAAGAGGAATCATTTTGGAGAAAAGTTTTGGAGCCTATGCAGCTGGAGACCTTTGGAGATGAAGGAAAACGCCACTGGGGAGCTTCATGAAACAAGAGCTGGGAGGGAAAGCTAGCAGACTTCAACATGTGTCCTTCCAGCTGAGAGGGAAACCCCAAACTTCAACAGCCTTCTTGAACCAAGGTATCTTTCCCTGGGTGCCCTAGCTTGGACATTTTCATAGCTGTGCCTTAATTTGGACATTTTCACCGCCTTAGAACTGTAAACTTGTAACTTATTAAATTCCCCCTTTTATAAAGCCATTCTATTTCTGGTATATCGCATTCTGGCAGCTAGCAAACTAGAACACCATCTATCTTTGTATAGAATACTATACAGAGAGAAAGTGATTAACAGTCTGTATCAATGTCTGTTAACTAATCATGAGAAGGAAAGTGAAATATGTATATGCATGGAATAAAGTGTTTTATTTCTCTTACTGAGCAAAGATTTAACCCTAATTTGGTCCTTAGGAAAGCTTATGCTCATGATCGCTTATAATCTTACAAATAAAGAAGAAATTAATTATTTAGCCTAGATCTATAGATAGACAAGGATTTAGTGAGGGAAAAATTAAAATTTAATCTGACTTCATATTGGTTTTCTAAAGGTAGCACAAATGCACTTCCAGTAATATAACTATTATTATTAATAGTAGTAGTAATAATGATAATCTGCTGCTAACAGTGATAATAATAATGAGCATTTCCTGAATAAATGCTTTATGTTTGGCACCATGATAAATGTTTTATGTGCATTATCTTATTTAACTTTTATAAGTCAATGAGATAAGTAATATCATCCCAGTCACAGATGAAGAAACTGAGGAGGTGAAAGTTCATGACTTCCCAGGCTCATCCAGCTGGTAACGCAGAATTAGAATATGAAGTCATTCAATGGGGTTCTCTTAATCTCTAATTGTTCTGATGTGCTAAGAAGCTCTTTATAATAATTTATTGAAGTCATAACAATCTATGTAGTCAATGACATTGAAAAAATTTCTAAAACTTATTTACAATTTTAAATAAATTCTGTATTAAATATACCTGGATTTTGTAACATCTACTTAATTATGGAAGGATATGAGGTGAATAAAATTTATTCCCTTAACCACATTAACTAGCAAGTTCTAAGAATTCTTTTCAAGGGTTTAAATTAGTTATTCCTAGTCTCAAAAGATAATGTGCCATTTACAAAATAAAAAAACCAGAAAAGCTTCTCTACTTACATAAACACACACACACGCACACACACACACACACAAAGACCTTTTTTCTGCTTTCCATCAAAGTGGAAATAAAAACTGAAATTACAGAACTTATAAAAATAATTATAATTAGAACATTGCATTTCAGAGTCTGTGTGGTATATCTAAAGTAATTATTAGGGTAAAATAATTAAAAATTAAAGAAAAAATAAATGAATGACATGAAATAGATTAATTAAATGTCCAGCTCAATAAGCTAGAAAAATAAAAACAAAGTAAACCAAAAGAAAGCACAGAGAAGAAACACCAAATAAAAATAGGAATTCATAACTTGAAGAATAGAAAAGCAGGTTTCACCAATTAATCAAAATGCTGTATTTTGAAAAAAAAATAGCAAAACAAATACACCATTAGCTAATTGACCAAGAATCAAAAGGTGAAAAAACAAAATATGCAAAATAAGAAGTGACAAGGTAGATAAAATATTGAAATAGACTTTCTAATCTTAAAAAGGTACTTTTCAGACTTCAATACAAATTAGTTTGTATACCTATGTGAAAAGGATAATTTCAGAGGGAAACAGAGATTAGTATAATTGACTCAATTCAAAGTAGAAGCTTAAAGAGATCAAAAAAAACAAAAAAGAATAGAGAATATTATTTAAGCAATTGCCCCACCCAAAGAATTCAACTAAGCTGTTTACATAGAGGGATTCTAGCAAACCTTAAATTCAGTTAGTCTTAATGCTCTCTATATTTTCACAGAGCATTGAAATGAGAAGAATCTTTCTAATACTTTTTATGAAGCAATTATAAAATAGATAGTTAGTCCTACAAGGACATTGCCAAAACACCCAAATCACAAACTCATGAATATTGACACAAAAAACACTGACTAAAATAGCCAACAGAATGCAATAACAAATTTAGAAAAGTGATGCAACCAGCAAAGTGAGCTATATCTCAGGAATGCAGATGTGGTTTAATATTAGAAAATACATTAATATCATAAAGTTTACTAAGAGATATAAAGAAAATATTATTTAATTGCTTCCATAGATACTGAAAAAGGCTTTAAGAGAATTTAATACTCTTTTCCTGATAAAAACAATCAAGAAAGTAGTAATTGGAGGATACTTTATTTATATGCTATAAATACATATCCTAGTCCTAAATAAATTTACCTTTATTTGATGGGAACACACTTGAAGCATTCCTGGCCATATAAAAATAAAAGAATGTCCATTATTTCCATTGCTATCTAACTTGATACTAGGGGTATGTGTCAATGCACTTAAATAAAGAGATTCAGTTAGTAGCATAAGAATTGTTAAAGACAAAATGACTATCTCTATTTTCAGATGATGTTACAGTATACTTGGAAAACCCTGGAAAGTTAACGATAAAACTATCTCCAAAAATAAAATAATTCAGTAATGTAGTAGGTTATATAAATAACATACAAAAATCAATAATTTTTGTATACATACACAGTGACTAATTAGAGAATATAAACAGCAAAGGAGATAAACCCAATCTACAATAGCAACAAAGATTATAACTAGAAATAAAGTTAACAGTAAATGTACAAAATCTACACAACACAAAGTAAAAATACTCCTGAAATATACAAACTAGATTTGAATAAATAAATGGAAAGACATAATCTATTCTTAGGAAGACCCATAGTTCTCTCAGCTCTCATTAATTTAATTTAGACATTTAACAAATCTCAATAAATATACCACCCAGCTTTTTTTATAGATCTAATCAAGCTGTAACTAAAGTTTATATAGAAAAACATATGTATGAATGGCCAGAAAAACATTGAAAAATAAAACTATGAAGAGAAACTAGCCCTACCAGATATTAAAGCATAATACAAAGCATCCTTAAGTGAAACAGTATGCTACTATTGCATGTGTAGCAAAACAGAACAAAGTAATAGATTAAAAGCTAAGAAATAGATTCATGAACATGTGAACATTTAACATATGATAAATACAGCATATCACATCCTAGAGTCAAAAACTGAGTTTTATTTAATGCTGCTGGTACAACTGGGTAACTATTTGGAAAAAGGTAAAATGAGATCTATACCTCCCACCACAAGCAAGTATAAACAAGGAGGTCGGGGATCTAAATGTAAAAAGCAAAGCTCAGTCAAGTACTAAAAGAAACACGAGTTAACTTCCTTTTAATCCACTGTAGGAAAAATGCAGAGGAAATAAAAGATTTGTAAATCTGAATACATAAAAAAAGGAAAAACTCATATTTTTCCCCCAACCAAGTTGGGAGAAATGGATAGAAAAAAAAAAAGAGCCCCACAACAAACAGAAATTTAAAAATAATAAAATTGACCTTTAACGTTCTGACTTCACTTGTGATAAAAGAAATGCAAACTGAAAGAGCGCCAAGGGCACGCCACGTGCTCAGCAGGCAGAGCTCTCGCCTGCAGTGCGGGAGACCCGGTGCGTTTCCGGTGCCTGCCCGTGCAAAGCGACAAGACAAGGACAAAAACAAGCAGCACTGAGATACCACTTCTCAGCTCTCAGATTGCTGAAAATCTAAGAGACTTAAAGCACATCCTGTTAGTCAGTCTCTGGGGAAATAGGCACTCTCACGCAATGCTGGTGAAAATGAAAACTGATACATCCTTTCAGGAAGGGAAGTTGGCAATAAATACATACTTATCTTTTTTTTTAACTTTTTCAAATTTCAAAAAGGATACAAAACCGATACAGAAAAGTCCAATATACTCTCTACCAGATGCTGAATTTATGAACTTTTATCATTTTGCCATATTTTACACCATTCTTTGTATCTATCTACCTACATACTTACCTACTACCTACCAGTCATGTATTTTCTAAAGATTTGAGAGTAGGGTGCATTTATCATGCTCCTTGAGCACTTGATACAGCCACATGTATTCCTAAGAGCAATGATATTCACTTTTATAACCTCTTTAAGAGGCTATCAAGTTCAAGAAATTTAACATTGACATGAAACGTACAGTATATATTCCACTTTTTTCAGTTGTTCTAGTAATGACACTTTGGCATTTTCTTCTCCATTATTAGATCCAGCCCAGGACCATCTAGCCATCTATTGCATTTTTATTTATTTATTTATTTATTTATTTTTACATGGCAGTCTCTGAGAATCAAACCGGGTCTCCAGCATGGCTGATGAGAATTCTGCTACTGAGCCACCATTGCACCACCCCATCTATTGCATTTAATTGACGTCACCTCATAAGTCTCTCTCTCTCTTTTTTAACTGTGGAAAAATATATGTACTATAAACTTACTCATCTCAACCCACTCCCAAGCATACAATTCAGTCGTCAATATTGTGCTACCCTCACCACCACCCATTGCTAAACCTTTCCATCACCCCCAGCAGAAACTCTGCACCCATTATGCATTAACTCTCCATTCCTACCCCACTCCCAAACCCAACTGTGCTTTACTTTCAGTTTCTGTGAAATTGCATATTCTTATTTGATATAAGTGGATATGATATTTGTCCTTTTGCACCTGACATATTCACTATTTCAGTCCACATGACATCTTCAAGGTTAATCCATTTTGTAGCATGTGTCAGAATCTCATTGCTTTTTAAGACTGAAAAATAATCTATTGTGGGTATATACAACATTTTGCTCATCCATTCATCTGTCAGTGGACATTTGCCTCTATTTTTGGCTCTTGTGAATAATGCTGCTATGAGCATTGTTGAACAAATACCAATTCAAGTCCTTGTTTTCCATTCATTTGGGTATATACCTAGAAGCGGGATTGCTACATTGTATTCTAACTCTATGTGTAAGTTTTTGAGGAATCACCAACCTATTTTCCACAGCAGCTACGCCACAAACAAAGAATGAAAGTGTTCAAGAGGGTTTATATTACTTACTTTCATCTAAATATAGATGTGTATCTGCTCATTTTGTGCAAAAAAATCACAAGAAGAAACAGGAAATAATGAGACTGGCGTTCTACAGGAAGAGGGCAGAACAGGCTGAAAAGGATGGGGGGATGGATGGAATGGATGATGAAGGAGTGACATTTTCTGAGTATGCATTCTTGTGTGGCTCTGACTTTTAGAACCATGTTGATGTTTCACATATGCAATGAAGAAATAATTAATTTAATTCAACCAGGATGTGGAGAAACTCAAGCTGGAATACAAATAGCAGCAAATGAACCTCTAACTATAGTACAAATGAATAATATATCCATACTTATGGCGGGGGGAACTGATCTAATCACAATGAAAAACAGTAAGTGATTTGTATATTCTAAGGCTAATGACAAAAAGAACTGCACACACATAGTGCTCTAGTAAATTTGTTTTGTACAAGGGTATGGGTTAGTATTTCTGAAAACATTTTATATATATTCAAAGACTGAGCAAATAAGTAAATACATTATAGAAATTAAGATTCCAGTTTCTCACTGTCAAATAAATGAGTTACAAGTAAGGAAGTTTGGAAGGCTTGGTGTGGAGGATTGCAATTAGAGATAGTAATAGGAACTCATGGATATATATATATATATATATATATATATATATATATATTATATACAGAAAGATAGATAAAATTTGATATTGATGAAAGAGAAGTAAATATTTTCTTTACTACAGAAATTCAATGAATAAATTTAGAAGGAATACTGGATATAGAAAATAATCATTTGGCAAACCCACAGTAATCATTTTACCAGGCAATGGACAAAGTTATACTTAATGGGAAAAGTATAACGAGAGATTGGGAATTTGCATAGCCTCAAAATATCTTCTCACAAGATTCTTACTAATGACAAAGGGAAAAATAGTGTCTTTAGAGTAGGCAAACCAGGAGGCACCACCTAAACCAAGTGATCAAACTCAATGCAATGGGCAACTTGACTTACTGACATTGTGTTTCTTAACATGATGCATTAAAAAGCACAGATCATTTCCGTAGTGTTATTGCCAAAAATACATAAACCAAATTTAATCACAAGAAAGCATCATTCAAGCCTAAATTGAGACACATTCTACAAAATAACCTGCCAGTACTTTTCAAAAGTGTGAAGGTCATAAAAGACAAAGAATGAGGAACTGTCCAAGTTCAACGGTGACTAAAGAGACATAACATAGTGGGAGGATTAACCAAATAAGGTCTATGGATTAGTCAATAATATTGTTCCAGTGTTAATTTCCTGTTTTTGATCATTTCAATGTGATCACATGGACTATTAATATTTGAGGATAATGGATGAAGGGTATGTGGGGAATCTTTGTACTAATTTTGCAACTTGTTTGTTAAACCTCAAACTATTTCAAAATGAAAAATTACAAAACTAAATTCAGTTGACATGTGAGGTCCATATATAATCCACGTTGTCATTCGCATCTAGTATCTATTGTGTTTTGTCAGCATAGTCAGTTATTTTGAGTTGGAAATCAAGATTTCACTAGGAGGATAGTCCCCACATTGCTGGAGAATATGGCACTATGTACTGTAAATGGAAATAAAATAATGAATTATATTTCCAAACAAGACTTCTTTAGTCATTAAATTTCATATGTTATGTATTCAGAACAACCCAGAAATTCTTTTGTGGCCATAAGAATTCTACATAAATTTGTGAAATCCTAATACAGAAAGTAAGAGTAAGCTCTTTATATGAAGATGATTTATAGCTAAATGTATTGTACCTTTCCTATCATTTAATGCATATTAACTTGTAAAAACTTAGCCATAAATCTAGGCAAAATATACAATTTTATTCTCAATTTTATTCCAGCCATTTATATTTCTAGAAATTACCAGAATGACTTGTTGTTTCAATTAAAGATTTTGGTTGTTTGTTTTGAGCTTTTAATGCTATTGTCTTCATCTGATTAGGAAGCAGAAAAATGAAGGTCTTGAGCAGATAAAATCCAAGGATGTGGAGCATGAGCTAGTAGCTTCTTCAAAACTATACAATTTTTTTTCTTATCAAATGACCAAACTGACTTCCTTGAATTAGACATTTAAAGATTTGTTAAAATAAATCATTAGACAAGATAACACTTATGGGAGTTTATATGAACAGTTTACAATACAATTCAAGTAGAAGCAAGTGAGGAAATGCTATGATTGGCTGATGTTATGTTTCCATTTTACATGGGGTGGGGGCCCTATAAAGTGGGAGTAGTTATACATTGATTGGTATTGTCTGTTTGTCCGTTCTGATAAACTGTCTCTCCTGGTCTGAACAGGTTCATCAACAGGTGTTGCTTACCTGTAATTCTGTAATTCTGACATTTTTCTCAGAAAACCCTTTGAGGTCAATTACTTTTGCCTTGTGTGGTCCCTCCCAGCAATTTCCAATGCAGGCCATTGGAAATAACCATTTTATTTTACTTAACAGGCTGTTTTGAGGACATGATTCTTGAGCAACTCATCCATTAATGCTATCACCAGCCCCTGGCCCACCATATTGGAAAAAATTAGGACCATTTCCTCAGTGAAGTTTGCTACCAAAGAACTGATCTTTTTCTAGTAGCTTTCTATGAACCTGTGTTGATTTTTTTTTTTAAACTAAACTACATGCCACTAAAGGTCTCTGATGATTTCTGCTGATTCAAGTTCATACTAATATAAATCATATACCATAAAGCAAACACATAAATAGAATTCATGGAGGAAGTCAAAGTGATTTCAGGGGCTCATCATAGGAGTCTTTGTGCCCGTCTCTAAAGGTCCACCATTTGAGACATCACGAACATTTGCCTTCATCCTTTTCCAGATCAACAGCCTTTGAATGACTTCCAAACCCTGAGCCATTCCTAAATGGCCATGGAAAGAAATTAAGCTAAGAAAAAAAATGGGAAGACTCTCAGGAAAAGTTTCCTAATTGTGAAAACTGTTAAAATGTGGGATAAATATCCTCTTAGAGAGAGGATGGCTGCCCATCACAGAGGCTTTAAAAACAGGGCTTGACTAAGTCTTAGGAAAGAGAATCTAAGGTAAAACTCACTTCTGGCAAGAAAGCGAGCTGGATGACATAATGCATCTTTTCCCTCTCTCCTACAAATGTGTCTTTGATGTTTTCATTTAAGGGATAACTTGGTTCCAAAAGCAGATATTTGATTGTGGGGAATGGACGCAGGTTTCAATGAAAACCTCATCAGAGGAAGTCAAGGACAGAGGCCACCACTGATCGTGGATTAGGCTTGCTTTTGTATTTGATCATGGAACACGACTGGACAGACACCTAATGCAAGTCCTGGCACCTCCTACTTATTGTGGCCAGTCTTCTTTATCCAGATGTCTACCTTTCTCAGTCTGGATTTCTGCTTGTTAGAAAAGCAGAAATATTTTTGCTTTGGAAGGCTGAGAAAAGTATGTGTGACAGTTCTTTTTGATTTACGCAGGACTGCTTGCCTTCTGTTTTCCTTCCCTGATCTGTGTGCAGTGTAGTTGGGTTGAAGCAATATACAAGCTTTTCTTTACTGTTAAGAATGTGATGGGGGGATTGAAGCAGATTTGAACTGCCACCATCGATCAAAGCCAATGAAAAGATGGGTTTCCAGGTGGTACCACTGGCCTCTGCCTGCTGAAACCATTTTTCTCTTTTGAGAGAGGCAATGAAGGATATATATATATATATATATATGAAACATTCCCCAGTGAATCTCAAATGAGTGAATAAACAGGCTTAAATTGGGGTTTTATTGAATGTAAAGGCCTTTTCTGTACTGTTTTGCTTTTTTTTTTTTAATCTCAGTGCTCTTGATCATTGTTCTTATCCTTTTCTGATTTATCATCTTTGGTCATTTGTAGGTGATGTGGGTATATTGAGCATACATTCATCCCGTAACTGCTCTAACTCTGAGTGTGTGGATTAGCCTAAATACATCAACCTCAGTATGTTTTGTCCTGACTATTAAATAATTAGGACTAGAATTTTCCACAAGAATATGGTTTATTTCTAGCCAGTTAATGTAAAATTAACAAAAAGGCTTTCATAATTGAGGGGCTTTTAGAGGACATATTACTATTTGTTTCCTTTTTAGATCTAAAGAATTGTGACTTGCATGTCTGTTTCTACTATACTTTCAGCTCAAAAGAACCGTGTAATACAATATACATGAAAGTGTTTATAAAATTTGTGAGTGAGCAACAGCCTATGTCAAATACTCTTACAGTTTCAGGATCGGAACATCTATCACAGAAACAATACACCTCTAAAACAAATAAGTGTTAGCACAGACCATTTACATTTATAAGGAACAATGAACACTATTTTACATGGTAAGAGTCAACAAATGGCATTGCTCTGAAGTTTGAGGCATGCCAAAATAGATAAAATCCATTATAAATTCTCAGCTTTCCTGAATATTCCATGGAAACACTAAGAATTTCATAATCCCAAAACCAAGAGAGAAAATTTTTTTTTTCAAAGTCTAGGGTCACCACTGAGTATGACTTTAAGCCAAGATTAATTCTCACCCCTGTAGATCTAATCAGTCCTTTAGACATGAAGCAGTCAAAACACTCTTTCTTGACAACAAGGTTAAAGTTTAAGATATAAATGAAATATAATGGAAACGGAAATACCCAGGAACAAAAGAACCATGCAGAAAGGACAGAAAATGGAGCCTTCAAAGGACAGAATGCAAAGACAGATGCTGAGAAAAGGCACAAAAAGAGAAAATACAGACTCATCGGGGCAGGGTAGGCTTGTTGGACATGGAGGAACTGCCAAGTAATAAACTGCTAAGAGGGTCACCTGGACATAATGGAGAAGAAGCACATGTGAACTCAGGAAGACATGAGTTCAAGTCCTGTCCCTGCCCTTCCCTGGTGGTGGAGCAGTGGGCAAGTTCCTTCTCTGTACCAAACCTACTAATCTATGAATTACAAAATGTGGATTAGATACTAAAGTCCACATTAGCTTTAAATTTTAATCCAATGACAGCCTTGTGGGTGAAACATTAGAGGTTTGGAGTTTATCATGCATATATATATATATATATATTTGTAACTTCCCTGAAAACACAGGCTAGCTCAGTCCAGGTCTCTGAGGAAGAAACTTGGGATATCAGGAGAAGATCTTGATTTAAAAATTGGGACCTAAATGTTGCTTCTTTGATTAAACTCTGACATACAAATGACACTAGCTTTAGCATTCTGAGCTCTAATATATAGAAAAGAAGTGTGCTAGAAAAAAATACAGAGACTTTGGACCTAGTCAGAAGAAATACTGAAAGAGTAGGTTAATGATATTTTCCAGGACCATCAGAAGTTGACTGATCTAATGAAAATATTGGCAATTATGAAAACTTTTCAGATTGGAAATAGCTATGGATTTTCTTTAATATGTTATTATTTGTGACATTTTCTAATGATCTTTTAGATTCCTGAATGTTTCTAATATATTTCATCATGACAAAAGGTGGGAAAATCTGATTGTTCGCACCCATTTTCCAAGCAAGAGAGTTCTCAAATATATACACCTGTGCATTATATATGTGTGTATGTGTATACACAAACACACTTAAATTAGCAAATTAAAGATTAAGTTAAAGTCCAAGTACCCCATTACTATCAGGAATTTTCAAATCTACTGGTTAACTCGGTGGTTTAGAAGCTGGTAATCAATGCCCAGTTAAGTGTTCAGTTATGATATATTCCCATTAATTCACTGACTAAAGCTCTGTACATAACTGAATTGCTAGAATGAGGACAAAATATTATAAGGCTGATTGCTCCTCTAAAGAATGTGCTGGCAGCAGGATAATGATGTGTTTTTCAGGTTAGTTGGTCTGAGAAATTTAATTGCATGGATCTCAGCTTCAGGAGACATGATTTCATTACCTTCTACACCATCTCCTTTAGGTCTTAGTTCTAAAGCAGATTTTCAACATGGGTTAGGATGAGTGCAGGGCATTAGCAAAATGTGACTGACAATTGTTGGTGTGACATGGAGATAAGTTCTGTTACAGTCCCCTTATAACTCATAGTATTGACAATTATTTTGAAAACTCTTTGGCCTCCTTTCTTTAGTTAGAAATATTTTTCAGTTGGAGATATATGTAGTAACTTTCATGTATTAATCTGCTGGTTTCTAAACATAATGATCTGTCTTATGTCTATGATATGGTTTATTCATTCCTTTTCTTTGATTCCTTATCTTGTCTTGTGCCAGTCTTGCTTCCTAGTTCAGTAGGACAAAAATGTCCTGGCCAGCTCCCTGGTAAAACTGTGGTTTTTGGCTCTAAGGGACCTGCAAGCGAGGCTAGAAAGTAAAAATGGAGCTCACTACTCCTGAGACGTGAACTCTCATTTGCTGTCTGTAGATGAAAACCAGCTTTATCAAAGAAACCAAATTGTCTTATTTTTACATAGCTTATCTTGTCTGACATCACTGCCCTGTTTGATAACATCAATCCTGCTCTCTAATGTTTTTTTATATTTGACTTCCTGATAATTTTCTCCTAACTTGTTGATGATTCTCCTTTTGGGTCTTCTAATCTGTTCTCCTTTAAAATGAGCTATCCTCTTCTTTTCCTTATTCTCCTTGGTCCCTTATTTAGATTTATGCCCTCTGCTATAAGCCAGCAGTTCCCAAACTTTAAGCTAGATGTTCCAAACGTGGCCACCTATCAGAATCATTATGGAATCTTCTCAATGTGGATTCTTGAACTACTGCTCCAAAATTTTTTTTAAAATATTTTTATTAATAAAACAATATACAAACATACAAACATTCTTAACATGCAAACATTTCATACATGTATAATATACACCATTCCATGGTGTATAATCAATGACTCACACATAGTTGTATATTCATCACCATGGTCATTTGTTTTAATATCTACATCACACCAGAAAAAGAAGTAGAAAAGAAAAAAGAAAAAGAAAAAAATTCATGCATACCATACCCCTCACCCTTCCCTCTCATTGACTGCTAGTATTTCAATCTACTAAATTTATTTTAACTTTTGTTCCCCATATTATTTGTTTATTTTTAATCCATATTTTTTACTCATTTGTCCATACCCTAATTAAAAGGAGTATAAGACACAAGGTTTTCACAATCACACAGTCACATTGTAAAAGCTATATCATTATGCAATAATCTTCAAGAAACAAGGATATTGAAATCCAGCTCCACAGTTTAGTAACTTCCCCCTAGCCACTCTAATACACCATAAACTGAAAAAGAGATGTCTACATAACATGTAAGAGTAACCTCCAGGATAACCTTTCAACTCTGTTTGAAGTCTTTCTGCCACTGACTCTTTATTTTGTCTCATTTCTCTCTTCCCCCTTTTGGTCAAGAAGATTTTCTCAATCACTTGATGCCTGGTCCCATCTCATTCAAGGATTTCTGCCCCACATTGCCAGGGAGATTTACACCCCTGGGAGTCATGTCCCATGTTGAGGGGAAGGGCAGTGAGTTCACTTGCTGTGTTAGCTTAAAAAGAGAGACCACATCTGAGCAACAAAAGAGTTTCTCTGGGGGTGACTCTTAGGTCTAATTTTAAGTAGCCTATCTTTTGCTGGAATAAGTTTCATTGAGGTGAACCCCAAGATTGATGGCCCAACTTATTGATTTGGTTGTCCCCACTGCTTGTTAGAATATCAGAAATTTTCCAAATGGGGAAGTTGAATATTGTTCCCCCTCTCCCCATTCCCCCAAGGGTACTTTGAAAATACTTCTTTATTCACTGTCTAAGTCACTCTGGAATGTATTGGGGCATCACTCTAACCTGCACACACCAGCAAAATCTCATGCCTTATTCAATATTCCATGTACTTACGGTGTTAAGTAAACTGACATACAAGTTAAATTAGGAAATGTACTACCTAACATAAATTTTGCACCAAATAAACATCTCTCCCTTTAGTCTCACACAGAAGTTGAAGTTTAAAACATGGATGGTACCATCCTTTACCCAGTCTTCTGATACACCTTAGTCCTATCTAAATCAGCTTCATTCATGTCTCTGCTTGATGTCTGATCAATTCTTCAACTTTTCAAACATTTCCTGCATGGGATACTGCTGACTTTCATAGCTTTAGAGCTCTAACTCTGAGTCTCTGAAGTTTCTGGGAAAGACCGTGTTATATACAAACAGCTCGGCATCTCAGACTTTAGAATTAACATTTACAACTCCTTGATATATACGATTGCTGTAAGAGCTTAGAATCTAGGACCGTTTGCAGTAAGCCACAGCCTAATAACTCATGCTCTCAACTTTAGCTCACCGAATTTTTATATTATAGTGTATTAGTTAGGGTTCTCTAGAGAAACAGAATCAACAGGGAACACTTGCAAATATAAAATTTATGAAAGTGTCTCACGTGACCGTAGGAACGCAGAGTCCAAAATCCACAGGGCAGCCTGCAAAGCCGATGACTCTGATGGATGGCCTGGATGAACTCCACAGGAGAGGCTCACCAGCCAAAGCAGGAATGGAACCTGTCTCCTCTGAGTCCTCCTTAAAAGGCTTCCCATGATTGCATTTAGCATCACTAATTGCAGAAGACACTCCCCTTTGGCTGATTACAAATGGAATCAGCTGTGGATGTAGCTGATGTGATCATGACCTAATCCTATGAAATGTCCTCATTGCAACAGACAGGCCAGCGCTTGCCCAATCAGATGAACAGGTACCACAACTTGGCCAAGTTGACAACTGTCCCTAACCATGACAGTCCACCCCTTGTCAACTTGGCACCTATATATATATATATATATATATATATCACCTTAGACCATACTTAATTTCCAAATGAAAACAAATAAGCACACATTTTTTCTTTTACCTGACAATACTCAACTGTCCTGCATATAACTGGAAACACATTAAATCTCTCCAGAATAGGGTGCAAATCCTTGGGCAACATTCATTCTTAAACTTGATATCTTACAACTTAAATAGTATAACACAAACAAAACAGCATTACAGTCCTCGTTTCTGTAACTGATCACGTGGTCGAAGTTCATATTTATCACTACCTTCTTCCACTACCCATTCCATGTTCCCTTTCCCCTCAGCAAGCACTTCAGCTGGCCGTGGTTCTTTGCCTGGTGGGGTGACCCAAACCTTCATTCCTGAAGTCTCAGAGCCACTAGTGGTCCTGCCTGGATTGTGTTGTTGCAGTTTTCCATTGATTTTAATCACAGGGCATGTTAGTACTAATAGATGCCCCAGGGGATCTCCTATATTCCAAGAAAACTCTTCTTTACCTCCATTATGTAGTTGCAGTCCTACTTCCTTCTGATAGTCAGGGTCAATTACCCCAGACAATAATGTAATCCCCTTCTTGGTGTGTTGATCCAGAGGCATAAGTAGCCCAAAGTGGCCAGGTGGCAATCTTAACTTCCAGTTCAGTGGTATCACTGTTGTTTCTCCTGGAGAAAGCACACCCCATTTTGGAACTAAAACCTGTAGACCAGCAGAACTCAGGGTAGCAGGGACAGGAAGCAAAAATTTTCCTAGTGGATCACCAGGAGTAATAGTGAGTGGCACCACACCCATTTCCACCCCTTGGTTCCTGGACCCATGGATCCTGGCTATGGGAGAAACAGCACCATACAGCGGACGCTGATTCAGAGTATACACAGCTTCCTGGAGAACATTACCCCAGCCTTTCAAGTTTTTGCCACCTAGTTGGCACTGTAATTGAGTTTTCAAAAGGCCATTCCACCGTTCTATCAATCCAGCTGCTTCTGGATGGTGGGGAACATGGTAAGACCAGAGAATTCCATGAGCATGTGCCCATTCCCGCACTTCATTTGCTGTGAAGTGTGTTCCTTGATCCGAAGCAATGCTATGTGGAATACCATGACGATGGATGAGGCATTCTGTAAGCCCACGGATAGTAGTTTTGGCAGAAGCATTGCATGCAAGGAAAGCAAACCCATATCCAGAGTATGTGTCTATTCCAGTTAGAACAAATCGCTGCCCCTTCCATGAAGGGAGTGGTCCAATGTAATCAACCTGCCACCATGTAGCTGGCTGGTCACCTCGGGGAATGGTGTCATATCGGGGGCTAAGTGTGGGTCTCTGCTGCTGGCAGATTGGGCACTCAGCAGTGGCTGTAGCCAGGTCAGCCTTGGTGAGTGGAAGTCCATGTTGCTGAGCCCATGCATAACCTCCATCCCTACCACCGTGACCACTTTGTTTATGAGCCCATTGGGCAATAACAGGAGTTGCTGGGGAAAGAGGCTGACTGGTATCCATAGAACGGGTCATCTTATCCACTTGATTATTAAAATCTTCCTCTGCTGAAGTCACCCTCTGGTGTGCATTCACATGGGACACAAATATCTTCATGTTTTTAGCCCACTCAGAAAGGTCTATCCACATACTTCTTCCCCAGACCTCTTTGTCACCAATTTTCCAATTATGGTCTTTCCAAGTCCCTGACCATCCAGCCAAACCATTAGCAACAGCCCATGAGTCAGTATACAAACGCACCTCTGGCCAGTTTTCCTTCCAAGCAAAATGAACACCAGGTGCACTGCTCGAAGTTCTGCCCACTGGGAGGATTTCCCCTCACCACTGTCCTTCAAGGACACCCCAGAAAGGGGTTGTAATGCTGCAGCTCTCCACTTTCGGGTGGTACCTGCATATCGTGCTGAACCATCTGTAAACCAGGCCCGAGTTTTCTCTTCCTCAGTCAATTCACTGTAAGGAACTCCCCAAGAGGCCATAGCTCTGGTCTGGGAAAGAGAAGGTAATGTGGCAGCAGGAGTGGAAACCATGGGCATTTGTGCCACTTCTTCATGTAACTTACTTGTGCCTTCAGGACCTGCTCTGGCTCTATCTCGTATATACCATTTCCACTTTACAATAGAGTGCTGCTGTGCACACCCAACTTTATGGCTTGGTGGGTCAGACAACACCCAGTTCATGATAGGCAACTCAGGTCTCATGGTAACTTGGTGGCCCATGGTTAAGTGTTCAGTCTCTACTAAGGCCCAGTAGCAGGCCAAAAGCTGTTTCTCAAAAGGAGAGTAGTTATCTGCAGCAGATGGTAAGGCTTTGCTCCAAAATCCTAAGGGTCTGCGTTGTGATTCTCCTATAGGGGCCTGCCAAAGGCTCCAGACAGCATCTCTATTTGCCACTGACACTTCCAGCACCATTGGATCTGCTGGATCATATGGACCAAGTGGCAAAGCAGCTTGCACAGCAGCTTGGACCTGTCGCAGAGCCTCCTCTTGTTCAGGTCCCCACTCAAAATTAGCAGCTTTTCTGGTCACTCGATAAATGGGCTGGAGTAGCACACCCAAATTAGGAATATGTTGTCGCCAAAATCCAAAAAGACCAACTAGGCGTTGTGCCTCTTTTTTGGTTGTGGGAGGGGCCAGATGCAGCAATTTATCCTTCACCTTAGAAGGGATATCTCGACATGCCCCACACCACTGGACACCTAGAAATTTTACTGAGGTGGAAGGCCCCTGTATTTTTGTTGGATTTATCTCCCATCCTCTGACACGCAAATGCCTTACCAGTAAATCTAGAGCAGTTGCTACTTCTTGCTCACTAGGTCCAATCAACATGATATCATCAATATAATGGACCAGTGTGATGTCTTGTGGGAGGCAGAAACGATCAAGGTCTCTGCGAACAAGATTATGACATAGGGCTGGAGAGTTGATATACCCCTGAGGTAGGACAGTGAAAGTATATTGCTGACCTTGCCAGATGAAAGCAAACTGTTTCTGGTGGTCCTTACTAATAGCTATTGAGAAAAAAGCATTTGCCAGATCAATAGCTGCATACCAGGTACCAGGGGATGTATTGATTTGCTCAAGCAATGATACTACATCTGGAACAGCAGATGCAATTGGAGTTACCACCTGGTTGAGTTTACGATAATCCACTGTCATTCTCCAAGACCCATCTGTTTTCTGCACAGGCCAAATAGGAGAGTTGAACAGGGATGTGGTGAGAATCACCACCCCTGCATCTTTCAAGTCCTTAAGAGTGGCAGTAATCTCTGCAATCCCTCCAGGAATACGGTATTGCTTTTGCTTTACTATTTTGCTTGGTAGGGGCAGTTCTAGTGGCTTCCACTTGGCCTTTCCCACCATAATAGCCCTCACTGCCCAAGTTAGAGAACCAACATGGGGATTCTGCCAGTTGCTCAGTATGTCTATGCCAATTATACATTCCGGAACTGGGGAAATAACTACAGGATGGGTCCGGGGGCCCACTGGGCCCACTGTGAGACGGACCTGAGATAAAACTCCATTGATCACCTGGCCTCCATAAGACCCCACTCTGACTGGTGGTCCAGAGTGACGTTTTGGGTCCCCTGGAATTAATGTCACTTCTGAACCAGTGTCTAATAATCCCCGAAATATCTGATCATTTCCTTTTCCCCAGTGCACAGTTACCCTGGTAAAAGGCCGTCGGTCTCCTTGGGGAAGACTTAGAGGAAGGTTAACAGTATAAATTTGTGGCAGTGTAACAGGTTTCTCCCCCATAGGGACCTGGCCTCCCCTTCATTCAAGGGGCTCAGGGTCTGTAAACTGTTTCAAGTCTGGAAATTGATTAAGGGGCCGTGACTCTGTGTTTTTGTAATTCAGGTTAGACTTCTGTTCCCTTGACCTAGAACTCTTTTGTTTATACAGCTCCAACAAGAATTTAGTAGACTGCCCTTCTATTGTATTTCTAGGCACCCCATGATTTACTAGCCAATGCCACAAGTCTCTGCGTGCCATATAATTTTGATGCCTCCTTTGAGTTTGTTGTCTATTATAATAGCCGCATCTACCCTGTCTTTGGTGATTAAGTGCTGCCACCTGGCTTCTGCCAACTCGGGATCCTGTCATCCCCATTGTGTTTAAGGATTCCAGCTCAGTGACAGCAGTTCCTACAGTAATATCTGACCTACAGAGAAGTGCAACCACAGAGCTCTTGAGGGATGATGGCGCTAGTCTCACAAACTTATTTCTCACTGTTCTGGTAAAAGGTGCATCCTCTGGACATTCCTGGGGTGTAAGAGCAGGCTTTGCATGATAAATCCACTCTAACATCCCAATCTCTCTAAGCCTCTGGATCCCCTCATCTACATTATACCAGGGCAGTTCTGGCATTTCAACCTCAGGTAATGTTGGCCACCTTTTGATCCATGTTTCAACCAACCACCCAAATAAGCTGTTAACACCTTTACTAACTGCTCTAGCTATAACATTGAATGCAGAATCTCTGCTTAGTTGGCCCATATCAATAAATTCAGCCTGATCCAGCCTTATATTCCTCCCACCATTATCCCACACTCTTAAAATCCATTGCCACACATATTCCCCTGATTTCTGTCTATATAAATTGGAAAACTCACACAGTTCTTTTGGAGTATAATGTACCTCCTCATGTGTGATACTTTGTACCTCACCTTTAGGGGCCTGTTGGGACTTTAGTCTAGTTATAGGTCTAGAAGAAATGAGGGGTGGTGGGGGTGGGTCATGAAAAGAATTAGAAATATCTTCCAAGCCATTTGCCTCAGGGCTTTCATTTGCAGTTTCATCTGGTGAAACAGGATTAATAACTCTAGGGCTAATCCCTTCAGGAGAAGGTTGGGTGGCCAATTCCTCAAGGCAGACTGGAGGTGGGGCGGCTATGTCCTCAGGGCAGACTATTACAGGGTTATCTAAAGAAGGCTCAGCATGGTCTAGGGTTTCAACCTCACCCCCAACATCATTATCAATCCATATGTCACCATCCCATTTTTCAGGGTCCCACTCCTTTCCTATCAATGCCCTTACTTTAACGGCAGACACCATGCAAGGCTGAGATTTCAGTTTATGTTGTAAAGTTGCTACTCTAACAATAAGATTCTGAGTCTGATTTTCAGAGATCTCAAGTCTACGGCTACAGGAAATAAAATTTTCCTTCAGGATACTCATAGAAACCTCTACATCTTTCAGACGGCACTTAAGCTTCTTGTTTGAAGCCTTAAGCCCATTCCTTTCACCCTTTAATGTAGACAGTGTATCTAACAACAACCAACCAACATCTCTATAACTCTTATTTCTACAAAACTCTGTAAAGGTGTCAAAAACATTATCCCCCAGAGTCTGGCTTCATACAAGCAAAGCATTAGGAGAATTGAATGATGATATTTTGATTATCTCCTTTGCCAACTCAGTCCATGGATTGGGACTGTCATTCTGATTACGGGAATCAGAGTCCTTAGTGTCTCTGAGCCCAGTCAGAGTATAAAACCATTCATAAAAACCCATTTTTAAGTTTCTGTTCCTTAAGAACCACTCCTGGTACCAAGATGTATTAGTTAGGGTTCTCTAGAGAAACAGAATCAACAGGGAACACTTGCAAATATAAAATTTATGAAAGTGTCTCACGTGACCGTAGGAACGCAGAGTCCAAAATCCACAGGGCAGGCTGCAAAGCCGATGACTCCAATGGATGGCCTGGATGAACTCCACAGGAGAGGCTCACCAGCCAAAGCAGGAATGGAACCTGTTTCCTCTGAGCCCTCCTTAAAAGGCTTCCCATGATTGCATTTAGCATCACTAATTGCAGAAGACACTCCCCTTTGGCTGATTACAAATGGAATCAGCTGTGGATGTAGCTGATGTGATCATGACCTAATCCTATGAAATGTCCTCATTGCAACAGACAGGCCAGCGCTTGCCCAATCAGATGAACAGGTACCACAACTTGGCCAAGTTGACACCTGTCCCTAACCATGACATATAGTTAGTCCATATGATTGAGGCATGATAATATCTGTCTTTTTGTACCTGACATTTCATTCCACATAGAGCTCTTAAGGTTCATTCACCTAGTTGCATGCTTCACAACTTCATTTCTTCTTGTGGCCACTCAGTAGTCCATTGTATGTATACACCAGAGTCCCCCCTTCCATTCCTCAGTTGTTATACCCTTAGGGCACCTCCATTCATTGTGAATCACCAACATTGCTGCCGGAAACACCTGTGTGCAAATGTCCACTCATGTCCCCATACTCAGTTCCACCAGGTATGTACTGAGCAACAGGGATTCAGGATCCTATGGCATCCCCACCCCCAGCTTCCTGTGGAACCATCACACTGCCCTCCAAGGGGCTGTACCTCTTAGCTCTCTTCTAACAGTGAATAGGTACATCTGTCTCTCTCATTCTCTCTAGCACTTGTTTCGTTCTGTTCATTTTTAAACAGTTTTATTCACACATCATACAATCCAGCATAATTCTATAGACATGTCTTTGCTGCCATACTCTATCTGAAGACATTTCCTTTTCTTCCACACAGAATCCATACCCTTTTCAAAATCACCCCTGCCTGTTGACATTTAGTTTTTGCATACCGTCTTTCCTACTTTCAGTGGAAGCATATTACAATGGTACTGATGACACTAGACCCTAGCTTGCATTGACTGTGCTTTTCCCATATACTATTTTCAACATCCTGCAATACTGACATTCAATTGCTCTCCTTCATGCAAAAGTAATTTTTAATTTGTATATTTAATCACCATCATGTTACACCCTAAGCTTTTCTATATTATACTATCTCAGTCTTTATCCTCTGATTTTCCTTCTGGTTTCATACTTGCCCCCAGCCCTCCTCCATTCAGTGTACTTATGCTATTGTGCTATAATCAGATAGTATTGTGCCATCCATTTGTGAGTTTTTACAAATCAGTTGTGTGCATGATCTGTATTCCCTTAACACCAATTGCCCAATCTCTATCCTATTTCTATCTCCTGCTAGCCTGTGTTCTTAACTTCAACTCTCCAAGTTCACTCATTAATGTTAGTTCATATTAGTGAGACCATACATACTTGTCCTTTTGTTTCTGGCTAATTTCACTCAGCACAATGTCCTCAAAGTCAATCCGCATTGTTACATGCTTCTGACTTTATTCTGTTTTAGAGCTGTGTAATATTCTATTGTATGTGTATACCACAGCTTGTTTAGTCACTCATCCATTGATGGACATTTGGGCTGTTTCTATTTCTTGACAATTGTAAATAATAATGCTGCTATAACATTGGTGTGCAAATGTCTGTTCGTGTCCTTGCCCTCATGTCCTCTGAATAGATATCTAGCAATAGGATTGCCAGATCATATGGTAATTCTATACTTAGCTTCCCGACCAACTGCCAAACTGCCTTCCACAGCCATTGTACCATTTTACATTCCCACCAATAGTGGATAAATGTGCTTCTTTCTCCACATCTTCTCCAGCACTTGTTTTCTGTTTTTCAGAGAATGGCCATTCTAGTGGGCGTCAGATGATATCTCATTATGGATTTGATTTGCATTTCCTTAGTAGCCAATGAAGTTGAGCATCTTTTTCATGTGCCTTTTAGCCATTTGCATTTCTTCTTCTGAGGGTGTCTGTTCAGAATCACCTTTGCCTTTTTCTTAATTGCTTTTTTTTTTTTGTCAAGTTGAAAAATCTTTTTATATATTCTGGATATTAAACACTTATCTGATACGTGGTGTTCAAGTACTGTCTCCCATCACATAGGCCACCTTTTTACTTTCTTGATAAAGTTCTTTGAGGTATGAAAGTGCTTAATTTTGAGGGGTTCTGATTTATCTATTTCTTTCTTCAATGCTTTTGCTTTGGGTATAAGATCTAGGAAACAACCTCTTATTACAAGTTTTATAGGATATTTTCCAACATTTTCTTGTTAAAGTTTTATGGTCTTGCTCTAATGTTTAGAACTTTGATCTATTTTGAGTTAATTTTTCTATAATGTGTGAGATAAGGACCCTCTTTCATTAGTTTGCATATGGATATCCAATTCTCAAAGCACTATTTATTGAAGAGGTTGCTGTGTCCCAGGTGAGTTGGCTTGACTGCATTATCAAAGATCAATTGTCCATAGATGAGAGGGTCTATATTTGAATACTCTATTTTATTACATTGGTCAGTTTATCTATCTTTATGCCAGTACCATGCTATTTTGACCACTGTAGCTTTGTAATATGCTTTAAAGTCAGGCAGTGTGAGACCTCCCACTTCATTTTTCTTTCCAAATATATTTTTAGCTATTTGGGGAATACTGCACTTCTGAATAAATTGCTTAATGGTTTTTCTATGTCTGCAAAGTAAGTTTTGGGGATTTTAATCGGTATTGCTGTCAATCTATAAATCAATTTGGAATTGACATCTTAACTATATTTATTCTTCCAACCCATGAACATGGTATGCCCTTCCATTTATTTGGGTATCCCACGATTTCTTTTATTAATTTTTTGAGATTTTTTTATATAGGTCTTTTGTAGTCCTTAGTTAAATTTATTACTAAGTATTTAATTATTTTTTGCTATCTTAAATGGAATTTTTTTTCTTGATTTTCTCCTTAGATTGCTCATTACTAGTGTACAGAAATATTACTGATTTTTGGGTGTTGATCTTGTATCCTGCCACTTTGCTGTACTTATTTATTAGCTCTAGGTGCTTTGCTGTAGATTTTTTTGGATTTTCAATGTGTAGTGTCATATCATCTGTAAACAATTAGAGTTTTACTTCTTCCTTTCCAATTTGGATTCCTTTTATTTCTTTTTCTTGTCTAATTGCCCTGGCTAGAACTTTCAGCACAATGTTGAATAACAGTGGTGAAAGTAGACAACCTTGTCTTGTTCCTGATCTTAGGGAGAAAGCTTTCAGACTTTCCTCATTGAGGATGATTCTAGCTGTGGGTTTTTCATAAATTTCCTTTATCATGTTGAGGAAGTTCCCTTCTATTCCTTTTCTTTAAAGTGTTTTAAAGAATGTTGAATTTTGTCAAATGCCTTTTCTGAATCAATCAAGATGATCATGTGTTTTTTCTGCTTGATTTGTTGATATGGTGTATTACATTAATTGATTTTCTTATGTTGAACCATCCTCGCATACCTGGAATAAAATCCACTTGGTCATGCTGTATAATTTTTAATGTGCTGCTGGATTTGATTTACAAGTATTTTGTTGAGGATTTTTGCATGTATATTCATTAGGAAGAGTGGTCTGTAATTTTCTTTTCTTGTAATATCTTTGTCTGGCTTTGGTATGGAGGACAATGTTGGCTCCATAGAATGAGGTAGCTTTCCCTCATCTTCAATTTTCTTTGATGAGTTTGAGCTGGATTGGTATTAATTCTGAATGCTTGAGAATTAAGTTGAGAAGCCATCAGGTCCTAGACTTCTTTTTTTGGTGGGGAGCTTCATATTGACAGATTCAGTCTCTTTACTTGTGTTTGGTTTATTGAGGTTGTCTATTTCTTCTTGAGTCAATGTTGGTTGATCATGCCTTTCTAGGAAGTTGCCCATTTCATCTACATTGTCTAGTTTATTAACATACAATTGCTCATAGTATCCTCATTACCTCCTTTATTTCTGAGAAGTAAGTAGTTATGTCTCCTCTTCCATTTCTGATTTTATTTACTTGCATCCTCTCTCTTTTCATTTGCTCAACCTAGTTAAGGGCCCATTAACTTTACCAATTTTTTTTTCAAAGAACCAAGTTCTGGTTTTGTTGAGTTTTTCAGTTGTTTTCATGTTCTCAATTTCATCTATTTATGCTCTAATCTTCATTATTTCTTTCCTTTTGCTTGTTTTGGGGTAAATTTGCTGTCCTTTCTCTAGGATTTCCAAGTTTATTCCTCAATTTTTGCTCTTTACTTTTTAAAAATATAGGCATTTAGGGCAATAACTTTTCCTCTTAACACTGTCTCTGTTTCAGCCCATAAATTTTGATATGTTGTGTTTTCATTTTCATTTGTCTGGAAATATTTACTGATTTCTCTTGTAATTTCTTCCTTGACCCCCTGATTGTTGAAGGATGTGTTGTTTGGCCTCCACATACTTGTGAATTTTCTGGCCCTTTGCTTGTTATTGATTTCCAACTTCATTCCTTTGTGATCTGAGAAAGCGTTTTGATAATTTGAATCATTTTTAATTTATTGAGGCTTGCTTTATGACCCAGCATATGATCTATCCTTGAGTATGAACCATGAGCCCCTGAGAAAAATGTGTATCCTGCTGCTGTGGGGTGTAATATTCTGTAAATGTCTTTTAAGTCTTGCTCATTTATTGTATTATTCAAATTCTGTTTCTTTATTGATCCTCAGTCTAGATGTTCTATCCATTGATGAGAGCAGGAAATTGAAGTCTACACCTATTATAGTAGAGGGGTCTATTTCTCCCTTCAGTATTGCCAGTGTTTGCCACATGCATTTTGGAGCACTATGGCTCAGTGCATAAATATTTATGATTGTTATATCTTCTTGTTGAACTGTTCCTTTTATTAATACATAGTGCCCTTCTTTGTTTCTTTTAATTGTTTTACATTTGAAGTTTAATTTGTTGGATATTAGTATAGTTGCCCCTGCTCTTTTCTGATTGTCATTTGCATGAAATATCTTTTCCCAACTTTTCTCTTTCAACCAATTTTTACCCTTGGGTCTAAGATGAGTCTCCTGTACATAGCATATAGAGGGGTCCTGTGTTTTAATCCATTCTGCTAGTCTACATATTTTGATTCAGGAGTTTAATCCATTAACATTTAGTGTTATTACTGTAAAGGTGATACTTTCTCCTATCATTTTGCCTTTTGGATTTTATATGTCATATCTAGAACTTTTTAAGAAATATTTTTCCTTAATTGATATTCTTCATTTCTACACTATTCTCCAGACCTCTCTCTCCTGCCTTTTCCTATCTGTATATAGTGTTATGTTTAGTATTTCTTGCAGAGCCAGTCTCTTTTTTACAAATTCTCTCATGATTGCTTGTCTGAAAATGTTTTAATCCCTCTCTCATTTTTGAAGGAAAATTCTGCTGGATATAGAATTCGTGTTTGGCAGTTCTTCTCTTTTAGTCTCTTAAATTTATCATACCACTGTGTTCTCACTGAGAAATCCACATAGTCTTATTGGGCTTCCATTGTATGTGATTGATTGCTTTTCTCTTGCTGCTTTCAAAATTCTCTTTCTCTTTGACATCTGACAATCTGATTAGTAAGTGACTTAGAGTTTGTATATTTGGATCTATTCTGTTTGGGGTATACTGCACTTCTTGGATGTGTAATTTTATGTCTTTTGTAGGAGATGGGAAATTTTCAGTGACTATTTCTTCCATTAGTCTTTCTCTTCCTTTTCCCTTCTCTTCTCCTTCTGGAGCACCCACAACATGTATACTCATGTGGTTCATGATGTCATCCAATTCCCTGAGAGCCTACTTGTATTTTTTCATTCTTTTCCCTATATTTTCTTTTTTGTTTTGGATTTCATATTTCCAGTCCTCTAGGCCACTAACCTTTTCTTCTGCCTCTTCAAATCTGTTGTTTTAGATTTCCATTTTTTTTTTCTACTCTTGTATGGTGCCTTTCATTCCCATAAGTTCTGTGATTTGCTTTTCAAACTTTTGATTTCTTCTTTTTGTTCCCTCATGCCTTCTCCTCTTAACTCATTGATTTAATTTTTGATGAGGTTTTCCATGTCTGTTCAAACATTCTGAATTAGTTTTTTCAACCCCTGTATCTCATTTGAATTATTAGTTTTTTCCTTTGAATGAGCCATATCTTTGGTTTCCTAGTATGACTCATTTTTTGCTGGGATATAGACATTTGATTTCTTTAATTAGTTTATTCTGGAGGTTGTTCTCACTCTTTTATCTAGGATTTTCTTGCTCAATGGCTTTGTTCTCTGTTTGTTCTTTGACATTTAGTTCAACTTATTCCAGACTTCTAGCATAAGTTCCGTTTAACTGGTCAGAATTTTTCAATTCTTGTTTTTCTGTTTCTTCCCCTGCCTATATGGAGCTTTTTTTTTTATGAGGAGGGTCTCCTCAGAACCCAGTCACATTTTCCCAGACTGGACTGGCCTCCTCTCAGGAGGAAAGCCACCATCAGTTTTTCCTGAGGGTGAGACCCAGCAGATTGTCCGACATTCCTAAGAAGCCTCTAGACTCTGTGCTTTTCCTATCCTTCCCAGCATGTGGTGCTTGTCTGCCTGTGGCTTCCCACCAGCTTAAAGTGATGCTTCAACTTCAGTGGACTCTCCCTGATGGGGTGTGGTTGAGACAGAGGAGAGGTTGTAGGGTGGCATTAATTGCTTCAGTTTTCCAGTCCCTGGGATCTGAATTCCTTGGGGGAGGGATTCCACTTGAGCTGGGTCTCATCTTTTTCTTTGGGGAGGTACAGCCTTTAAGAAATTAACTCTTTTTTCACCTAACTAGCTACTTTGTTTCTCAGCGGAACTTAATTCACCCCTTGCCTGGAGCAGAGTTGATTCCTAAAAATGCTTCCAATTCTATATAACGAGCTGCTAAGGAGTAGAAACAAAGCAGCGGGGAAGAAAAAAAATCATTTTCAAGAGCAGAACCCCCACTCTTTGGATTAGTCAATCAAAAGCTTAAGTTAGTACGTAGCTCTATGTATCTCGGGGCTCTATGTGACCCCCCCCTTTTTTTTAAGATGCAGTCCTTTTCCAGTACTTTGTGCTGTCTGACTAAAAAAGCCTCCATTTTTTTTTTTCTTTTTCCATCAGCCCTGCCCCTTCCCTCTGCCAGGGGAAAATATTCCTACTACCTTTAGCACCTATTCTGGGACTATTTTCGCTGGGTGCCTATTTTCAGTAGTCAAATTTTCTTAATGAATTCCACGAGTGGCACTTGGTTGACCTAAGCCCTTGTTGCTAGTAAAGTCTGTTTCTTTTCCCCTTGGGGAGCCAGGCTGCAGCTTGAGGGACTTGCAGTTCTATGTGGGGCCTCAGCCAGTCCAGCTGGTCCAGACTGGTGTATGCTGTGTGTCCGGTCACTGATGTGGCCCCAGCAATTATTCTGTACTGTTTCTGGCTATTTACTAGCTGCCCTGGAAGATGAACTAAATTCCACACTTCACTAAACCACCATCTTGTCCCCTTCTATTCTGCTCCAAGAATTTTGACTCAGTGTTTCTAGGGTGGGGATGAGGCAGCTATATTTGCAATAGCTCACAGATGATTCTTATGAGTTTTAGGCCAATGATGTCTGACTCTCTACTTTTAGCTCCAGCCTCTTTGTGAGCTTCATATCCATACTTAATTTTTTCTAAGAGCGTCCCTTGGTTATTCATCATCATTTTAACTTAACTATTTTCAAACTCTATATTCAATTATATCTCTTCTTCCCCTGGTTTGTCTCTTCTTTTTGTGTTAACTCCAAGAACACGACCTCCTGGACCAAAAGGAAAACCTTATTCATACTTAGATTTTTGCATCCCCCATTCTTGGCTTCACCAGTCAAACTTCAATACATATCTATATACTTTGGAGCTCTCAGAAATCTCTCTTCCCTGCATTTCTACCATTCTTACCTTAGTTTTGGCCTTCATCTACGCTTGTTTGGTATCATCCTAACAGGTACCTCAATTTTACTAGCTTTAGTTACATCCATCCACACTGCTTTGAGCAGGATCTTTCCCAATCTGCAAGTCTGTTTATAGTATTTTCTTACTACTTAGAAACTTCGTGTGCTTCCCTGGAGTTTCCTAAATCCTTTGCACCCAAGGCAGTTCATAGTATTTCAGTATATGTTTAGGCATTCACCCCACCCAATTCCCTACTCCTTTCCCCCACAGCAACAGCACACACACACACACACACACACACACACACACTGCTCCAACTAGGAAACTATTCACATTCCCTTAATGTGTGTCATGCATCTTCTCAACTCAATGACTTTGTACATGTTTTCTTCTTCTTCCTAGAATGGGCTCCCCTTGTCTCAGTCTTCATAATGAGTTCCCTCTCATCTTTCAAACCTAGCTCAAATATCACATTCTTTGGACCTCCACTTCTTGGTTAATCTGACAGCGTTTGGTTTTTCTACTTCTGGGCTCCTAGGTCACATCTAACAGCATGATCGACCTCAATCGTTAACTGTCGTTAAATATTTACTGAGAGTGAGGTGATTCATCATCTCATTTAATCCTCATTATTATCTCCACTCAGTAAACTAAGGTTTGGGGATGTATTAGCAATCTGACCAAGAGCTCAAAACTTATGGATGGCAGACCCAGTGACTGATGACCCCGAAGTCCGTGTCCTCCGTCCCTCTATGGTACTGCCTCTGCTTTGCCACCTTCCAAGCTGCATAAAGTTATTTCTTTATATCATGTCCTCTAATTGTACTTTAGGCTCCCTCTGATATCACCAGTTCTGCTAGCAAAAATGAACAACTTGATGAATGAAAATCTGTGGTGGTGTTGATATGGAAATTTTTCAATAGTGCTTTGTAAATTGCCCAATTTTTAAGAGTTATGTCAAAGATCAAGTATTTATGTGTTAAATCATATTTTACTTGGAATCACAGTATTTTAGAGATAAAAGGGAAATTTAGGATCATTTAATATAATTCATCCACTGTATGCATTTGTCAACTAAGGAGTAGAGAAAGTAAAAAGATTATTCAAAGCCATGGCTAATTTATGGTAAATGGAAGCTGGTACCTAAGTTTCCTAAATCCATTTTTGTTTCTGTCTTGTTATGATTTTAAAAATGCTTACCTCCCAGGGTTCAGTAATATCATTCTAAAAATAGCAATGCTAAAATATTTTATATATTATAGTGCCTTTTATTTAAAATTAACTTGTTACCCAGGCCCTATAAAGAAACACGTTTAATTCAAAGGACTTTTACATATTTGCTTAGTAAACTCTCCTTCAAAGTTACCTATTAGAAATTTGTGCTGAATTTCACTTTATGAATGTTAAAGAAACCATATTGGTCATATCTTTTAAAACTTCACAGGTTATTAGTTTAAATAAAATTTTCTTTGTATGCTGTATGGTGGGGGCCACATTTCATTCTTTTTCCAATGTGAATACCCCCTTATGGCAGCATCGTTTTTTGAATTTTTGTTTGATTGGTTTTTTGTTTGTTTGTTTCTTTGATTTTTTTGAGGGAGTGCATGGGTCAGAAATCAAACCTGGGTCTCCTGCATAGCAGGTGAGAATTGTACCACTGAACTACCTTTGCACCCTCTAAAATAAAATTTTAAACAGCAAAAACTGAGCTTGTTACTCACTTTAAGATGTGGTGTTGTACCATTAACGATGCAAAATACCCTCCTAATTTCAGAATATTTGCCAAATGGTTAAGTGATAAGAAAGCAATTTTCACTTTTTTTGAAGAGATTATCTACCTGTTATCAAAAACCATCTCATTGTCACAGGAACCCAGTGGCTGAGGGAAAACAAATCCTTCTGCCGTACCTGCAGATCATCATGTTCCACCCAGTAACTCCAGCTTCTTTTTTTTAAGCTTTAAAAACATCTCCCTTCTGATGACAACCTTAGAATATTCTCCCTCCAAAGCTACCATTCGCAGTTACCAAAGCATTGTCTTCACCTCCAGCGGAGGAATTGTATTGATTTCCTACAGCATTTGTATTTATACTGGAGTGAGGGAGGGATGATGTAGTTAATTGATTGCTGAAGAAGGTATAAGAGTAGAGAATTTTCCAATTTGTATTTGATTACAATGATTAGTAGGCTTCAGCTTACTTCTGAGAGATCAATGGGCCTGAAACATTGGGGGCCCTATAAACACATTTTCCTCTCAGTTTTTCTTTAACTTTAAAATTTATAAGGTTTACACAATGGATTTCTCTGGACTTAAGAAGGGGCCCAAGAGAAAATGTTGGCATTGCAAATGTTGCTTTTTTACTTACCACTACCACATACTATTTTACACAATCCATATTGTAACATATAAAGAACACGACATTTCCCTTTAATTAGAAGCAAAACATTTTGCACTTTGAAAGTATCAGACATATGAAAGTTTTAGCTGGATTTTATGTATGCATTCATGTATTTGGTTGAAAGAAAAGCTGAGAGGAACCTCTGATTTATCCTTTTACAACTGTGTGAATTGGTTAGAGAAGCATGAAAACCTGAAGCCTAAATTTTTTTTTTTTTTTTTTTTTTTTTTTTTTTTTTTTTTTAAGAGAGAGGGAGGAAAGGAAGGAAAGACAGAGAAGGAAGGAAGGATGGAAGAAAGGGAAACATTTTTAAACATTTTCTTGTTTTATTATATTTTGTTTGTTTGTTTGTTTTTTACATGGGCTGGGGCCGGGAATCGAACCGGGGTCCTCCGGCACGGCAAGCAAGCACTCTTGCCCGCTGAGCCACCGCGGCCCGCCCTGAAGCCTAAATTTTATGAATCTGTAAATCACATTCTATTTTCAGAGCCTGGAAAGTTATGGAGATTTAGAAGCTTAATGAAGAGACATTCATTACCGGTTCACATGGACATTGACTTATTTACTTACGTTATCACAAAACTTCTGGGGTGCCCTAGTGGGTCATCCACATAGCTTTATGCTCTCACAATACTTTGAGAGAGCAAATGTCAAAGACAACAGATGTAAGTTATTGTACTGGCTGGAAATGCAACTGCTATTTCTTTGAAAATTGTTGGCTTCTCAAAAAATATGTGAAAACCAGCCCTCAAATGGTTCTGTGCTTCAATATGATTTTATTTTAGAATTGCTTTTTTTTTTTTTTTACTAGGATTTATGACTGTTGCTTCCCCTGAAAGAGTGGCACATCCTGGAGCTCTCAGCGTGGAATTTACTGGGAATAGCGTGTGTTGATGGAGTAAAACTTCTCTGAAGCTCTGCCTGATGCTGTTTCAAACCGGAACCCATACATGGTGTCTGGAAAATCACTAACAGAGAAGCAGACAAAAAGGGAGCAAATGTGTTTTTTTAATCTTCTTTCTGAAACTTCCTATGCAACATTCTTACTGGGATTTTTATGCCATGGTAGCTGTAGGGTGTGAGTTGCATTTTAGAAAGTTATCCTATGTGTTACATATATTCCATCTCTCTGTTTCAGTTTTGTGTTCAATAGATACCTTCCACATGACCATTTAAGGTCCTACCACTGAGAAAAATCTTTTATGGATAAAGGCTTATGAAATTACACCAATACCTTAATTATCCAATAAAAGGGATGAGGAAGGTTAGTCTGAAATAATGGAAATTTTTCAATATTTGATATTTATAAGCTACTGTGATTTAATACAATATATAGACCTTGAAAATTATGCTTTAATTAGGTAGCTAAATGTGGTTTTTATTCCCTGAATGCAACAAGAGAGAGGTAAGTAGAAGTCTTGGCATAACCTACAAAATCGTACACCTACAGATATGGTGAATATTCTTCAAAATTTTTCTTTATTATCATTTGGGTCAAAATATTCATTTCAAGTGCACTTTTATTTTCAGTCTGAGCCAAATTCAGTTTACTTTATATATTAACATCTGTTGATTGATAATCGTAGAATCTGAGGTTTGTTATGAATCGCTCAGGATTAATATCCTAACACATGATCAGCCATTTCTGATTCTGTTGGGAATGAGAACTTTACCAGCTCACAAGCCTGATAAGCCCAGTGTAGAACTTCTTTACTTAAGAAGCTACTGTCAAAACAGGCTAAATATATCATATATAGGCCTCAAGAAGTTCCTCTCTCATTCTCAGTTGAAAATAAATATTTAAGCCCCAACAAAATGAAGTATTAAAACCTCAAGTTTCCATCTCCCCAGAGGAGCTTTGAACGATCAGCAAAAACTAGCAGAAACATCTTTCTCAATGTACCAGAATTCAAAGGCCTGCAAAAACAGGACAAGAGCTAAATCAAGGAAAAGCTACTTAAAAGCGAAACCCTGTGGCTCCTGGCTAGTCTCCACCCTCTACATCTGGGCATGTTGCTGGCCCCCACTCCCAGGATGGGTCTCTGGCGCTGGCTCCAGAGTGAGCAAACAATGCAAGTGTGTATGACTGGTCCAAACTGCCTGGTGGCAGACTGAGGGACTCACCACCCCAGACTTGCTCTGCAGATGGAAGGCACCTTACAGAGCTCTCCTACACAACACTGCAGGCGAAGAGGCAAGTGGTGCTGCCTGAGCAAGGGAGCGTTAGCTGGGGACATACAGGCAGTGCCTGACACCAGGAGAGAATGTTTCCTAGGAAGAGAGGACATGCGGAACCATGTAAATGAGGAAATTCCTAGGGCCACATACACACACCTAAGGCAAGAAACACACAGAAGGGAGGGAAGACCTTTGAACCTGAACTTTTCTCTCAACTCGGTTCATGAATAAGCCCTGAAGCACAGGGCTTGCCGAGTCCATCTGCAAAGCATAAGTAAGGGGGTTGATTTCTTTCCTCCTCCTTCTTCTTCCTCTTTTTTTTTCAGTACCTGGAATTTGAGGAAAGGTCTGCCACAACACTAGTTAGAAACAAACTTAAGAAACAGATACCTCAGAGTCTGAAGTCCAGTGATAATACATTAACATTTCAAAATGTCCAGGTTTGGACAAAAGATTGAAAAATATACAAAGAAACAGGAGTGCCATATGCAAAGGAGCAGAATAAAGAAATAGAAATCACCCTCTACATGCCCAGATGTAGAGGGTGGAGACTAGCCAGGAGCCACAGGGTTTCGCTTCTAAGTAGCTTTTCCTTGATTTAGCTCTTGTCCTGTTTTTGCAGGCCTTTGAATTCTGGTACATTGAGAAAGAAAGCTGGTCTAGATTTTTATTATTTTCTTATTTTCGTCATACCCTAACAAATCTTTTTGTGAAGAAAGTTGGGAATTTTTGCCTCATGAAAAGCCCTTTCCTTCCTCTTTTTCACCCTATTTTCACTATCAGATAACCTTAATTTACTTTGCTTTACTGGGTAGATTGAAGGTCTCTCATTTTCAGCAGATAACAATTATCACAAATTAAATTACCTGTTTAATACTGCCTGGCATGTCTTGAGAATCTAGTGTATCTAAGTTCAACAAAGTCCCTAAACTTTCCCAGATTAAGGTAAAATAAATCAAAGAACATGCTGGATTGAGACAAAGGAGGATAATAAAAGTATCAAAATTTTCAGATTGCATTCTGCTCCCTGCTGTGGGAATTGTCTTTCTGTATCCCTGGTCACCTTTGTTGTTTCCTATTAGTTCGAAATTATTGAAGAAAATTGAAAAGAAAATACAAAATTAAATTGTAAAGTATTTTAACATTTGTAATTCACTTTGTTAGGAGTATTTCACTGGTGAACACATATAATGTCTCAGATAAAGCAGATGTATAATTGTTTACTTTCGACAGTTGATGAGACATAGGAAAAGTATACATATCCTAGAGTGAAGAACTTTCAACTGAACATTTTATTTTAACTGTAAATGAGCATAAAAATGCAATAGTTTTTCCATATGTAGTGGATGGTAGCCCCCCAAATACATGCCCAGAACATGTGAAATTTACCTTATTTGGAAAATGGATTTTTGCAGAAGTAACTGAGGCCCTGAGATGATGAACCCATCCTATATTATCTGGTCTGATCCTAAATCAAGTAACAAGTTCTTATAACACAAAGCAGGGGGATATTTGAAGCAGACAGAGGAGGGAAAGATAAAAAGAGAAGAGGAACTGGTGCAATGATAGGTGTGGAGTGGAGATTGATGTAGCTACAAGCCTTCAGCCCCTAGAAGCCAGGAGAGATGGACAAGAGCTTGTCCCCTAGTGCACCAGAGGGAGCGTGCTGACACCTTCATTTGGACTTCTGGCCTCCAGAACTGAGCAAATGCATTTTTGTTGTTTTAAGTGACTCAGTTTGTGATAATGTTTTACAGCAGCCAAGGAAACTAAAATAGCATATGAGTTTGATAATATAAAAATGTGGTCATCATATCCACTGGGCTATAAATTCCGAGAGGACAGAGATCACTTAGATTTGCTGATTGCTGTATTTTGCACATTTATCCTGATGAGGCAGAATGTCCAGATGACACAGCTGACCAAAATAAAAGACCTTTCCCAGTCTCCTTTGCAGGTGGATGTGATTTAGGGGCTGAAGAAATAAAAACATGTGGAATGGAAATTACAGGGGTAGTGTAACGAGGGAGCATAATGATTGACTTAGTTTGTTAAGTTGCTGGAATGCATTATGCCAGCACTGGGTTGGCTTTTAGAAAGGGAATTTAATTAGTTACAAGCTTGCAGTTCTAGTGCTGAGAGATGTCTAAATTAAGGCACCAATAAGAGGTTATCTTTACTCAAGAAAGGCAGGTGCCATCTGGAACACCTCTGTCGATTGGGAAGTCATGTGGCTGGCATCTGCTGGCCCCTTGCTTCTGGGCTCCACTGTTTACAGTCTCTGTTTCCTGTGGGGGCTCCTCACTTGGTCTCTGCCGGCCTCCACTTAGCTCCTCTGCATGCAGCTCTGGGTTATGGCTTGCTCAGCATCTTACGGGAAGGCACATGGTGACAAGCTGGACCTGCATCTCCAAATGTCTGGGTTTCATTTTGGCTCTGTCACCGCTAAAGCAACTTGGTTCTCTAAGCATCTGCATCTAAAGTTTCTTTAAAAATGCTTCCCCTTTTAAAGGATTCCAGTAAACTGATCAAGACCTACCTTGAATAGGCAAAGTCACATCTAACCAAATGGCCAGACCCACAATGCACCACATCTTTGTGGAGATAATCTAATCAAAGGATTTCTGCCCAACTGGTACAATGATATTTGACAAGGAATAGATAATTTTGATATGAAATGAGGTGAGTTTGAGAATGAAGGCTGCAAGTTGGGGAACAAAAATATGAAAGTTCTATCCTACTCCAGACTTTTCTATATGAGAGTGTTATACCACTGCCCCCACCCCCTTTTTTTAAATGTTGGAATGGAGTTCAGTTATGTCACAATCAAACTTAAATCTAAATAATACACAAAATACCTGGCCCATAATGCTTGTTGAATGAGTTGGGTGAATTTATACAATAATTCAATCTAATATTGTAAATTAGGTGAACTTCCTTGGAGAAAATAAGAAAAGGAATTTACTTGAAATATTCATAAGGTGAAATATTTTGGAATTGTCTCCTACTCCAGAGATAAGAAATGGTTTATTCATAGGAATTTAATGGAAATATATCAGTGTATTTATTTTTCTCCACTTTCTACATGAAAGTCGTGAAATATTTTATTGATTGGTTTTAAAATGTTCATTATAAAATTAGCACAGCTATTCTAACTTCACATCTGTCATACTACTGGATATAAACTAAATTGTATATGTCATTTAAGAAAATTAAAATAATTATAGTTATAATTTTTACTGAGAGTAACTGCAATTATACCAATATTTATCATTTCAACTCTCTAGAATTAAACTTTTTCTTATAGTACTTATTCATTAACCCATCATGTCCAAGCACATTTGCAAACTTTTTTAAAAGATGACTTTATATGGTATTCGGAGTACCTGCTACCTGTGTAAAAATAACCTATAAAATTTAATTCTTGCTTCTGTATTTTTATGCACTGTTTTTTTTTTTTGCATGGGCAGGCACTGGGAATCGAACTGGGTCTCCAGCATGGCAGGCTAGAGCTCTGCCACTGCTCCACCGTGGCCAGCCCAGCAGTGTGCTTTATAGTATATACTCCTCAATTAATAAGTGCCACATCAGCTTGAAGATAGAGAGAAGCCTTTCCCAGCAATACGGGGTGATTGTGCATTGTCTGGAATTTAAAGAAATCACATATCCTGAAGTTCATCTTGCCGCCTTTATGAATGCCAACCTAACTCATTCCTGAGAGATGATGCTTCAGTCTACATTTTCATAGGTTTCGGGAAGACCTGGTTATTCAATGGTCTATTGTTAAGGTGATTCTGGTGGGGTAAATGCCGGGAATAAGACAGCACCCAATCAACACCTTTTTAGTGTAGTTTTTTGGAAGTTCTGGGGCATACTGATTGAGCACATTTGCCTTTTCTCTCCCCGTATAAGATGCAGAATCATCTTCTTGCCCTCCAAGATTCAGATTAGTTTTCTCCTCAGTGAAGAACTTCCTGACCCATGCAAGTAGAATTAACCATCTCTCTTTTGTTTGACTGCTGAGCCTAATAGCAGTGCCATTTTTACAGAGTTCTCCTTTCATGTGGGGAACTGAAAAAAAGAGGCTATTCATGGAAGTTCCAATCCATGCAAGTTTCTAGACCCCACTCATGTTGCTGGAAAACCATCTCCAACAGCATCCTTGGTGACTGATCAGACACACATAGTCAAAAGATAGTTTCAATGGGACAGAGAAACTTGAGTGAGGGCAAGATGTGGAGAAATTGTCTGAGGCTGTCCCGTCATGTAGGATGGATTGGCATGGATGTTTAGCACATAGTGGGACCACAAATCTCTGAGTAGTCCTAATGTTGATTAACTGTAGTCAAATATTCAACTACCCAAGGGAAAATCTGATAGCTATAAAGACTTGAATCTTCATTGAAAATTTGCCCCATATTCATTAAATCATTGTGGATAAGTTCAGCAAAGGGAGAATTTCAACAGTTTGCATAGAGAAAAGAAATAATTCTAGAGAGGTCTGAACACACACAGATAGGTAGCCCTCTATAGATCAGGCTAGAGACCTTTACAAAGAAGCTTGCACATTTTTTTGTTCTCAATATTGGTTGAAATTACCATGCAGATATGAGAAATAGTAGCTCTTAGAATGTGGTCTTGCAACATGTGATTTATTCCTTTTTGAGATCATTTTCAAGAGTTTTCCTATGTTCAATCAATGTATTTGTCATTTTTTGAAATATAAAAGACTGTCTTCGGTGTCAGCAATCTGACCCAGACAATCAGTAATGATTTTTATTTTCCATTATAGTACTTTTCTACCTCAGTCTCTAATTGAACATTACATTTAAAGCTGATTCTCACTGAGCCACTTAAAGCAACATTAAGAGTTAATTTGCGACAAAGTACTGGTGATATTGACCTTATTTATCACTCAGCCACCTTAACGTAAAATTCAATATGGTCAATTTCAAAAGAATGAGAGCAAGAGCTGCAGACAGACTGCTGATTTACTCCTGACCACAAGAAATGGACATCCGTTTTCAATTACAACTAAGCATTTAACATCTGCATGTTATGGTGTTTCCAAAAACCTGACAGAGATGTCATCAATGGAACTGAAAAGAAAATATTTCTGACAGACTTATTCTTTGACTTTCCTGGTACTCCATTGACAAACCTGAAAGGGGAAAAAAATTGCTCTCTTGTACTTTCCAGACACTTACTTTAAAAAGAAGAAACAGCAAGGAAATCTGGGATCTGTGGTAGGAGACAGATTGTAAAATAAGATGCTGCAATAATCAGTACTGAGGAATAACTAATAGTCTTGGCCGACACCATCACCCAGAGTACTGAGTTGACTCTGAATTAATAAGAGAAGCAAAATAAGGGTCTTTACCAATTCCTAAGCTTCCTTGTGCCACTTGACTAGAGTCAAATGCTTATCTTACAGGGGTGAAAGATTAAGTAACAAATACTTTTTAAAAAAACTCATGATAGAGCATTGCAACATTGTTCTTCATCTTAATGAGATGTACTTTGTCTTTTTCAAAAGGAAATCCTGGTTTCCTGTTCTATACTATGTATCCACTCTTAGGGTAAAAGATACTTACTAGTTTAACCGCATAATCGCATAGCTGCATCGCCCAGCAGTACCTGCCATCAGGCAACTACCAAACAGCTACTAGGTTTCAGAGTGAAAACAGGAACCCAAATCTTATTTAACTCCAGAGTCCTTCTGCAGGATAACTACACTATTACAGCCCACAGGAAAAACATTCAGTGCATAGGAAATGTGTAAGGTGAGTAGGGAATGACATGCATGTTGACCAATCAATAGCCTGCCAACCATATCTTCCACGTCTGCTCTGCTCAGCCCCCTCCAATTCTGGGCTGCTCCAAGCCATTCATTACACTGGGGCAGAGAAGAAGCTTTGAAGTGGACACATCTAATTATTTCTCTTTCTGGTTATTTTGTAACCATTTATGATGGAAAATGTTAACAATGTGTAAAAGTGAACAGTAACATCATAAATCCCCAGGTACACTTGGAGATTGCTCTTGAATATTTACTATCAGGAGATATGATCATTTTTCTCATATTAATGTTATCAGTCATTGATAATAACTGCCTGTACCCATTAATTCATCAGGCTTTTCAAATGGTGATATTCATATTCTCTCATTTTGTCTTCATTTGCTCAGTGGTATACCTCTCCAAAGGGAAACTTCCCCGCAAGAACTGTTAGTATTTGATTACCTTAAGGTTCAACTGGAATGGAAATGGCAGGATTAATGCTTGATATATATATATTTTGCTTTATTCACCAGTTTTTTATTTACTTCTTTATTTACCATTAAATAAATTATTTGCCAATAATGAGTTGGTTCCTCTGCATACTCTTTTATTAATAAATGAATTTTTTTAATAAATAAATTTTTAGTTCTACTAATGTCATTATGGATTTAAACATACTTGGCATATTTTATTCCACTAAAGTTATTATTCTAACTAATATTCAAATTGTCCCATCTTTGGCCACTGTCAACCTTTTCTAGTTAGCTCCTTAATCTTTTTTATAAGATTCTCATAATAGTTGATCTTCTTTCTTTTTGTATTACAAGACAGTCTATTTTCATTTTCCAAATTCCTAGTTTTACAGTCATGTATTTCTCCAAGGAGCCTTGGTTCCTCTTAGTGGTAAATGGCATTTAGGGGCCATGTTCTGAGCACTGGGAGTTTTCCTTGCTATTAGGTTGAACATTGTTTCTAGAATTTTTCACAGGACTAAGCTAGGAAATATGTACATACTTACGGAATTCAATATTGATACTCCCAAATCAAATTCTGTATGATGCAGTTTCTACTTAATTTTGTGGATCTCATATATCCATCTTTTGTGTCCCATAATAAAATGCTGATTTGCACTTGCACTAACAGTGTTTCTTATTTGTTATGATAAAACTACTGTCTTTTAAAACCACATGAAATTCCTTATGGATGGTTACATGCTATCTGATTACTCAGTGTTCCAGCCCAGCACAATCTTGACACTACACAGAGGGTTACCCATGAGTTTAATTAAGTATCCACAGAGTCATACATACTTTGCCTTGTTTTTGTGGGGGTCCTGAGTTGGTTTAACACATACAACACTTGGCTTTTTATGTATAAACTCTGGTCTAATACTTGCATTTTGGGTAATCCCAATATCCCAGGCACCTAGGACTCCAACCAACACAGCTGCATTGGCCAGGAGCATGGCCAGTTGACCTTATTTTCCCCAATTTCTAAAGCTTGACTTACAGGCAAGAGGAAGTTATGTTCATGACCTCGTTGTGGCTGTAGAGTTGCTTGTCTTCTTATCTGAACTCATGGTGCCTGCATGGGCTCTGCAGTTACCAGTTTAACAAGGGTAGGAGGCACTGTGAATTGAGGCTGGGGACAGCCAGATACAACCCAGGTATCCACTGCTGCAGAGATTGCATGTCACCTTTTAATTGCTCTTTTAAAAGCCCATTCAGGGAGGGCCATGGTGGCTCAGCAGGCAGAGCTCTCACCTGCCATGCCAGAGACCCGGTTTGTTTCCCAGTGCCTGCCCATGCAAAAAACCCCAAAAAGTCCATTCATCCTTTCAATGAATCCCACTGCTGTGGGGTTTTAAGACAAATGAAATGTCCATAAGGTGTCATGTTCAGTAGCCCAGGCCCAGGCTAGTTGTTTGGAAGAGGGGGGTCCCTCTATTACTGTCCACATGTGTGGGGACACCAAACGATGCACTGAGCTTTTCAAAGCTATGAATTATAGCTCTTTGGTTAGCTTTCCCTACTGGGAAGGTCAGCAACAGGCCAAAGCTCATGTCTGTGACTGTAAAAGCATATTTAGCACCTCCAGGGAAGGAAAGGTACTGCATATAATGTACCTGCCACCTGGTGCTTGGAACCTGCTCTCGGTCAGTGTGACTGAGTTGATGAGGAAGCATCCTTGGGTGATGTAGCAAACAGGAGAAGCAGGTGTTCACAGCCTCTTCCAGTAGTCTGGTGATGGACAGCTGCAATGGCCGTGTCAGTCTCCACCGATTCCAGGATTTATGGTGTCCCGTTTTTCTATGCAACCATTTGGCAGCCTTCATGTGATGCCACTTTGGACTATGAATTCTTGCTAAAGTATCTCCTTTAATATTGCCAGGCAAAGAGTCAGTGGCTATGGGCAGAGCCATGAAACATTATTACCTTTGACTTGTGACAGGCAGTCCAGATATCTTATCACATTTCTTTTCCCCATAAGGGGTGGCAGATAAAAGTCCACTGCTCTTGCTCCCATGTGGCCATCCACTCTGCCAGGCCCCAGGGCCTTGCCCAGTTGTCAGCACAGTTATTGCATCTCCTGGTTTGTGAACAATGACCATCTTTACAGCCCTTAATTCAGCCCATTGACTATTTTTCATAGTCCCAGCTTCCCACAATATAACGTCCATACTAGGTTGCATGGCTACTGCCATCCAGGTTGCAGGCTGCCCATGTGCTGATCCATCAGTGCACTAAGCAGACTTAGGTATATGTCACATCCATCAACGGGGGGCACAGAGACAGCCACTCAGGAGCATCAGCAGGGAAAGGTAAGCATTGTTCTTGCACATAAGAAAATGGTCTCAGGATAACAGGCATTACCACACTTAAGGGGCTGTTGTTGAAAATGCCATGCTGTAGCAGATAAGTACATATAGACCCTTGTTTGGGAATGGCTGTTCTTAATTTCACAAGCAATTTCTAAGTTAGTCTTTCAACTTGCATTAAGGTATCATACAGGAAACACAGTTGTTCATCTAAGGAACTATACCACAGTTCAGCTTCCTTCCAGAAGAGAAACCAAAAGCCAATGGGAACTCACTTTGTCTATTGCCTTTGCCATGAGCCACACCCAAAGCCAATATCAGAACTGGCCATATTTAACTCACAAGTCAAACCTGTGTCCACCCCCCATAAAGCCTAAGCTTGTGGAATGGCCCATCCGGTGTTTTCAAAAGCAGCTGCTGGAAGGTATCCTATTCTCAGGGATAGCTATTCCTAATAAAAATATACACAGGTTTTAAAATTTGGGCTGTGTGAGGAACAAAAGGTTCCCAATAATCCCAAGAGAGCCATTTGTTGTTTTGGCATATGCAGCATAGAAAAATATTGTACCTTATCAATTACTACAAAAAAATAAAGTTTACCTTTCCCAACCATGCAATACCCGGACAGGCCGGCTAAGCATTGCAGTCCACTGTGATCAATTGTCCATCCCTAGTGGTTAAGATGAAATAGCAAATAATCCTGAGGTTTTTGTTTTTGTTTTTTGTTTTTTATTTTTGTTTTTAGTTCTGGAAGAGTTACAGGTAAACATGACATCATCAACATAATGAAATAGAGTCATGTATTTCCATTTAGACAAATCCTTCGGCTAGGCTATGTGAATAGCCTCATGGGAGCATGATAAAAATCCTTTGGTCTTCTTCCTTATTTAAGAGAATACTAAAAAAAATGAGTATTAATTCTTTGTAGTAAAGAGGCAACCTTCGGAAACACTGTAAACAAAGGTGGTGTCACTCCACCCTTTGCCTCCCGAATTTCTTCTTTTTGCTCCTTTTCATTATCAGAAAAAGAACCTATGGGACCTCAAAGAATCTTTGGATCCTACTCAGGGAAAGTCAGGAGATGCCTTCTCATTCTAGAATACTGTCCTCCTAATATTTCTAAATTCTTATCTACAAGGCATAACCTCTCATTCAACGCATCCTCCAAATCTGCTGATTTCTCTGTTTTTCTGAAACAGTTCATTGCAACAGCCCCTGTGGACTTGTGGGTTTGCAGATTTCTTTGTCTACCTTGAGACAGCCTGCTGTAGCTGGCCACACACACATACAGTGGCCAAGCAATTGCAGCACAGTCAGACAAGTGGGTTACCCCTCCCTGCACCAGGGAAACAGGGTGGCAGGGGTTATCCCTGCAGAAACCCCCTTCCCCAGACTCATGCTCTGTATTACCGGTGGCTCTTTTGTCTCCTGGCTGGCTCGCCAAATGTTCCAACCCAACACAACTCTGAGACCAAAGAAGACACTAAACAGAACATTACCCATGAGTTTAATTGGGGCTTGAGGACCAGGTGAAGATCATCCCAGTGGCAGCTGATTGGGAGATGAAAGCCTACACTCCACCCAAAGCCAAAGAGAAAAAAGAGAAAGAGAGACAGAGAGAGAGAGAGGTAATCAAGGATGGGCTTATAAAGTTTAACAGTCTAGAGAGATTTAGTTGCAATGGAGTTACGGCAGACTCTTATGAGATTTGATTATTAGGGGAGGGAGTTTTTATGTTCTTGACCTTTAACATCTGTCCTGGTCATGTTGGTTGTTGTGTGACTAGCTGTCAGAATGGAGGAGGGTGTGGGGCCAGGGCTCTGGCTCCTTACACACAATTAACTCATTTGTATTATGTTGTCTTGTTTTTGCACATAGGATTTGTTGTTTACATTTTGATTTTGTTTTATAATTATGAAACATTTACGTCTTTTCAAAGGTAATCATACCAAAAAAGCATATTCAAACAAGTTTAGCTTCTATCCCTGTTTCTTCCATTTGCTCCCTCTCTATTTACATAGGTAGTCATTTTTTTATATTTATAATTACATAATTTTTGAAAAAAATGCATGTTTGTATATGCATATATGTATATTTACCTTTTGTGTACTATAATATGTTCTGGAGATTATTCAACAGTAAAATGTAATTCATTTCTCATTTATTTTTACAGCTGCGTAGTACTCCATTATGCACCACACAATGTTCCATTAGTCTGCTATTGATGGACATTTTAGTTGCTTCTAGTTTTTAGCTATTTCAGATAGTGCTGCAAAGAATAGCCTCATATACTCAACTCATTGTATTCTTTCTGTCTATCTTTGGGATAAATTTTTAGAAGTAGGATTTCTAGTTCAAATGGCAAATATACATATATGACATTTCACTAAATATTTCTAAATATCTAATTTAATTTCTACATTCCTATCTGCAATGTATGCATTTTGAATTCTCATAGTCTTATCAACAGTATCAACTTTAGACATTGTTGTGGATCTGGTAACACCACTCTCTCCTTTCCCTCTGCTGAAGCTCCTATGCTCAGTGGATGTCTATTAGACCTAGAGATGGAGCCTTCCTTAATATGAATAAAGCATCCTGTATGGCTCTGCTAACGAACTTATGAGCTTCAATGCCGTGACTCTTCCCCTCACTCTCTGCTCCAACCACACTGGGCTTCATTATCTCATCAAACTGACATGGTATCTCTCTACAGAGTTCAGGTTAGAAAGCTCTCTTTACTACAGCCCTTCTACCTGATAAAATGCTATTCATTATGCAGAGCTAATTCAGAATTGCTTTTGTGATTAACACCCTGCTAACACAAGTTCTGCAAATTGATCCGGCCACTTTCTATTTAATTTTACATCCCCAGAAACTTTTCATTGTCTAGAACATAATTGGCACTTAACAGATATTTCCCGAATCAATGGATGAATGACTACAGGCAGATGCTTGCACTTGGACCCTAATGACACTCACTCTTCAAAGTTACTTTCTTTATTACCGTGATGCTTATGTTTCCATATTGTTATTACTGTGATGCTTATGTTACCATATGCTTATGGTCTCGTAAACTCATACACATTTATTACTTCAAATAATACTTATAGAACACCTACTATAAATACTGAATACTTGGAATGCAATGACTAAACCACCTACTTTTCATCAAGAAATTTACAATCTACAAAATGTCACATGCAAAAAAAGTTTGATAGTAAATGTTAGGTAAGTTCAGAGTACTTTGTACCAAAAGGAAAATACGTTTTGCTCTGAATTTAGTAGAACTGCTGGATGCTGTTGAATTAAATTGTAAAGAGCATGAGAGTTTTAGCTAGATAAAGAAGAAGTGATAGGTATTATGAGCATGGCATAGTAAAGGAGCCATATCATAATTTTGGAGATAAGAAAATGGTTCACTTTATATTTTACAGGAAAAAGCTGTGAGGTCAGAATTAAGTAGGAGCTTTATCAATCACACAAGGTACTTTACACTTTCATTCTGTGGTGGCTATTGAACTTGGTATGAAAATTTGCACCCAAATATTATAAAATATGTTTCTAAGATACAAAAATCTTAAACTATGACATGCCCAGACTCATAAAATCTCAACAACGCATGTGCCATGTGTCTCATTCTTACATTACTTTCACCATGTTCCTGCTGGCTCAACAGAGGGAGGTGAGAAATAAAAAACAAATCTAATGATGACGCAGGTGCAGACAAACTGCTTCCTGGACCCTGTCATATGTGGAAGAAAGAGGACTAGATCTCGTTACATGGAGTAGGGCACTTTCGTACTACTGTGTTTTCTCTTCTATGGTGTCAGGTAACATCATATGAGACCTTCGCTATAGAAGATGTCCCAAGTGCATACATAATGCAGAAGGGAACCTTCGATGGCTCAGTTTATTGCTTTTACTTGAACCCTGGTGGCAGCAGGCACAACAGGATGGGGCAATAGGGTGTGTTTACATCTTTAGCAGAGGTGGAGAGTTCCCATTAATCCTATACTGACCAGGTCAATTAGTTACCCCGAACTGGAGGAAGACTTGGAAGGATATAGAGAGAACTTCCAAGATGATGATGATGATGATGATGATGATGATGATTGCGTGGGCAGGCACTGGGAATCAAACCTGGGTCTCCGGTATGGCAGGCAAGATCTCTGCCTGCTGCGCCACCGTGGCTCGCCCCCAAGATTTTAAACTGAGGAACAGAATGATATTTGCTTTTTTAGGAAAAATGTATGAGCAGCAGAGTGAGTATGGAGAACAGTTTGAAAAGGGTCAATTTAGAGCAAGGTAGACAAACTTTTTCTCTAAAGGGTTGGATAATAAGCATTCAACTTTGTGGGGCATATGATCTTTGTCACTAATTTTCAATTTTGTTATTGCAGTGAGAAAGCTGCCACAGGTTGTAAGTACGCAGTGAGTGTAGTGTGTTCCAATAAAACTTTATTTATAAAATGAGGCATCAGGCTGGATTTAGCCTGCTGGCTGAGTTTGCTAACCATTGGTTTAGAAGAAGAGGTGGCAGCGAGACCATCCTGCAGTTACCTTGCTGAGAGATGTCAGTAGCACCAATAGTGATGGCGGTCACGGGAATGAAGAGAAAGGACACGTAGGTGGCTGTATTAAAATGAGTAGGTGAATTTACTTGAAAATGAAGGAAGGGGGCAGGTCACAGTAGCTCAGCAGGCAGAGTTCTTACCTGCCATGAGGGAGACCCGGATTCAATTCCTGGTGCCTGCCTATGCCAAAAAAGTAAAAAATAAAAGAAGGAAAGAAAAGCTAGCTGATAGCAGGAAGTACTACAGATGATGAGAGGATGATGATGGCTTCCCTCGATATTAGCAATAATGAGGTTACTGGTGAGCTCAGCGAGAATAGTTTTAGGTTTTTGTTGGTGATGGAGGAAGCAATAATATTATACCATAACTAGGAATGAATGGGTCAAGAGAAAAAAGAAATACATGTTTTTTAATAATGAAGAAGTATGGTAAGAAAGAAAGGAATTGTTAAAAGAGAATACAAGTGTGAAACTTTCTGTTTTATGATTTATTTTTATTTTTTCTTTTAATTTTTGAATGTCCAGAAAATCCTGAGAACTAAAAACCTGTAGAGTGAAAACAAAAGTCTTGAAGAATCCAGAACACAAGTGGACAGCTTGGCCTGAGTGACACAGCTAAGGGAGGCATCCCCCAAAGGGACAATTAGGAAGAAGGTGAAATAGGCTTAAATGTGGATCATTTTGTGGATGAGAGAATATAGTATTTCCATGTAGGGTCTCCATCTTTCTATTCAGACAGCAATCTGCTAATATCTGACCATTAGAAAGGATCAGAGAACTCTACTGAGTTTTCTTTTGATATATAACCAAGGCACTTTCACAGTCATGAAGTCTCTGTAATATTGGAGAACAGGTGGTAGAGGCTTAGCTATGAATGGCCTTAGGGGTTATTTTTGTTGTGGGTTTGAATTTCAGTTCCTCCAATTAATGACTTCATGATTTTGCTAGGGTTATTAACTCTCTAACTTTCAATTCTGCTATGACTAATATCACATGATGGGTTGACTTAACAATGGGGATTTATCATCTCATTGTTTTGGAAGCTTGAGGGTTTGTTTCCTTCCTGGGTGGGTAGCGTTGTAGAGTTCCTTGACTTTCCTGACACATGTCAGTGTCCTCTCTTTTCTTTCCGGGGTTTCTTCAGATTTCCAGCTTTGACCTCCTCTCCATAGCTCTCTCCTCCCATGTCTGAATTGCTTCTGCTTATAAAAGGACTCCAGTACTCTGGGTAAGACCCATCTTGATTCAGCCGGCCACACCTTAACTAAAAGGACATCTTCACCAGGTCCTGTTTACACTGGGTTCACACCCACAGGATTCAGGTTAATATTAAGAACATGGTTCCTTTTTTTGTTTTTAACTCAGATACATAATTCAATTTACCACATTAACTTTCTGGGCCTAAATGTCTTTTGCAGTATGCTATCTCCCTCATTGGTTTGTTGGAGGAATTAAAGCTACCATATGTAAAGTTCCTTGGGCAGCACTGAGCCTATTGCAGGTATTGTGTAAAATAGAAATGCTTTTTCCATGAAACAGCTCTGCAGTGAAATTCTAGGAAGTAGGGTGTGTTCACAGCAGCCAGGATTATTTTGGGACAATTGAACTTGTGAAGAATCATAAAACCTTGGTCTAGATTCCTGGAAGATGAGAATAGTGTAGAGAGACCCAAAGAACCCAGAAAGGTCAGCACACAGTTTAAAAAAATATCATAGGACTATTTGACTCTAGTACTGCCAGACTTTCATCAGTTGTAGTACTTATGAAAGCACAGAAATACTACAAGATCTAAAATTTTTTAATTCTGTTTGGTAATTCTTGGAAAATTCCATGGTGTCATTGAATTTCCTAGGGCAAGGAAGTATGTATGCAAAGAAAAATCTTCAGCAACAGGTCATGTTTATCAAAAACTATCCGACCCACAGAGAAACATCCTGTTCTTATTAAATCATTGCACAGCCTATAAATGCAGGTTTGCATCTGTTAGAGGAAACGAGGGAGCTTTCCCGCGGCCTAGATCTGATGGTCCTTCAGTGGGCTGTGCATGGCACACAGCTGTGAGATCAGCCTCCAAGTTTCCAGTTTGTCATGGAATTTTTTGCCAAAAACAAGAAGTAATCACAATAATTTATCAGCTTGTAGTAATAGCCAGAAATAAAAACAATAAAAAAAAATCTTACTTCCCCACAAAATAACTGGGCTTTCTTGTAACTGGAAGCTTAACTTCATTAGCTGATTTATGATCGTTACTTGGAATTTAACTCAGGCAAGAGAATATAATATGTGACTACTTTTCAACAAACTGCAGCATTTTTAATTGGGAAACACCAGAGGCAGCACACTATAGTGAAAAGGTGTCAGCTTCGAGCTGGCACTTCTTTAGCATTGTCTCCTAGGGAAGTCTTGACTTTTCTGGGCTCCCAGTGTTCTTATGAACAAAATTGGGGAGTTGATAATAACATTTCAAGGTTTTGTGTCAATCACAAAAATATGTTAAAGTATTTTGAAAAGAGTAAATGCTCTCATCTGTATTTGAATCACATAATTGCTTATTACTTTTATGAATGGGGCAAAATAAAAAAACCTAGAAGCAATATAATGAGAGATGAAATACATTATCTTCTAAACTTCATATAGTTATGAATGTGTGAGTAACACGATTAAAACTGAAAAATTTTTTTTTATTTTAACAAAATTAGTAAACAGACCAGGTAACACTTTCAGGAGCAAAGAAATATCTATTTCAGAAAGTGATGGATTTTTTTTGTAAATTAAAGTAACATTAACCAAGTGCTAATATATTACTTGCACAAGTTAGACACCAAATACTCTTGCAAATGCAATTAAACCTGAAGATAATATTGTTGGGTTGAATATGTGACTAATAGAGGCGATATTTATTTCAATAGGAAACCATTTTGTAATAACAAGGCTGGATATCTAAAGATCATTGCTAAAAGTAGTTATTTTGCTTATTATAATTATTTATATGAAGTGCTAGCCAAAAACTATTTTTAAAGCTGAAATAAACATATAATATTGAGTACATCAGGGCTAAAATTTCCTACATATTCCACATTGATCAGACATGGGGAGAATACAAACATTCTGACAAGGGGAGACTATATATTTTTAGCCAATGTGTATGAGCTAATAGAAAATATCACTTAGGCAAGTGTATAATACAACATGCCCTGTTGCTTTTATCAGAAAGTAAAATTTTCATTCTGAGCTGCAGTTTTCAAATAAAATGCAAAATAGGAGAAAAGCCTATTTATAGCGATGAAGAAAACTTGATATTTTATTTCATATGTCAAAAATGAAAATCACAAATCATTAAATAACAGGAAATTATTTTGTTTTACAATTTAAATGTGTCATGTTGCATGATCTAGTACACTGTAACATGATTAGGGAACCTCCACCTACTGCTTTAAACATATAGATAAGTCAGATAAAACATAACCAAATTGTTTAAAAAATTACCTCCTTGAGGGCGGGCCACAGTGGCTCAGCAGGCAAGAACACTTGCCTGGAATGCCAGAGGACCCGGGTTCGATTCCCGGTGCCTGCCCATGTATTAAAAAAAAAAAAAATTACCTCCTTGAGCTGAAAATTAAGAATATGAAATTCCTAGATTGCAGACACAAAAAGGAAAGTAAACAGTAAATATGAGAAATACCTGAAACCAAATATCCCATCATGTATTGAAATCAAGTGCACAAAGCACGATCTTAAACAGTGTTTCAGAAATGCACAAATGTAAGTTTTGGCTCTTGATTTGTGGAAGACAATGGCTTTGACTCAGGATTGAATATACTCAGCCTAGAGATAATGCTTTGCCAGGTCCATAGCAGGAGCTAAATTCAACTACTCCACATAAATCCATGAAACTGGAGTTAGAAAATCATAACCCAGTAATGCCAAGATGCTGCAAGATGCAAGGAAGAGAACACACTTTTGATACAGGGCCATAGCTAGAGAAAGGATCACTCACCCAGATAAAGTTGGAATCGTTGCCAGAACTCTTCCGGCAATGCAGTAACCTCAAGTTGAGTAATTAACATCATAACTTTAAAAACTTCACTTGTCTCAAAGTGAAATATGTGAGGTTTTGGAAAAGGTAACCATAAAACTACAACATAGGAATGCCTCCATATTCCAGAGAACCTGTAAATCCAGTATAAAAGGTCTGAAATTGAGCTCAGTTAAAACTTGCAAGGAGTTTTGAGAAGGACAGTAGATTGCAAAATGGGCAGAATTCATACACAGACAATTATAGATAATAGAATAATCTGAAAGAGAGGCTGTAAACATGTACTGATTTTTCTTTAGTTTCTTTAATTAAAAACATATAATCCATCTGGCAAAAGGAGTACACTATGGAAAAACAGGTAGATTTATAAAAGAACCAAAAACAGTTTATAAAAATGGAAAAATAATAGTCTTTGAAATACAAGAAATAGTAAAGTAGGAGCAGAAGAGGGACTTGGAAGATAGGTCTGAAGAAATCACTCAAAATACAGCATAGTTATAGAAATGAAACATAAACTAAGAAACAGAGGCTAAAATTGGATGACCCAACACAGTAGGAATTCTAAAAGAAAAGCAAGGGAAAGAGGAAAAAGCAATATTTGAAGAAATAATGGCCAATAATCCAGATCTGAGAAAGACATAAGATTTTAGATTAAAAGAATATTTGAGTCTCAAGCAAGATTAAATATTAAAATTGCTAAACTTAGACACATTATAATGAAAGTGAAATAAAATTGTTTCTAGGCATTCAAAAAAAAATTTTTTTTTCACCCATGAGCGCAGAAAGGGAAAAACTACTGAAAGGTGTATTTCAGCAGGAGGGAATCAGACCTTGGAAAAAAGACATAGAATACAAGAAGAAATGTTTGCAAATCTGTAAAATCGTTCTGTAAATTAAAATAAGCATTGAAGGAAGAAAGAAAATAGTGACTGCTGGGCTGCTGGTTCAAAGAAAAATGATCTACTGACTAACAAACAGAATGAATAAAAACAGACTTCCTCACAAAATTTTAGACTTTCCCACAAAATTTTAGAACCCAATAAGAAAAAAGACAAAACAATTCAGCCAGAAAACAACATATTACTTGCAATAGAACAATAATCAAATTTATATCAAACTGACTCCTACTGAAAACAACTTTAAAATGTGTAAAGACTTAGAGCAACTGAAAAAGGTAGATTTTGAGGTGCTATGATCCTAGAGGAAGGAAAATATATGAAGTTAGTTCCACATTTACATGTCTTCTTTTCTACTCCACCCCAATCCCGTTATTACGTGACTAGTCAAGGACCCTATTATGTTTCCATTACTCAGGGATAACATTTACATTTTGTTCTGTAATCCTAATCAAGTTTTTCATGCCATGTCTAAAAGAATTTAATGCGGTTGACAATTATGATTGAAAGGGAAGTTGGCTATTTATAAAATGCCAATATAAAATAAACTGTTCTTACTCAGGATTCATCAATGATTAAATAACATCTGGTATTTTGTCTTATGTTGCTCATAAACTTTTGTTGGAAAGGTCTTCCATCTTCTCGAAGGGTAACGTTTTTCTTGGCATTCCGTCAACCCTCATTTGAAGATATTCTCCTTCTTTAAGATTTCTGATGACACTTTCTAATCTGGATTAATTTCACTTTGGACTTCCTGCAAAGGCATCCTCCTGCAATTTAGTAACCTTTTCACTTTTAGGCATGTGGGTTCCATGTCTTCCTACTTTCGGGATCCATAATTTCTTTATTTAGCTGGGGTCATTCTCTAATGATTTGTTGTTATTTAAAAAAACTATATGGAAAGTGAACTTTATGAAACTTAGAACATCAGAAACTATAATTATTTTACCCAACAATTTAATAGACAATTTGGATGAGTATAGAATTGTAGAATCAAAAGTATTTTTCCTCAACACTTTGAGGTTGTTATTACATTGTCTTCTAGCATTTGATGAACCTGATGAAAGTCTGATTATTTTCTATTGCAAGTAATCTCATGCTTTCTGGTTGAACTTTTTCTTTTTTTGTCTTTTGGATTATTTTGTGAGGAAAAATCTAGAAACGTGTGTCTTCATTTGTTTGTTTGTTTGTTTGTTTTGGTTTTTGCATGGGCAGGCACTGGGAACCAAACCCTGGTCTCTGGCATGGCAGGTGAGAACTCTGCCACTGAGCCACCATCGCACCATCTGGTGTCTTTGTTTTATTCATCCTGTTTGTAGTTCAGTAGGACCTTTCTTCTGAACAGGCATGAATTTCCTCAGTTCTAGGAAATGTTCTTTTACTATTACTTTCAGTATTTCCTACCTGGTCCTTGCCCTTTAATTTTTTTTCTGGATCTCTTATTAGATTGATGTCAAAAAGCTTTCATTTTGCCTCCTTAGATATCAACTTTTCTAATGTAGATTTAAGTTTTTGGAGGCTGGGTTGTAGGATTTCTTTGACTTTCCTTGCCAATTCTCTCAGTAAATATTTTATTTCACTGTTCATATTTTTAATTTTTATTAGTATCTTTTAAACTCACCAAATGGGTTTTTAATCAAAGCAGTATGATCACTTTTCAATATCATAACACATCCAAAGAGAATTATTAAAAACATTTTTGTGTGTTCTGAAATATGTATTTTCTTTAACATCAGATTTTCTTCTTTTCACTCATTTTATCTTTCTTTTTTCTATTGTTGATTTTCTCAAATATTCAATGATTATCACTGGCTCATCCATCTTTATGAGTAAATGACTAGGCTCATGAAAGTATAAGGTTTCCTTTCTACTGAACATCTTTGCTCTGACTTCAGGTCTTAGTGCATGATTTGCCATGTGTATAGCATTCTTGGACTGGCTGTCACTTGAGTGTGTACACAAGAGGCAGGCTCCTTGGGACACCCCAAGTCTCAAATGCCAAAATAAGTATGGCTTTCATCTGGAGTGTAATGATGCAGAAAATTGCCCCTGACTGCTTCCAGCCAGCTCATTTTCTCTCTCCAGAGAGCAACGCTCCTGTTGTGTCTTAGAGGCATAGTCCTGTGTGCTTAGTTGGGGCCCTTCTATTTCCTGATGACGGGTCCTCTCCATCCCGCCACTGAAAAGACTCGACAAATCAGGAGATTTATAGTAGCAGATTACATATATAAACTTTGGAAGATCCATTGTTTTGAACTAGAAAGCCAAAGTGCAAAGGTCTCAAAACCATGGCTTTACATACAGTTAAAGCAGAATGTTATATACTAACCCATTGCATTAGAACTCATCCCAAGTATGTATCATTACTTAGATATTATTCATCATCCAAATAATTCAGTTATAACATTATCATACTATTCCCTAGTGTATCCCGAGTACCTAGGACAATGCCTGGAGCATTGCAGACATAGAAACATGTGTTTGCTGATGTACATGTGCCCGTACCTCTTCCAGAATTACTGAGATTGCCTATTGTGGATGGATTACATGTATGTACATGGAACTTTGGTTTTTTTACTTTTGTGGATATAGTCATGAACATTTATCTCTCTCTTAAAAAAATTGAATTAGATGTGTACTGCATGATGTAGTTGGAATATAGTTAGAATCAAATATTACCCAAAATCCTTCATATCAGGCATGTATAATTTATCATTTCAGTTCAGTGCTTAACCCTTACCCTGGACATCTTATACATTTTGCTTTCCACCTCCACCGCCCACCTCCATTCTCCTACCCTGCTGTCCACCATGGGAGACTGAAACTTTGGATGCCCTTGCATGCTGACTTAAAGCTGGATTGATATAGGCTGGCAGGACATTGGCGAGAGGGAGGGAGTGAGGCTCAGGCATTCATTTATTCCCTACCTGTCTTCTGTGTAAGGCCACCTAATGCTGCTGCTCCTCTCCAGGTGACTCCTATCTTCTGAATTCTGTAAAAATTTCCTCCCTCCTCCATTTGAACCTTGGGTGTCAACAGTTTTTGCTTTACTGCAACCAGCACCCATACCTCTGTCCCACACCTTTGTAAATAAGCCATCCTCAAATTGTTGTGACTTGAATGTGCAATTTGTTTCCTGGTTGGAATCCTGACAGATAACACTTGAAAGCAGACACTAATACTCTGGAAGAAAATTTGGGTGCAATTGCATTAACAAAATTTATTGCAATAAAAGTCCTATACAAGTCAATTAAAAAAAAGATTTATGATGTATATGGGCACTGTTGATCAGTAGATTCTTGACTGATTTAAATGGCTCTGAAGTGTGTGCAAAATTGGCAAATTAGGGCTTGCCACGGTGGCTCAGCAGGCGAGAATGCTCGCCTGCCATGCCAGAGGACCCAGGTTTGACTTCCAGTGCCTGCCCATGTAAAAGAAAAAAAAATTGGCAAGTTGTGTCCAATCTTGTCTTCTGTTTCCTTACTAGTACCATGAGAAGGTTGGAGTAGATTTATCACCTAAACCAGGTATCATCACGATCAATACATATTTGCTGGAAATCCAAGCTTAAAGGTCTATTTTGCTAAGTCCTATGTGTTAACAAAAGAAAATGTTCTCTACTAAAAGGTCTTATAGTCCAAGTGTTAATCGGACCCAATTACTTTTCCTATATACTTATCGGGAAAAGTTATGGTTCTCCAGGTTTCTTTTGCTTAGGGAGGGAGAGTTACTTATATTTAATGTAGCTTCTTCAGAGACTGTATGCATCTGTGCTAAAAGTTCTTTGGTAAAAGCCCTCTAAATTTAAATTTGGGGGCTCAAGTTTTAAAAGTTGAAAAACTGTAACAGTGAAAATTGATGTACATATTTTGCATTGCTTAACAACCCGCCTCTGAAAATAAAAAATATAATGCCAGGAAATTCCTTACACATAGCTAATGCCCACATGGTGCCAAGGGAATAGCTTTCTTTGTGCCAGTCCCTACTCCTACTGACATTTACTCTACACACTCAACTTATTTGGAAAACATCTCGACATCACTCAACCTATAAATAAATTTTTAAAAAGTGAGTTCTTCAGCTCTTTTACTTCATTACAACATACTGATGTTTCCTGTCAACAAAAGGAAAACATTTTCAAAGTATGTGTCAAGATCCTTTTGAATTAAGAGTCAAGATAATTTGCCTGCCATCGGTGAGAGTGCATTTCTGCTGCAGGAGGATGTGGCCCTTTCCATAAGGTCCTCTGCTTTTTCTTTTGCCAGTTTGTGCATTGCCATTAAAACATTATTTCATGAGCACTGTGGCTGTTTGGAAATGTATGAATTTCATTGTTGTCTAACAGTGATTTTCTATAGTGCAAATGGCGGTCAACTCTTAGTAGCTGCATTGTAAAGCAATCAGATGCACCCTCAGGCTTATTAGAGAAAATGTTCCTAAATTTCTTAGGATGTTTCTTCATCTTCACAAGGATGGAATTATAGTATGCATGCATGTGATTCGATATCATTAATTAACAGTTTTAACAATTCAGATTTTAGTGCTGAAAAGCAATGAGAAGAAGAAAAATGAAGTAGAAACATCACCTCTCCATCAAGAATGATTAATATGACATCTGACCAGCAGCTCCACTAGTAATTGGGAATAATGGCTGGTCAAGGTGCATTGAAAAGAAGCGAGAAAATTGTGGGAAGAGGCAGAGTGAGGAGCTGAAGGACTTGGCTTCTCTGGGACTGGCTTTCGTCTCTTGGCTTCCCCTGGGTCTCTCCAGGTTCTGGCTGGCTTAGCATCTCATGGTGATGTCTGCTGGGCTCCATGCACCTCCAAATATCTGTGTCTCTGTTCTCCAAGTGTTGGAATCTGTCAGTTCTGTTCTGAAGTTTCTGTCAGTTCTGTCCTTTCTGAAGCGCCTCCAAAATGTCTCCTCTTTTAAAGGACTCCTGTAAACTAATCAAGACCAGCAGGAATGGGTTGAGTCACATCTCCATCTAACCATAAGGTCACACCCACAGTTGGGTGTGTCACCTCTCTGTGGAGAAAATCTAATTAAAAGTTTCCAATTTACAGTGTTGAATCAGGATTAAAAGAAATGTTTGTTCCCACAAGATTAGATTAGGATTAAAACATGGTTTTTCTGGGTTACCTAATACTATCAAACCAGTAAAAAAGCCTTTTAAAAAAACTAAAATTCTCAAAGAGATGAGATAAAATACAGAGAAAGAACTAAAGAATATCAGGAAGACAATGAATGAGCAATATGGGACTTTAAGTAAAGAGATAGAAATTTTAAAGGAGAAACAAAAAAAACTGCTAGAGTTGATGTCAGACATACGTAGCATGTTAATTTTAATCCCATAATAATTACAAAGAAAATAGATGGAAAATATATCCAGATAGAAATGAGAAGACACTCAGTAGGATATAACACAAAAATTGAAGTAGATGTAAAAAATAGGAATTAACATAAGCGAAGGAGAAAACAGGTATAAGACATACAAAGTTTAAATAGCAAAGTTAGAGAAGAAAGTCCTGAATAATCAGTAGTGACTTTAAATGGAAATGGATGAAACTCTCCAGTCAAAAGGCAGAGATTGAAAGGGTAGATAAAAAAAAGCAGAACCCAACGATATGCTGTCTGCAAGAGACTCACCTTAAATTCAAAGATACAAGTTGGTTGAGGGTGAAAGGTTGGGAAAAAAAAATGTGCCATGCAAGTAGTAATCAAAAGACAGCTTGAGTGGCTATATTATATTGGATAAAATAGCCTTCAAGCAAAAAAATAATATCAAGGGACAAAGATGGTCATTATATACTGATAAATGGGACAAATCAACAAGAAGAGGTAACAATTATAAATATATGTTCATCTAACAGCAGAGTCCCAAAATATATGAAGCAGATACTGACAGATTTGAATGGAGAAAATGACAGTTCTACGTTAATAGTAAGATACTTTAATACATCACTGTCAATAATGGAAAGAACATCTAGTCAGCAGATCAATCAGGAATTATAAACCTTGAAAGATGCTCTAAACCCACTAGACCTAACGGACATAAATAGAACAGTTTACACAACAATAGAATATACATTCTTCTCAAGAGCACATGATCATTCTCTAATATAAAATATTTAATGAGTTACAAAAAGTCTCAAAAAATATTGAAATTGTACGATGTATATTCTCCAAACACGATAGATGAACCAGAAATCAGTAATAGAGACAAATAGAAAATTAAAAAATATGTAGAAATTAAACAGCATACTCTTGAACAACTAATGGATTGAAAAGGAAATCAAAAGAGAATTTAGGAAATATCTTGAGGTAAATGAAAATGAAAATGCAACATACCAAAGCCTATGGGATGCAGAGAACGTAGTGCTGAGATGGAAATACATAGCTCTAATTGCTTACATTAATAAAGAAGAAAGACTATAAATCAGAGATCTAACCTCGAAACTGAAAGAACTAGGAAAATAAAAGCAAGCTAAACACAAAGAGAACAGAAAGAAGGAAATAACAGTTTAGGGCAGAGGCAAATGAAATATAAAACAAAAATCAATTGCAAGAACAAACTAAAAGTGGGTTTTTTAAAAAGATGATAAAATTGACAAACCTTAGCTAGGTTGACAAAGAAAAAAATGAGATGATACAAATAACTAAAATCTGAAATGAAAAGGGGGGTATTACTACCAACCCCACTGAAATTAAAAGACTATAAGAGGATACTCTGAACAACTATTCACCAATAAATTAGATAAACTAGATGGAAAGGACTGATGCCCAGAAATATACACCAAGTACATTGACTCAAGAAGAAATAGAAGATCTTAACAAACTAATTACTAGTAAAGAGACAGAATCAGTTACCAAAAACCACCTAGCAAAGAAAAGCTCAGGACCAGATGGCATCACACAGTAATTCTACCAGAAATCCCAAGAAGACTTGACTGAAATTTGGCTCAAAACTCTTCCAAAAATTGAAGAGAAGGGAATACTTCCTAATTCATTCTACAATGTTGACATCACCCACATACCAAAGCCAGATAAAGGTGCCACAAGAATGAAAATTAAAGACCAATATCTCTTATGAATATAGAAGCAAAAATCCTCTAAAAATACTAGCAAACAAAATCCAGTAGAATACTCAAAAGAATATAGAACCTTGTCAAGTGGTATTTATCTCTGGCATGCAAAGGTGGCTCTACATAAGAAAATTAATGTAATATACCACGTTAATAAAAGAAGGAAAGAAAGCACACGATCATCTCTACTGATGCAATACCCTTCATTATAAAATAGTTAGATCACTAGAAATAGAAAGAAATTTCCTTAACATGATAAACGGCAGATATATAGAACCCATGGCTAACATCCTATTTAATGGTGAAAACTGAAAACTTTTAGTCTAAGATCAGGAATGAGTAAGGATGAGCACTTGAAGTCCTTACCAGAGCAATTAGGCAAAAAAATGAAATCAAAGTCATCCAAGTTGGAAATGAAGAACTAAAACTTTCCCTATTTGCAGATGGCATGATCCAATATACAAAAAAAATTCTGAAAAGTCCAAAAAAAAGCTCCTAGATTTAATAAATGAATTCAGCAAAGTGGTAAGACATAAAATCAACACCTCCAAATCATCAGTGTTTCTATACACAAACAATGAACAACTAGAAGAAGAAATCAAGAAAAGAAATTTCTTAAAATAGTAACTAAATCAAATATCTAGGAATAAAGGGTGTAAAGGATGTAAAGGACTTGTACACAGGAAGCTACCAAACACTGCTAAAAGAAATCAAAGATCTAAATAAACGGAAGGTCATTCCATATTCATGGATTGGAAGACTAGCTATCATTAAGATGTCAGTACTATCCAAAGCAATGCACAGATTCAATGCAATCCAGTTAAAAATTCCAAAAGCCTTCTTTGCAGAAATGAAAAAGCTGAGCATCCAACTTATATGGAAGGGTATGGGGCCCTAAGTAGCTAACGCCATCTTGGAAAAGAAGAACGAAGTTGGAGGACTCACATTATCCCATCTTGAAACTTACTACAAAGCCACAGTCACGGAAAATTGGTTCTAGCACAAGGACAGATATGTAGGCCAATGAAATCAAATTGAGAGCTCAGAAATTAATTCTCACATATATGGCCAACTCATTTTATAATTGTTATGGTGATTATTTATTTACTTTTCTTTATTTTCCAAATTGTTGGTAATATAGTTATAATTTGCAATTTTTTATCTTAATGGTTCTATTTTAAACATTTTTTATTGTGAAATATAACCTATATACAAAAAAGCAATAAATTTCAAAGTACCTTGGAACATGTAGTTATAGAACAGATTTCAAAGTTTGGCATGGGTTACAGTTCCACAATTTCAAGTTTTTCTTTCTAGCTGCTTCAAGACACTGGAGACTAAAAAGAAATATCAATTTGATGATTCAGTAATCATACTCATTTGTTAAATTCTAACTTCTGTTATAACTCCTCTTAAACCTTTAATCCTTTTCCCAATCTTTAGAGGTATTTGGGCTATGCCCATTTTAACTTTTTTTCATGTTGAAACAGGTGTGGACAATATGGGATGGGGGATGGAACTGGTTGATGTTCTTGGAGAGACTCTGAGTTCAGGAATTATCTGATCTAGGAAATATCTGAAGGTTTTAAGTTTCTGAAAAGTAAACTCAATGTGTGAAAACTTTTGTCATATCTCAGATAGAGCCCTGGGTGTTCTCTAGGGTGAAAAGCCACACTGTTGGTTGGGGTTTGACAAGCCACAGCAATTAGCAACATCTAGCTGAAGCTTGCATTAAAAGTAGCATCCAGAATAACCTCTCAACTCTACTTGAACTCTCTCAGCCACTGATATCTTACACTGTTCCATTTCTTTTCCCCCTTTTGGTCAGGAAGGCACTGTTGATACCATGATGTCAGGGCTGGTCTCATCCCTGGTGACCATGTCCCCATCACCAAGCAGCCTCAGACCCCTGGATGTCATTTCCTAAGTAGGATGGAGGGTAATGATTTTACTTGTAGAACAACTCATTTTTGACAAGGTGGCAAAGATGACTCAACTGGAAAGGAACACTCGACTCAAAAAATATTTCTAGGGAAGTTAGTTCTCCATTTGCAAAAAGGGAGGAGGATCACTACCTCACACCATATACAAAAGTCAGTTCACAATGGATCAGCTACCCAAATCCAAGACCTGGAACAACCAAACACCCAGAAGAGAACATAGGGAAACATTTTCAGAACTTTATATTAGGCAATGGTTTCTTAAACTTTACACCCAAAGCACAAGTAAACAAAAGAAAAAAATAGATAAATGGGAACTTAGAGTGCATCTTTGACTTACATAGTACCACATAATGAATTAATTGGAAGGAAAGTAATTGAACAAGAAGTGGGGATTTTACCTTCCTTTTCTTGAGAAATATTTTATTTTGTCTAAGATATTTTCCTACTTATAAAGAAAAGCCACAACTCTCAGCTTCAAGAACCTTACAGTCTAATAGGGAAGGCAGATCAAAAGTATATAAAAAGATCCTAATTAATAGAAGTAATGTGTCAAATTAGTAATAACATGAATCCTGTAGAAGTTCAGAACTCAGGACCATCTACATTTGAGCTGTTTATAGACACTGGAATGAGAATATAATCAGGACTAAAGTATGTAGATTTTTATGGAGGAAATCCACACTGCTATCCCAAATTTCCATTGCATTCCTCTGGTAATGAACAACAGGAGAGAATTTGAATTCTCTCATTGAGAAATGAGGTGAGAAGCATCCCATCTGCGGGGCTAGACCCTGAGTTAATAAGATTCCCCCTATTGGCAGCTCTGATGAAAAATAACCAGTAACAGGACAGGAGTTGCCAAGGAATAATCCACCAGAAAATAACAGGTAAATGGAATTTGTAGGAATCAAGATGTAAGACATCAGGGAGCAATTACAGACTGGAAGAGACTGAGGAGACATGACAACCAAATGCAAGATGTGATCTTGGACTGGATCCTAGAACAGAAAAATTATATTAATGGAAAAACTGGCAAAACCCAAATAAAGTCTACAGGTTAGTGAGTAGTAGTGTTGTGCCAATGTGAAGTTCTTAATTTTGATAATTTTCCTAATCTTCCTATATAAGATGTTCATATAAGGAGAAGCTGAGTGAAAAGTATATGAGAACTCAAGAGTGGTTTTTTTCAACTCTAAGTCTGAAATTATTGCAAAATAATGTTTTTAAAAAGATTGAATTGAAATAGTCACAAATAAAAAATTTAAAAAGGTATAAGACATCCAAGGATCAGTGAGTAGTCAACAATGCGATATATAAAGAGAAATATAAAGCACAGAACACTTCTAGCTTTGAAGGCATGATGGAGGTGGAAGCGCAGATCACTGTTGAAAAGGAATTTAAAGAGGAGAAAGGGAAACAACGAAATGGAAGAACTGTCTCAATGCTGGGTCTCAGGACCCAAGATCTGATGCTGGTCAGAAAACTTTCTGCAGTTGACTGCAGCTGTCTACCTTCCCTGGTGCTGCTTTTTGAAGTATTTACACTTTGACCTTCTATATACATTTTATCTCCACGTGTCATATAGTTTTCTTTTCTTTTTTTAAAATTTACTTATTTTCAATTGTGGTGAAATGTGCAGAACATAAAAATCATTTCAGCCTTTTTAAGTGGACACTTATTTGATACTAAGTGCATTGGCAATCAGTGTTTCTTTCACTGCTGTCTATTTTCATCATCCTAAACCAAAATTCATACTTGTTTAGCAATAACTCCCTGTTCCTATTTGCCACCACCCCGGTTAACCGCTATTATGCTTTCTGTCTCTATGAATTACTTATTCTAAATATTTCATATAAGATAAGCTGGACAATATTTGTCCTTTCGTACATGGCTCATCTCACACAACACAATGCCTTCAAGGTTCATCTATGTTGCAGCATGTAATGAACAGATGTAATTACATGAAAGGAAAGACACCGCTCTGCAATAGTCAAGTTTGAAAGCCTTTGTAGATACTGAAGAAAGGGTGTGTCTCAGGCCTTAACCAGATAACCTAGCCTATTGTAAAAGAAGAGGGACATCTGTGCACGGGCAAAGAAAGCAGAGATGCAGTGGTGTGTGAGGAAAACTCGAAGTAGTACGCTGTTTTAATAGTGAGGAATAGGACAGGAAGTATAGGAAGTAAAGGAAGGCGAAACTGCAGAGCTATGTAGGATAAGGTGATAGAAGGCCTTGCACACTATGGAAAGCCACGTCAACTTATTCTTCAACTAATACAGAAATATTACGTCAGGACAGTGGCATATTTGATGTGGTAGACGGAGGTGTATCCCCTGCAAAGAAAGGGTGAAGCCCTTCCTGGTCTTATGGTGGTCGCCTCATTTGTAAACATAGCCCTGGAAGATTCTGTTTGGATTAAGCCAAATTGAATCAAGGGAAGTTTTAACCCAATATGATGAAGTGTTTATAAACAGAGGAAACCAGGATGTGGTCAGTTGGGGGAGGGCAGAGAAGGAGATAGATTGTCGTATGGTGGAGGACTGCTGGAGCCATCATCAGAACACTGCAGCCTTTGAAGAAAGCATGGCTTGCCAGCCCTGTTGTGTTGGACTTCTAGTTTCCTAAACTACAAGTCAATAAACTCCTGTTATTTATGACAACCCGTCCAGTGGTATTTGCAGCAGCAGCCCTGGCAAACTAAGGCAGGCAGATCTGTATTTGAGCAGGGCTCTCCAGCTACAGTGCAGAATTTGATTAGAAGGCAGATGTAGTCAGTGCATGTTAGGTAGGAGACGCTGCAGCTCAGAGGTATGTCCATAACCTGAACTATTGTCATGATACTTGGAGAAGATTTTACGGAAATGAAATGACAGGAATGAGAACTATTTGTAAATAATCAACATTTAATGATTGAATGGATAGAACATGTGAAGGAAAGGAGAAGTTTAGGATGACCAAGTTTCTGGCCTGAAGAATAGCAGGAAATTATAGATAAAAGACTGAAGTCAAAGAAGGATTGCTTTAGAGACACAGTCAGTGATTATTTCCACAAGAAGAACAAGGAGAGTAGAGGATCAAGGGTGAAACTTTACCACAGATCTGTTGGCCCATAGAACCTCAGCAGCTTAGCACATCCCTAAAATTCTCAATTATCTTTCAATGATGGGTATTCTCATGACCACGTGCTAGCCCAACGCCTTAGGCCATGGGAGACCTTCAGCCGGCTGCCCAGGCTGGGGCCACTCCATTGTAATATTTTATTACTCAGCTACTCCATGACACTCTCTTTCTGGCTGATTTTTTTTTTTCACCAACCCTCAGCTCCATTTCAAAAATCCGTGAGTAGTTCAACCATTCTTCCACAGGACTGGTTAATTTTCACACATGGGAAAAAAAAATCTCAGGTCCACCTATGTATATCCAAACACACATGTTTATATTATTCAAAGACTATTACTATTCAACACTGAAATACGTGTGTTTGGTTTATTCATACAGAACTGCAATCTCCCCAAGACAATGTTAGCATCCCAGGTTGTATAATACTCACACTGCCTAAAGGAATAAGAAAATTTCAAAGGAAATTCAAAGAAACAAATATCAATAATAAAATAAAATACCAGAGGGGAACGTTTGATTAGATTTTATCACATTAGCTCAGATTTAGGAATCATACCTTGATTTTCAAATGCAAAGTAGAAATATTTATTTATATATTATGTATAGGTAGGTATGTTTGCTTATTTATTTATACACTTTTCAATAGTTTTGAAACCTAGCTTTGCTATGATTTGCATCTCTTCAATAACAGTTTACATAACCATTATGAGGTCTGGATCATCTCAATAATTTATTAATCTTGTAAGAACTTTTCCTATATGAAATACATTTGCATGTTGCATAGAACTGGAGACATTTTTGTTAGTTTTAGTATGATATCAAATCTTGATCATTTTTAAATTATCCATGAACAAATCAAATTATTTGAATCGGTTTTTCTTTAAGGTTTATACACATTTCATAGAAAATTGCAGTTATAATAATAATAATTTATTCTTGCCACAAAAGCTTGCAGTATACTCAAAACAGAGAATATTTAATGTTCTCCAAAAATGTAAAGAGTAATATGATTCATTTCTTTCTCCAGGTATCTCTATCTAACCTAGAATGCTGAATTAACAAATCCCTCCTTTTTTATTTAAGGAAAAGTTAAAATTGGGTCAAATTTCAAAATCCCACCATATCTGTAGATGTGATAAGCAGGGATGGGCTGGTATAACCAGTTAGTTACATTAGCTATTTATTTTCAAAGGTTATTTATTAATTACATTTATTATGGCAAATATTTGTACTAATAAAGAAGCCATGTTGGAATACTGATTCTATATATTCCTGGAAAAGATCATCAAAACTGCCAAATATAACTTATTTCTTTCTTTAGTTAACAAAATGCATCACTACATCAGCTGAAGGCAAAGAACAGTTAGACATTCCACTTGATACCTGTATTTATGTGCTTCAAACTATGTTTCCAGTTTAAGTGTTTTAAATTAAATTAGGAACACAATGGGCAAAGTTTATTTCTCATTTCTAATTTGATTTTCTGTTTGTGGTGAAAATAATGATCATGTTCACTCTGGCGTGAATTTCAAAGAAAATAACTCCTCAGGATCTTACCATGTTTCCCCAAAACGAAAATGCCACAGATCCACATTACACATTCAGTATAAAGTTCGCCCTACACTCTGTCGTTCATTAAAGTATACATCTCATTTTCAAAGTTGCATTTCATGAACAAATTTAACTTGTTTAACAGCATGCCGAATTCCATAATATATGGTCACTATAGAGTACAGCCAATTTGCATTTAAACATAAATCAATTTTAACAGGATAACTAAAATTTCACTGTCATTAGATTCAGATGGAATTTTAGGCAATTGAATCAAGAAAAAAATGAACCCCGGATCTTGTGGCTGCATCATCCCTTTTCTCCAATAACGTTTTTTTCCCTATTTCATTGGCTTTGGGAGCACGAGATGGTATTGTTTGAATGAGGGCCAGCTAAATTGAATTAAGTCAGTATTTACTGAGTGTCTATTAAGAAAACTAGGCATGTGGGGCTATGGATTTATTTATTTCAGCAAAAATCTATATTGAACACACACATATGCTGGAAACTGCATTAGGTCAGGGGATAGACCAGTGAGAAAAATGACAGAGGATCCCCACTTTGAGTAGATATACCAGGTTTCCATCCGAGAAAAAGAAACACCATGAGTGATACAGACTAAGGGGATAATTCTGGGATTGGACCTTTCATGGACCTCCTAACAAACTCTCAGACTTGTCTGTCTTTCATTGTCCCCAACCTTGTCTGCAGGATCACCTGCAGGAGAAGCCGTGCCATTGGTCACAGATATGCACATGTGTTTGTCCTAAGATTTGGAGAGTTGAAGGAGTTACAGAGCTGACACCTCACATCAGTGAGTTGGGCCAGCAAACCAGCAACGATACACATGAGCTACACCTTCCCCTGACCAGAAAAATAATGACTTCTGCCTTAGGACTGTCTTCCAAATCTCAGGAAAACTTTTCAGATGGCCAGCCTTAAATTGTACATATTTAGGGAAGAGGATTCTGAGGAATGTGGCATCAGCTTAGCTGTCACCAAGGCACAAATTTACACCAATGAGCATGTGATTTGGAGTAAGTACATAGCGCTATCAAACAAGCACTCAGTCATGTACAATTGTAACTGCCAGCAGGTATGGAGAAATGGTACAGTGCCTTGAGATAAAAAAAATACATATCACTCATGTATTTTAAATTTTTTATTTGATGTCTACAAATTGCGAGATTATTGTAGCAAGAGCCGAGAGTGCAGAGATGTTGAATACAGAAATATTGGCCGATTGACTCAGGGAGTTTGTAGCAGAAAGACACATGAAATTCAACAATTATGGTACAACAAAGATATGCATAAGATTGCATTAGTGAAAGTAGTTTCATAGCAGAAAGTAATATGAGGAGTGACTTAAAGAATGAATTGCTAAAAAGCAGTGGAGCAACAATTAAAAGAATATCCAGGCAAAGAGAACTCCACGTGCTGATACGCTGGAGTGAACGCACCCCATTTTCTGAGTCCAGGTTTCTGTGTAGCATGATACTCCTTAAATACAAGAATGAATGAAGAGTATGAGAGGAGGGAAGACCAAGCATCGAATAGGAAGAGACGTATCCATATACTAAGAAATTAAAACTTTATTCTGGAGCCCAGACTGGCTACTAAGATTTTGACCAGGAAAGAGAAAGGATGAAATTAGCATTTAAAAATAATGATGAGCAGCATTGAAGATAGATGAAGTATGACTGTATGGAAAGTATCTCTCAACATACTCCAGAAAAACATAACCAATGGGAGATAATATCCACATATATATATATATATACACACATTATATACAAACACACATATGTACACATAAACATATATATATATATATATTTTTAAGAGATTTATTTTTTAGGAATTAGCTCTGCTTATACAAAATACCTTCATAGCAAAAAAGTAGATCAGTGTTTGATTAAATAACTGATTACGATAATAATGTAGCCAAGTGGACACATAAAACCATCATAGTTCATTCCTTGTCAACTTGGCACACAAACGTGCCTCCTTCAGTTAAAGATAATCTCCAAATATAAACAATAACAAAGTCATGCTTTTGCCTATACATCATGCTTACAACCAAGATTGCACTAATCTTTTCCCAGAAAAAAGACGCCAGGTCCTTAGGTGTTGTTCTCAAAATCCAGTAACTTATATCCTGTGCTGCAAAATTAATTATTATTAATACATATGGTGTCATATGAAAAAGGGATATAAGAAGGAAGAAAAAGATATTTGCTGAATACACACAAATATACAAACATGGATATAAATAAAATACATGCAAATATATGAATGTACATATATACACAAACATATTTGCAACAAAATAAGGAAGAAATGTTCATAACAATTGCAGTCTTTGTTTCTGCAACTTGTCCCCTGGTCTCGGCTGGTATTTATGACTATCTTCTTCTATGACATGTTCCATGTTTCTTTTGCTTTCAGCCAGCACGTCAGTGGGTCATGGTTCTTTGCCTGGTGTGGTGACCTAAACCTTCATTCCTAAAGAAACTGGCCCCTTAACAGTCCTGTCTGAATTAGATTGCTGTAGTTTGCCCTTTACTTTAATTACAAGGCATGATAGTACTAAGAGGCCCCCTAAGGAATCTATCATATTACAGACATAATTTTCCTTACTTCCATTATATAGTAGAAGTCTAATTTCCCCTTGATAATCAAGATCAATCACCCAAACCAGCATAGTGACTCCCTTGTTTTCCTGTTAATTCAGAGTATGGGGAGCCCAAAGTGGCCAGGTGGCAGCCTTAACTTACAATCCAATAGAACCATTGCTGTGTCGCCTGGAAGAACATTCCTCCCTGTGGAACTAAGACCTGTAGACCAGGAGGATCATGGAGACAGGATGCAAAAATTTTGCTAGTAGATCACCAGGGTTTATAGTGAATGGTGTCACTTTTATTTCCACCCCTTTATTCTTGGGTCAGTGACTACTGCATATGGAAGAAATAGCGTCATATACTGGGTGTAGATCTAGGACATATATAGCCTCTTGGAGAAGATTGCCCCAGCCCTCCCTACAAGGTCACCTGGTTGGCACTATAATTGAGTCTCCAAAGGCTGCTCCATTATTCTAGCAATCCAGATGCTCCAGGATGATGCAGAACATTGTAAGACCAGTGAATTCCATGAGTGTGGGCTCATTGCCACATTTTATTGGCTGTGAGATGAGTTCCTTGATCAAAAGCAATTTAATCCATGGATGAGATTTTTGGCAGAAGCATTGTGTGTGAGGAAGGCAGAGTAAGTGTCTACTCCAGCAAGAATAAAGTGCCTCTCCCATGAGGAAGCAGCCCAATGGAATCAACTTGCTAGCAGAGCCAATCACCCAGGAAATAGTGCCTTTTCTGGGGCACAGTAAGGTCTCTGTTGCTAGTTGGTTGGACACTCAGCAGTGTCTATAGCCAGGGTGAACTAGCTGGTGAGTGGAAGTACATATTGCTGAGCACATGTAAAACCTCCACCCCTGACATCATGGCCATTTTCTTCATAAGCCTATTGAGCAATGCCTGGAGGGGCTGGGGAAAAAGCTTGACTGGCAGCCACACACATGATCAATCTGTCCACTTGATTATTAAAATTTTCCCTGTTGAGGTCACCTTTTGGAGAGCATCTACATGAAATGCAATAATTTTCACATTTTTTCCTATTCAAAAAGGCCTATTCATATACTTTTTCTCCAGCAGTCCTTGTTCAAATTTCTCAATCACATTCCTATCAAATCCCTCACCACCAGCCAAACCATTAGCCACATCCCATGAATGGGTATATAAAAGTAAGTCTAGGGGGTGTGAGGGTGGTTCAGTGGTAGAATTCTCACCTGTCATGCGGGAGTCCCAGGTTTGATTCCCAGCCCATGCACTTCCCAAAAACAAACAAGCAAAGAAAGAAAGAAAAAACAAACAAAAATTCAGCAAATGATGCTGCAATAACAGGATATGCAAATGGAAAAAAGAATGAAATGTGACCCCGCCATACAACATACAAAAAAAAAAGTCAGTCTGGCCATGTCTTCTTCCAAGCAAAACAACCAGGTGCATTGCTCAAAGTTTTGCCCATCAGGTATTAGGAGGATTTCCCTCTCCGTGGTCCTTCAGGGATGTCCCAGAAAGGGCCCACGTTGCTGAAGCTGCTTACTTCTGGGTGGTGCCTGGATGTGGCAGAGACTATCTGTAAAGAAGCCTTCAATTTCCTCTTCCTCAGTCAATTTATTGCAATAAGCAAGCCATGAGGACTTCAGTACATGCTGGGAAAGAGAAGATAATGTGAAAGGAGTAGGAGCCATGGGCATTTAGACCAATTCCTTATGTAACTAACTTGTGCCTTCAGGTCCTGCTTACATGCAACCTCATATATACCACTGGCATTTGAAGATGGAGTGCTGCTGTGCGTGCTCCAATTGAAGGCTTGGTGGGTCAGACGATATCCAGTTTATAATGGAAAGCTTATATTATAAGTTAATTCGGTATCCCATAATTAAATTCTCAGTCTCTACTAAGGCCTAGTAACAAATCAAAACAAAAGCTGTTTCTGAAATGGAGATTTGCTATCTGCTGAGAACGGTAGGGCCTTGCCTCAAAATACCAGTGGTCTGTGTGGAGAAAATCCTATAGGAGCCTGGCAAAGCCTGAAAGTAGCATCTCTGTCTTCACTGCCTTCCGCATCCCTGGATCTGCTGGGTCATATGACTCAAGTAGAGTAGCAATGCACACAGCATAGTCCTATTAAAGAGTCTTTCCTTATTCTGAGCCCCATTCAAAGTTGGCAGGTTTTTCATCATTCAGTAAAGAGGCTAGAACAGCACACCCAAATAAGGAATATTTTGCCTTCAAAATCGAAAGAGATTCTATTGTTGTGACTTTTTTTTTGGTTGTAGGAGGAGCTAGAAGAAACAGCTTAACCTTCATTTTTTAGAAGGGATAGCTGAATATGCCCCACACCTCTGGATGCTTAGAAATTTCACTGAGGTAGAAAGTCCCTGAATTTTTCTTGGATTTATTTGTCACCTTCTGATAAACAAATGTCGTACAAATATGTCTAGAGCACTTGTTACTTCTTGCTCACTAGGTCAATGTATAATGTCATCAAGATAGAGGATCAATGTGATGTCTTATGAAAGGGAAAGGTGACCGAGGTCACTAAATTGGCCTAAAATAGACATAAGGTTGGAGATTGATATACTCCTGAGGTAGGACGGTAAAGATGTATCCCTGGCCTTGTCCACCTGAAAGCAAACTTCTTCAGGTGGTCTTTACAGGTATCAAGAAAAAAAGCATTTTCTGTATTAATAGCTGCATACTGGGTACCAGACTGTGTGTTAATTTACTCAAGCAATGAAACCACATCTAGATCAGCAGCTGCAATAAGAATCACCATCTTATTAAGTTCATGATAACCTATTGTCATCCTCCGTGATCCATCTGTTCCCTCCACAGGCAAAATAGGAAAGTTGAAAGGAGATGGGTGTCAATCATGAACCCTGCCTCCTTCAAGTCTCTATGGTGGCATTGATCTCTTAATCCCCTCTAGGATGGTGTTATTGCTTTGTAATTACCATTTTGCTAGTAGGGGCAGTTCTAATGGTTTCCACTTGGCCTTTCCTACTACAATAGCCTTCTCTTCATAGGTCAAAGAAGCAATGTAGGGATTTGTCCAGTTACTGAATATGTTTGTTCCACCTAGGCATGTCAAACTTGGCCAATGACTGCAGAATGATTTTGAGGACCCACTGGATCCAGTTGAGACAGACCTGAATTAATAATCCATTAATAGCCTGACCTCCATAAGCCTGATTGATAATCAAAGTGATGTTTTGGGTGTCCTGGAATTACCATCAGTTCAGAGTCAGTGGCCAGTAAGCCTACAAAATCTGATCATTTCCTTTTCCTCAATTCACAGTCACCCTGATAAAAGGCCATAGGTCTCTTTGTGGAAGGTTGGGAGAAACATTAATAGTATACGTATTTTTTGCAGTGTGTCAGGATCCTGCCTCAAGAGGATCCAATCTCCCCTTCATTCAAGGGCTTCCAAATCTGTAAACTGGATTAAATCTGGGAACTGATTGAGGAGCTATGACATTGTTTTGATAATTCAAGGCATAGTTATGTTTACTTTGCCTAGAACTCTTCTGGTTGCACAGATAAAGCAAGAAAGAATTTATTAGACTGGCCACCTATTTCTTCTTTTGGGACTCTGTGCTGATTTGAAAGGATGATGTGTCCTAGAAAAGCCATGTTTTAATCCCAATCCAATCTTGTGGGAGCAACTGTTTCTTTTAATCCCTATTCAGCACTTTAGGTTGGAGACTTGCTTAGATTATCTCCATGAAGATGTGACTTGCCCGATAGTGTATATTAATTAGAGGGAGATGTGACTCGAGCCATTCTAGGTGGGTCTTGATTACTTTACTGGAGCCCTTTAAAAGAGGAAGCATTTTGGAGAAAGCTTCAGAATGATGAGAGCCACAAGAAGAGCCCACACAGCCAGATACCTCTGGAGATGAAGAAGGAATATGCCTCCTGGGGAGCCTCATGAAACAAGAAACTTGGAGAGAAAGCTGGTGGACATTAGTATGTTCGCCATGTGCCTTTCCAGTTGAGAGAGAAACCCTGAGTGTCATCAGCCTTCTTGAAGGTAAGTATCTTTCCCTGATGCTTTAGATTGAACATTTTTATAGCCTTGCTTTAACTGGGACATTTTCGTGGGCTTAGAATGATAAACTTGCAACTTAATAAATTCTCCCTTATAAAAGCCATTCAATTTCTGGCATATCACATTCTGGCAGCTAGAAAAATAGAACAGACACCATAATCAGCTAACCAATACCACCAGCCTCCTAGAGTCAGACTATGACAGTGGATAGTTTGATTCCACTGCCCACTATAGCGACCATGCCATCCTTGGTGAATAAATGTCACCTCATGGTTCCTTCCACCACGGGATCCAGTAATCCCTATTGTATGTAAGAATTCTAGTTGAGTTGGCAGCATTTCCCACAGTATTATCTTATCTACAGAGAAAAGCCACTTCAAAGCTCTTCATGGATATTGAGTCTCTCCTCACAAATTTTTTTTTCATTGTATGCTGTGGTGGGGGTCACATTTCATTCTTTTTCCATGTGAGTATTCCCTTATTGCAACACCATTTGTTGAATTTTCTTGATTTTGCTTGTTTGCTTTGTTTGTTTGTTTTGGGGAAGTGCATGGGCCAGGAATCGAACCTTGGTCTCCTTCATGGCAAGCAAGAATTCTACCACTGAACTACCCTCACACCCACTCTCCTTTCAAATTTATTTGTCATTGTCATGGTGGAAGTTGTGTCACCTGGAACATTTCAGGGTGGGTGAGCTGTCTGACATGATAAATCCTAACAGTCCCATCTCTATAAGTATTTGGATACCTTCTTCTATAGTATTTCAAGAAATTTTTGGCATGTCAACTTCATTCAGTATAAGCCTTCTTTTGTCCATCTTTCAGCCAACAAACAAACAAACAAACTGTCAAAGCCTTTTTAAACTACTCAAACTATGACATTGAATCCAGGAGTTCTACCTAGTAGACCTGAGGTGTTGAATTCTGTACCCTTGTAAGCATGTTCCTAATCTTAATACTATGCCTGTAGGTATGGACCCATTGTAAATAGGCTCTTTGAAGATGTTGTTATTTGTTAACGTGTGGCTTACTGAATCAGGCTGGTTTGTAATCCTATTACTGGTTACCTTAGAAAGAAAAAGTCATGGAGAGTTGCCGGCCGTCAGAAGGAACCTGTCATGTTATGGGAAAGCTGAGGAGCTCAAGAATTATCAGCCTGCCAGAAGGTTACTGACCCTGGGGGGAAGCGAGCCTTTTAACCTCTGAAACTATGAAGTAATAAATTCCAATTGTTTAAGCCAAACCATTGTATGGTATTTGTCATGGAAGCCAGGAAACTAAGACAGAGCCCAAATTAATTAATTCAATCTGATTCAACTTTATGCTTCTTCCACCGTTGTCCCACACCCATTCTCTAGATATCTGTCTATACAAATTGGAAAGATCATACAGTTCTTTTGAACTATAGTGCACCTTCTCATGGGTCATACTTTGTGTCTTTTCCTTTGGAAACTGCTTGCACCTGGGTCTAGTTAAGGTCTAGAAGCAAAGAGATACAGTGGAGAGTATCCTGAAAAGAATCAGCTATGTTGGAAGGCAACTACCTCAGGGGAAACCAGTACAAGTTCCTCAGGTAAAGGAGGGTCAGCCTCCTTGAATGAGGAGGAAAGGCTGCTTCCACTGAAAAGAAGACAACAAAATTTAGGCATTCGTTGTCCCCACTTCATCAGGATCTACCCATATGCCCCCGTTACAATTTTCAGGATCCCACTCTTTGCCATAAATATCCTCTCTTTAACAGCTGACATACTGAGAGGTGGGAATTCAATTTGTACTGTTATTCAGTCACTCCTCAATGCACTATGACATTGATTTTCCGAAATCTCAGTTCTGTGGCTTCAGGAGATAAGGGCTCCTTTCAGGGCAGAAATAGAAACCTTCAGGTCATTTATGGAGAACTCAAGTTGGGAGTTTGAAGCCCTAGGATCATTCTTTTCTTTTCCCACTTTCTCCAGTACAATTGAAAACCAGCCAATCTCATTAAACTCATTAGTTTGACAAAAATATTTTAAGGTAGGAAATACATGGTTACCCAGACCTTTGCCTGTTATAATTATTTGATTAGGGGTTTCTGATGGTCATATTTTGTGCATCTTTATTGCCACATCATGCATGCACTAAAGTGCCGTCTTTACCACTGGAAACAGAATGATTAGTTCCTTTAAATATAATCAGATGAGAGAACCAATCCCAAGAAACTTCAGCACCAATTCTAAAAACTAAACTTTTAGATCTTATTCCTTTTGAACCACTCTCAGTACTGAAATCTATAGAAAGGATTCTATAAGGAAACAGACCAATAAGATATTTATATATTTATTTATATCTCTATATACACTCCATATAATTATACACATTATATACTTATACATGTTACATGTTTAAGTATATAATGTGTGTATATGTTATTTATATAAAACTTTTACAGACACACATACATATATATATGCCTATACTTATATAAAGAAATTTATTTTAAATAATTGGCTCATGCAATCTTGAGGGTGGCAAGTCCAAAGCCAGAGGGTAGGCTGCCAGGCTGGAAATTTGGTAAGGAATGGTTTTAACTGATTGATACATTCTTAGGGCATAATTTCTTATTCTCTAGGAAACCTGTGTTTGCTTTTAACGCCTTCAACCTAATGGGTGAAGCCCATACAAATTATTGCTGGTAATTTCCTTTAATTACGTCAATTAATTGTAGATGTTGATCATATGTATGAAATGCCCTTACAGAAACACCTTGTTTGGAGTTTTAGTAAATAGCTGGGTACTAGAATATTATCAAGTTGACACATAAACTAACCATCCTGGTGGACAAACCCCATCTAATGGTACTAGTCCATCCAGAGTTCCTTCTTGGTTTCTTACTGTCTTACCAAAAGGTTGGCCTGACTTTTTGTACTACTACCATCTCTTCCATTCTTCCAAAACCCAACTGTGGCTGCTTAGTCTTATTCACACGCATATATATTTTGGCAGCTATGAGATACATAGGATATGCGCCTAGAGGTCTTTGGTTATCTACATTTACTGAACCCAGTGCAGCAAACAGCGTGGAGGAGAAAATTTAAAGGGAAAAAAGGGAATAAATAAACTGTAATATGAAGGGGAAAAGTAGCTTATAAGATAAGTGGGGGGATCTTTAATATGCATCCTGCATATCAAAGGATGGGAATGAGAGAGCCATGAGAGAAGTGAAACAGAGTATTTCAGAAGGAGAAAATCATGCAAAATCATCTCAATGTATGTCAGGAACTAGCCGTCCACTGAACTCTAGAGGTGTGAAGCTAGAAAAGCAAGGTTTAGAAGCTATGCTGAAGAGGTGGGTTGTCGTCTAACACAAGAAGAGTCATTGACTTGTTCTATATTTTTTTCCATGTAAATAGAATGGGTGAATTTTTTTAAACATTGGCCAGTATCTCTGCAGCTAAACCATCAATTCTCCTTTGTTGGAGTCCCTTTGAGATGGAATTTTAAACAGAAGTAAATCTTTGCTATATTGCTTTCCAGTTCAAGAAATTATACTTTTGCATTTTTTCTTTATGATAAGTATCCTATTTATAGAATCAGTAATTAGTTAGTTGAAAAATCAAGAGTTTTAGACATTTCATTCAATTTTTATTACTGGAGCATATACTATGAATCAAGCATTATGATGGTTTCTGGAGGCAAAGCCACCAAACGAGATAAACAATTCTGACCCTCAGTGAGCATATAGTCAAGTGAGAGCTCAAGCAAACTATTGTGGTATCTGGCTGTTCTTCATTTCCAACTATGTATGGCTTTGGCCAAGTTACTTATGGGTTAAATATATAAATATGGTCATTATAATGTCTATTTCATAGAGGATATATATAGTACCTAGCAGATCATTTGAAATGAAATACACATTAAACAAATATTTTATTAAAATTGCTATTATTATGGGTAAATATTTGGTTCATACACCTTTAGTGACTATAAAAACTATTTGGCTCTTTAATTGGTTTTCTAAAGTCTCAAAACCAAACACCGACTCCACAAAAGTCTCTTTCAAAACCCTTCTATTTTATGCCTGCTCCAATCTTCTGAAACCTACCTTACTTACATCTTCCTCTATTTTATCTTCACTTAATCTCTGATATTCTGTGTTTCTTCTTGCAACCTCTTTAATGTTTTACTCTTTCCTTAGCCATTTCCTAAAAACAAATATATTGCACAATTCCCCTTAAAATTGCAAGACCAAAAGATTTACCTACAGAAGTTGAAAATAAACTCTGATCTAGAACCAAGTTGAAATCCATAAATAGACATTTTTAACCTAAAGAAGTTATACATACATTTTCTGAAGAATTCAGAATTATTTTAGATGCTTAGTATCCTGGACTACCAGATATGCACCAAGTTAGCTAGAAGACATAAGACAAAATAAATGGAGACTTCATGTTTTCTTTATAACTAGGTTCAGATCTAAAATTGTGGTAAGAAATTGCTAGATGCTCATCAATATATGGTTCAACATTTTCAGTGAGACTTAGAAAATTAGCAAGCTAAAAAGTTAAAATGAGCTATTTCTCTCCAGATAAATCTATTCATTCTCCAAAGAAAAACAAAACCATAAGATCCTCTGGTCTCTTAGAATTGAAAGCCTATGGAAAGATACATGTAGATACTACAAATAGAAGGAATATTAGAAGAAATAATGTTCCACACACTCTAAGAAACAGAAGATAACTATCTTCTCTTCTCTGCCTGGTGATTCCACTCTGAAGAAGATAATAATATTAAACATTCCCCGTCTTTTCCTCTAAATTCAAGGGGAATTATGTTTACATATAGATGGACATTAATCCATATTTCTCATTAATATTGGTACCATGATATGTTCTATTATATATCCCATTCCATTACATAGTCCAATTAATCAATATATTTCATATCATGGATCTTATATTGATCTCAGATCCCTCAGAGTAAAGCATTCAAATGATCTTAAAAGCATGAAATAAAGCAAGTTGATGGGTAATGAGTATAACAGAGAACGGTGGGACTAGTTTCGCTTAAAGTAAAAACGTCTAGTTGGGTGGAAGATAGTAAAAGCCAGCCTTGAGCATTCAGTCAGCAGTCCAAGACTTAAGGGGGAGTGAACACTTGTTGCCTTGGTTTACAAAAGCGATCCAAGTAGTAAAAATTTTACGATCCTAAATTCTTTTGTGCCAATCTATAATTGTTAATTTCATATTACTACCAGAAGAATAGGACTTTGTTTTCTGTTATACAACCCTGAAAATTTAATAAATAAGGGTTTACTTTCCAAATAAAACTGCCAGATAAAATTTATTGTGGGAGGATTATTCTTAGAAGTTTCACCTTATAGCTGATCTGAACATCAATATACCTCCACAACAAACCAGAGAAGCGACTCTGATCCCAGAGCACTACGGGCAGGAGGCACAGACAGAATAATTTGAGAAGAGCCTGTAAGAAACTAGATCGAGTCTTATAAGATTATCATGATCTTTTTTATTTATAATGAATATTATGGGCCATGTTCAAGGAACATCAAAAAAAAAAACTTGGCACAAATTAAAGACACTTATTACATTACTCTTGATCTTATATTCATTGCCTCACAGCATCTGTAGCCTCAACTAAATTAAACAAAGCATCTTCAAATGTTGAACAGTCTACCTGAGGGTCCCACATAGAGTATAACCTCAATTTCTAAGTGAAAGCATTCAATTAACTGATTTTTTATTGGGAAATTTCTATTATTCATTCTATTACTTTCAGTTATTTTCTATTATATTCTCCTTCTCATATTATCATCAACTTAATATTTTGTATATAGCAACCTATTATTTTTAACCAATAAAGGAGAATCTCATAATTGTGCTTCTAAAGTTTCATAAGTGTTTAAGAATAAGAAATATATTTTGGATAAATCCATGAAAAATTCCAACTTAATTTTCATTTGTTGATAAAACTTATTTAAACAAACAGAAAGGATGACACGAGGTAGAATGCATAGTAACTACTACAGATTTATCAGATTTATGACCAGAAGTTAAGTGGTTTCAAATGGCTAAGGTTGTTGTTTTCTCTAGAGCATTATAACTTGCTTTTTAAAAAGATGGATAAAACCTAATTACTGGTAGTTGCTGTACTTTAAGAGTAATTCATGACCTTGGAAGGTTATGAAAATAATATATTTGATGCTTAAAGTTAATTGTCATCAAGATAGAGGTTCTGAGTAAAAGAGATACCAAAAACCAAAGTTCCTTACTGTGAACACGCTGCTCTGATTGAGATCCAGAGGAAAGCTCCTATTATAGAACAAAAATGTAAGTCCATGGACAGGCTCAAGGATCCCGACACAGGTTAACAAATTTTGGCCCCCAATTCTGAAAAGAAACAATGATAAAAATTTGGATGTAAAAATATATGAGAAAAAAATCCAGAAAACCCAGATATTAGACAACCTCAAAGGTCACTTTGCAAAATTCTCTTGGAGCCAATCCATCACAGTAGTCTCTACTTAACAGTCTTTATAGAGTCACATGATCCCTGAATTGTTAAAACAAGTTACACTTGGGAAGTATTGAGCATGACAAAGAAATATGTAGATGAATTAAAAATTAATGTGATGGAACAACAAAAAGACAAAGAACCCAATTAAAAATTGGGCAGAGTACTTGAATAGATATTAATCCAAAGAAGATACGCAATTGGCCAAGAACGTGAAAGCATGCTCAATATTGTTAGCTATTAGGGAAATACAAATCATAATGAGATACCACCTCATACCCAGTAGAATGGCTACTATTAAAAAAGAACAGAAATTAATGCATGCTGGTGAAGATGCGGAGAAAGAGGAAAGCTTGCACATTCTTGGCGGGAATGTAAAATGGTGCAGCTGCTGTGGGAAACAGTTTGGTGGCTCTTCAAAAAAGTTAAACATAGAACTACCATATGATCTGGCAATTACACTTATAGGTATATACCACAAATAATTGAACCCAAGAACTTGGACAGATATTTGTATACCATTGTGACAATAGCCAAAGTGTGGAAGCAATCCAAATGTCCATCGATTCGGATGAATAGAAAAACAAAACATGGTACATATATACATACAATGGAATATTGCTTATCTTTAAGAAAGGAATGAATTTCAAATATGTGCCCCTACATGGAAGGTATCACGTTGAGTGAAATAAGCCAAGCACCAAGGGACAGACATTGTATGATTCCATATAGATGAAATAGCTAGAATATGCAAACTCACAGCAGCAGATAGTAGAGCACAGGTTACCAGGGGTGGGGGTGGGTGAGTAAAGGGGATGGGTAGCGAATGCATAACGAATGCAAGACTTCTGTTTGGGGTGATGGGAAATTTCTGATAATGCTGGTGGTGAGGGTAGCACAACATTGTGGATTAATCCCACTGAACTGTATGCTTGGCTGTGCTTGAGATGGGAAAGTTTACGTCACATATATATATTTCTATAACTAAAAGGGAGAGAGAGAGAGAGATAACAACTAAAGAGAACATGACATTTAAATGCAATACATGATCCTGAACCGAATCTAATATTGGAGTAAAGACCCGAAAGGACATTATTGGGAGATATGAATAAATTGGAATATAAAATGTAAGCTATATGTCAGGGTAGTTCAGTAGTTAGAATGGTTGCCTTTTGTGCGGGAGACCTGGGTTCAATTCCTGGAACATAAACTAAAAAAAAAGTAAGCTATATTTTAATGTTAAAGTTCTTGAACTTGACAACTGTCTTTTAAACATGATTACATAAGTGAATATCCTTTTTCTTAGGAAATGTAACTGAAAGGATTATGTGTTCAAGGTTCATTATATATGCAATGTATTAACATACTTTCAAATGTTTAGAAAAGTTAGATAGATAGAGAGAAAGAATGACACAGCCAGATACACGAACTGGGTATCTGAGGGTGAGGGGTATGTTGGAGTACTTTGTATGGGTTTTGTATCATTTTTGAAAAAGTACTGTGTTTGAAATTATTTCAGAATCAGAAGTTAAAGGAAAAACATTAATGGGATGGGGGACTTCCACTTCTTTTTGTGATGAAGTACTGCACTTAGCCCCCCTTACCATAAACAAATAAAAAGGTAGAAAAAATGCATGTGTAACGGGCTGTGATGTAGGATTCTGTGAAGAGCAGGACCTTGTTCCCTGTGAGAAGCAGGAGACCAGCATTTCCCGTCGTCTCCCTGCATACTCCTTCGGGGGCATTAAATCCATGGCTCAGGGTGGAACAGCCTGGTGGAGCACAGCTGTCTTACTGACTGAGCGGACAGAGGTGAGGGAGGCTGCGGTGGTGGGTGTTCACGCACAAGAGTAGCAGAGAGAGAGAAGTTAACAGAAAAATCTGTATAAAGCTCCCTTTGGTAAATTATATCTCATCAAAATTGATATCTGCTGTCCTTTTAAAGACACTGTTAAATAAATGAAAAACCAAGCAACCAAACTGACAGCAAACAGTCACAATAATTATGAATGACAAAGAATTTGCACCCAGAAATATAAAAATAGTCACAGACGTTGCATACAGAATATATAAAGAACTCTTAAACACCAATAAAAAGACAAATAGACAAATTTTAAAATAAGCAAATGATTTGAACAGACACTTCACAAAAGAAGCCATACAAATGGCCAAAAGGAAAAGACATTTAACACCATTAGTTAAGAAATTACAAATTATAACTACGATGAAATGTCATTGCATGTATTCTAGAGGAGCTAAAATCAGGATGACTGGTTTCACCAAACATCTGTGAGGGCGTGGTGTGGGCACTGGAATTTTAATGCATTGCTGGTAGAAGTGAGAAACTGGCACATGTACTCAGAAAAAGTTGTGTTTTCTAATAAAGTTAGCACGCAACTTCCATAGGATCCAGAGGTTCTCCTGCTATTTCCTCACCAAAACAGACTGAAGACATATATTTAGCCAATGAGCTGTACATAGTTTTTTGGTTAGCTTGATCTGTAAGAGCCCAAACTGGAATGCCCCAAATACACACCAACAGGTGAATGGGTAAACAAATGATGGTATGTTGATATAAAGGAATATTCCTCAGCTGCAAATAAGAATGAAATATTGATACATGATACCACATGAATACATTACAAAAGTATTATGCTTAGCGAAAGAAATCAGTCACAAAACAGAATACATCATATGAATCTGTTTATGTGAAATTCTAGAACGCTGAATCGATTTGTAAAGGGGCATGTGGGAACATCTTGGTATGATAGAAATATTGTACAATTGTATTGGTATGTCACTTACATGGGTGAAGACATTTATCAAACCATTTCCATTTAAAATGTGTGGACTTCACTGAATGTAAATTATATCACAATAAGGCTATGAAAAAAGGATGAAATCAAAGTAAAAATAAATTCCATTCCCAAATGTACATGAAGCAGTTTCACAAAGTTAATGAGTTCTCTGGAAAAATGAGTTTTCCTTTTGTCCTTCTCTCATTCCAAATGGAAAGAATACACCAAATGGAAAGAGAACTTTAAGTGAGCTTCTTAGTAGGAAGCATACTTATTTTAAATTTTAAACTCTGTGTAGATAATTTCATATTTGCTTGAATAATAAGTACATTCTCATTTACTGATTTGATAAAAGTGATCAATTATATTATTCTCATTAAAATGGAATAATTTCATTCCTTTTGACGAGAACTTAATCTTTCTCCATTCATTATAATAGCGAACTGAATATATATTTAAAAATTTTTGTTTTTATTAACATTTCGAAAAAAATGCCACACCAAAAATGTTCATTGCAGTAATCACACCAAAAATATTCATAATAATTATAGCTAATTTCTAATTATTTGCTGAGGACACACAACAAGAATAATGATCTATGCATGTACCATGTATTTTATATACGAGCAATGTTTTCTAAAAAACTAAGCGAGTTAAGAAATCCGTGCAGTAATTACAATCTGCGCAGCACTTGCCCTGGAATTCATTTTTAATTGTTAGAGATCTACTGCCCTCTGCTGACCACCACATCCTACACTGATGGGGAAACAAAACCCACAGGAACTATGTGATGTCCTTGCAGATACAAGAAAACTGAACATTAAAAAAAAAAAATGCATCAACTGCAGAATTTTCCCTATCAGTTGACCTCAATTCAATGGTGTACAGCATTCACAAAAAGAAACATGAATTTATAGAGAGTTAGAATGTCATAATATGTGAGGTGCCCTTAGAAATTAGTCAGAATGCTGCCTCCTTACTTTATTGAAGTCAAATTTGACACTTCCAAAATTGTTGTGATGTTATCTAATTAAATGCAATGGTGAATCCAGGAATAAAATATAAAACCTGTCTTTATTTAAATGAAACTTAGCCAAAGTTCACCTTTGCTGAACACACTCTACACAGCTTATAACATGTGGTCCAAAATTAATAATAAAAACCACATAGCAAAGGGGTAGGAGGGTAGTTCAGTGGTAGAATTCTCGCCTGCCACGAGGGAGACCCATGTTTGATTCCCAGCCCACCCACGTCCGAAAAAACAAACAAGCAAAACAAACAAAAAAACAACCAAACAAAACAAGGAAATTCAACAAATGGTGCTGCAGTAATGGGATACTCACAAAGAAAAGGATGAAATGTGAGCCTGCCGTACAGCATACAAAAATATATATAGCAAGGAGTAATATAAAAATACTTGAATGTAGCAACTTTTTCTCAGGTACTCTTAGATACTATATAAGACTCTCTCTCTCTCTCTCTCTTTTCTTCTTCCCCTCTTCCTCCTCCTCTTTTTTCACTGTTTTGCTATCAGGACACTTGTTACATAACACATGGGTTATAACCTATGGAAACAGAATCACGACAGATGAATTGGGCTTTAGCAGCAGATGTGTTTTAATCCCATTTCCACCACTGATAAATCATACAATCTTTTGGCAATTTCCTTAATTTTTAGAATAAAACCTCCTAAACCTAAGTGGCTCCATCAGTACATTGAGGGTGGAAATAATGACAAACTGTAATATAGGGATTGTATTAAGGAAGATACTGAGAACTCAGTTATACTCACCTTAAAAAGAAATATTATAAATAAAAATAAAATTTGTGCAAGAAATTAAAATGATTATGTGTATAAGTGGCTAAGGGCAGCTCTGGTACGTACCGAGTTTAATAAAGCATAGGTGTTATTATCAATCTTGTTCCTGTGCTGGAATCTCCTTCCAAATATATTATCCTCACTATTTTCCAACCTTCATGATACCTGGCCCAACATTTAACGTAGACCGTATTTCATAAAATTACTCCAGAAGCCAAAGTGAGATCTATGAAACTCCTAAGTGGTATGATTTAAGGCTATTGAGAACTCTTTCCTTTCTTCTATTCTAAAATAGTTCCTCCACCCATTATCCCATAGTGGCTAAAAGTCCAATGCCTTTAAGGGAAATGCTGGCAATTTCTTTTAAATGTCCAATTTCGTTTGGGAGGAGAAGCACACAGAGCTGCGTTACTTTCTATCATGTGTTATAAGCATGAGCCAGGTGGGTTAAAGGGAAAAAAGGAAGGGAAGGGACAGTGAAACTGGGTGGTGTTACTGGTGTGAGGGATCTATAGAGGCCAGCTCAAGGCCTTGGGCAGCTACGGGCAGGAGGTGGGTTGGAAAAAGGAAATACGAACTTTTCTACATGAGAATGGAGCATTTGGAAGGCATATGTCAATCAATTCCATACCTTTGCCTGAGTCTGACATTAAGTTGTTAGGAATACTTAAAGCAAAGAGAAAACCACAGAAATTGTGTACTCACCAATGTGTTTTAATAAATGTTAATAGTTCATCATTTCTGCTTTATGTGAATTTATATGAACATCCGAGTACCTCCTTTGAAGTGCCTTTCTTGAAATAACCATTCTCTTGGTTTTTGTATTTATGAACTTCACACTTGTGTTTAAACTATTACTATATACCTATGCTTCTGTAAACAATGTCTAGCATTATTTTTATACACACATGTATAAGAAATAGCTGTGTATACATATATACATAATATATAGTAATTTATGTCCACTTTTTTTCATTATATGCTCAGTTGTCTGTACAGCATCCAAGAAATGACATCGACTGTCTAGTAAAAATAGCCAGGGAATTTAGTTTCACCAGGAAAGTCAATGGCAAACAAATTGCTTGTATCAGTTGTATCCATATTTATATATGCAATTTTAGTTCACATAGTTTATCTGATGGACAGTTTCTTTTGGATAAATATACCAGAATACAATTTCACATTCAAGTTGTTTCTACCTTTTGCCATTGAAAATAATGCTGCAATAAACACTCTTGTACATTTATCCATGAACATATGCTGGTGCAGTGAAATCGTTGCTCTGTAGAATATAATGTTTTCAATTAATCTAGAACTCTGCAATCCAAAGAACTTGTACTAAATTACCTTCCCTCTAAAAAGATATGGGTGTTCCTGTCCCTCACCAAAATTGGTTATATTTAGACTTTTAATTTTTGCAAAATTCATCACTGTGAAATTTGTTTGCAACTGACTTTCCTGATAAAACTGGTGAGGTTAAACACCTTACCCAGTTTCCTTTTCTATGAATTGCTTACTCATGTTTTTCCTCATTTCTATATTCATGAATATATACCATTATACCATCAGGTATAACTCCTGGAGGATATTTCTCTGATACTCGCATGCACTAGGATGTCTTTCCCGTCTTTGACTTGCTTTTTCAACTTTGTTAAATACATTTCTTCTCTTATGGTTTCACGTTTATCATGTTCTTAGAGAAATCCTTCCATTTTCTAGTAATAAAGACATTTTTGCCCTAAAATTTAATATTAAAGTTCAACTTTTCAAGATTGCAGGTGGCTTAGTGAGGTGTGGAATTTAGTTTGTCCTCCACAGTAGGTAGTAAATAGCCAGAAGTGTACAACACAACTGCTGGAGCCAAATCTGTGGCCAGACACACATCGTACACCAGTCTGGACAAGCTGGAACAGTTGAGACCCCACATAGAACTGTAGGTCCCCCAAACCACAGAGGCCAGCGCCCCTCCCCCATGCCCATGGCAGCCTTGTTCCCCAAGGGGAAAGGAAACAGACTTTACTAGCAGCAAGGGCTTAGCTCAACCAAGCCCCACTTGTGGAATCAATTAGCAAATTTTGACTACTGAAAATAGGTGCCCAATACAGATAAACTTGGAATAAGCACTAAAGATCCTAGGAGATTTTGCTCCAGCAGAAAGGGGGTGGAGCTGATGGGAAAAGGAAAAAATAATAATAAAAGAGGATTTTTCAGTTGGATAGCACAAAACACTGGAAAAGGACTGGACCCTAAAAAAGCAGGGTGGGGCACATAGAGCCAGGAGATACATAGAGCCAAGTACCAACTTAAGCTCTGGATTGACAAATCCAAGGAGCAGGGGTCCTCTTCTGAAAAGGTTTTTTCCCCCCAGATTTGTTTCTACTTCTTAACACCTCATTAGATAGAACTGGAAGCACTCTTCGGCACCAGCTCTGCCCAACACAAAGGAGAAATCAAGCTCCTCAGAGAAATAAAGTAACCAGTCAGGGGAAAGGAGTTAATTTCTTAAAGACTGTACCTTGCCCAAGAAAAAAGTGGGATCCAGCTCAAGTGGAATCCCTTCCCCAAGGAATTCAGGTCCTAGGGACTGGAAAACTGAAACAATTAATTCCACCCTCCAACCTCCCCTCTGTCTCAACCACACCCCCAGCATGGAAAGTCCACTGAAGTTAAAGTCATCACTCTATGCTGGTGGGAAGCCACAGGCAGGCAAGCTACACATGCTGGGCAAGACAGGAAATACTCAGGGTCTAGAGGCTTCTTAAGAAAGTCTGTCAACCTGCTGGATCTCATCCTCAGGGAAAACTGATGCTGGTGACTCCTCCTGAGAAATAGGCTAATCCAGTCAAGGAAATCTGACTGAGGCCAGTAATATCTGAGGAGACTCTCCTCAAAAAAAAAAAAAAAAAAAAGAATAGAAAAAGGTTCCATATAGGCAAGGAAGAAACAGAAAAACAAAACAAAACAAAAAACAAGAACTGAAAAATTCTGATTAGTTAAACAGGACCTATGCTAAAGGTCTAGAATAAGCTGAATTGAATGTAAAATAGCAGATAGAGAATGAAACCATCCAGCAAGAAAATCCTAGGTAAAAGAGTGAAAACAATCCCCAGAATAAACTAATTAAGGAAATCAAATGCATAGACCAGCAAAAAATAATGAGTCACACGAGAAAAATTGAAGATATGCTCCAGTCAATGATACATACCAATAATTCAAATGAGAAACAGGAGTTAAGAAAACTAATTCAGGATGTTCTAACAGACATGGAAAATCTCATCAAAAATCAAATCAGTGAGTTGAGGTAGAATACAAAGAAGGCATTGAGGAAATAAAAAGAAGAAATCAAAAGTTTGAAAAAACAAATCATAGAACTTATGAAAATGAAAAAAGCACAGTAGAAGAGATGAATAAAACAATGAAACCTACAATGACAGATTTGAAGAGGTAGAAGAAAGGATTAGTGAACTAGAGGACTATAAATCTGAATTCCAACACACAAAAGAAAATATAGAGAAAGGAATGGAAAAATACGAGCAGGGTCTCAGGGAATTGAATGACAACATTAAGCACATGAATATACATGTTATAGGCATCCCAGAGGAGAAGAGAAGGGAAAAGGAGAAGAAAGACTAATGGAGGAAATCATCACTGAAAATTTCCCATCTCTTATGAAAGACATAAAATTATATATTCAAGAAGTACAGAGTACCCTACACAGACTAGATCCATATAGACATACTCCAAGACACTTACTAATCAGACTGTCAGATGTCAAAGAGAGAGAGAGAATTTTGAAAGCAGCAAGAGAAAAGCAGCCCATCACATACAAGGGAAGCCCAGTAAGACTTTGTGTGGATTTCTCAAAAGAAACCATGGAGGTGAGAAGGCAATGGTATGATATATTTAAAATTCTAAAACAGAAAAACTGCCAACCAAACATTCTATATCCAGACAAATTGTCCTTCTGAAATGAGGGGGAGATTAAACATTTTCAGACAAAGAATCACTGAGAGAATTTGTGACAAAGAGACTGGCTCTGCAAGAAATGCTAAAAGGATCACTGCAGGAAGATAGGAAAATACAGAAGAGAGAGGTGTGGAGAAGAGTGCAGAAATGAAGACTATCAGTAAAGGTAAAAAGAGGGAAAAAATTAGATGTGACATATAAAATCCAAAAAGCAAAATGGTAAAAGAAAGTACTGCCTTTGCAGTAATAATAGTAAATGTTAATGGATTAAAGTCCCCAATCAAAAGACATAGACTGGCAGAATGGGTTAAAAACAGGACCCATCTATATGTTGTCTACAAGAGACTCATTTTAGACTCAGGAACAAAAATAGGTTGAAAGTGAAAGGTTAGGAAAAGATATTTCATGCAAACAACAATCAGAAAAGAGCAAGAGTAGCTATACTAATATCTGGCAAACTAGACTTCAAACATAAAACAATTGAAAGAGAAAAAGAAGGACACTATATATTAATAAAAGGAACAATTCAACAAGAAGACATAACAATCATAAATATTTATGCTCCAGACCAGAGTGTTTCAAAATACATGAGGCAAACACTGACAAGATTGAAGGGAGAAATAGATACCTCTACTGTAATAGGTGGAGACTTCAATTCCTCACTCTCATCAATGGTTAGAACATCTAGACAGAGGATCAATAAAGAAACAGAATTGAAAAATACAATATATGAAATAGACTTAACAAACATTTATACAACATTACACCCCACAACAGTAGGATACACATTTTTCTCAAGGTCTCATGGATCATTCTCAAGGGTAGACCATATGCTGAGTCACAAAGCAAACCTCAATAAATTTAAAAAGATTGAAATAATAGAAAACACTTTCTCAGATCATAAAGGAAAGAAGTTGGAAATCAATAGCAAGCAGAAGGCCAGAAAATTCACAAATATGTTGAGGATAAACAACACACTCTTAAACAACCAATGGATCAAGGAAGAAATTACAAGGGAAATCAATAAATATCTCAAGGCAAATGAAAATGAAAACACAACATATCAAAATTTGTGGGATGTGACAAAAACAGTGCTAAGAGGGAAATTTATTGCCTTAAATGCCTATATTAAAAAAGAAGAAAGAGTAAAAGTCAAGGAATTAACTGTTCACTCAGAAAACCTAGAGAAAAAACAGCAAACTAACCCCAAAGCAACTGAAAGGAAATAAATAATGAAGATTAGAGCAGAAATAAATGGAATTGAGACATGAAAACAATAGAGAAAATCAAGAAACCAGAAGTTGATTCTTTGAGAAAATCAATAAAATTGATGGGCCTTTAGCTAGGTTGAGAAAAAGAAAAAGAGAGAGGATGCAAATAAATAAAATCAGAAATGGAAGAGGAGACATAACCACTGACCCCACAGAACGGAGGTAATGAGAAGATGCTATGAGTAAGTATATGCTAATAAACTAGATAGTGTTGGTGAAATGGTCAACTTCCTAGGAAGACATGAACAACCGCATTGACTGAAGAAGAAATAGATGACCTCAACAAACTAATCACAAGTAAAGAAATTGAATCAGTCATTAAGAAGCTCCCCAAAAAGAAAAGTCCGGAACCAGATGATTTCGCATGCGAATTGTACCAGACATTCAAGAAAGAATTAATACCAGTCCTGCTCAAATTCTTAAAAACATTGAAAAGGAAAGAAAGCTACCTAACTCATTATGAAGCCAAAATCACCTTCATACCAAAGCCAGACAAAGCTACTACAAGAAAAGAAAATTACTAACCAATCTCTCTAATGAATATAGATGCAAAAATCCTGAACCGAATACTTGCAAATTGAATCCAGCAGCACATTTAAAGAATTATACACCCATAACCAAATATAATTTATTCTAGGTACTCAAGGAAGGTTCAACATAAAGACATCAATTAATGTAATTCACATATGGACAAATCAAAGCAGAAAACCACATAATCATCTTGACTGATGCAGAAAAAGCATTTGACAAAATTCAACATCCTTTCTTAATGAAAACACTTTGAAGGATAGGAATAGAAGGGAACTTCCTCTACACAATAAAGGGAATATATGAAAAACCCACAAGAAAAAAATTCCATTTACAAGAACAACCTAAAGAATCTAATATTTAGGAATAAATTTAACTAAGAATACAAAAGACCTGTGCACGAAAATTACAAGAAATTGCTAATTGATATCATGGAAGACCTAAACAAATGGAAGGGCATATTGTGTTCATGGATTGGAATACTAAATATAGTTAAGATGAAATTCTACCCAAACTGATTTATAGATTCAATGCAATGCCTATTAAAATCCCCAAAACTTACTCTTCCGAAGTAGAAAAAACAAAGGAAGGGCAGGTTATCCCAAATAGCTAAAAATATTTTGAGAAAGAAAAATGAAGTGGGAAGTCTCACACTACATGACTTTAAAGCATATTATGAAGCTACAGTGGTCAAAACAGCATGGTACTGGCATAATGATAGACTTACTGACCAATGGAATTGAATAGAGTCTTCAGATATAGACCCTTTCATCTACGGATAATTGATCTTTAATAAGACAGTCAAGCCAATTCACCTGGGACAGAGCAGATCTTCATTAAATGGTGTTTGGAGAACTGAACATCCATATGCAAAAGAGTGAAAGAGGATCCGTATCTCACATCCTATACAAAAATTAACTCAAAATGGATCAAAGACCTAAACATTAGAGCTAAGACCATAAAACTTTTATAAGAAAATACAGGGGAATATCTTATAAGACTTGTATATAAGTCTTATATATTCCTTATATATTATTCCTTATATATAAGGAAATCACCTTATAGGAAGTGATTTCCTAGATCTTATACCCAAAGCATGAGCATTGAAGAAAGAAAGAAAATAAATGGGAACTCCTCAAAATTAACCTTTTAAAATTGTTTTATGTATCTTTAATTCTTTTGCGCATTAGCAAACTTTGTGAAGACAGTAAAAAGGCAGTCTATGCAGGGCCGGCAATGGTGGCTCAGCAGTCAGAGTTCTCACCTGCCATGCAGAGACCTGGGTTTGATTCCTACTGTCTGCCCATGCAGTAAAAAGAAAAAGGTAGCCTATGCAATGTGAGACAATATTTGGCAACCACACATCAGATAAAGGTTTAGTATCCAGAATAAATAAAGTGATTTTTCAACTCACCACCAAAAAGATGAACAACCCAATTTAAAAAATAGGCAAAAGATATGAACAGACAGTCTCAGAAAAGGAAACACAAATGGCTAAAAGGCACATGAAAAAGATGCTCAGCTTCACTGCAATTAGGGAAATGCAAATCAGAACTGCAATGAGATATTATCTGATACCCACTAGAATGGCCATTATCAAAAAACAGAAAATGACAACTGCTGGAGAGGATGTGGAGAAAGAGGCACACTTATCCCTGTTGGTGGGAATGTAAAGTGGTACAACTGCTCTGGAAGGCAGTTTGGTGGTTCCTCAGGAAGCTAAATATAGAATTGCCATATGATCCAGCAACCCCATTGCTATCTATTCAGAGAACACTAGGACAAAGACACAAACGGACATTTGCACACCTATGTTTATAGCAGCATTATTTATGATTGCCAAGAGATGGAAACAGCCCAAATGTCCATCAATGGAGGAGTGGCTAAAGAAGTTGTGGTATATATGTATGATGGAATATTAAGCAGCTTTAAGAAAGAATAAAGTCATGAGTTTGTAACAACATGGATAGACCTTGAGGACATTATGCTGAGTGAAATTAGCCAAAAACTAAAGGACAAATACTACATGGTCTCACTAATATGAACTAGCATTAATGAGTGAACTTGGAGAATTGAAGCTAAGAATACAGGTTATCAGAAGACAGAAACAGGGTAGAGATCGGGCAATTGGAGCTGAAGGAATACAGATTGTGCTGAAGGAATACAGATTGTGCAGCAGGACAGATTGTAAACATTCAGAAATGGATAGCACAATATTACGATTGTAGCACAATAACATAAGTACACTGAATGAAGCTGAATGTGAATATGATAGAAGGAGAAGGGTTGGGGCCAATTATGGAACCAGAAGAAAAGATAGAGATTAAGACTGAGATGGTACAATTTAGGAATGCTTAGAATGTAGAATATTAGTGATTAAATGTACACATTAAAAGATGTTTGCACATAAGGGAGGACAAGTGAATATCAGTATTGCAGGGTTTTGAAAATACATGGTATATGGGAAAAAGTAGGGTCTGTAGTCAATAGTAATTTTGTAACATGCTCCACTGAATGTAAAAGGCATTATGACAAAACTAAATGTCAACAGGTGAGGGGATTGGGAAAGGGGTATGAATTATTCGTGGAAGAAAAGGAAATGTCTTCAGATAGAGAATGTTATGAAGGCATACACTTGGTCTGGCTTGTATGCTGTGTGAATAAAACTGTTTAAAAATGAAAAAAAAAAAAAGCTCCACTTTCCCCATTTCAATTTTTAAAAACACTAGGATTTATTCTTGGGTGTGGTATAAGGTAACAATCAATTTCTCCCTCCTCAAATCTGCATAATTTATTGATTAGTCTATCTTTTCCCCCACTGATTTGTTTAATTACATCTTCCCTATAAAACATAATTACCTGTATGTTTTTTATTATTCTGTCCTGTCAGCTTATTTTTATATCCATACCATGGCTTTATATTAATACCTAGCCACTATCTCCTAAGGCAAATTCACTTACTTTGTACTTCTTTTTCAAACTTGTCTCAGATTTTGCTTGGTCTTTTGTACAAATCAATTTGGGATCAGTGATGTCTTTACACAGTCTTCTTATCCACAATCATATTCTCTTTTTGTTTCATATTTTTTTTCCTAAGTGACAAACATATACATGATTAATTGAAGTTTCTCTTTAGTACATTATAGGTTTTCTTTTTTGCATTATGAAGAATAGCTCTTTTTTGTTTTTGTTGCAATGGTGGTTAAAAATTTCTAAATGGCTATTTCTCATATATATGAAGAGCATTGATTTTTGGTACAATGATTTGTTTACATGCAGTAATCTATCTAAATTATGTGGTTATTTTTGCTAGATCTTGATGTAATTTCTTGGTTGCTATGCAGGCAATTATTTAACAATGTAAAAAACAAATTTGCCTATCCATTAATATTTTTGTGCTTTAAAATATTTTCTTTCTTATTCTTAAGCTGACTAGTTTAATGTTGTATTGAAGTGGCTTTAGCAGGATACCTTGCTTCATTCCTGGTTTTAATTTATGCTTCTAAAGCTTTACTATTAAGTATATTTCCTATTAGATTAAAGGAGCACATTACATTCCCAGATTCTGTTAAATTTTTCAAACTTTTTTAAAAACATAAGAAATCCTATGCTTTTCTTCTTTAACCTGTCAATAAGTGATATTACATTAATAGATATTATATTAAAACTAATGTTATAGTTTTTATAGAAACCCTACTTGTATTATTACTTATATGGAAATCTGAATTTTGTTTACTATTATATTTTTAAAATAACCATTTATTCATAAATGTGATGTTTTAATATTTTCTTTTTTCCCCACTACGCTTATTTTTTATAATCTTATAACTTGAGTCAGATTTCCTCTTTAGCTTTATAAATCTCCAAAACAGTTGATATAAAGAGGAATGACCTGCTTAAAAATTATTGCACAATAAAGATTTTTAAAATGATGAGATTTCTATTTTCAAATTTTATCTTCAGTTGAATTTTTATTAAATAAGACATTTTGTTTGTATGTACTTGTTTGTTTATACATTTATTCCAGAAGAAAATCCTGTTCACATAATTTATGACTTTTATTTGCAAAAAGGTTTTAAAAGATTTCAATTGTATCTATTTTAGGGGCAACGTTGTTTACTTCTACTTTTCTCCTGCCTTTTAGTCAAAGCTTAAATATATATTTGTCTATTTTATTAGATTGTTTCGAAGCATCACTTTTGATTTTGTTGATTACAACCAAATATGCATGAAGGAATTTGTCTGCCTGTCTTATGAATAGACTCAGGAATTTGGGGGAGGATGATCATAGGGATGAAGCGTCGTTTTCATCTCACGCTAACGGCATATGATGTCCACATCATTTATCACTGTTGATACTGACCTTGATCACCTGAAAAATTTTTCTTCCTCCTCTCCCCTTCCCACACTGTATTTTTTGGGAGAAAATGACTGTGTGTACACCCCGCCTGTGGAGTAGGCAGTTCTGCTCAAACTCTTTGTGGGTAGAGTACCTCCAAAAATTATAGGGGATTATTCTGCATGGGAAATTTATCTCTTCTCTCTCATTTACTTACTTTGTCAATAATTTGATAATTATTTTATCATTTATTTATTTATTCTGTAATGGACTCTGTTCTAGTTTGCTAGCTGCAGGAATGCAATATACCACAAACAGAATGGCTTTTAAAAAGGGGGAATTTAAGTTGCTAGTTCACAGTTCTAAGGCCGAGAAAATGTCCCAATTAAAACAAGTCTATAGAAATGTTCAATCCAAGGCATCCATCCAGGGAAAGATACCTCGGTTCAAAAAGGTCGATGGAGTTCAGGGTTTCTCTCTCAAGTGAGAAGGTACATGGCGAACACAGTCAGGGCTTCTCTCTTGGCTGGAAGGGTACATGGCGAACACGGTGTCATCTGCTAGCTTCCTCTCCTGGCTTCTGGTTTCACAAAGCTCCCCGGGAGGTTTTTTCCTTCATCATCTCCAAAGGTCACTGGCTTGTGGACTCTCTACTTCGTGGTGCTGCAGCATTCTCTGCTCTTTCTGAATCGCCTTCATTCTCCAAAATGCTTCCTCTTTTATAGGACTCCGATAAACCAATCAAGACCCACCCAAATAGGTGGAGACACATTTCCCCCAATTCAGCTTAACCACCACTCTTGATTGGGTTATGCCTCCAGGGAGATGATCTAATTACAGATTCAAACATACCGTATTGAATAGGAATTATTCTACCTTTACGAAATGGGATTTAGATTAACACATGGTTTTTCTAGGGGACATACATCCTTTCAAACCAGCACAGTCTCGTAGATATTTATTCCAATACTACTTTATTTTCTTAGTTGAAGCTAGGGTCATGAAAGTTGGTTCCTGTTTTCCTTTGACATAACTCCATCATGGAATATGTCATTACTTTCTGACACTTCAAGATGCTCCAGATTCATTTTGTGTATTTACTGCCCACTTCTAGAATCAGCCATTTTTCCAAAGAGCCATATGGTGCCTTTTATCAGAGACTGGTGTTGGAAGCAGGTGTGTTATCTGCTAGTGGGGGACCAATGCTTCTAGACCTTTCAGTTAATGGAACAGAGAAATATATGTATTCCAACATATGCATATGCACGTATCTATAAATAATTCTGTATGTAATCATCAGTTTATATTAAGCTAAACATGAGTTTATTTTGCTGTTTCAAACTCCAATGCAGAACCATCATTTATTTAATTATTCACTTTCACCACCCATGTATAATAGTATCAGAATTGATAACCCATAGCCCTGCATGAAAAACTGTGTCAAATAGAGCATAGTGTTTATGTGCATTTCTTTTCTCCTCCAGATGTATAGTGTACATTCATTTCCAAAATCATTTAGTTCAGCAACTTTTCCCATCCCCTTCAGTGAGGTTGCTTCATACATTTGTAATACAAATAAATTCTCTTATCACGTATGCAGGCTGTCCTAGGGTCACCTGATCTTCTAAGTGATTTTTAAAAGTTATACATTAAGATTCAATCTTTATGCTTTAAAGTTCTGTGGGTTTTGACCAATATATAAAGTCATGTATCCACCGTTAGAGTATGCACAGAGAAGTTTTGCTGTCCTAAAATTTTCCATGTATTCAACCCTCTGTCCTTCACCAGGGACCCCTGGCAACAACTGACTTTTTTTTTTTACTGTCTCTATGGCTTTTCCTTTACCAGAATGTTACATTTGGAATCACAGAGTACATGGCCTTTTCATATTGCCTTCTTTCACTTAATGATATACATTCAAATTTATTCTGTTTCTCCATGATTTCTAGATACTAGGTGAAAACTATGTTTAGGTTTCTAGGAAGTTCACACAATCTTCCAAAGTGGCTGTACCATTTTGTTTTCAACTAACCATGAATGAGCTTTTCTCCTGCTGTCTGTCCTGATCACCATTCGATATTGTCACATTTAGATTTCAGCCATTACAATAGGTGAGTAGTGACATTTCATTATTGTTTTAATTAGCAATTTATCGATGACCAATGATAGTGGGCATCTTTCATATGCTTTTTTTCCATATGTTCATCTTCTTCAGTGAAGTGCCTGTTTGCTTATTTTAAACTGGGTTGGCTGTTTTATTATTATTGAATTTCAAGTGTTCTTTGTATTTTTTTACAAGTCCTGTGTTAGATATGTATTATGCAAATATTTTCTCCCAGTTTGTGGTTTGTCTTTCCATAACAGTGTCTTTTGCAGAGCAAATTTTAAATTTTAGGAAAATTCAACATATCTGTTTTTTTCTTTTGTGGATATCAATTGAGATTGTTGATTGAATCTATAGATTAAATTTGGAAGAATTTACATCTTAATAATATCAAGTCTTCCAAACTCTTAACAGGGTCCATTTCTCCATTTTTTAGATCTTCTTTGCTTTCTTGCATCAGAGTTTTGCAGTTTTACAGATATAGACCTTGTACATATTTTATTAGATTTATACCTATCTATTTCTTTGTGCGTATGTGCGTATCTGTGTATTATTGTAAATCTTTTAAATGTTAGTTATTTTAATTTCAAATTCCAGTTGTTCATTGTTGGCATATAAGAAACCAACTGAGTTTTGTTTATTAACTCTTATCTGCAACCTTGCCCTAATTACTTATTAGTTCCAGGAACTGAATGTCTTAGGGGATTTCTACATAGGCTTTATATCAATTTTGGCTCTGTTTCATTTGTTGTCAATCTTTTTACTTTTGCTTTTCTTCCTGGATTATCTCAAATTATCTATCTTCAAGTCTATTGATTCTTTTCTTTTGCAGGAATAATCTACTGAGCCCCATCAGTGCAATATTCATTTTATTTGTTGTAATTTTCAACTCCACAATTATTTGATTCTATTTTATAATTTTTGTCTCTTTATTAATATTCTCTATTCAGGGAGGTATTGTTGTCACACTTTTGTTTAATTCTGCAGTCATGGTGCTCTTTAATTCCTTGGGCAGATTTATAATAGCTTCATCTAGTAGGTCTGGGACATTTTCAATTGGCTGCTCTTATGTCTTTGTAGGTGTCATACTTTCATGTTACTTTGCATGTCTTGTAATTTTTTGTTGAAATGAGACATTTTAGATAATATATTTTAACAACTCTGGTATCACATCCCTTCCTCACAGGAATTTTGTTTTTGTTATTGTTGATGTTCATTACTGTTATTTCTCTTGTCGCTGCTTATTTTATCAGCAAATTTTCTGCCTGCATTCTGTAGACTCTTTATTCCCTACAGTGTACTGATAATGTATTCTTGCTAGCTTTGTTTAAGTTCTTGCTTTTATTTTTAAAATACTGGTTTTCTAGGGGTCACCCATGGGTAAGTATAATTTAGTTATCAGCAACAGTCAGATTTCCTAAATGCCTGAGCCAGTAATTCTTTCACCATTTGCCAGAGGAATCTGTGTTTGAAGTCATACCTTCAAACTTTAAAAAGTTTTAGATCATTCTTAGCTTTTCACTTCTTAACTGTAGAGGGCTCAAGTTCAGCCAGACATGAATAATGAGGTCCTCTATTTTTCCCAGGTCTTTCCTGGGTGTACAGAGTCTTTCACATGCTCTTAACTTTCTTAGATCCCCAGGAATATGTGAGAGCTATTCAAAGTTCCCTATGGTGGTCTAATCTCCAGGTCTTCCTTTTAAGTTTTTATCCAGCTTGCTTTTGTCCAAACTAAAATGACAGTGTGTGCACTCCCCCTTCCATAAGCCTTGCTGTTTGCCTCCACCTTCTCTCACCCTTGAGGACTCCAAACCTGGATTGGAGCTTGGCTCCAGTTTTACAGGAGCTCCAGTTACACAACTGTGCTTAGAAAGGTGGATGGCAACTGCCCAAAGTTAGAATACTACAAACCCCACTGTTTTTATAAAGGTTCAAGTCTTCTTTTTCAATAGACACTGTTTCTTCTGTGCCTTTCATTAATTTCAAGAGTTCTAAATTGCTTGAATTGTATTGTTTTGTCACTATTTTCATTGCTTTTTTGGGATAGTGGATACACCAAGTTCCTTACTTGACCATTCCAGAAGTTGTTCTTGTGAAGCTATGACTCTGATGGAGTGTCTGGATGAACTCCACAGGAGAGACTCACCAGCCAAAATAGGAAGAGAGCCTGTGTCTTCTGAATCCTCCTTAAATGGCTTCCAGTGATCAGACTGAGCATCACTCATTGCAGATGATGCTCCCCATTGGCTGATTACAAATGGAATCAGCTGTGGATGCAGCTGACGAGATCATGATTTAATTCTATGAAATGTCCTCATCGCAGCAGACAGGACAGCACTTGGCCAACCAGACAAGCAGGTACCACCACTTGGTCAAGTTGACACATGAACCTGACCATGACAACTGCCAACTTCCATTTTGAAAGGGCAAATGGAAAAGGCACAGATACAAAAATAGTGATTTCCTGAAAAGCAGAAATTGTGAAGATTCTTCACCATGTTTCTTTGGTAGGACCTGATTTGATTCTGTGAAGAACTCCCTTGTCCACTGTTCTACATGAGAGCTTTGGGATGATGCTTCCTTACGTTATTGTCTCCAGCCACAGCTGAAGTTTCCGTTGAGGCATATTTGTGTTGGGGTGGGTGCTGCACAGATTATGCAGAGCTCCTTTTACAGATTTGGATGTATAGGGAACACTTTAGAGGTATATTAACCATAGGCTTTTGCAATCCAAGCTTGCAATGTCTTTGCCAATACAAGTACCTCAAACACTGATAGATGTCCAGTCTATCTATTTGCAATCAGTTTCATGTGAAATTAACTACTACTAAAGAATTCCCAAATTTGCCCTAATCTCTTTTATTATTAGCTCCTGAAGCTGGCCCATCTCTTTCCCTCAATTTAATAACAACCACCTTGAAGCTATCTGAAACCATAGGGATAGAAAAGCAGTACCTGCAGTCTAATCTGCTGTCAGGACTGGGTTTCATTTTCTAGCCAAGATCACTTGAGTCAGACAGAAGGTCTTCTAAAAAGGCTCATGTCTCAATCTCATCTCATAATATTTGAGACTTAGAAAAAAATGTAAAACTTAAATGTACATGACTCACATCACCCATTCTTTAGATTGAGGCTGCAGGCAGAGAGAACCTCCCTTGTCAGAGTGTATTTCCCTCTGTCTCTGCTTGAAACCCCTTCTCATCCATGTTTCCCTATTTCTGTCTTATTACTTGCCTAAAAGCTTCAAAGCATAAGGCAACATACACCAGTATTCAGCGATTTTCTGATGAATTCCACAAAGATATGGATGCTACAGGCACTAGATTTCCCCTCCAAGTTACCGGAGTTAACAGTCTTATTATATTTGGCTAATGATCATAGTGTAATAACGGTCACTGGATTTCCAATCTGCAGTCTGTATTCTCACCACCTATTATTGCCTAAGCTGATTCCAATGACTTTACCTTTACATTACTTCAGCATCCTCCTTCGTTTGCAAATTGTGGTTTTAATTAGACATCAGATACAATGATGTTTATTTCTCTCATGTAATGACCCAGGTGTGGGCAGGTGACGTAGAGTGGGTAGGTATCCTGGCCATTCTCAACAAAGGGCTTCTGGTTACAGGTTTAAGGCAGCTCCTTTGGGTTCTCGCCAACTCCCAGCCAGCAGGCAGGGAAAAGCAACATCAAAGGGCACATGCAATTATTTCAAGGGCAGGGTTCAGAAGTGATACGCATCTCTTTTATCTCACATCTTACTGGCCAGACCCTCAGCTACAACTAGCTGCAAGGAAGACTGGGAATGCATTCTTTAGCTATGTGACTATGTGTAGAACTATAACTATATTACTATGGACAATGGGGAAATCAGATATTTAAGAACAACCGGAGGTATTATGCAAGGAAGCAAGGTGGTATGTTAAAAAGAGACAGCCTCTGGAGCCTGGAACTTCTGGTTTGACATAAGGTATATTTAGAGAAAGGAGACTCTTAAGTCTTATCTTCACAAAATCCTTCTTCTTACAGAAAAATTTGCATCATGACCCCTAGGTTGAAAAGCCAAAATGGCACTTGATCTTGGCCTCTAGAAACATTTACTGGGTCAGCTTACCCTAGCTAGACCAATTAGATTATTATTTTCAGGAATAGGGAATTAGAATAGACCTAATAAGATGAATCAAGCAAATTCTTTCTCCCAAAATGGAAAATTAGAGCAAATGCAAGTTAAAGATTAGTCATGTGCAGACAGAGACAGAAATGAACTGATGCAAGTTGCAAAGACACATGGAGGAAGGGCGAAGAGCAGAGCAGTTGTTGACCAAATTCCAGTATTCATGCATTCTAGTTCTGTACTGCATGCTTTGTTTGCATGAGATTTCTCTATATCATTCTAGAAACACACGCTTTTTTCTTGAACAACTTTTTTCCCTTATCAGCAAATGCTTTCCAATTAAAGTCTAACTCAAGGACATGTACAAGCAGGTATTGTAATCAAGGTACTTAATACCCCACCAAAACAAGGATGAGGAAACAGTTTATCCCAGAAGATCATGGAAGGTTTGAGAGTAAACGTAACGTTTGGACAGGACTTGCAGGTAAGACTTCATCATATGGAGTACGGGCATCAAGAAAGAAAGTCATGGGATAGGGCAGCACTTTCAGGTGAGAATTTATGGAAGACAGTAATTGCATATGTCCGGAAGTTTATCTGTCCCATAAGGTCAGTAAACACTGAGAACCTTCTCTTTTCAAAGCTCAGAATTTGAAATATCTTGGGCATTAGATTTCTGTCCCGAGTTAGGTTACTTGCAGTACTATAAATACCTTTCTAAGTGTATAGTGCAGTGCCAACGTGACGATGAGAGACGGGTTACAATAAAATTCTTCAAGTTTCTAATCCCCCTTGTTTTATTTTGCTTTGTTTTTCACTAGATATTGCACAGGAAGAAAGAAAATTTTTTCCTTGTTTCCTTCCAAAAAGTGCTGCTCTGGATTTTTCTAGTTCTTCTGACCATGTTACGACATGTAGAACTGTGGAGCAAATAACGCATTCATTAAAAAAATCTGTGCTATGCTATCAATGGTTTGGGTTTTTCTTAATTAGGAAGAAGAGGGGATTCATTTTGGAAGTCAGAATGACTTCTGCTTCAAACAGCCAAATATTATCATTAATTGGCAGGCTGTAGTCAATTAGTATACAATGTGGCCAACCAGGTGGCCAGATCCTGAGATATATTTCAAAAGAAAATACACAAAATAAATATGAACCTTTCCATCTGGAGGATGGAGGGATTTGGGAGAGGTGCCAAAGTGAGTATTGGCTTATTTATTAGCCAGAAGATCATGACTGTTTCATGTATTGTATTGGCTATGGCTGTCCTCAGTTTGATTGTGATGGTTTTCAAAGATGCAACTTTGAACAGTAACCTGATAATTAAATCTCAGTTTCTGATAACTACAGTGGAAATAGGTAGATTTATCGCCTAAACACCAAAAAAAAAAATGTAAACATATTTCAACTTCTTCAAAGTTTGCTTTCTAAACAATAAACTGTTTTAAGCTAGAAAAGTACTTGAATGACCTTTCTTCCGAGCTTCATACTCATATATGCAGTTGCCCATGTGACATCTCCCCTTGTTTCTCTTACTTAACATTCAAAGCTGAACTTTTACTCCCTCTCTCTGATCCAATGTTTTCCTTATCTCAGTAAATGGTTCCTCCTTGTACCTGAGTGCCAAGTAAGACTTGGTACACCCTCTCTATCTCCACATCCATTTCATCTCCTACAAAACATACTTCATACCTCTCCACTTTTCTCCATCTCCATTGCCAACATTTTATTCCAAGGCTTGGTCACTCTCCTGAATGACTGAAAAAGCCTCTTAATTCTTCCCAGTTCCATTCTTGCTACTCTCAAGCTAATCTGTATATAGTTATCAAAGTCTTTAAGACATCTTAGGATCAGTGTTTTCTCTTGTTCAAAGTCTTTGGCTGACTTCTCATGTCAATGGGTTAGAAGGTAAAATCTTTTGCATGCTCTAAAGACCTCATGTGTTCTGTCCCTTGCGTGCTTTTTCAAACTCATGGTATTCCACTCTCCCACTTCCATTCACACTGAGAAAATAAGTGGGAAAACTTAAGGGTGAAGGGGAGTGGTGGGCATTCAAAAAGGATTTCTTGAGCAAACTGCTTTCAACCAGATTGCCTTTGAAAATCACACCAGTAACTCATTATGGACATCCATAGCCCTCCAGATCCCTTTACCATATTAACTCATAACTTTGGCTTCAGGCTAAAAGACTTCTTATCCTATCCCCCTTCTTTGGCCCCACCCTCACCCCTTGGGAAATGACAGTATCCTTGTTTTCCACATACTGTTTTTGCTTCATGTTTCTTGACTTTATGAAGTCTAGTAAAACTACAGACCTTTCAATTTACCAACTTGTACCCATGTGTTTTAGTTTGCGAAAGCTGCCAGAATACAACACACCACAGATGTATCATATTTTAATTTTGGGGATTTCTTTACCTCTCTATTACATGGAAAGCTCAGGGCGATGTCTGCTGGCCTTCTCTCCTGGCATCTGGGTTCCAACGGCCTTCCCCAGGGCGTTTCCTTTCTGCATTTCCAAACTGGGCTGAGCTGTGAGTGCTGGGATGAGTTAGGCTGAGCTGTGGAGCTCTCTTCTGACCTCTCTCTTTTAAGCCTCCAGCTAATTAAATTAAACCTCATTCACTGTGGAAGTCACTCCCCTGAGGCAGCCACAAATGTAATCAGCCATGAATGAATTTCACATGCTGATGGCTCACATCTACAGCAACAGAAAAACGGGGCATCACCACCTGGCCAAGTTGACACCTGACCCTAACTACTACACCATGGGTATTGGATTAAATTTACCATTCAGAAATTTCTCATGCATTAATTCATAAATTAAAATGTGAAAATATTTGTTCTTGAAGTTTTATTCCATGTCTCCTCCTACGCCTATTTTATGTATCTCATTAAGTTTTCTAACTCATGGCACCTCTATTATCTTCCTCTTATGCTCTTCTTTGATTACTGAAGACAATCCATTGTCAAAAGTTTAGAAAAAGCTTTTCACAGGTATTCTCAATATTCTAGTGGTAAAAAAGATTGGGCACAAATTCCATCTTTGCTTTTAATCAACTCATGGTCTTGGAAAATTACTCAACCCTTGCTTATGCTATGATCTAGTTTCTTTTCTCCTCTGTTTGGAAAAAAAATCCCACTAAAAATTCATAGTCTTCGACCTGAGCTAAACCATTCAGTACAAAACCCAACCTGTCCAGTCAGTTCTTTCCAGGGCCATTCTACATTTGCACCATTTTCCCCAAGTCCCCCACCTTTTTTCATCTCTTTATTCTCATAAGACAGTATTACTACTTTTTTCTTTTCACTTATAGAATGTTAAATTTTGGTGCGTAGTAAGAACTTATAAAAATTCTGTTGGATTCAGTAATTCTCAGCTCTAGGTTGTATTAGAATCATCTGGGGACCTTTAAAAAACACTGATATCAGGATCGTATCCCCCACCAAATAATCCTGCTATGTGTGGGTGGGGCCCCATATGGGTCTTTTGAAGAAGCTCCTTTCATTCTAACGTGAAAGCAGAAATAAGAAACAGTGGTAAAAGAAGTACCTTCTGACCATAGTTGGTATCAGGATAAGTAAATGATAATCCTGGGAAAATGGTTTAAATATCTGCGTTATCCACCTTATAGGCCGCATGAACCACCAAATGTCCTAACGTGTTATTAGCAAGCTCACCATGGAGAAATCGTGTTGCATGCAAACATAAAGAGTTGATCATCAAAGTGATGCTTATAAACTTGCTGAGAAATGCCATTTCTATTCCTTTCCTGAGGCTTCAAGAAGGTGAACTTACATCTCCCTTGAATAAACCTGTTGAAGCCGTCAGATTGAGAGGCTGCTTCTCTTAAATGCTAGTATTCGAATTTGGCTGAGGCAAACACTTCTTGTAATTTACTTTAAACTTGGCTGAAAGAAGATGATTATATACTTGGGCTAGGATGAAGAGAGCTTCTGTTTTCCTTTGGGAACCCTTGAAGGATGAAAACATTTACTGTGTGTGCTTTTTAAATTTTTCCTTCCCTTGAAAATAAATAAAACCACATCGTGCTATCACTGCACTCAGTTCAGGCAGGCAGAGTCAAGTAAGCAGTGTTTTGCCCCATTCATCCTGTGTCCTGACATTTTCAATGAAAGACGTTACCAAAGGTTTGATTTGTTTCTGATTACCTGGTAATGTCATGTACCCAGCAGCCAGTTTTATTGTAATAATCCTAAATTTAACAGCACTCCCCTCTCTCCTATTCCTAAACCGTCAGCAGAGATTTAAACCATAGTTTATTGATACTTCAGGTAAGATAAGACAAGCCTTTTTGCTTGCTAAGTTATATGCTGCTTTAAAAGAGTAAACCTCACGTTCCCAGTGCTTGATTAATCTTTGTACCAAATATCACAAAGAAATGTAGAAAAATATTATATAAAAGAGGGTCAAATGTTCTAACCATCAATCTAGAATAAATTTTAAGAAAGTTGGCAAAGGAACAAAAAAGCCATCTTGCATACCTTAGAAAAGTATCAACTTTTCCTTTGGTTTCCTGTACAGTTACTAATAGTTAAAACAGGTTTTAAAGATTTTTTAATAAAGTAGAAAAAAACTGGCCTTTTGTACTATATAACATTTGAACTAAGCTAAAACTCTTATAAATGGTTTGAATATGCTGAGTATAATGATTTATGATTAAAGCTACAGACAGAATACAATTATTTTGCTGAGAAATGGCACTTTAGTGTACAAATTTCTTCAAACACGTTATTAAAAATTCAAAATTTTAATATTTCAAAGGACCTACTTAGGCCATAACATTTTTCTTTTAGTTTTAGTAGTGAAATTATTTGTATAATATGCTGAATGTGATGTCTTACATATAATAGATAACAAGAAACTATTTTGAGTTGATGTTTTAATGTCCTCTTCTTTTAGGATTTGGGTCTCTGCTTTGTACATTTGGATGGGGTTTTGCCAGTTTATTTGTTGGTTTACTCTAAGAAATCATTTCACTTCTTGGTACAAAATAAATAAAACACTGCTTTTGTTTTGGTTTTTCTCCCTCCTTTAAGGGATAGGGACAAGAAAAACTTAATTCACCATCTCAAAGACTGAAAATACTTGCTTCAGCAGGATATATTAGCAATGTGAACTCAATTCAGTGTTCTGAATTGTGGATTCCTTTTTTCCTCGAATTATATGCAGGATCTCGTCTCCTTTTGGAATTAAAGCAATTCTTCTTTGCTGCCATATTGGAGGAAATCCAATCAAAACCACATGTTGATTTCAGCATGAATTCCCTGGCTTAGAAATGAGGCAAAAAGTAGCAAGAGGAACCTTGATGGAAATCTGAACAGAAACAAGTTAAGGCTTTCAAAATCCTTGCTAATTGGTTACTAGTGTTCAGTGAAGAAAACCTCTTGTTTTTTGACCTAAATTAAGCTGAAAGAGTTGGTTCATTTTAGTTCATCAGAATAAAAGGGAAGATCATTTTATTTTTCCTTTTCTCTGAAAGATCATTCTATTCTTTTCTCTTGTTGCATTAATTGTTCAAACAATTGCTTCCTTTTATAGAAATGAGCTAAGACAAATAAGTAGGAGAAATGTTAAGAGAAACTGGATGAAAGCTATACTACATGCAAGGACTTTGTAGCAACCTCCAAATCTGAACATTGATATATACCATTTTTTAAAAATCAGGAAAGAAAAACATAATTGATTTCTATAGCTTTTTTTTCAAGAAAGTAAGCAGAAAAAGCCAAATATGGCAAGAGACAGTAGTTCTCTTCTCTACCCTTTCTCATTCATAGCTATCCTGAGATCTTGTGTATAAGCAATCTGGAAGAGAAAATAGGAAAAGATAATTCAGACTCTACAAAAAAAGGTAGAGATGGTAAATATCAAATTTGGGGGAGATACAATTGGGTGATATTTTTACATATTAATTTCTTTCTTTTTTATTTCTGATAGTTTATATTAAAGGACATTTTTCCTGCCATGCTGGCATTTGGGCAATCTGATTTAAGTCTCTGGGAAGGATAATACAATCAAAGACCAGAATAAAGTTTTTGGTTTTTGTGTATGAAGGGCCAAGATCCTGGGAAAAACAATAGATTTTGGAGACTAGACATTTATTCAGTTACTGATGCCCATTTTTCCTTGTCCAAAGTAGAAGTTGGAGGGGAAAATCAAAAGGGTCTCTGTGGTGGTTTGGGGCCATATGTACCCCAGAAAGAAGTGTTCTTAAAATTAATCTGTTCCTGGAGGTGTGAATCCATCGTAAGTAGGATTTTTTGATGTGGTGACTTCAGTTAAGGTGTGGCCCCCTCTCAATCATCTCGGGTCTTAGTCCTTTACTGGAGCTCTTCATAAAAAGAATGAAATTCAGACAGAGAGAGAGAGAAAACCACAGAGGGAACAGCCGGGAGTGGAGCATTAACAGCACCCAGAAGAGAAGGGAGGGACCAAGAGATGCTGGTATGCGCCTCGCCATACAATGAGCTAAGGACCAAAAATCCCCAGCAGCCAGCCTCAGACCACCAGTCTCTGGGGAGAAAGCCTTGACGACATCTTAATTTGGAGTCTTAGCCTCAAAACGGTGAGGAAAGAAATGCCTATGGCTTAACCAAATCATTGCATGTTATTAGCTTGAGTAGCCTAGGACCCTGAAACTATCTCTGAGTAGTAAAGTGACCATAGGTCTTTATTTCCCAGTACAGACCTGGTTTATCACTACTGTCCTGAGGTATTCACTTATTAATAATGATTTCTTTCACTCTCAGAAGTGACCTAGCTTGGATGATAAATAGGATTAAGTCTCAGGGGTAGGGAAGGTAGAACCTCCAGGTTGTTTTAGATAAAGATATCCAAAATCATGGAAACCCACTTCAATCCACTTCACTTGGGAAGCTTCAAATCCCATAGGGATTCCCTGTCCCCAATCTTGTCATGTGACATGATATTTTAGTTTGTAAAAGATGCCAAAATGCAATATACCAAAAACAGAATGGCTTTTAAACAGGGGAATTTGTGAAGTTGCAAGTTTAGCATCTAAGGCTGTGAAAATGTCCAAATTAAGGCAAGGCTAAAAAATGCCCAAACTAAAGCATCCAGGAAAACATCCTTTGGTTCAAAAAGTTCAATGACATTAGGGGTTTCTCTCTCAGCTGGAAAGGCTCATGGAGACACCTGCTAGCTTTCTCTCCAGGTTTCTTCTGGTTGTATAAGCTCTGTTAGTTCTAAAGCTTTTCCCAAAATGGTTCCCTCTTAAAGGGCTTCCGTGAGCAACACCACCTTGAATGGGTAGAGATACATCTCCATGGAAACCATCTAATTCAAAAGCTATCACCCGCAATTGGGTGGATCACATCTCCATGGAAACAATAGCAAAGATCCTACCTAGCAATATCAAATGAGGATTAAAGAACTTGGCTTTTCTAGAGTACACGACAGATTCAAACCAGCACATACAGGCACCACAGTATAGTGGCTGAGTGGGTTGTGACAGGCAGATGGACTCCAGCCCCCTCAACTGGGGTTGTAGTTCCTCAACAGAGCGTGGAATGGAAGGTTATTTTCTCACATGTCTGAAAGTGTTGTGGGCACGGCACTGAGTTCTGGAGGTCTAGAGGCTCCTCTCACCTGAGGGCAGGTGAGGAGGAAACAGCGGAGAACTGAGTGCAAGAAGGATTGAGGGCTAGAGAAATGCATCCATTTTATCCAAGGGGATGAGACTGTCCCCTCCAGAGTCCAGCCAGGCTTCTCCAAAGGTGCCTGGAATTTATAGGGGTTGAGGAGGCTCTAACTTAAAAAAAATCAAGATTTCGATATCTGAAAGAATTGAATTACATTTATTTTCACTATCGGGCTAACTGTGGACTTAAAAAGATGGACTGTAATTAACACAAGAAAAGCTAATCCTTTTCAAGCTAAATCTGTGGATTGATTTGGTATTCACCCCAAAGGTTTATTTTGTTTTGAGCCAATAAAGGGATTTTGGGAGGTTTGATGGGTTGCTTCTTAAGGGCCAATTACCCTCAGTAATTAAACTTCGTGGATTATCGCTTCACTGTTTAGAAAGGTTGCAAACACATTAGAGGAAACAAAAACTGTACTGCAAGACCTTTTTTACCCTTTGCAGAAGTTGAAAATCTTGCATAATATTGAACCTCATTATTTAATAAGAATTTTTATACAAATATTCTTATCTTATTTAATAAATAAGGCAAATAAGCACTCTAGTAACAATGAGTTAACAAAATTAATCATCAGAGAAATATTATTTTCAAATCTTAATTTCTCTCTCTCTTTTTTTTTTTTGATTGCCAATTGCATATACCTGAATTTGCCTGTGTAGAGTTTTTGTAAGAGAGGGTCCTGCTGTGGTGATTTTATACATCTCTGCTATCCTTTCCACTTTTAATATCAGTGAGATGTAGTGACATCACAGATGCTCGACATATCTATACTTGCCAAAAATATATTACAAAAAAGACTCCATTGTCCTGTTACTTATCAGGACCTCTGCTAGGGGGGTACAGTCACAGCTGAGGAACCGACGAATTCATTTCCACTGAGATTTTAGTCACTGTTATACTTCCGGAAATTTTAAAGAAGGATACCAGGAATAGAGTATTGCATTAATCTGTAGAATGTCTCTGCAATGGTCATATAATGGGTGCACTAGAACACAGGACTACACAGAATCTGACTAGTGGTTTCTTAATACTTTTCAAGATCATACCACATTATTACATTCTCCACTCATGTTTAAGGCAACTCTTTGAATTACCCAGAATTTGGAACACAGCTTGACCCTTATGTAGGCAGCAGAAGCTTCCCTAGCAGATAAGCCAAAATGGCCTTGCTTGGCCTTATGTGTAAGAGAGAATATGTTGGTGATCTCTCTGCACCATCCTCACCTCATATGAATTCCCTGCTCTGTGCCTGGGAGAGCTGACTTCTAAGCACTGCCTGTCCTTGATTTTCTTATTTTTGCTTTCATAGTCTTGGTCTGTGTGCAGGACTGGCAGACATCATGATATCTGATGAGGAAGAGGTTCAAGGATATATTTGCTGGATCCCTCCCTACCTTTTCATAGCTCTGGGAGTGGCTGTGTGCAGACACAGCTCCTGCTGAGAGCCCCTCTTCCTCTGCTCAGCAGCCATCAGGCCCCAGGTTCATGCTCTGTTCTCTGTAGGGATGGTAATGTTTTCCTCTGTAGTTTGGCCCTGGACACATCACCATCCCATATGAGTTACATTATTAGCCCATTTGTCTTTACTTTGCTACAGCTACAAGAATGTAATAGACCAGAAATGGAATGACTTTTATAAAGAAGATTTACTGAGTTACAAGTTTGCAGTTCTAAGGCCATAAAATGTTCAAACTAAAGCTTCCAGAGAAAGACAGCTTGACTTCAAAGAAAGGCCGATGCCTGTCACGTGGGAAGGCATGTGGATGGCATCTACTGGTCCTTGTTCCCATTTCTGTATCCTTTAGCTTCTTATTCCAGTGGCTTCCCTTTAGGCATCTGTGTGTCCTGACCTAGCTGCTCTAAGGCCAGACTCTGGGTTTCATCTCTTAGCTTAGGATCTCGTGGAAAGGCACATGTTGACATCTCCTGGGCTCTGGTCCCTGTCTCAGCTCCTGGCATCTCCTGGGACTTCTGCATTTCCGAATGTCTGCAGCCAAGCTTTATTCTAGCATCTCCAGGTACCTGCATCTGACCTCTGTGTTGGTTCTTTTAAGAATTCCGGTAAACTAATCAAGAACTACCTTGAAAGGGCAGAGACGCATCTCTATCCAATCAAAAGATTATACCCAAAATTGGTTGTGTCACATCTCCATAGGAACAACCTAATCAAGAGGTCCCACTCTACAATAATGAATCAAGATTAAAGGATATGGCTCTTCTGGGCTACACAATGGTTTCACACCAGCACACCATTCTTCTGTGAATAATACTTTTATTAAGTTATTTCTGTTAAAGTCTTCTGAGTATGCAATCTTTTTCCTGCTATTAACTTGACTGATCTAGGAACTTATTTTTCATCTACTGCCATCCTTCCCAGGCTCCCAGAAATATCATCACCAATTGGTGCTAAAAATGACCTATGATTCTCATCTCAAGCCAATCAATACTCTACAGTAGACCAGATATAATAGAATTGATTGCATAACCATGATTCCCTTCTCCTTTCCTGATTAACCCTCTCCTTCTCCTTTTGCCCACCTTACCCCTCACAATATGCTTACATCTTTGGCCTGATATTATTTCTTTTCCACTGTCCATTGTGTCTTCCTTTCATACTTTTAAAAAAACTGCATTCAACAGAATAAAGATGACAACAGAGGAAGAGATTAGATCACTTTGAATTTTTGTAACTCTGGTAACTGAAAACCTGGTTAAAACTATCCTATGAACCAAGAAAACCTATTATCGTATATGACTTAATACCTAGGACAGTGTGGCTATCAGGGATAGGTCATATATTTGCTTAACAATGTCATCTGGTACCCAGACTGTTTCTGCCTCTCTTCGCAACCATTTATGCGTTTATTAGATAACATGGTCTTATTTCATGGTTGTAAGATGTCAACAAACATCAATTATACTTGAGGGTGGATCTCTTCCTGTGGTTCATATGTAAGAGAAAAAAGTCTTAACAAGTCTCTTTTTTTTTTTTTGTAATTTGTTTTGAAGTTATTTCAGTTTCCTTGTCTACACAAGGAAAAACCATGCAATGGGTTGGTTTAAAGAAGGGGATTTATTATCTCACAGTTTTTGAGGTCAGGGAAATGTTCAAACCAAATCCAAATCAAGGTGATATGTTTTTCCAAAAGACTGGTGTTCTAGGTCTGAGTGCTGGTGATCCTTGGTCCTGGACTCCTCTGTCACATGATGATACACATGGCAGCCTCTCCTCTTTCTGGTTCTAGTAACGTTCAACTTCTTAATTTCTGTGACTTTCTCTCCATCTTGTCTGCATTTCATTCTGCTTATAAAGAAATACAAGTAATAGGATTAAAACCCATGCTGATTGAGGTGGGTCACACCTTAACTGAAGTCACCTTATCAAAAAGTCTTACTTACAATGGATTTACATCCACAGGAGTGGATTGAGTTTAAAAAACACCACACTGCACCCCCTGGACCCTGAAAAGTACATTCACATACACTGATACCGTGACTACATTACCAAAGCCTCAGGTAATTCCAGAAACAATACTAAATACCAAGTCTTACCAAAATCTGTTATGGTGTGGTCTGCCCTGGGGCACCATTCCCCCGTCTGTGAAGCTGTGAAACCTAGAGAACAAGTTATTTGCTTCCAACGTACAATAGAGAGACAGATGGATAAACATTCCCATTCCAGTAGGGAGTATTTGGCAGGGGAACAGGGGTCAAAGATCCCAAACAATTCCAAAACCCAGCAGGGAAAGGTCCATTAGATTTCAAGGTCTGAGAGAGTCATCTATGAATCCATGATTTGTTTCTCTGGCCTGATGGAGTGACAGCCCCAAATCTCCCAAGTGCTTGTGCAGTCATCAAGCTCTGCATGAGCATTCGGGTAAAGGTTCCCCTCTCTGGGAATCAGGATGGTGGCCAAGCCCACAAACCCTGGGGTGCAGCCCCCAATATCTTGAGGCATTGGGGTGGCAGCAATCTCTCTCAAAATGGGGATCAAGGCTCACCCCCAACGCCAAGATCAGGGCAGACCCACCTTTTCCACACACATGGGTGGGCCTGCTCTCTTGTCCTGAGATAATATCTTCTGTTCAGACCTTAGCTCCAAGGCTCTGCCCTTATGTCATTCTTCCTTCAATTTGTTCCTCCTCTATTCCTTTCAATCCAGGTTGGCAGTGGTTCTGCTTACACATAGCTTGCACAAAAACTTGTCATCTTTGCATGTAATTCACAGGAATCCAAACCATCAGACAAAGGGCTTTCCATAGATCCTCCCTGAAAACTGCCTTTCCAATCTTGGCTTCGAGGGAAATGGGTGACTGGATCCATGCTCAGTTAAACTGTCACATGGGGTTCTATTCTCCAAGACTTGTTTTCTGGCAGCTCAGGGAGATTCTTGATATAGCTGCTTCTGGCCTGAGTCTAAGAGTACACTATCTAAATAGGCTCAGAATTTTCTAAACCATCAATTTCTGTGTTTAAGTTTGCAGTTTTCACTTATACCATTGCAAGGCAAAACCAGATTGTAATCTCCACCCTTAGCTTGGAAATCTCTTCAGCTGAATATTCAAGCCCATCACTTTCAAGTTCTGCCTCCCCTGGAACATCGGAACTCAATTTCACAAGTGTCCTGCCACCTTGAAACAAGGATCATATTTCCTCCAGTTTCTAATAACACATTCATCATTTCTTTCTAAAACTTCTTTAGAAGTACCGTCAGCTTCTACATCGTTACCATCTGTGACTTCAAAGCAAACTAGGCTTTTTCAATTAAGCAATTCACAACTCTTCTAGCCTCTACCCATTACCCAATTCCAAACCTCTTTCCAGCTTTGTATTTGCAGGAGCAGTACCTATTCCTGGTTACAAAATCTGTTTTAGTTTCTTTGGCTATTTAAGTAAATACCATGCAATAAGTTGGCTTAAACAATGGGAATTTATTAACTCATCATTTTGAGATCAGGAAAAATTCCAAATGAAGTTAAAATCAACTTGATGTTTTCTTTGTGAAGCCAAGAATTTCGCGTATCACTGCTGGTCATCCTTGGTCTTGGGGTGCCCTGTCACATAGTAATGAACATGATGGCTTCTTCTGATTTCTCCCTTCTTCTTTGGGTTCCAGTGGCCTTCAGTTTTGCTTTCCATGGCTTTCTCCCCATCTGTCTGAATTTCATTCTGCTTATACAGGGCACCATTGAGAAGATTAAGACGTGTCTTGATTGAGGTGGTCCACACCTTACCTCATCAAAGGTCCTAGTTACAATGGAGTTCTAGCGACATAGGATTAAGTTTAAGAACACGCTTTTCTGAGATCCATCACCCCAATCCCCCACAGAAGTGTGCAATCACCTCTGAGCTAACCACACGTACACAGAATGGAATTACCATGACTGCCTTGGAAGAATCTTCCGGGTTGGAATGGACAGAGTATTTATTAACAATAGCGCCTTCGTGGGACTATGTGATTGTCCCAAACAAGTACTTAGAGATACTGATGGTGGCATATCTCTACTCAATTATAAAGTTTAGGATTTTGAACAATTTGAACAATTTGAACAATTCCAAAGAACCATACATCTTCCATCTCTTCTCAAGTGAATCATAGAGAAGTACACTTTTCTCTAATTTATCTTTGCTTTATGTTTGCCTAAAGCCCTGTTGTACAAATGCAGTGAGATCTAGACAGTTTCATGCTATTTACTCATTGGGAGTTAGAATCATAATTAACACTAACTAATGTTTGAGAAGAAAATAGAATGAATTTTAAGGGAGAGCTGTGTTTTAATTTCTCGTCTGACACCCCTCCTAATTGGCAGTGGGGACATGGCAGTTCAGAGAACATCTCCTGGGCATAGGTTCATTGTATATAAAATAAAGAGATGGGCAGCAGACCTAGTTCATACCTCTGAAATTTCTACTTAATCTTACAAAATTTTCATTAGATTCTTTTTAAAATTTTTAATCTCAAGAAATATGGTTTTAAATAAATGTGACTAGGTCATTATTCCCTCTTGCGCAGATAATAATTTGTCTATCTGGACAAACTAGAAAAGTGTATAATTAAACATTTTTCCATATCAACCTATAAATAACAAAAAGGATCAAATCTTGTTATGAAAAGCGCAAACTGTTCCATTTATAACTAAATGCATCCTAACTAAATATTCATGAGATCCAAAATTTATGGAAGAATGAGTATTATTGCTGCAACTAAAACAAAAATGAAAAATGTGTTCTTATTTCAAATAATTGTCATTGTTATTTATATGATTAAGTTACAAAAATATATAATTATCATGAACACTCCCAAGAGGCAGCAACACCTGAGCAGGTGTTATTAAATTTAATATCCAAGTGTCTTAAAAATTAATCCCCAATCATTACTTTAAATATTCTTAGATCAGTTATCCATTTCATCTAAAATTCACTGGAAATGAAAGAAAGGAGGGTCTGAAACCATAATCTGGAAATTCTTGGAAGACTTTAAACCTGTGGTTCCATACACTTTACATATTATTAGTGTTTACTACAGTATAAATTCCAGTTTGGCAGTGTCTAGTAAAGTCAAATAGACATATAACTTATCAACCATTTTACCTCTAGATTCGTACTGAACCAGGAGACATATGTAAGTGTGACCATAGCATTATTCATAGAACCCCACGCTGGAAATAAGTGAAACGCTCATTGGTAACACATGGGTGGCTAACAGTAGCAGAGTCATAAGTGACACACTACACAATGATGAACACAAATGGAGTGAAGCCACAGCATGAGTTGATGAGTCCTAAGAACATGAGTGTTGGACAAAATCAGTAACAACAAAAATATATCGTTCGAATAGTAAATGAATCATTTTATATGAAATTTTAAAATAGGCAAAACTATGGTGCTTTGGGTGGGTTTTTAGGTGTTGAACGCTGAAAGGAAATGACTTTGCCATGGTGATGGCTTCAGGAGCGTAGGAGGGGTGGTGGTGGCCGGGTGGGCATGTACGGGGGCTGCAGTGCTCGCAATGCGGTTTTTTAACCAGGACAAAGGTAATACAGGTGTTTGCTCTATAAAAATGTATTAAGTCGTGCATTTGCTTCATGTATTATTCTGTATATGTGTTGTATTTCACAATGGAAAGACTTATTGAACAATATCATTGTACTACATACTAAATTTTAAAATAAAAACTGTATTGCAGTATTGCATTTGGAAAGTATTATTGTGTTACAAGACTCTTATTTTTGCTTCAAAAGTTCCCCATTATCACCCTTGCACATTACATTATACCCATGAGCCTGGAAGGGCAAACCTATGATCACGGTTCCATACATGAGAAAATTCATAAGAAATTAAGTTATGGGCTTTAGACCATGGAAGTCAAACAAACAACTGTGACCAAGACCGACTTTTCTTAAGTTTGAAACTTCCTGATGCTCTGTAGCCTAAGAACCAGATTTTTGTAAAATCCCTCTCTGGATTCCCTTGGTAATACTTTTCTTGGCAATATTTTTGATGACATATTTAGTGTAGAGCCTATGACAAGCTGCTATTTCTTCTTTTGAAATCATGTGAGTTACTGCTTCAAAATACATTTTGTAAAGTCTAGGGTAGACTTGATAGGATATGATTTCTTCACTTATTATTTCCATTTTTAAATGCACTTAAGAAACAACATAACCCAGGGTTTAGTAATTACCTTTGCTAATGTTTTCAATAGACAAGTGATCATGAGTAAATCTAGAAAGCCTCTGGATGTGCGTCTGGAAATACATATATGGACACATATGTGCATGTACATGCTATAAACAGAACTAAATCTGAGAAGATAAGGTGGTAAAAAGACTAATAATAGCTGAAATTACTAACATTTATGGAGCACTTACCATTACTAAGTACTTTACATCCTTTTGTTCAATACTCATAACACCTTCATAGTGTACTACATACTACCTCCATTTTAGATAACAGTAAACTGAATCTCCAATAGTCTTAATAGTTTTCACAGTGTTACAGTGTACTCACTCTCGCAATCCCAAGTGCGGATCATGTAGACATACACAGATGTCCTGGTTGATAATATGATCTTATTTCCAATTTAGTCTTCTGGGGAAATGTGAGAAGGCCATCAGAACGAAAGGTAATTCTCCTCCACAAAACGTGTCGCAGACTGTCATAGAAACTATCACAAAACCCTTATCATTGGAACACCGAGTGTTCAATCCTTCCTCGTTCACTGCCCAAGGCCAGGAAGGCTAAGCGGCTCTGCCGTTAAGTGACAGCTTCAGTGTTTCCTGCTGGCTGTCTTTTGACACTAAAATCGGTGTCTTAACGAAACCATACAGAAGGGAAATTTTGAAGTCTAGGGGAAGCTTTTGGGAAGGAAATGACTTCCCTGGACTTTTACTCAGAAAATGTTATCTCAGGGGCATTAACAGTAAAAACAGTTTATGACAAAAACTGTCCTCCTTGCACATGTCCAGAGCCCATTCATGTGTCCCCGTCACTCAACAGTCAGTCTCTTTAAGGATGTCAGCGCCTACTCTGGTCTGGCCGGAATGAGATGACTTGATGTTGAGTCCTGTTCTTACATGTTCCAAATTCTGGAGTGCTGGCATTTTCCAGATTTGATCCTTTGGACATTGTACTTCTAACAGGTTGTTAACTTTAGAAGTGTTTTTTAAAAGCTGCTTCAAACCTCTACGGAATAGGGGAAGCAGAGGAGAAGAAAGTTTAAATATTTGACATTTCATGTTTCTCCATTCTGGCAAAAGTGGCTTAGAAGCAACTTTCTTCTATCAGAGGAAAGATGATAGAGGAGACTAAAGTAATTAGTGAAGGTAAGTGGATCACTGACATTTTATGTTATTAGAATGATGGAAAAACAGATTCACTGGGATTAGAAAATGTATTGCCTTTGCTCAAAATAGCAAAGAATGTTATTTCTCATAAACACGAAGTGGCTCTCTGTGTCCTAAAACCTGCAGTTACATAGGTTTTACTTAATGCTCCAAACTCAAGGAAACAGGTTATTTCTAAGCATCATACCACTGCTCGTTGAATTGCCTGGCAATGCCTTTTCTAGTGCATTCATCAGGCTAGCGCCCGTCCACATTAGGTTAGAAGGTTGGGTGTCTGCCCTCTGTTCCCCCAGCAGTCATCACTGGTCTGGCTCTTGCTTAGGAGCTTAGCTCAGTTCGAGGTCTCCAGTACATGAACTATCTTACTCATCCTTTCCACTTTACTGTCTGTGACCGGGTCTGACATGCATCATCTAGTTAACACGTGTTTTTTTTTTTTTTTTAATGAATGAATTTCTTGAGGGATGAAAAGCAATTTATTTTATTTCTCTTTCTCACCTGTAGAATAAAGCTGCCAGACGATCATTTCTAATTCCCCCTTCACCAATAATTATTGTATTTCTGGGATCTGGGGCTTTGGTGTGGAGCATTCAGTCTGAGGTTGGAAGTAGGCTATTAGTATGAAGCTTTAGATCACAGGAACAACAAAATAAAATAGAATGTGTGTGGGCGGTGCGATGGGGGCTCAGTGGCAGAATTGTCGCCTGCCAGGTCAGAGACCCGGGTTCGATGCCCAGTGCCTACTCATGCAAAAAAAAAAAAAAAATAGAGACAGAGAATGTGTCACCTCAAGCATCTATACAAGAAGATTTAACAAACAGGCATATTTCAAATATTGTGGTCTTCTTGCATCCCAGTGTCAACATTATCCAGTCTTTTTAGTAGATATGGCTTTATATTTATATTTCTCTGATGGAAAACAAAGTCAGAGGAGAATTTTATAACCCCAGTTTTCCTGTTTAACATTAGATGTTTGGATTTATATACAAATTCCACTATAAAACAGAAAAAGCAAAAGAGGAGAGCGTTCCTGAGGTTTTATATGGCTGTGAGATGCCTACTTCACGTGGTTTCATTAAATGTAGCTAAAATTAAAATTAAAAGTTTTCAATTTGTTTTATAAATTTTATGCATAATGGGGTGATAGATCCATACTGAGGTTCAGAATGGATTTGAATGGGCTCCTTGTAAACAGTTCTGTGAAAATTAATTTATGTTTTAATGCATTTCTATCCCAAAGGAATTGAGTTTCTTATAAACTCAAAGATGTGAAACCAGCTTTTCATGAAGCATGAAGGGCTATGTTTTTAATCTTAATTAAAAAATGAATGAGTATTAGCAAGCCAGGTTGCTTGATCACGGTTCCCTCAATAGTACCTTCAGGGGATTGGATAATCTACTTCTTTGGTACCAGTAAAATTATGACTTGCATGTTTGGTATCCAACATTACTAGCCAAAATATTCTGCCTTGACCTGTATTTGAAAATGTATCATTAATGTTTTGTTTCACTTTTGTGGCAGAGAGGAGAACAGTACAAAGATTCTGAATGCTCAAATACGGCTGTGTTATTTATTCCCATACAGATTTGGAGCAAGAAATGAACAGTCGAACAGGTGAATTCTGGAGAACATCTGTGATATGTTCATAGAAGCCTAAAACCTTCATGAAACACCAAGTTCTCAAATGTCTCAATTAAATAGAACTCATTTCATTAAATGCAGTTAGTATAACTCAAAACTCTAAGCTATCCATTCTGAACCTAATTGGAGTTAATTTGCTCCAGTTGGTGGGAGGCCATCTACTTTTACTCAGTGTAAAATGTGCTGTGTATGGCTCAGTCCTACAGCTATGGAGCCCCATAGTCACACATATGAACCCAGGGACTCGGGTCAAATATTTGAATATGGATTGTGGAACCTACAGAACACTAGGCTACACTCAGTTTCTACATCACCAAAGAAAGATCTATGCCTTTTGGGATAGATACCTTAACCTCTCCAGATTGGATAGTGTTTCTCCACAAAAGGAAATGCTTTCACCATTCTGGGGCAGATCTTTCAAAACAGTTTTGGGCCCTCATGTCTCAACTGAAGAAATCTTACAAGACAGGAGAAGCTTAGCGTTCCTTGTTAAATACTCTGTACCACATGGTACTTTCTTATCTGAGAATTATAAATCACTGGAAACAAGTGCAAATTATTTGCTCTTAGTTTTGTGGTGAAAGGTGTAAAAACTCTGCTCTCAGGGCATTTCTCCTTCCTTCTCCCCTCCCCTTTCGCCCTGTTCCCCACCATTTCTTTGTATTCAGGAGCAGCCAACCTGGCTCCAAAATCCACTACCACAAGAGTTATTAGTGAACACTCACACTCTCTAATGACTGGAAACAAACCTGCCAGGGAATCCTTTGGGTCAGAAATTTAGAGCTAGAAAGACCCAAGATATTATCATTTAGTCCAAACTGTCATGTTATAAATCATGACACCGAGGCTCAGAATAGCTGTGCTTATCCTGGGTCAGCAGCAGCAACAACAACGCGTAGCAGGAGAGTCAGGGCTGGAAATTCTTCCCCTGCCTTTGGTGGGATCAGGATGGTCCAGAGAATTGTGCCTGCCGACATGGCCGCAGTTTTGGAGGAATCATAAACAGGTCCAACGTCCTTTAGTCAGTGGATCGTTCCTTGGACAAATACTTATTGAGTATTTTATGGGTAGTTCTTTTTGTCCACTTCCTTATTTTGAAAGCATAACAAAAAATTTTGCCCACAGATATGAGGGCAAGCTGGGATTGACAGCAACAATTTAGCTACTCATTTCATTGCTTTACAAACAAATTGAGAAAAAAGGACAAAACTTTATGGCCCAACGTTTATATTTACATATAAATACTTTGAAATATAATTTGTTTATACAATGTGTTTACATGTTGAGTATGATTAAAACAACTTTTTTCCTTTATTCTTTTAACATATTAAAAGTGGACATATTTTTATTATTTTAAAACGGCAAAACAGAATACCCTAATTCAGTAACATAACATTAATATTTTAATTGGATAACATGTTAGCAAAATATCAATGTATTGATCTTACTCCTATGCAAATAATGTAAAACACACTAAAGGAATGATGTTCATCTTAATTAAATGTATGTGAAGGAAAAACAAAAAGCCCTTCATAAAGGAAAATGCACTTGGAGTACACAGTGTCTTCATATTGGGAAATACGCCCAAAATGAAAATCAAATAAATGACCACAACAGTTATACAGAGTTCCACAATAAATGGAACAACAGAGTTAGAACAGGTTCTGGTGATGCTTGTTTGTTTAGTTAAGTGATGTATGTGAATATCCTCCAGATTTGGAGACAAGGAAAGTGGAGGAAAATACAAAGAATCACACATAGTTTGATGATTCTGGCATCGGTTTAAAGCACACAAAGTAAAGGAAGCATTTGCTCACATCATAAGAGGAACTCATCAGATACCACTCGGAGGGTTCTCACTCAAAAGGAAACTTTCCCACGCTCACATTCTCTGACCTTCAACATGTGGCAGGCAAACCCCACAAACCTGTGAGAGTTGGTTTGTTTAAACCTTCTTATTTTTGGACACTGAGCCAAAATATCTAAAATCCTGCCCAGCTGGATTCTTGAACATACTTTCTTAAATTTCCTGATCTTTGTGGTATTTTTTTTAATATGTGCATACTGCAGATGTCTTCATACCAGATTATCAGAAGTAAACCACATACAAGGGAAGCCAAATAAGACTTAGTGCTGATTTCTCATCAGACACCACAGAGATGAGAAGACAGTGGTGTACTATATTTAAGACAGTGAAAGAGGAAAAAAAAAGCTAACCAAGAATTCTCTATCCAGCAAAGCTGTCCTTCAAAAATGAGGAAGAGTTTTAAATATTCATAGACAAACAGACGTTGAGGGAGTTCATTAACAAGAGACCAGTCCTATAAGAACTTCTGAAGGGAGTTCTGTTGGCTGACAAGAAAAGACAGGAGAGAGAGGCCTGGAGGAGGGTACAGAATTGAAGAGTATTAGTAAGGGTAAATTAAAAGGATAAAAGGAGAGAAAAAATTGATCTGAGAAATGAAAACAAAAGGATAAGGTGTTTGAAGTAAGAATTATCTTTAGTTATAACTTTGTGAATGAATTAAAATCCCCAATTGAAAAGGCACTGATTGACAGAATGAATTTAAAAATGCTGTTTATATGCTGTTTACAAGAGACTCATTTTAGAAACAAAGACACGAATTGGTAGAAAGTGAAAGGATGGAAGAAGATATCCCATTAAAGCAATAACCAAAAAACAAAACAAAACAAAAAAACTAGGAGTAGCTATATTAATATCAGACAAAATAGTTTTAAATGCAAACGTGATAAGAGATAAAGAAGGGCACTATATATAAATAAAAGGGGAAATTCACCAAGAATAAATAACAATCATAAATATTTATGCTTCTAATCAAACTGCTCCAAAGTACACAAGGCAAAGTACACAAGGCAAACACCAGCAAAACTGAAGGAAATAAGAAGTGACTCTGTCATAATAGTGGGAACTTCAACACACTGCTGTCTCCAATAGACAGAACATTGAAACAGAGGATTAATAAAGAAATAGAGAACCTAAATAATATAATAAATGAACTAGACTTAACAGACATATTGAACACTGTACCCCAAAGTAGCAGGATATACATTCTTCTCAACTGTTCTTGGAATATTCTCCAGGATAAACCATATGCTGGGGGACAAAACAGGTCTTAATAAATGTTAAGATATTGAAATTATACAAAGCACTTTTTCTGATCATAATTGAATGAAACTAGAAATCTATAACAAATGGAGAACCATAAAACAAAAAAATATATGGAAGTTAAATAACACACTCTTAAATAATCAGCGGGTCAAATTCCCTAACCCTTATAAAAGGCATAAATATACAACTCCAGTCTACCAGCTTGATTGCAGTGCTTTTTTTTCCAGTGTGAGTTTTCTAGCATGTTTAAAGGTTCACTCAAAGGCTGAAATCTCTTCCATATCCAAAAGATTTTTAGAACGAGTTCTCTTGTGTCATGTACGGTCAGAATATTGACTGAAGCTTTTCACATGTATGGTATTCATAGGGTTTCTCTCCAATGTGGGTTCTGTCAAGTTGTCTAAGGTTACAGAAATAAACTAGGGCTTCCCCACATAGAGGAACAAATATTTGAACCCCAATGTTCATAGCAACATTATTCCCAGTTGCCAAAAGATACCAGCAACCTAAGTGTCCATCAACCAGTGAATGAATGGCTAAACAAAATGTGTTATATATTTATATATCAGATATATATATATATTATATATAATATTATTCAGCAATAAGAAGGAATGAAGTCCTGAAGCATGCAACAACATGGACAAACTTTGAGGACATTATGTTGAATGAGATGTGTTAGACACAAAAGGACAAATACGTATGCTCTCACTAACATGAGTTAATTATAACATGTAAACTCATTGACATAAAATCTTTAATATCGGTGACCAGGAGATAGAAGGAAGGTAGAGAAAGGAGAGCGGGTGGCTTACTATATGCAGAAATTGTAACCAGGTTGATTTGAAATGTTTGGAGATAGATAGAGGTGATGGGAGGACAATACGGTGAGTGTAACAGTGGGGAATTGGGTGTGAATGTGGTCGATAGGGGAAATATATGTATTTCACCAGAAGGAAAGCTAAAATGTTATGACATGGGACTGTGTAACACAGTGAATCTTGAAGTCAACAATTATTGAAATTAATTGAACAAGCACAAAAGATTTCTTTCATGAAGTAGAACAAAGTGTGACATTATTACAAGGAGTTAATAAGAGAGAGGTATACGGGGAAATGCATCTATTACAAACTATGGACATAGTTAACAGTAATATATTAAGATTTTTTCATCAACAGTAATAAATGTACCAGATCATTGCTAAGGGTCAATAATGGGGAGATAAGGTGAATGATATATTTTGGGCTTTCTTTTGGGGGGAAGGTATAATGAAAATGTCTAAAATAGACTGTGGTGATGAATGAACAACCATGTGATGATATTTTGAGCAACTGATTGTATAATTTTGATGAATTGTATGACATGAATATATCTCAATAAAGTTGCATTGATAGAAAAAAACACACAGACTGGTAGTTACAATTAAATTATAAGCCCAAAATACACTAATTGTTCACATATTCTTGTAAACCAATTACCTAGGTGTAGAAATAGGTCTGTCCCTTGAAATGTTTGAGCCTGGCTGATATCACAAAACATTTTAACTTGATCCTTTCAGACATTTAAGTTACTTATCAGGTCATATATGATTAAATGAGCATCATTTTCAATTATGAATTTCCCGTCAAAGCTTTGTTACATAAGCAGTGTTTCCAATTATGTCCTGTTAACAAGGAGGACATATTCTTATTGAACTTATGCAAACAATTATATTTCCATGAAAAGAAGGATATTCAATAAAGGTTTCTGAGTTCTAGGGAGCAGACAGGGAGAAAAAGATAACTATTTCATAGTTATAGATAACTTTGGGAAAAATAAAAAAGAATCCTTGAAAATGAAACATTAAAACATCAGCAAGGCAGTGCAAGGGTGGTGGTAGAATTCTTCCCTGCCATGTGGGAGACCAGGGTTCTATTCCCAGTCCATGCATTACCCGCCCTTCCCCATCCCACCAAAAAAAAATAAAAGATAATAAGCAAAACAAACAAAAACCAAAAATTCAGCAAATGGAGCTGCAATAAAAGATTACACATGTTGGAAAATAATGAAATGTGACCCGGCCATATAGCAACCAAAAAAAAAAAAAAAAAAAAAAAAAAAACCACAGCAATATTCCAAATAAAATCCATGTAATACTTCATGAATCCTTTCATTCCCAAGTAATTAATGCTTCTTCCACTTGATCCTTTGGCAGCAATCTAAGGAACCTAACATAACAGCTTCCAATTATATTTCTGGAAATCTGACTCAGTCCCATGGTATGATCTCAAAGTTCTTTAAGCATTGTCATTAGAAACCAGTGTCCCAGAGTGCCAGGCACAGTCCTTTCCATGGGTCTCTACATTGGTACTTTTTATTTGACAACAAAGCCCTCTGGTCTGTAGATGATTGCAAACGTTTACAAGAAAGCATCAGAATAAAACAAAAACTATCTATAGATTATCAAACTTAAAACTCAAACGATAAAGAATGGTCACGATACATTTATTACTGTTTTATGAAAGTGAAAGATCTACACAGAGAGAGAAACTAAAATATAGAGTTCCAAGGGCTGAGGTGGGGTAGGGAATAGGGAGTAAATATTTAAATTGTACAGAATTTCTACTTAGGATGATAGAAAAATTTTGGTAATAGACAGTGGTAAGCATAGCACAATATAGTGAATAAAATTAGTAGCACTTAAATATATGTTTGAATGTGCTTAAAGGGAAAAATTTTAGGTTATATATCTATATTTATCTATTTATATATATAAAACCAGAAAAAAATTAACATGAATTTTAAAAAATCCCTAGAACTGTATAAACGCAGTGAACCCTAAAGTAAACCATGGGCTATCATTAATAGTACAATTATAAAATATTCTTTCATGAACTGCAAAAGATGGGTCATCTTAATGCAAGCTGTTAATAATAGGGTATTATTAACCATAATAGAACAAATGGCAAGAAAGATGAGGAAAAATGAAACTGGATCTTAGGGAAGTGATGGACAACAAGAAGCATGCAAATATTAGACTCATTGGTGTTCTAAAAGGAGAAGAGAAGAATAAAAGGTAGGGAAAATTAGTTGAAGATATAATTGGAAAACTCCCCAACCTTATAAAAGACATGCATATGCAAATCAAAGAGGCCCAGCAAACTCCCAATAGAATCAATTTGAAGAAGCCTATTCCAAGACACATACTAATCAAATAATCAGGTGCTGATGAAAAACAGAAAGTCCTCAAAGCAACACGAGAAAAGCAAACTACTACATACAAGGGAAAACACATAGACTGACTTCAGATTACTCAGCAGGCACCACGGAAGCAAGAAGGCAGGGGTATGATATCTTTAAGATCCTGAATGAGGAAGACTTTCAACCAAGAATTCTTTATTCAGCCAAGTTATATTTCAAAATTAAGGGAAAGATTAAAATCTTCAAAGACAAAGAAAGATTGAGAGAACTAGACAACAAGAGACCAGCCCTACAAGAAATACTAAAGGGAACCCTGTCAGCTGATAAAAAAAGACAAGAGAGAGTGGCCTGGAAGATGGCACAGAATTGAAGAATATGAGTAAAAGTAATTTAAAGGAAAAGAGAAAGAGAAGAAAACTAATATATAAATATGACAAAAACTAAAGGACAAGATGGTAGAGTCAAGAAACACTTTTACAGTAATTACTTTGAATGCTAATGGACTAAACTCACCAATTAAAAGATACAGACTGACAGAATGGATCAAAAACATAATCCACCTGTATGCTCTTTACAAGAGATGCATCTTAGACTCAAGGACACAGATTGAAAGTGAAAGGATGGAAAAAAAGATCTTCTATGCCAGCTGTAACCAAAAGAAAGCAGAAGTTTCTATTCTTATATCAGACAAAATAGATTTTAAATGTAATGATCTCATAAGAGACAAAGAAGGACACTACATATTAATAAAAGGGACAATTTAATAATCATAAACATGAATGCTCCCAATCAAGGAGCTGCAAAGTACATGAGGCACATATTGGAAAAACTGAAGGGAACTATAGACATATCAACAGTAATAGTGGATGACTTCAATACACCACTCTCTGCTATAGATAGAACAACCACACAGAGGATCAACAAGGAAATAGAGAATCTAAACAATAGGATAAATGAATTAGAGCTAATAGACATATATAGATCATTACATCCCAAAACACCAGGACATACATTCTTCTCTAGTGAACATGGAATGTTCTCCAGGATAGATCATATACTGGGACACAAACTGAGTCTCTATAAATTTAATAAGATTGAATTTGGTAAGATTGAAATTATCCAAAGTACTTTCTCAGATCACAACAGAATAAAGGTGAAATTAATAATCAACAAAGAACTAGAGCTTTCATAAATATATAGAGGTTAAACAACAAACTTTTAAATAATCAGTGGATCAAGGAATAAACTGCTAGAGAAATTAGTAAATATCTGGAGATGAATGATTATGTGAATACAACATATGAAAACTTATGAGATGCAGCAAAGGTGGTGCTGAGAGAGAAATTTATTGCCCTAAATGCCTATATTAAAAATCAAGAATGAGCAAAACTTCGAGGACTTACTTAACTGATCACCTGGAGAATTTAGAGAAAGAACAGCAAGCTAACTACAAAGCAAATAAAAGAAGAGAAATAAAGAATACAGCAGGAAAAAAAAACTGGAGAACAATAAAACAATAGAAAGAATCAACAAAATTAAAAGTTGGTTCTTTGAGAAAATCAATAAAATTGATGATACCCTAGCTATACTAACAAAGAAAAAAAAGAGAGAAGACACAAATAAACAAAACCAAAAATGGGAAGAGGTCATTACCACAGATCACGGAGAAATTGAAACAATCATAAGAGACCAATATGAACAACTATGTGCCAACAAACTAGACAACTTAGATGAAACAGACAAATTCCTAGAAACACATGAATTACCTATACTGACTTAAGAAGAAATAGAAGATCTCAACAAAGTAATTACAAGTAAAGAGATCCAATCAGTCATCAAAAATCTTCCCCCACACAAAGAACCCAAGACCAGAGGACTTCACAGGAGAATTTTATCAAACACTTCAAAAAGAACTAATGCTAAATCTGCTCAAACTCTTCCAAAAAATTGAAGAAAAAGGAAGGCTGCCTAATTCATTTTAGGAAGCTAACATCACTCTAATACCAAAATTGAATAAAGATGATACAAGAAAAGAAAATTACAGACCAATCTTCCTAGTGAATATAGATGTGGAAATTCTTAACAAAATATTAGCAAATCGTATCCAATGCCACATTAAAAGAATTATACATCATGATCAAGGGGGATTCATATCAGGAATTCAAGAGTGGTTCAACATAAGAAAATCAATCAATGTAAAAGAACACATTAACAAATCAAAAAGGAAAAATCACATGGATCGATGCTGAAAAAGTATTTGACAAAATCCAGCATCCTTTCCCAATAAAAGTTAGGAATCGAGGGGAACTTTCTCAATATCATAAAGAGCATATATGAAAAACCCAGAGCCAGCATCATACTTAATGGTGAGAAATTGAAAGCATTTTCCTTGAAATTGGGGATGAGACAAGGATGTCCATTGTCACCACTATTATTCAATGTTGTATTAGAAGTCCTAGCTGGAGCCATTAGAAAGGAGAAAGAAATAAAAGGCATCAAAATAGGAAAGGGAGAAGTAAAACATTCATTATTTGCAGATGACATGATCCTATACTTAGAAAACCCTGAGAAATCTACAGCAAAACTGTTTGAGCTAATAAACAAATTCGGCAAAGTGGTAGGATATAAGATTAATGTTCAAAAATCAGTCATGTTTCTATACAAAACAATGACCTATTTGAGGAGACAATTAAGGAAAAAATTCCATTCAGAATAGTGTCCAGAAGAACTGGACATGTAGGAATGAGCCTAACCAGGGATGTCAAGGACTTATACAGAGAAAATTATTTTAAAAAAAAATCTTAAAAGAAATAAAAAATAACCTAAATAAATGGAAAGATACTACATGCTCATGGATAGGAAGGTTGAATATCATCAGGATATCAATTCTACCCAAACTGATGTACAGATTCAATGCAATACCAATAAAAATCCCAACAATCTACTTTGAAGACTTGGAAAAGCTGTTATTAAATTTATATGGAAGGGGGTGGTGCTACAGCGGCTCAGTGGCAGAATTCCCACCTGCAATGCTGGAGACCTGGGTTCAATTCCCAGAGCCTGCCCATGCAAAAAATAAATTAATTAATTAATAAAAAAATAAAATATATGGAAGGGAAAGAGACCCTAAATAGCTAAAGATACCCTAAAAAGGGAAAAGTGAACTGGGAAGTCTATCACTTTCTGACTTTAAAGCCTACTATAAAGGCACAGTGGTCATAACAGCATGGCACTGGCACAAAGATAGAAGGACTGACCAGTGGAACAGAGTTGATAGTACGGACACTGACCATCAAACTTATGGACAGTTGGTCCTTGGTAAGGTCCCCAAATCCACCGAATTTGGAAGAACATTCTTTTCAATAAATGGGCATGGGAGAACTGGATTACAATAGCCAAATGAATGAAAGAGAACCCCTACCTTACATCCTACACAAAACTTAATTCAAAATGGATCAAAGACCTAAATGTAAGAGCCAGTAACATAAAACTTTGAGAAAAAAATGTAGGGAAACATCTTCAAAATCTAGTTGTAGGAGGTAGCTTCTTAAACTTCACACCTAAAACACAAGCCACAAAAGAAAAAATAGACAAATGGGTACTTCTTAAGAGCAAGAGCTTCTTTGCCTCAGAGGACTTTGTTAAAAAGGTGAAGAGGCAGCCAACTCAATGGGAGAAAATATTTGGAAACCATATTTTGGATAAAGGCTTTATATCCTGTGTACATAAAAAAAAGTATACAGCTCAACAATAAAAGAGCAAACAACCCAATTATAAAATAGACTGAGGAAATTAATAGACACTTTTCTGAAGAGCAAATACAGATGGCTAAAAGCACATGAAGAGATACTGATCTTCGTTGGCTGTAAGGGAAATGCAAATTAAGACTACAATGAGATGCCACCTTATACCCATAAGAATGGCTGCTGTTAAACAAACAGGAAACTATAAATGTTGGAGAGGATGCAGAGAAATTGGAACATATTCACTGTTGGTGAGAATGTAAAATGGTTCAGTTACTGTGTAAGTCAGTTTGGCATTCCTCAGAAAACTAAATATTGAGTTGCCTTATGATTCATCAAAACCAATACTCACTATATACCCAGAAGAGTTGAGGGCAGGGACATGAACAGACATTACACATCGATGTTCATAGTGGCACTATTCACAATTGCCAAGAGATGGAAACAATCCAGGTGCCCATCAACAGACGACTGGATAAACAAAATGTGGTATATACATATGATGGAATATTATGCAGCATTTAGACCCAATGATGTCCCAAAACATATGGCAACATGGATGAAACTTGAGGACATAATGCTGAGTGAGATAAGTCAGACACAGGAGGACAGATACTGTATGGTGATTCTGTTATTATGACTGATAAAGCTGCCAGTGTTTCGGAGGAGCTAGAAGGTAAAATCTGTCATGATAGCCCATGGCAAACTGTTCTGTAGCTGCTTGTTGAAGTGTGCTTTGAAAATTATTGTTTTTTCCTTTCTTTTCTTTGTATATATATATATTTTACAACCCAAAAATGGTAAAAAAAAAAAAAAAAAAAAAACAACTATAGGCAGCTATACTAATATTAGATAAAATAAATTCCTTATATCAAAAATTTGAAAACATTTAGTAACATAGTTCACTACTATAGCAAAGTTGATTTTGTGTTGGGGGGAGGTGCATGGTCTGGGAATTGAATGCCTGGCTCCTGCATGGAAAGCCAAGCATTCTACCACTGAACTACCCGTGCACCCCAAAGTTGATATTTGTAATAGTTTTTTACTTGATATTTTGAGAATACCCACAGTTTTGGGAACTTGATATTTTAAGAACACACACAGTTAACAAATAGTATTTAAGATAGTGTTTAATATTTAGAATTTAAGAAACTCTGATATCTGTATCTATAGATTTTTCCTTCCTTTCTTTAATTTATAGTTTAAATTTAAACCCTACTCCTACATTTTCCTCTTTATCATTCTGTAACAACAGTCATTTTCTTTAGGACAAAACTACTCTTCTTTTCCTCACTAGTAGCAGATCTTGTATACTTTACACATCTAAGGTACTGCATTGATTTTGTGAACTGTCTTCAAGCTGACATCATACAAAACACAATCACCATCAGAATAATTACTCAATTTGGCTAAATAAAATTGCATTTTTTTGTATTTTAAGTTTTTAGTATATGCAATACTAGCTTATTTGGTCAGTAAACTTGTATAAATTTAGGATGACTATTTCCAAAAATGCATACTTTTTTTTTTAACCCTGGTAACTCAGAAGATATAACTGTTTTTCTTTTAAACTCACAATATTAAATTAGTCTACAAATAGGATATTAGAGCTTAAAATTCTCAGCCCTGAGTGAGAAAGACTGAAAAACTCAAAACATGAAACCCAGCAATACAAAGCTCACTAGTTTATATGAAAGAGCTGGCTTTCTGTCCCTTACCCTACTTTACTATTATTTTTGTTAATTAGGGTTTTCTGTGTTTTGTGTACAAAGGCTATTTTGGAATCATTATAACTTTTAGAAGCTTTTGAATACCAATAAAAGGATGCACCCCACTCTGTGTTGGAGTCTGGGAGCCCCTTTTTTCCAGTGCACATCTCAAATGTATAATCTAACTAAACTAAAACTTGCCCATCATAGCTCCAAGCCATCTTTAGTAAAAACACTCATTTGTTTAAGAAGGCACATGAGGAATCCATTTTAAATTGGGTTATTTATGTGCCCAGCACTTGCTTTTTTTCCCTTTAAAAACAGATAATTTCATTTCAAATGTCCCTCCTGCTTCCGCTATAGCCAGCTAATGTTCTTTATATCTCTTTCATTGGAGGGACCTTTTATTTATTCATTGTCAATAAAATGGCAATAGGGGGTTCTTTTACAATTTTTGTATTCCACTCTTTTGAAGTTGCTTCAATTGTTTTGCCATTATATTATTCTGTCTTTTTATTTTTATCCTGATCCAGAGTTCTTTCAAAATGTTCAGCTAATTGTACAAGTGGGCTCTTCCCACTTAACGTTTATATTTTTTAACCAACTCCCCAATATTAGGTTTAAGTCCATGGATGAATAATGAAGTCCAATGCCCCTTCAAACCTACCAATAAATGATGAAAGACCTGAATGAGCAGCAAAGGTTTGACACAGTCACTCCTTGTGACTCCAGATGGAGTCATCCTTGTGTTGTTTAGAAGACTGGGTTATTGACAGATTAGGCTTTGAGGAAAAGCCTTTGGTATGGCTTTCAAGTCCTTAGCAATTCGGTGGACCTTTTGGGGAACATTTCTGCCTAATAACCTTTGTAGAGTTTCTTGTATCACCTTTTGACTTTTCCAATTTAGCTGCCTAAATCCATTTTTTTTTTCCTCTCACCCCAGATTCAAAGCCACATATATAAACTGAAAAGATCAGACATTTCTGGATCATAAGATCTGATTAGAATTCTAAATTTCTCATAAGAATTTTTAGAATCCATTTTAGGATTGAAAAATTCCTTAACAATAGCCCTGAGCTCCGTGTTTGACCAGAGGCTAAAAGTTACCAAGACTGCCAGTCCAGCTATCTCAAAAGGTCTGGTCTTAGAGGGCATTCGCATAATTTTAGTAGTCAGACAAGGAAAGATCATAAAAATGAGGAATACGGTTAGAAACAGCAGAAAGGGCAGCATCATGCAGTCCAGTCCTTTCAGGCAGAGATTTATGAGGTTTAATTTTTCTTGAGCTCTCTGTAAGGAATCCTCTGAAGAAGGAATTTTGGAATCAGACATCCTCTTTGGCTTATTTGGCATATTAATTAGGAATTCATTCCATTGCTTTTGGGAGGTCCTGAATCCCTTCTTTTCCAAGGCCCCCCTCACATGCAGGACCAAGTCCACAGAAAACTGTCCCCCTGCAGTCACGGAAGCTCCAAGCCATCATTAGTGATCCATGTGCTGCTGGGAGACTGAAAAGAGTGCTTTCACCCTCCTTGAAGTAAGGAGAGTCTGTCATGTCAAACTTCCAAAGTTCTGACACTTAACATGTAACAGCTAGAATACCTAGTCCAAGGGAAATGGATAAAGGTTCAGAGAACGCAACATGATTTGTGGACCTGGAGCTCCAAGAGGCATTTCCCAGTGAAATCTGAGAGCCAGAATCTTGAGTCGCGAGAGCAAGGGGCTCTGAGAATGGCTTTCGTCTTGGTGATCCGCCATTATGGAGCTCAACACCCACAATGCGCAGATCCCAGACTGGTCACCAAACTGGCGAATAAAAGACAAACTTTAGAGAATTTGGGAAAGAGGTACCTGTTTATTTATCTAAAGGAGGCAATTTGTAAATGGGAGAATGCTTGACAGAGAGACAAAAGGGCTCCACTTTCTTTGAGAAAGAGGCAGCTTATAAATGCAACGAGGTTATAAAAATATGACTGATTAAGCAAAAACTAAGAAAAGCAAGCCTTATAAGGAGATGTAAATAACTAAAAACCTTATTTACCCCTGGTAAAAGTCCTGGTCTTGGGGAAATCAAGACCCAAGTTCTAAGATTGTCTTGGGTATATACAGGCAACTTACACAGGTACAGATATGTGGGCCTTTGCTTTAGCCATATATGGACAAATTGCCTCCAGATCTTTGCCAATTCATTTAACACCATCAAAACTTGATAAATCCAACCAAAATCACACTCCTTCATTTCCTTATTTTAAAAGGTCTGTGGAATAGCTATTATAATTCCAATTTTATGTGTTGAGGAAACTGAGGTTAAATTCCCATCATACATCACATTTACCAGATTATGCACAGATAAATATCATTTATAGCAGAGTGTTACATATATAAAGAGTGTTATAAAGGTCCAAGTGAGACAGTGAGAGCCTGTCCTGTGATTTTAGCCCATTTGTAAGCAGATAATTGAAGATGTTATGAGTTAAGTGAGGTAAAACTGATCAAGGATGGACTTCGTCCAATCTGATCAGAGTCCTTACGAGCACAGGAAATTTGGACATCACTGGGAGAAAACAGATAGGGAGAGGGATGGCCAGGTGATAGACAGAGATTGAGTTATGGACTGCCTACAAGCCACCCCCAGAATCCTGCAGAATACAGAGAAAGTATGACCCTGCCAACACCTTGTTGAATTTCTAGCTTGCAAATGAGCGTCAATAAGTTCCTACTCTTTAAGCCAACCCATCTGTGGTGCTCTGTTCCAGCAGCCATGTCACACTGAGTCAGGTGTTATTTAGCAGGTAGAGCTATGAGAGTCGGAAGACACAGAGTAGTCAGAATAATGTGGGGGAGAACACTGGAAGTATTAAAGGAGGAGTGAATCATCCTGCTTGGTGGAAACAGTGTGCATGCTGATAAACAGTGATAGAAGAGATGAAAGAGCAACTCGCATTCATGTTAAAGAATCCCAGAGTCAAGCTAACAAGAACGCACATAGGGAAAAAATAGAACACAGCAAACTTTTAGACAGTGAAATGAAACAACGCACTGGAAGATAAACAAGGGCAACATATGGTGGGTTGGAAGGGAAAGTGAGGGAAAAATCTAGGAGGGAGGGACTGGAAGTTAAAGGTCTCACATATATCCCTTTAGAGGTGTAAGTTATACCAGGGGTAAGCCTTCATATCAATAATGGAGATTTACAATTAAGCTGCCATTTTGCAAAGCATCCTATCTGGCCTCAGGAAAAATACCTTGCCCTGATTTACTTAGACACTTCTCTTACTCCAGCACAAGTTTCTTTCCCGTCTTCATGAAATATACTTACTTGTGACTGATAGTTATGCTGTTCAACTCAGACATGCTCCCTGGAGCCACACTTTTAGGACCTGATCATGCTTTCTGAATCACAGCATTTTATTTTTGCTCTGTCTTAGTACACTGTCTTAACTCGGAGCTTTGCCACCTGAATCCCTATTGAGACAGTCACTCCCGAGAGAACCTGAGGTTGGCTGATTTAGAAAGCTTGTGAAAAATTGAGGACAGCTCACAGAAAAGCAGTTTTCCTAATAAGAGATTATTTTCATTTAGTGCTAACATAATGGTTATCAAATGCTCAGCATGTATCAGAATCATCTGAAGGACCTGTAAATCAGAGATTTCAGGCTCCCCCCCAGTGTTTCTCATCTGAATCAGTGATGGGGCTGACCTTGCTCATTTGGGGACCAATTTCAAAAACCATCACTCTAACAGAAGATGGAACAGTGACGAAGAAGCTTGGTTTTATTAACATCTTCTGGATTGAGTAGCTGAGAGCTCAAAGGCACATACAATTTTTCATGGCTATTGACAGTATGAATAGACACTGTGTCATTGAATAGCTATATAAAATAAGAATTCCTGACCTAATGCACTTACATTTTTCTAATGCAATTATAAGTGATAGACCATAAGGTAGGGTCTCCCTGGCATACCTCCCCCACCATTCAGTATTAAAATGAACTCAAAGGATAAGCGATGATAGGTATCTCAAATGCATCGTACAAATTGATAAATGAAACCATGCCTAATGAGCTGCCAGATCATTAAAGTGATGGATATTTCCAATATTGTTACTGGCAGCACAACAGTCACACATTCCATGTTTGAAATCTTTTGATCAATGCATAAATGACAAAATCAGAGTGAAAAAACAAGAGCCAATTATTTGCTCATTCAATTAGTAAACATTCTTTCTAGATCCCTGACTCATTCTCTTCTCATATTCTCACAATGAAGAGATTGATTTCCCTGGCTTTAATATCAATCACGTCAATTATGCTAGTCCTTATTTCACTCTCTAATTAGGATATTGAATAACATATATGGCCATAGAAAGTTTTTTCCTAAGTTGGCATCAACTAATCTCCATTTGTTCCCCGGTGGTCAAAATGATCAATTAACAATGAACCTGTCATATCCTGATTCCATTAACACTTTTTTAAGGTCACAAATATTAATATAAAATATTTTCATTTATCAGCAAAACCAATCAACCTACCAATAAACCAAACAAACAAGCCCCAAACCTGACATTTGCTCTTTGAAATTTAAAGCATGAAACACTTTATTTTTGCTTTGTTGTTAAATCCTTCAAAAGCACTAGTATGCATATTGTTTCTGATATTTGATGCAGAAATCAGAATATCATTACCAACTTATCATCAATTGCACACACACACACACATATGCAGTGCGCGTGTTCTTGTGTAATCTCTACCCTCTCAGTCTTGGTGGAACCAGTGATTTGCTTCTTCCCAGTAAAATACGGCAAATGTGATAGGATGCATATGATTATGTGCATGTGATTAGTTGAATATATTACATAGGACTTATAGAGCTGATGGTGCTGGAGCTTCTCTTTCCTTTGCAGCTTTGAGTAAGACTTGTTTGGGAACCTCAGGTAGCACTAAGAGCTGAGAGGGGTCTCCAGCCAACAGAAAGCAAGAAATTGAAGTACTCTGTCCTACAAAGAAATAAAGTCTGCCAACAACCTGTTTGAACTTGAAAGGGGATTCTTCCCCATTAAGCCCCAGGTGACGTCATAGTCACACACCACAGTTCGATTGCAGCTAAGGTGTTGGAGACGACGTCTTGCATTGCACCTGGAATCAGGTAAGGCTTAAGGCATGCTCAGACTCAAGACACGTAGAAATTGTGACAAGATAAATGTGTGGTTTTAAGCTGTTAAGTATGTGGCAACCTCATTATGCAGCAATATATAACTCATACTGATTTTAGAGGCTGGAAGTGGGTACGGCCATAACAAATAGGTAAATGTGTGAGAGCAGTTTTAGTACTGGGCACTGCATGGGGGCTGGAACAATTTTTTAGAAGCATGATTGAGAAAACCTGCATTGCCTCAAACATACTGTTAGTAGAAATTTCAACTTTAAAGAAGGTGCTAGTGATGCAAGTTCAATCATGCCTGTTATGTCTTCTTTGCTTCATGGAATATTTAGAAACGTGGTTTAATTTTTAAATAGTTGAATCTTTATCCATATACATTTCTTGTTTTTTTAATTTATAATTTAATAATTCTCCAGTCATAGAAAATACTCTGTATGAATCAAATCCTCTCAAATGTATTGACCTTATTTTATGGTCTATCCTGGTGAATATCCCATGAACTCTTGAAAAACAGTGTTAGGTGGAATGATTTAATGTCAGGCAGGTCAAGTTGGATGATGTTATTTATGTCTTCTTTATCCTTACCTATTTCCTGTCAAGTACTGAGGGCAAAGGGTTATAATCTCCAACTGTAATCATGCATTTGTCTATTTCTTCTTTAAGTTCTGTACTTTGAAACTCTGTTATAAACTGTATACCTATTTTGGATTAAAATATATTCTTTTTGAAGTCACCCTTTAATTTTAACATTTTTCTTTATCTTTGGTAATATTACTTGTCCTGAAGTGTATTTTTCTTCAGAGATTAATGTAACTAGTCCAGCTTTCCTATTATGAGTTTCTGCTTGGTTGCTCTTGATACTTTCACTTTTAAGTCACCTGTATTTTAAAATGTAAGTGAGGAATTTCTTGTTAATGACACAGAGCTGAATTTTGCTTTTATATCCAGTGTAATAATATTTGCCTTTCCATTGCAGTGATTAGATTATTATCATTTAATGTAATATTATTGGTTCTATATCCTCATAATAGTATATGCTTTCTTTATCCCATCTATTATTTGATCCATTTTTTGCTCTTTTCCTGCCTTCTTTTGAATTGTATTTCATATTCATTAACCACTATCTCAGTTTGTTAAAGCCACTTAAATGCAAAATATACCAGAAATGAATTGGCTTTTAACAGAGGGGATTTATTAAGTTACAAGTTACAATTCTAAGGCCATGAAAATGTCCAAATTAAGGAATCAACCAGAAGATACTGTCACTGAAGAAAGGCTGATGGTATCTGGGGTTCCTCTTTTCCTGGGAAGATGCATGGCGATGTCTCTTGGTTCTTCCTTCCAAGATGTCTCTGCGCCTCAGTGGGTGCTTTCTTGTTTCCCCTGGGGCATTTCTCTTTGTGTGTGTGTCCTTCACTTGGTTTCATCTCTCTGTTCTCTGTGTCTGACTCTCAGTGTTTTCTTCTTTGTTCTCTTCATAGAGGACTCCAATAAGAGGATGGAGACCGACTTTGAATTGGGTGGGTGTGCTGGTTTGAAAGATGTATGGACCCTAGAAAAGCCATGATTTAATCATAACTTCATTTCATAAAGGTAGAATAATCCCTATTCAATACTGTATGCTTGATTCTGTAATTAGATCATCTTCCTGGAGATGTAACCCTATCAAGGGTGGTTGTTAATCTGGGTTAAGGGGGACGTGTCTCCACCCACGTGGGTAGGTCTTGATTGCTTTACTGGAATTCTATAAAAGAGGAAACATTTTGGAGAATGAGAGATTCAGAGAGAGCAGAGCAGGATGACATAGCCATGAGAAGCAGAGTCCACCAGCCAGCGACCTTTGGAGATGAAGAAGAAAATTGTCTCCCAGGGAGTGTCATGAAATAGGAAGCCAGGAGAAGAAGCTAGCACATGACACTGTGTTCACCATGTGTCCTTCCAGATGAGAGAGGAACCCTGACCGTGTTCACCATGTGAACACTTGAGAGAGAAACTCTGAACTTCATTGGCCTTCTTGAACCAAGGTATCTTTCCCTGGATGTCTTTGATTGGACATTTCTATAGACTTGCTGTAATTGAGACATTTTCTTGGTCTTAAGAATTGTAAACTAGCAACTTTCTGATGTTCTTTATTCCTTTATGTAGACATGAATATATTTTTTTTTCTGCATGAAGAAACTTCTTTAACATTTTTACAATACATTTCTGCTGCTGAAAAATTTGCCTAGTAATTTTGTCTGAAAAATAATTTACTCAGCTTATATTTTTGAATTATATGTTCTCTGAAGATTATCAGTCTAGGAGAACAGCTTTTATTTTTACTATATTTCAAATTTTTCCTTTCATTGTCTCTTGATTGTGCATTATTTCTGAAAGAAGTTAGTGATCATTCTATTTTTTCCATTTATAGAAAGATTTTTTTTTCACTTTGGCTTCTTTGAAATTCTATCTTTCTATCGAGTTTCCAGCAATTTCATAATGTTATGCATTGATGTACTTTTCTTTGTGTTTATCTTCCTTGTATTTTATTGAGCTTTCTTGATATGAGGATATTTTATTTATTTTATATCAAATTTTGAAAATTGTCAGACATAATTTCTGTGACAGATTGATAATGTGCTCCAACTTATATATGTCCTTAGTCTTAATTTTCATTCCTGTGGGTGTAAATAGGACCTTTTGAAGATATTATTGTTAATTGTGACCCACTAGAATGAGGTGGGCCTTACACTGTGTTCACAGGGGCCTCATAAACTGAAAAACTGGAAGCCAGACTCAGAGCAGGCCGCAGGGAAAAGCCAAAGAGAAAGGGGAGGACATTGCCATGTGAGACGCGAGCCAGAGGGCCGCAGACTCCCAAGAGAAAGTTTAGCTTCACAGATGCCCTGGTTTAGGCTTCTACCCTCAAAATCATGAGCCAATAAATCTCACTGTTTAAGACAAACCAATCTGTATTATTTGCAATAGTGTATCAGGGAAACTAAGACAATTCCTATAGATATTTTTATTTTTCCATAATCCAAGAGGCCAATTTGGTTTTCTTATTATTACTATCCCATGTTTCACTGAGGATTTGTTTGTTTGTTTGTTCCGTTCATTTTTATCTAGGAATCAGCACTCAAGTTCAGGGATCCTATTTTTTGCAGTATCGAATATGCTGGTAATCACGTCTAGTAAGTTTTCATTTTTGATATTATGTTTCTTAGCTTAGGAAGTCCCATTGACTTTTTTTTTGTATGTTTTCCCTTCTTCTTATAATGTGCTTATTTGTTTTTAAATTCTGAAGCATTTTTATAATAGTCAATTAAATTCATTTTTTGCTAATTTATTCATGTCTATCATTTCTTGATCTCTTCTCATTAACTGATTTTTCTCCTGATTTTGGCTCACCCTCTTTCTGCCATCTGGTAATTGCTGATTGAATGCGTGACATTTCATATTTTACAATAATAATTGTTTTCACTCCGTTGTATTATTTACAGACAGTTGTTTCATTTCCCCAGGCAGTTAAGTAGATCTAATCAAGGTTTGCTATATCAGGGACAGAGCAACCCTCCTAACCTCTAAGATGAGAATTTTCTGACGCTTCTATGAACACCCTAGGTATTCAGTTGGAGCTCTCCACCTTGTCTGCTACCAACTGCTCATGCCTGGATATCTGCAAACCTCGTGTTTGTTCTGGGAATTATCTTCTGCCTCCCCATAGTCTCCATTGTGGGAGTGTTCTGGGCATTTAATGCCTAGTGTTCAGCAACAGACAAAAGGAAACCCTTATGCAGATTTCCAGAGCTATTTCTCTGCATATTACCCTCCTGTCAGGGACTGTGTCCCACAATGTTTAACCAATTTAGCCTGCCCAATCTCAGCACTTATCTTCTCAATATAGTGAGACTATTTGGGTGATACTGCTTATTTGGATTCCCCCTCTTGAGCCATGGTCCATACAATGGCTTCAGACAAAAGCAGAATTAATTATAGGTACCATCCTACTTGTTTTTTCTTCTCTTACATACCACAGTGTTGATCAGCTTGTTGTCCAATATCATACTCAGTTTTCTAGCTGTTATCAGACGCAGGGCATGTCCAGTAATAGTTATTTCAATATGGCATGGCCAGAAGTGCAAAACTTTGTTTTAAGTATATTAGCACATTTAATCCTCAGACTGGTGCCCAGAGCAGTTGATTCACTTCCCTGATATCACAGGGTCAGGATTTGGACTCGGTTAAGCCAGTTTCAGAATCTGCGTTCCTAGTGACTACAGCAAAGTAGCGGAAGTAAATAAATTGTTCTCTGCAGGCTGAGTATCGGCCATGAGGAAGGGAGGGGAGGAGGTCGGCTGGCTACAGGGAGCAGCCACGTAATAGTCGATGCCGCACGCAGTGTTAAAAGACGGTCTGCTTTCTGCAGGCAGCAGGAAGCCACTACAGAACTTGAGACAAAAGGTGACTTGGTCAGACAGTCTCCTTAAACGTTATTCTGGGATTTGGAGGCCCCCAGGAAGGACAGATAAGGGATTGGAGCAGCCCAGCTATGAAATGCTGAGCACCGTATATGAGGTCACTGAATTCCTTACACAATTGCTAAGCTTTAAAAGTTTCTTTGATGTTAAATGTATTAAAAAGTGTTATATAAGATAGGAAAAGATATTTAAAAGCTTGAACATCTAGAATTTACACATGTAAATCAATAACTTCATGGTTAACACCTTAAAATACTTTCTCACCAAATAAAAATGAAATGAAAAGTAAATGTGTGAAACCACTTACTATTAAAGTGTTCTTTTTTCAAGGAGGACTAAAAATTTTCCTTCTAGTTCAAGAATGACTGAAGAGGGCAGCTTTCTGCCCTCGGGCAAGGAATACCACAGAAAACTGAAGTTCGGTTTAAGAAGTAGGTAACCAGGGAAGTGATTTTCAAAATTTTCTGGCAACAGATTTGTCTTTACAAAAGAAAACTCAGGCAGAGATGCATTAAGTATTGAGGGCACATGGAAATTCACATATCTGTCGCCCCGTTCATTCCATTCCCTATATAATGTCCCCTCAGGACTTTCAATGGAAAGCAGAATTGATGACGCAGTTGACAAACCACTAAACTGCATGATCCAAAGTCAACGAACTCACTAATGCTTGGGTCCAGTGGACACCCTCACACACACACACACACACACACACACACACACCAGTGTGACTCATTCAGTATCAAAGGCAAATGGTGACGAGTCATTTGTGTTTGTTATATGTTTGCAAGTAGCTAATTTGCCCCCAGGATGGAACAGCGTGGGGGAAAGCAGCTTGCAGAAATTTGAATGTGATGTGTCATAAGAAGGTTTCAGATAATAATTTGAAGTGATTCTGAACCTCAGAGGTCAGTCAAGCCCTAAATTCTTGTCTTAAACATTTGATCAACAGTTCTTGTGAAAACGCCTTTTCCTAGGCCTAGCATATTGCTCTTGTCGTCGCACATGTGTCTTGAAGAAATTCTGACAGGTCGCTGTGTGACACTAGGACCACCTGTAAACAGGAAAGCCTGTAAGCATAGGCTTTGTGGTCAGCTGTGTCCTTGGGACAAGGAGTCTGCATTTAAGCTGCATGAAAACCACTAGAAGGAATCAAGAATCTCTCCCCAGGGAGCCTCTTGCTTTCATAAACTTACTAAATACAGAATTAAAAAATATTTTGCTGTATTACTACCAATCCCACTAAAAATAAAGCCCTTTTAGATAAGAGGGCAAGCTATCGAGCTGGGCCAATATATATTTGTATAAACCTCATTTCGCAGTTGCTGAATAGAAAAAGGCAATCCCCAAACTGTCCCTGTGTTTTCTCCCTCTCCCATTGTCTCCAGTGATGCATGGTCGGCTACACACTTAGCACAGGTTTTGTTACTGTCCCATGACAGATTGTACGGGACAGTGCTCACAAACTCTTCCCACAAGAGAAAACTGACTCTTAAAGACTGCTTAGTTACTAAATTCCTCGCTTAGTAACTAAAAATCTAAATGTGTAGGTCTAACATACTAAAAATCACAGCTCATGTGTGACAAAGCTAAAATTTGGGGGAAAAAATCAATCCATTGAACATGTGAGCTTTTGCTTACACGTACTGATGACAGTAAGAAGCAGAAAGCAAAAAAGGCAAGTTTAATTATATATATATATGTATATACATATACACGCTCACATTACACATGTGTGCGTGCACGCGCGTGTGTGTCTGTGGCTGTGCCTAGGTATTGTAGAGGGTGAACTAATGACTCTACTCCATCCATTCACTCCTTTATTCACTCACTTGATAAGCACTTACCAGGCACACCTGAAAGCCGTATGAAATGCTGGGGATTCCTGAGCACACGAGACGTGGCCCTCGACTTCAGTAGCTCTGAGTTCTGTTGGAGAGACGGACAGTTAAAGTAAAGTAGTCACGACGGACTGTGCCGCTAGATGACGCGGCACCTGGGAGCAAGGTCATGAGCCCTTAAGCCGGTATGAGCATGAGCGGCCTCAGCATTGCATCCCATACGTGCGCATATATCCGCAAGTATCTAACAGCTTTCAATTTTAGGTATTTAAAGTGGGGAAGAATGCATTTCAGTCGTTGGAAGTCCCTCCCCTGGATTCCTAAGGGCCTTTGGAGAAGTGCCTGCAGCATATGCCGGGGGTGCAGAGGTACCCACTGTCCACTGTAAGCTCAAGGATGGCTGCCGTGCGCTGCCCGCATGTTTTGCCACGAGGAATGGGCCCGGTTGGCACCAGCAGATGCCAACCCTGTCAGCGATAGTTAGCATGTGGCATCCCGGTTTGCTTCTGAAGACCCGTTCCGGGACAGCCCTCCTCACCCTGCGAGCAGCAGTGAAAAACCCTCACCGATCGCCGCGGGCACAGACACGGTGGCACCTTCCTTCCCTTCCTTCACTGCCGTGCTGAGCACGTGCCCACTGCAGGCTGAGAAATATGGGGAGCACTTAAGGGGCTCTCCCCGCCTTCCTGAGCCACGCTGGGAGCCCTGGGGCCCATGCTGCTCTTATTAGCTGTCTCCCCTGAGGGCACCCCCGGACCACAGCTTCCCTAGGGATTTTCTGGCTGTGAGTCTCTCATCTTCACACCCTGGGTCAAGGGGCTGCTATGAAATGCGAAGGAGAGTAATGTCCTTATTTCTGTGTTGTTTATTCTCCAAGGTGTTCTACATTTTTATCACTTACCGTATCTCATTTATCCTAGGTGCTAGGATTTCAAGATGGTGACTAGTCTCTACGTGTTATAAACAAGAACATACTGTCCTCCAAACTTCTGTGTGGATCGATAGACAATCCAGGACTCCTTCCCCCATGACGCATCTTACAGGCTCCACGTTCCCCTTTTCATCTTTGTTACTGTGCCTACCTCAGTCCCAGGCCTTCAGAGGCAACTGTGTTCTTCCCCCAAGAGATGGTTCAGTTCCCACATAAACCACTACCTGCAAAGTGGTATAAAGAAGAGAAGGGGTGTGTGTGTGTGTGTGTGTGTGTGTGTGTGTGAGAGAGAGAGAGAGAGAGAGAGAGAGAGAGAGAGAGAGAGAGAGATAACTTCCTCAGATAAACTTTTGACCTGTGGCTCTGCCCTTGTCCGATATGCCCTATCTAATATCTCTCAACAGAAGGCAAGCAGCAAATATTTGTTGAGTTGAATTGAATCTAATGTAAATCAAGAACAAAAACCTTGGCGTTTCACCTGTGGCATACTGGAATCAGACTACCAAGTATATTGGTACCAATCTGCATTTTGAAATTTCTACAAAGTGCATGTAATCCTCTTTTTCTGGCATTTTGTATCCTCTGTTTAGCCAAATAAATTATTTCACCCTTTACATTTTTTAAATTACTCTGAAGTTGAAGCTGGCCATTCACCACATTTATTTCCCTGCTCAGGGTGGGGCGGAGAAGTGAGCTGGGAAGCACTTGACAAGGCCGTCTACACTGGATGGTTTCAGGAGTAGGAAATAAATCCCCCTTCAGTTAACGCCCTGAAATCCGGGGACTGATTTATTTCGGAAGCTTCGGTTACGGCAATGAATGATGTGTCTTTGACAGTCACATTGTTTTCATCTTTTGCGTAGATTTTCCCGACAATTGGCTCTCCTCTGTGATACGAAAAGCACTAGCACGTTAGCAGGTCAGATTATTCCTTTTAAATAATCTGAAGTGATTTAAGACTGATGTGAGATCGCTATCATAGAAGCAGGGCATAAGCAGCTAGACATGTTCGCCTGTCGTGCTTCAACACAGTGTCCCAAAGCCCAGCGCTCCCCCTTGGCCACGTCTGTCAGCTGGGGCGGGCTTTCCTGGACCTGTCCTTGTGGACGTGAATTGACATGTCCTGTTTCCTTCTGAGTCCGCTAGCACAGAACCAGGGCCTGTGTCAGGCCTATGGGCATTTTTTTTCCTGTGTCTTAAATCTCTTGCTTTCCTTGTTTTCCTTTGCACTGAGTATATTTGATTAAAAGCCATGCCCAGTGAAAATAAAATGGCTGAAACAACAGATCCAGTTAAGCAAGTTTGCTTTCTTCTATCATAGCTGCTATGTAGCTTTGATTTTTTTTTCAGCACAAAATTGATTGTATTTTTTTTCCAAATTAACCAGCGTAAGCCATTCTTTTCATTGTCAAAAATAGAATCCTACTCCTACCTGATTCCAAATGACTTTCATTTGACTTGGGTTTAATCACCACAGAAGATCCAAACTTCTTTTTCAGCAGCAGAATTCTTTGTTTAAATGAAAGGGGCTGTGCAGCATGAGAAAGGCATCCACGTCTCTGCCCTCCGGTGACAGCAGGAGAGCGTGCTCAGGGAGAGGCCCCGGGCCGGGCCGAGGTCGCAGACACGAAGCAGACAAGACAGGACACGGCAGCAGGGAAGGAGAGTTTATTAGCAGAGTGACAGCATGGAGAGTTGACTCAAGAAATCAACTCCCACCCGCCTTGATTTGGGTAGGACTTCTAAAGGGAGTCGTGGGTAGGGATAAGTGGGGTTTTCATTGGGAGGGGTTGGGGAGCTGGCAGCCTAGATGCTGCCTTAGCTCTGCAAGGTTGCACCGCCGGAGGGCCGATATCCAGGGAGGAAGTTTATCCCAACAATGCAACCGCGAAGGTCGAACAAGGGAATTTTATCACAAGCAGGGCGCTGCTGGACGGTGGGAAATGTTGGAAAGTTCCCAGAGGAGTGCCGAAAAGTCCGTCCTTCCTTGTTCCTCTGGCTCAGCTCTCACCCTTTGAGTCCAGACCTCCTTCCCTTAGACTCTGTGCAGACACTCTCAGGGCCTCCACTCATCCCCAGCACACCAGGGGCACACTCAGACCTAACCTCTAACCAGGCTAGAGGAAGATCAGAGGAGAGAATCTTCCACTGGAGAGGGGCATACGTTCCTAAGGCTCAGTATTCAGTGTCATGCATTTGAAGACACCAGCAGGGCTTTATTCAAAAGAGCATTGAAATAAAATATTTTTAGGTTTGGAAACTTCAAAAAATATTTAACTACCATTTACCAGAAAATCCAAACCATTACTCACCTTACCACTGCTTATGGATATAATCAAGACATTTCGTTTTACCTCACTTAACCTTTTAAAAAGCTATATGTCTAAAACTCCAAGTAATTCCTTTACTCAATGAAGAGAATGGAAAGTTCTGCTTAATGGAAATATGACCCAGAAATATCATCATCCTTTCTATATATTGGTTTGGCACACTCTTTTACCTTTGAGTAGGAACAGAAATCAAAGAGTTTGTAACCATTGCTGGAACTTTAAAGATAAAAATATTTAAGTCTATTAAAGTTTCTTCTTTGAGTCTATAAAATAGAAATAGCAAGTAGAATACTATTTTATTTTCCATTGACCTTATTCCCATTGTATCATAAATAAAATCATCTTATTCATTTTTTTCATAATGCTGTATGCATATTAATAAACTTACTTGGTATTAAAATCAAAATGCATTTTTAAAGTCTTTCTAGAACTGATCTTATTTTGCATTTAATCTGTGAAAACTGAATGCACTTTTATGCCAACTATTATTTCAGCTTTTATGTGATATTATTACTTCTTAAAGCAATCAGACTGCCTTCAATTATAATGAAATAAAGCTAGACTTTGAGTCTGTATATGGATTTTTAAAAGAATATTTTCCAATCCTCTTTTGTTTATTCAAAGAATTCAGAAAATTTCTAACTGTAAAAATCTATATTAAAATATATATATATATAAATGTCTATATTAGAAATCTAGGGCGGGCAATGGTGGCTCAAAGGCAGAGTTCTCGCCTGCCACGCCGGAGACCCAGGTTCAATTCCCAGTGCCTGCCCATGCAAAAAAAAAAAAAAAGGCATATTAATATTCCTTGAATTAATCAAATTTATTTAATTATATGTTTGTGCCTATAAACATTAAACAAATCCTACTGAGGTGCATGGTTAAGCACATATTAGTAGATGATAATTTCTTTATCCTTGTTTATAACAACTTTACAGTGCATCAGAAAATAAGAAATTTTAAAACGACAGAGCAGCACACTGTATTCCCCCAACATAAACCCTTACCCACAAGGTGTTATTTTTTCAACCCCACAGAAATTAAAATGGAGGCATAATCCGCCATCTAGTGGACACATTGTGAAATGAACAAATTTTTTTTTTCTTTTTTTTTTTTTATTAATTAAAAAAAGAATTAACAAAACAATTAGAAATCATTCCAATCTACATGTACAATCAGTAATTCTTAATAACATCACATAGTTGCATATTCATCATTTCTTAGTACATTTGCATCGATTTAGAAAAAGAAATAAAAAGACAACAGAATAAGAATTAAAACAATAATAGAAAGAAAAAAAAACAAAAAGAACAAAAACAAAAAACCTATACCTCACATGCAGCTTCATTCAGTGTTTTAACATAATTGCATTACAATTGGGTAGTATTGTGCTGTCCATTTCTGAGTTTTTATATCCAGTCCCGTTGTACAGTCTGTATCCCTTCATCTCCAATTATCCCTTATGAACAAATTTTTTGTATAAAAATTATATTAAATCTCACCAAAATGTTCCATTTTCCTTCAGTAGAAAGGAGAGAGAATTTAAATTCATAGGCAATGAAAACATTCCATATTTCCACGGAGAAGAAAACAGTGAACAGGAATAAGAAGAGAGACAGGCCAAGTTAGTCCTATGGAAGGTCTAAAGAAATTGGACTTTGTTCTCAAGAACTTTGCATTTCAAACTGTTAAATAACTTTCATTTTAAACGACTGCTCTGGCTGCAGAGCAGATGCAGCAGTTAGGAAGCGGATCAAGGGCAGCGGCTCTGAAGAGGAGGAGAACAGGCCCGAGTCTCACTGGTGCACCGGAGATGGGATGGACGACAGATTAGATAGGAGAATGTAGGAGGAGGAGACGACGGGGATAGGTTCCAGGCTGGACCGATAGGTACTTGGCAATGCCACCTCCTGGGATGGTGGACCCAGAAAGGGCAATTATAGAGGTCAGGGCCGGAGGTGGAGAAGGGGTGGGTTTATCGGGAATAGGGCAAGTTGGGTGCTGAGGAGAGGGAGGTCTCTGAGGGACTTCTGGAGGGCAGATGTGCGGCAGGAAGTTGGAGGCATATGACCCGAACACCCACTACTTAGCTGGCTCAACCTCTGAAGAGCCAAGGTGTGGTTTTGGGGGCTCCATTTTTCCATCTGGAGAACAAAGCATTGAACCTGGACAGGTTTGTTCTTTAAAAATGGCGGCCAAAGAGTAGATATGCAGAAATAACTCAGACACCAAAACACACCAAAGAGAATGTTTACTGACTTTACAAATTAACTTTGTCCTAGGCTATGATTTGTAACACAATTCAGAATCCTCAGGACGCAATGAACGGAGAACTCCTATGCCGGAATGCTCCTTTTCCACTGACACAAAAGATAATCCTGCCCTTTGTATGTCACGTAAATCTACTTTTGAGTTTGCATGTTTAACTTTCCTAATGTAGAGGTAGAATCGATGACTCCTTACCATCACAATAAGAGGTCACGTTCACATGAAAGAATGTACCTCTTCTCCATAATATACATTTAATATAGCCAGTTAGGTATAGTACACAGAGGTGCAAATATAAAATATTCACTTTGGATTTTTCTAAGCCCATGCCCAGTTTTAGACGTCTTCATATATCTTCCACCAGACTGTCTCAAGACCTGTGTTGAGAGCCTTGGTTTGCCGCCTTTTCAAGCTAATCATCGTATACTGCTTGTTGAAAGAAACACCCTGGGAAAAATTGCGGGATAGCTCAGAAAGGAGGGTTTTCCTAAAAACTGTCAATCCTTAACCTGATCAACAAAATAGTTCAATTTTGTTTGAATTTTCCTCCTGAGTCTCAAAATTGAAATTAAAATTAAAAAAATGACTTTTTCTACAGCGGATCTCTAAAAACATTAAACAGTGTTATTGAATTAGCAATTTATGAGGCCATGGAAAGCATATGTTCCGATTATCTTTTATGTGACAGGGCATAGAGGAAGAAACTTCATTTCACTTTAGTTATTGGCTTTCATACTTCAGGGGTTTAAAAAAATCTTCGATCAGACCCAAATTCAGAGAATTCTAACAGCTAGGTATCATGATTAAAATTGCTTTAGCTTGGACTTTATCTACCTATGAAAACCTGTGAAGTCTTATGCTTCTGTATATCACAATCTTATACATTTACATGAAAAAAGGCACTATGGAGAGGAGGGAACTAAAATTTATGAAACCGCTTTAGTCCTAGTGGTTTCCTAGCTACACAAGAAAAACAGTAATAGTTTTTCTTGTGTAGATGTGGCTTCTTATAACAATACACAAGCAAAAGATTCTAGTCCCTTTATTAGATAAGGAAACTGAGTCTCAGGAGGAGCACTGCCTAACGTCACACTGCTAAGTCAAGGAAAGACGCAAAAGATTCAAGATCCATTTGCCTCAACTTTCGTGCTTTCCAGTCCCTGGGGGTTTCAGATGGGGTCCTGCAGTGCCGGGGACATGACAAGGTGCCTTGTCCGGGATAATGTGGAGAGAGAAGCTGCCAGGCCAGATCCCGGCTCCCTGTGTCCTTTCCAGCAGAGCATCCATTGATTCACGTTTGGGATCCCTGTTTAAACAAGCCTCCTAGGTGACCCTGATGTGCGGTGACCTTTGAGAAGCCCTGGGAGTTGGCCTGTAACCAGGCCTGGTCAGTCTGCAGAGTGGCCATAGGAGGGGCGTGCTGGCAAACTTGTTCCTAGAGGCGATGATGTTTGGCACAGCTATTTTCAGCTTCTTGAATTGCAATGAGAAAACTAGGAAGGAATCAACCAGCTGTTAACACACACCGAGAACCCACTTAAATAGAAGACACTCCAAGCATAGGATACTTGAGTCAGTGGCAGTCCAGAAAACTTCCTGTGGATGAAGGGGTGAGTTTGTGTGTCTCTGACTTCCACAGATATTCCTATAATGAGAACCCATTACATAAGCTATCTTGCAAACAAAGTAGCATCTTGTCCTCTGCAATCTAGAGTCTACAGAGAAGGGAGACAATATTATATGTCAATAATCATTAGAGCCGAGAATATGGAGACGGGGCAAAGAAGCAGCCTTCATTTATATATTGAGAAAATGATGTGCACAGAGGGGTAAGATGAACAAAAGAGCATTCTGATGACAGATCTCTTACAGAGATACAGATGTCTTTTGCAGAGCAGGTCACCCAAAATTATGGGTCTTAATAATTACTGGAATTAATAACAGCTAATATGTATTGTGCACTCATTGTCTCATTGGGTGCCGGGTGCGGCTAATACATATCATGTTACATTCTATTATATCCTATAGCCTTGTAACAGCTCTATCTGCTTAAGCTGCATAACAGTCCATAGTCATGTATGGACTATTACTGTTTTTCTTGTGTAGATAGGAACATTCAGGTAGGTGGAAATTAACTAATGTGCCCAAAGACACACACCTGTAAACCATTACAGAGTGAGAATTCAAACCCCAGCAGCCTGGCACCAGAGCCTGTGCTATAACTACCATGTTATAGTGCTTCTCGATGGAAGTTATTAAAACTAATCCTATATGTTTGGGGTTATATAAATTGGCAGTTTGTCTCTATGAGGCCCATACTCAAAGCCATGTGCTTCCCGAGTCCATTTAAAATCACCAGCAACCACAGGAACCGCAGGGGTCTCGTGTGTCCCAGCAGACATGTGCACGCGGTTACACTTTGCACAGGCTGCTAGCATCTACGTCTAATAAACGTTCTATATTATGAATCCTGGCTTGGGGCAGGGTATTTGGTGTTTATATTAAATTTCCTAGGTTTGAATCATGAACAGAAGAAGGAGCAATGGAAAGAAAATTGGGGTTCCTTATTACACCATGCATGCCCTCCAATGTTCTGTGGGGACCCCAGTGTGGGGCCCCCCGGGGCGATCCTAGAGGTACACGGCAGAATCTCATTTCCATAAAGGTGTCGTCGCCGACCCGAAGTGGCTCTGAGAAAGGCACGCTACAGGACACGCCCTTCCCAACATATTGATGCCACCATTTGATTGATCTTTCTCTCTATACACACGCAGGCCAGTTCACGAAAAAGGAAAATGTCTAAGTTCAGTTTATTTTTTCATTCAAAATGAAAATGGCACAGTGCCACGTGGCAACTCAGTGTCGAGTGGGGCTCAGAGTCTCCCGCGTCTTTGCGGCCGCGTCCTGGGGCGCGCGGAGCCTGCGCCTGTGCGGGGGTGCGGGTGAGTTTGGCTCTTCTCCGTCCCCCCCACACCCCCGTCCTTATCCCGTCGCCCCGGCTGGCCTGGGGGGGTCACCTGCCTGCCTCGGGCTGTGCACTTTGCAGCCGCGGCGACTCGGGGTGCAGGGGTGGCCTGCGGGGGGCGAGGTGAGCGGTCCCCGACGGCACGGCCCGCGCAGGACGAAGCCCAGAGGACGTGACACGGGGATCCCGAGACCGCGGCTTTGGGGCGTTCGCCTTCTAGGAACACTAGATGGTTTCCCTTATTAACGCTTCAGACGTTAGTTCAGGGAGCGTGCAGCCTGGAGGACGGGTCCCCTTTTTAGAAATCGCCATCACAGCATCTCTCCTTCTCCACGCCATTAAAAGATGCTCATTTTCTTTCCGTTTAGCATCGATAACATTAAACGACTGCATTTAGCACTATGGTAGTGAGGCTGTGTCATTTAAAAGGTGAAAGGATCTGCAGGGAACAATATTGATTTAAAAGGAAGAGAGATTTTAATTTATAATTTTATTTACAAATTGTAAGTACAAACAATGCCTCTGAACAGAAAGCTAAATGCTGGATTTAAAACCCTAAGATCAACCGGGAAAAATGCCACCAGATGGAGCCCACGGAGTCTAAGAGTCTTGGTTCCCTCCGCGGTCTCGGGACGAGTGTTTTCTAACTTGGAATCTCCGTGTGTTGACGAGTAGGAATGGACGTCAGGCTGGTGTAATGGGCGAGCTGCAGCTACAACCAGGAAATGTAGAATTGGGTGGGGGGTCATCCATTTCTCTTCCTGGGCACGTACGTGAACGATTGGGATGACAAATAGGAGTAAACTTCTGGAAATTAACAGTAATTTAAACTGACATTTTAGAAAAGAACGATCAATAATTTAATAATCTTATAGTAAAGAAAGCTAGCTATAGGGAAGATTTATTGAAATGAGCTTTTCTTTTATTGGTGGGCACTACATATCCACTTTAAAAAAAGTTTGTAAGAAAACTATGGCAGTGATAGTCTCAAAAATGTATTTCTCAATAAGTCAGATGGCAACTAAAATAAACCTGTTTTTAAAAAGCACTCAGATTTATTATCATCTGGCAGTTGTGATATGCTAACAAAATCCTGGGGAGAAAACATAAACACAGTACAGTTATACTCTGGCAGCTACTGTAAGAGGCCAAGCATTGCTTTCTTACCCCTGATACACAGTTAAGCCTATTAGAAAGGAATTTAAATGGCAGATTTCATGTTAGTTCTTTTTTGAATTTAATTTTTAAAAATTTTAACAGATTTATTGAAGTAAAATTTACATACAAATAAACTGTAAATATTTAAGCTGTATAATCTGATAAGTTTTGACACACACAAACACACATACACGTGGATGCATCATCACAGCAAAGATTTTGAAAGTTTCCTTGTGTGCCTTCCTAAGCCTCCCTCCTGTCTCCTCCTCCCCAAGGAGCCACTAACCTACTTTCTATTACACGGATTAGTTTGCATTTTCTGTATGGATTCAAATAGTGCAAATCCTTATTTTTCACCTGTCTTCTTCCACTCAGAATAATTATTTTGAGATCCATTCATGTTGTTCGGAGGGTCAGCATTTCATTCCTTTTCATTTCTGAGTAGTACTGCAAGGTTTGGATAGTCCACAGTTTGCTTTTCCATTCATTTGCTGACAGCTATTGCTGCTTCCCTCACATCCCTGCCCCCCTCCTCCTAGTTTTGGGCAATTACAAATAAAGTTCCTATGGATATTTGCATGTCAGGCTTTGTATGGACATTTACTTCTTTTTCTGTTGGGTAAGAACCTAAGAGTAGAAAGGCTGGCTTACTGGAAGATGGTCTATAGCGGAATTTACTGGAATATTGTAGGTGTCTGGTCAGCTTTAAAAACAGACTGCTTTCCAAAGTGGTTGTACCATTTCTTTCTTCTTTTATGTATAGTAAAACAAGTATCTCTGCTTTATGGATATTAACAGAAGCAATGCATACCATGTGTTAATTTAAATTAGGAAAAGAAGTCTTTGCCTTTCTTTCTGTTTAACAATACCCTATCTTGTGCCACACTGTTACATTTTTTCTCCTGAGTCCTATAGAAGGACAGAAATAAATTCATCATTGCTACTTTTAAACTACTTGAGTAAGTTAAATAGCATAAGCTTTCTTGGATAATTTATGGGGAAAAGAAAGGAACAAGTAAGATTTTTATTTCACAAAAATAAAAGCATGATGAAAAACCCTAAAAAGCAGTTTGTGTAGCCTTATAATTTTGTCACTTTAGGCTATAGTGTATACATACATACATATATATATGAAGCAGTTTCTGTTTCAATAGTCAATCCTAAATTCAGTCCATGTGTTTCTTTATTGGAAAAAAATGTGATTGCTGTATTTCCAGCAGGCAAATTTTCATAAAACTTTCCCCACAAGTAATAAGAGGTCTTGTCATACTTTTAGCATATCATGGTTCATATCCAAATAAGTTTTGCTGGCCTCAGTTTCTGTTACACTTTATTATCTCTTTGGAAAAAAAATAGCTTTATGTTCTCAAATTAATGAGAGTCCATTATAGGAAAGAAGGAATCAGCTGAATATCTTGACAAGATTCCATTAGTTATCAGCTATGTGGCCTGATAGAAACTAGTTAATTCTCTATATCTGAATCTGTAAAATGGGAATAATTCTTCCACATACCTCATATTTTTTGAAAGTTAAGGAAATTGAAATGTATTAAGTACTTAGAATAGTGCTGGTCAAATAGTAAGTACACAACGAATAATAACTCTTGTTATTCTTTAAAGGTCTCCAGACACACACAGGAGAGAGGTATATACGTTTGTACTGAAAAGAACAAAAATAAGCACAAATAAGTAGGTTCAGAAACCTTTCATTGCCTACTTATCCATAGGTTCCTGAAAAGATCAGCTCTCTACTGCCCTTAAAAAAAAAGTAGCTTGACCCTCTATACTTCTTCAGATTCCCCATTAAGTTTGGTGATTTATCTTATGGTTTCTCAAGTCCAAGTGTGTTTTGTGATCCACTGTTATGGGTTTCTTCAGTATATTGCTTAGCCAGTCCTATGAAATATAAAGATTATTTATGTTAAAAAGAACTACATTAAATGAAATAAACCAAGCACAAAAGGACAAATAGTGTGTGATCTCACTTATATGAAATAAGTAGAATATGCAAATATATCAAATCAGAAAGGAAAATACAGGTTAACAGGGCCAGGGTGCTGGTGAGGAATGGGGAGTGCTGCGTAATGGATGCAGAGTTTCTGTCTGGGGTGAGGGGAAGGTTCTGGTGATGGATGGTGGATGTTAGCACAACACTGTGAATATAACTGACACCCCTGAGTTGTATTATTTGAAAGTGGTTATTAGGAAACTTAAGGTTGTATATATGATCCCACAAAAATTGTTTTTAAACCCAATCTGTTTTAAAGAGTATGAACCCTACTGTAAACTTGGAGCTATAGCTAATATTAATAGTATAATTATAATAACATTGCTTCATCAATTGTAACAACGGTACCACACTAACGCAAAGTGTTAATAATAAGGAAAACTGTGTGTGGGGTGGGGGGCTGGAGATATGGGAACAGTGATTCTTTCACGGTTTTTCTGTAAATCTTCATCTGCTCTAGTATGTGTATATGTATGTGTATATATATATACACACATACATACATATATATATGGAATTTAGGATTTATCTAAATGTCTGTTAGTGTTATTTTGGTTAGAAAGATGGTAAAATTTCCTTTCACAGGTAGAGTGAGCCTTCAATACTCATTCTTTTCTGTTTCAAATCTATACTGAAATCATAGATAAAATAATTGTTTAAATATTGGTAATTAAATAAATACATTAAAATGCTCTAACACATAAGAAGTTCCTGCCCCCTGGGAGCAGGGCGGAAGCACACGGTGATGAAGTGTTGCTGAGTCTTGGTGATCACTGCCAAGCTCTCCTGGATGTCAGCAAGGCTGGGCACCACCTCTGCAAGGGGAGGAGGGTGGAGCCCCCACCTCGCCTGGTGAGGAGCCGAGCCGGACTCCCACTGAAGTTCTGGTCACCAGCCTCTCAAGTCCTGCAATTTGAAAAAGTTAGAGTGATGTCAGTGCATCCGTTTTGCAACCACAATTGAATTCCATGCTCAATGCACAAGACGAACATCCAAAAAGACCAGTTTATATAAATGAGCCAAGGCAACCTAGAATAATAATGAATAGCACATCCCATGGGATATGATGGTCAAGGATTGAATCCTGCCCTGCCACAGTAGTGTGTGACTCTCAGTCTCAGTTTCCTCATCTGTAAAGTACGGATAATAAGAGTACCTACAGCCTAGGGTTGTGTGAGGATAATATGAATAAGCACTTAGAAATCAGCATGAAAGTTTGCTGTTATTATGGAGGTGGTAAAAGTGAGCTCAGCCTATATACATATGAAGCATCTTAAACATGTTAAACTTTAGGGAAATAGATTATGACATGAAATAGTTATTTGACCATTTATATATTCAATTTTAGCTATCCTCTCACCAAATATTTTGTGGACATCAATCCTTATTTTTGAACATCTAAATTCAGTAATGATCCAGGATTGAAGTCTTAGTGAACGGATACTGCCTTTCCATGTTAGGTTAAGGAAGTTTACACATATCTCATCACCTGTGCAAAATATTTCACTGTGCAGTGGAATTCATTAGCTCCAGCAAACTGTGGGGAAATTGAGGGTTCTTGTCCCTAACTCGTCTTTGTTCTCCTTAAAACTTGCTCTGTGTGTACTCTCCTGTGGATGGTACATCATCCACCCAGCTCCTCACGCCGGAGACCCAGGCCTAGTCCTCGTTGCTTCCTTCTTCCTTACTTCTCTCCCGTATCCAGTCACCCCAATTTAAACCCTTCCCATTTTAGTTCTAAATATTTTTTCAACTTTGAATCTTCTTTTCTCACCATTCCTGAAATGGCCAGTGTTCCCAGCCACCTCACCAGGCTCTCTGCCAGTTGACACTGACCCCTTGAATCCATCTGCCTTGCAGCTGCTAGAAAGCTCTCCAAAGCAAAGCCAGCCATGGCTCTGCACCGCCAGGCTAGGATAAAGTTTCAGATCTCTGTTGTAGCAACCTGCCTCCTTGCCCAGCTTCTCACGAGCTGCTGCTACAACTGTAGGGAAAGTTCCCCACATTCCGTGGTTTTTCTCACAGATGTGCCTTTCTCATGCCGTCCATCAGCCAGGAACGCCCTTCGCTTTTCCTCACACTCTGACCTCGGTCATCCAACATTCACAGTGCCTAACTGATTACTAAGGAAATTTTAAGACTCATTTAATGCAGTAACATCTATAAAGAAACCTTCCCTGGAGCGCCAAGGCTGGCTCAAGTGCCCTTTCTCTAAGGGACTTGGGCATTTATATTTAGCCCTCATGAATAATATTTTCTGGAAAAATGGTTTCCAGACTACACTACTCCTGTTTCTTATCTATAATATTAGACTCAGTTATTAAAATACAATACACTAGACTTTTATGATTAATTACAAAACATGGTGCATTACTAGCATTTAAATAAATGGCCTTAAGTACATGTAGAGGAGAGCTGAAAATGTATAAAGAATTTATATTAACATTATTTCAATGATTTAAATGAAAGAAAATAAAATAACATCAACAGTGGCATGATAATGATACAACTGATGGGTCTGGGTGTTTGGCAGGCGGGTAGTAAAGAGACTTAATAAACTGTAGGAATAAAATTGCTGCAACAACTTTTGGCTCTGTTTCCTTTTCCCACAGTCTTTTCCCTCATTGGCAGATCCAGAAAGGATGGTTCAACGGCTACTCAGCTACCTAATGTAGCAAACGAATGAAGACCCATCTCCCACATGAGTTCTTCTCCGACTGGCCTTAGCCTTGTGTGATTAACTGCCAAGCAGGAGAGCGTCATTTCTAATTGAGGACAGGAGGGAGGGATTTATAAAAGCTTATGAAGGGTATTGGAACTGTGTTATATAGCAGGGAGATGTAAAAATATGTGCAATTAAGCATGTTTTGTCACTAGATGTTAACTCAAAGAGAGAAGAAGTTCTAAAACGGCTTCTTGCATAGTCTTTCTCAAAACACCCTGACACCATGTTCTAGTTATTTCCTGTGTTGGTCTCTTTCTCTTTAATAGCAGCAATCAGTCTTGTTCCATATTATTTTCTCAGTGCTTAGCATTATGCTTGGCACATTGTAGGTATGCAATTTGATTGTTGACTAAATAAATAAATGAACAAATTAAATAAGTGCAAGAAAGAATAATTAAATTGACCTCTCATGTAATTCTTTTTTGAGAAGAAATTGAACAGACAAATGCTTTATTGTTATTCATGTCAGACAGCAAACTAAAGAAGAAATAACAAAAAATATATTCAAAATTTTCCCAGTGTAGTTTCACTTTCCACCCTAAATTTTGCCACATCCCTCCTTCAATATCCTGTAACCCAAACAACGAATCATTATTTTCATATTTTGAGGAAAATGGGAAAGAAAATGCATAGATCTTAAACTCAATCATAAATTGCTCTTGTTTAAAAAAAAAAAAACTTCCTCACCTGAATGAAAGCCTATAATAAGCAGACACAATAACTTGGAGAATTACAAAGCTTTTATATCCAGTACCAAATTGAAAACACTCCATCAAAACATCCATGTTGAATCCAAACTACCAATGGCACATTTCAAATAAGATGAACTACAACTTCAATCTTTGCTCAGATTTGGGAAAAATGATGGAATGTTACTCATCTTGTGATAATATTTCTTTGTTTCTGTGCAACTGAAGCATTTATTAACTCAAGAATTTATGAGCTCTTTACCTGCATATATTTAACAATATGTATTTTTCCTGTTAATTGTTTAAGTGGTTGCCTTTAATTTCATCCCACTCTGCTTAACCAATGCACTGATTTGGTTGACATATATAAATATTTAATAGAAGAGTTGAAGTGCTATGAATGATCTAGTGTGTTTTGAATTATTGCTTCAAAAGTTAACTGATGTTATGCACATAACTTCTAAAGTTTTTGTTTTTCTAAAGTTTTTTTGTTTGTTTTTAAGAAGGAAAGAAATTATGCTACCAGATGAACTGAAAAATTTTTCTGTATTCTACTCCTTTAAGGGAATAGGGGATTTATTTGTGTCAACATAATAATTAATAGCATGTGCATTTTTCTCTTCACAAAAATAGTAATATATATGGTTGTTGGAATTTGCACATTTAAACATAATTTGAAAGAAAATCTTACTGATTTAAATACTTCAAATAAATGATTGAGAACAAAGAACTCACAGTCATTATTGATACTGCATTCTCTAAATCAATTACATAATTTCATTCAAAATATACCATTATATCCTAGATTAAGGCTAAAATTCTACTAAATGATCATTAAACTCCCATTAGATCCCCAGATTCTAAGAATTCGTGGTCACTGTATCTGGAAAATTCCGAGTAAAATACAAGCAGCAAACAGACATAGGATTTTCACCCCATTACTTCATTGTTTTTTCTAATAAAACAATTTCTCTAAATTTAAATATTATTCATCATTTCAAAATGTGTTTCTTGCAAATAATAGAAAACTCCCCAAGTAGTGACCAAAATCAATCCAAAGCTGTTCCTACTGAAGCTGGTGTATTTGTCCTATATTCAGATTCTTTCTAACTTTCTCCACTGCCATCTTTGTGTGATGATTCATCCTCTTGCTTGCAAGAAGGCTGCCATACCCCCATGCCTTACTACTCTTTCCTACCATTCACCTTCAGCCACATCAACTCTTTGATCATGTCAGATTAACCTCAAGGCCTCTGCACCAATTATTTCCTTTTTCTTCCCCGTTTTTTGTCTGGGCAGCTGCTACTCATCCTTCAGATCTTATCTTAGGTGATGTATCTTTCAGGAAACTTTTCTTGATTACCAAACTCTGAGTTCAGGGCACTTCGGATTCCTCTCATGGCACTACATTCCCCTTGCTTTATTACTTTACTGTGTGCGACAGTCAACTGCATGTGTGAAGGCAGAGATTATGTCTAACTTTTTCACTGCCATATCCCCACTGCCTCACAGATATTTGAGGATTTTTCTAGATATATACATACCTTGTAACTTATTTGATATACAATTTGAATAGGGACTCAATAATTCTGAATTCTTAGTAATTTTTACTCATTCAATAATTGTTTCTTTGAATTATAACTATTATGCACCTACTTTGTGTCATACAGCCCCTTTGCAGTGGGATTCGTGGGTGGTGCATTGTGGAAAGAACAGTTAGAGAAGCAGACACAGCAGTACAAGAGTTCAGAACAAGTAGTCACCCCTGTACTTGGGGAGGTCAAGGACTATTTACCAGAGGCAGGGAATTTTAGCTCATGAGAAGAAATATTTTTCTATCCAGTTCATCACTGAATACAGTGCTTACAATAAATGCCCAGCACATCCCAGTTTACTAAATCTTCATTAAATAAAGGAATAAATCATTAGAGAGCAATAGGGAAAGTAGGGGTGATTTCTGTGCATATTAACACATAAACTGCTTTAAAAATATAAATACCTCTTTAAAATTAGGTGAAAAAAATGCTTCATTTAAACATAGAGATGTTTGAGGCAAAAGTGTGTCCCCAGTTTAAGATATCTGGATAATTCTCTACTCTACTTTAGGACAGAATCTGAATTTCTCCTGCCTGTTTTTAGCTCATGAACCTATGCTATAAGCAATAACGTTTATGCCTGATAACATTAATATTGTGTTCTACTCTGAATTTAAAATTTCTGTGAAAAAAAAATCACTACTGTGATTTACAATAATGTCCTTGTGTTAATTGCTGCAAAGAAAGAATTTTCAGTAATTTAATTGTGTAAGGGTCAATTTGTGGTATTTTAAGCAGCAAGTATTAGATTTTGTAATCTAAAAGATTGCTTGCTCTACCTTCTCTCTGATGCAGTACCAGAACACTTCCCAAACACATTTCTTTGTAAGGAAACCCCAGCCAAGGCTGAAGGAAAGGTACAAGAGACTTCTTAAAAGAAACGACTACTTTGTCCATGCAATGGGCATGAAAGCCTTACCAGTACTCAGCACAGTACTTCTGCAAGTACCTATCATTTGGGTGAGGCCCAAATCTAAGCAAAGTCTCCATGGTCACATATTTAGTGAGTGGCAAAGATATTTGAATTCAGGTCTTTTTGAACCTAGATTCCATCATACGTTTGATAAAGTCTGCCAAGCCCTCACAGACCCCTGCTTATGTCTTCCTTGCGCAGTCAAGGAGGCTGGTATTCACCTGTATTCGCAAATTGAGGTCCAGTAAATCTCAGATTTCTCTGGTTTGGAGACTAATGTCTCCACCGCTGAGTCCATGTTGAAGGAGAGAAAGCCTCTCAGCTTCAGGCTAAGCTGACAAAGTTGGGTGATCTCACTGATATGAAACAATTTCAATAAGCAAATTCAGAGTCAGAATCTAGAAGGTAGGTTAGAGGGGCTGGGCAGAGGTAGGGAGCAAGGAGCTAAGGCTGAAGATGCACAAAGTTTCTATTTGGGACAATGGAAACGTTTTGGAAATGGGTGGTGGGGATGGTAGTCCAGCATTGCGAATGTCATGAACAGCACTAAATTGTACACTTGAATGTGGGTGGTTAAAAGGGGAAATTTTAGGTTGTATATATGGTACTAGAATGAAAAAAAATTAAAAATAATCCATGGACTGCACAACACAGTAACCCCAAATTAAGTCATGATTATAGTTAATGGTACAATTATTACAATGTGCTATCAACAATTTTAACAAATGCTCCACACCGATGCAAGGTGTCATTGTGGTGGGATGGCATATGGGAATCTGTATTTTATTTGTGATTGTTCTGTAACCCACTATTTCTCCAAAAAAAAAGAAAAAAGTTGCAGAATTAGAGTTCTTGGCCAGCGAACCATCACCATAACAAGTGGATATAAGATTGCAAAAATGCAAGGCCTTTTTATATATTTTTTTCTCTTCTCCCAACCCTAACCGCTCCACTATTAACTAGTTTTAAAGGCTGTTTAAATAGCTATTAACTATTGTTGGGAAATATCTAGGCCACTCTCAGGATGCAAGTGAAAGTTTCAGAGCTGAGGACCACTGAATGTTTTCTATTGAAATAATTCATTGCTTTTGGCCCTGAGCAAAAGCTTGGCTCAGGAGGAAAAGGTGGGAGTTTCTCTTCTCATCATGCGTGAGAGTTCATAGTCCCTGAAGTGAGGGGAGAAAAGAGTAATTTATGAGGGATATAGTATAAAAGAGCATTCTTTTATTAAATGTGAGTTATGTCCAGGGATAGACTAGTGGGTTAGGTTTCAATATTTTGAAATACCAGTCTTGAACAAGAACAATTTCATTCTAATGATACACATATGCTTGTACTTGGTATATTGAAAAGGTTATTAAGAACATTTGGTTCAAGGGCTGAGAACTTCAGAACAACAGAGAGAAACCTAAGTGGACACTGGATAATTATATTAGGTCCTTTGTTGAAAGAGTCTTATGTGAATTTCGCAAGATAGTTAAATCAAGTAACTAGGGCCTCCCAAGTGCATTTTCTCAAGATTTCTTGAGATCATATTCCAAACAGTTTCTCCCATGTCAATGTTTCTTTCCAAGCCAAGTTGCCAGGTGTTTCAACTGTCCTTCGGAAGTGTAACTCATGTGGGGATGCGTGTGAACTCTTCTTCAGCCATTATCTTGAAAACATGCATGGGTCTATTTATGCATTAGTTCCCCATTCTTTTCATTAAGATTCTAATAATGCATTCATAAAAGTAAGTGTGCCTGTTTCTCTTTACATAAACAAATCCAGTTTGTGGGTAATTTCTGAGTCATTCTTGCTCAGTATTTAATAAGTTATATTTTAAAATGAGATCTAATATCAGAGAATTTTTCTCCAGAAAATAATTTAACACAGACAGAATTTTGTGATGCTCAATTTTAGATTAACTTTTTATTAGCTTATCATCAGATAATAATTACTTTCTATTTAGTTGTTAACTCTGTTAACAGAGTATGATAATCCCTAAATATTATCACAATATTTTCAAAATCAAGCAGAATGTAATGATTACTACGAATGATGCAATTTTTTAAAAAACAGGATTTTATACAGAAGCTGAACATTTTTACTGACCTGTTTTAGGAACTTATTTCAAGTGTTAGAAAATCTTTACAACAAAGAGAAAGCAATTTTACCTGACCAGAGTGAATATTCTTGGATTCTAAGTTACAGCGCCTGTTCTCAGTTGTTTAAATTGTTACCCAAAGAACTTAGTACAGTATTTAAATAAAAGCAGCAAAACATTCATCAAAAACCTACTATGTACTACTAGGCACTGTCAATTATACTTGCTTCACTTATACTTCTAGCTCGTTACTCTGTCTCTCAAATCACTGCTTCATTGGAAACCATGACCAACTTCTCCTTTATACTAACTTCACAATATCCATGTCCAATGTCTTTTCTCCATTAACCTTCAGTGATATGGTCTTTCCCTGGCATTCAGGACGTTTTACTCCTGAAGCATTACTATCCTCTTCTCCCCATCCTAGAAGAATTTACTTCATCGTTAATAAAAGATTTGCTAGCTTGGGTGGGCCACAGTGGCTCAGCAGGCAGAGTTCTCACCTGCCACACTGGAGACCTGGGTTTCCTCGGTGCCTGCCCAAGCCAAAAAAAAAAAAAAAAGGTTTGCTAGCTTAACCACATAGTTACTTAATATTCATTGTTCATAGTACATTCAAGTCCATTCCCTGACCATGCACTAACCTTATTATCTATCACCTTTGGAAAATTGAAAATACTACTATCTTTTTACAGCATAGAATGCTGGTAAATGTCTAACAACAAGCTCTCTGAAAAATGAAAAAGATGAAGCTGATTTGTGGTGGTTGCCAATTTCCATAGTGTAAATATTTCCACCTACCACTGTGGAGAATATGAAGCTGGGAACTGAAGCTCACAGCCAGTTTTCTTTAGCTTGCACTAATGGGCTTCAGCTCCCCATTGGATCACAGATTCCTTTTTCTACATTTCTCATGCCTTTTCTTTGCTTTTCTACAGTTATATATTCTTCCTAACCTCAAGTCTCAACTCTTGTTGTGTTTTCTCAATTGATCATTCTCACTTTTTTTCTTTCCTAATGAAAATTTTATTGGTAATCACTTCAAACACAGCTCTACAAAGACTCAAATTTTCCAGCCTTCCCTTTGTGTTACACATATCCTGCATGACACCAATGTAGGATCAACCAAGTTCTTTTTTTATTTTTCGTTTTCTCTCACTCATTCCCATGGCAGTAAAGGACTCTGGAGAAAAAATGTCTTATCTGAACATTAAAATTGTGTCTTGATGTACAAATGTACAATCTCTAAATTCCGGTAACTCATTGTGTTCTTAATCACAATCAGTTAGTCCTGTACTCCCCTTAACAGCTCTTACAGCCCTTTCCCATTCATTTTATGGTCCTCACTTTAGTTCTATTCTTTCAGAAAACTCTATTCTCCAAGGATAGAAAACCTGTGAATGCCTTCATATACTCCTTCTAACTTTATTCTTGTTTAAACTCATCCCTCCCTACTTTCTGTCTGCTTTAGTGGGAAATAAATACCTCTCTTTCTTTCCAGAACTTAATCTTTATCCTTGCTTTTGAGGGAATCTCATTTTGTGTTCCTTATGTGCCTCAATCCATCATTACTCTATACTCCCCAGAATATTTTAAATCTTTCTTCCAACTCCTAGAATCCCCCTTGCCAAAAACTTGATGGAATCATTCCCTGTCTTGAAACAAAACCAAACAGAACCCTTCTCTCAGCATATCTTTACATAAAACCACAAACTATTACTTCTCTTATTTTTGTCCTATAAAGAATTCCTATGCTTTGAATTTCCATTTTTCTCCTCTCACATTCTTTCCTTATTTCATGGGAATACAGCTTCATGGGTTTGTAGGACCATAAACTTCAGGAAGGCTAGCATTATAGCTTTGTTCTTAGAACTTTGCCATGTATCTAGACAGTCAGCAAATGTTTTCATTGAATAACATTTACTATACTAAATATATGTCATTACCCTTCCTGAAATTGTCTTCACTTAGGTAATCAATGACTTCTTCCAATTATCAGAATTACCTACCATTTAGCCATCTGTGTGGCTCTCTGAAGAATGAGAGGTTTCTGGAAAGTTTTCCTTCTCAAAACCCATGCTTCCTAATGTTTGCTATGTCTATCTCTTCATGTTTTCCTTTGGTCTTTCTGATCATTCTTTCTTTTTCACTGGTGACTTTCCTTCCACCTCCCCACAATTTTGATGATCTCCAGTATTCTGGCAGGCTTCTTTCTTTTGCAGTTTTTATGTCACCCTTGTGTGGTTTTCTCTTAACATAAATGAAGAATATATATGTTTTAGTTTTCTATACATCAATGATTAAATCTTTATTTTCAAAGCAACATTGATTGTACAGTAGGGTATTAATGTATGGAAAGACACTGATAGATTAATGGAGCAGAATGGAGAGACGTAGATACACTCATATAGGGTGAAGTGATTCTTGACAAAATTACCAATGTGATTCAATGAGACATTGTTTTTAAAAAATGATGCTGCATTACCTAAGCTAACATGTATTTGAACACTCTAATTACATGGAACCTTGAATAGGGAATGAGATCTTATAGGTTTGTACAGATTGGTGTGATGCCCTACTACATCCCACAGTAATCTGGGCAGAAGATTAAAAAGTATTTGCAATATACCCTTGAGGGACTGGGGAAAATGAGAAGGTAATAAACTTCCCAACATGGGGAAGACCTGATATTCTCACAGTCACTGGAGACTGCAATTTGATGGGCCAGGCTCTCAGTCTTAAGACTTGCCTTTATGAAACTTATTCCTGCAAAGGAGAATCTAAGCCTACTCTTATGCCTAAGTTACCCCAGAGAAGCTCTTTTGTTGCTCAGATGTGGCTTCCTTTTCCAAGCCAACTTGCAGGTGAACCCATTGCCCTGCCCTTGTGGGACATGACTCCCAGGAGTATAAAGTTCCCGGGCAATGTGGAAAAGGACTTTTGGGGATGAGCTGGCTCTGGCATCATAGGAGTGAGAAAGCCTTGTTGATCAAAAGTGAAAAGAGAAATGAAACAAAACAAAGGTTCGGTGTCTGAGAGACTTCAAATAGCATTGAGAGGTCATTCTGGTGACTATTCTTATGCATTATATGGATACTCCTTTTCAGTTTATTTTGTATTGGAGTAACTAGAGGGAAATACCTGAAACTGTTGAACTGTAATCCAATAGCCTTGATTCTTGAAGATGACTGAACAACTACAGCACTTTTAAGGTGTGACCATGTGATTGTGAAAATTTTGTGATTGATCCTCCCTTTATCCCAGTATATGGAAAGATGAGTAAGCAAAAAAGAAAAGATAAAAAATAAATAATAGACAGGGAAGGGGTAGTGGGTTGTTTTAGGTGTTCTTTTTTACTTTTATGCTTTTATTTATTTTCTAAGTAATGAAAATGTTCAAAATTCAATTGTGATGATGAATGCCTAGCTATGTGAAGCTACTGTGAGCCATTGATTGTAAAAATTGGATGATGTATCGTACGTGAATTTTAAAAAAAGAAAAAAATTGATGTTGGATCAATTAGATTATTGTAAGAAAAAAAAATGAGCTTTCACCCTTATATTAGAATACACAAAATATCAAACTCAGGATAGATTCTAAGCCCGAGGCCTGGGCCCTCCCCCTCCCCCATTCTGAGCACAGCTCCCTGCGCAGCATTACCTGTTCCTGTCTAGTGTGTTCTTTGGTCTCAGGGTTGCACTGAGCTAGATCAGTAATGTCTCCAAAGGAAAGCACAGGAGAATATCTCTGTGACCTTGGGATAGGCAAATGATTTTTAAGCAAAATAAGAAAATGACTAGGTATAAATGAAAAAAAAAATAACTGGACCTCATAAAAATTAAGTCACCAGCTCATCAGAATATGTCATTAAGAACAGACCTATCCCGTGTATTCTCTTTATCATGAAGTTTGATAGGTTCCCCTTCCAATCCATTCTTGTATCTCATCACCTTTAGCCCTGCTGCACTTAAAATGTTCCTGCATATATTTTGATCTAAGCCTCTTGCTTCAAGTCTCATGTCTTATGCATCTTTAATACAGCTAATGCACACATGAGCTCGTGTCAGCACCTGCTGGAAGCCCCCTTACTCTTCATTGTGAATAGCAGAGCTTGCAAACTTCTGGCCTCCAAACCGGATCCAGCTAGAAAATATGTTTGGCCTTCATGGTGTTTTCAAAAAGTTTGAATTTGTTGCTAATTTTTTGAAAATTGGGAAATCTCCCATAAAAGTCTGAATTGTCAGCTTGTGTCAAAAATTCAGAAAATTTGGCAAAAGTGTGCTTAAACCCCCTTGGAAGAATAATCATCTTGTGCTGAGTTAGTTTCTCTTCTTTGGGACACACTATTCCCCACTGCTCATGTCACTCCCCACCTCATGTTTTGCTTCACTCAATTATTTACTTGTCTTGTGTCCAAACTATAGGAAAACATAATTATAATAAAAAAAGACTCTTCACAATGTGGCCTTGATTTTCCTTTTAACAAATATTTGCATGTTACTTGAAAGTTTGCCAATTTCTTTAATAATTTTTTCCCGTCTGGAATTCTCATCTTTATTCTTTACTTTGCTTCACTTCCTTCTTTTTCCATAAACCAGTTTCTCAAACCAGCAAAACCATACCTTCTACATATTCTTCAGAGATTAGTTCACATTCCAACATTCTCTCAATTCCTCTCTGAAAAGAACTACTTTTTCATGCTTTATCTATTCCTGAAATAACTTATGCCACAGCATAATTTTGGCTCACATTTCTGTTTGCTAGGTATTTAGCACTGAGAGAGGAGCCACCCTCTCATTCATTCTTAGATCTCCGATTAATTCTCACTGTGACCCTCTGAAGTGGTTAGTATTGCCTCCATCTGTAGCTAAGGAAGCCACTCTCAGTTCACATAGTTGGTCAGGCAAGAACAGGTCTCTCTGACTTGAGTTTCTTTACTTGTTCCATGAAATCAAACTCCCTCTTTGAAATCACAATTAAAGACATAATATCCTATGTAAGAGACATCTAAGGACTGATTTAAATATGCACATCTATTTAAATAGATATACTTCTATGTAATGAAAGCTGTAAAAGAACATAAATTTGAGAAAATGTAGGCCACTTTCTATCGAAGGAACAGCTCTCAGAAGAATCAATGGGCTCTCTTAGGCAAATGAAGTCACTTCTTCCAAGATCAGGCATTCTGAGCAGGGGACAGCCAAGGAAGCTGGTAGCGCAGAATGCACCTCTGACAAAGTTCAAGGAAATAACTTCCTTTAATCTTGTGTTGAGGGTACTGTGATATACAAATGTCTTTCTTTGTTAGTTGTCCAGAATCTAAACTACTTTCCTGTATTGAGGGACTGTCCCACTTTATGAGACTGTGCTCACCCCCTGCTCCACGTCTGAAAATTAAGTATCTTTCCAGTCTCTTACAGGCAAGCTCGGTCCATCCTTCACATACACGCTGGGTTTGGAAACTGAGGCTGGTGTCTTAGGAAATCGGACAAAGCAGAAATGATTCTGGCAACAGTGGTTGCAGCAGCTGCCTGGAAGCAGCACTCCAGAGGGGTGGCCTGGGACGCTGCTCTACCTGGGGCCGCTGCTCTACCTGTGGGCGCTGCTCTACCTGTGGGCGCTGCTCTACCTGGGGGCGCTGCTGTACCTGTGGGTGCTGCTGTACCTGGGGGCGCTGCTCTACCTGGGGCGCTGCTCTAGCTGGGGCGCTGCTCTACCTGGGGCGCTGCTCTACCTGGGGGCGCTGCTGTACCTGGGACACTGCTCTACCTGGGGCGCTGCTCTTCCTGGGGGCGCTGCTCTACCTGGGGCCGCTGCTCTATCTGTGGTTGCTGCTCTACCTAGGGGCGCTGCTCTACCTGTGGGTGCTGCTGTACCTGTGGGTGCTGCTGTACTTGTGGGCGCTGCTCTACCTGGGACGCTGCTCTACCTGGGGGTGCTGCTCTTCCTGGGGTGCTGCTCTACCTGTGGTGCTACTCTTCCTGGGGGTGCTGCTCTTCCTGGGGCGCTGCTATACCTGTGGGTGCTGCTCTACCTGGGACACTGCTCTACCTGGGACACTGCTCTACCTGGGGCGCTGCTCTTCCTGGGGGTGCTGCTCTACCTGGGACACTGCTCTACCTGGGGCGCTGCTCTTCCTGGGGGTGCTGCTCTACCTGGGGCACTGCTCTGCCTGGCGGCAGCAGCTGGGACAGGGGTGGACTCACCGGAGGAGGTCTCGAGCATGATTTTGGCGTTATTTCTGGTGGAAAAAATCCAAGTCTGATTACTGGCCCCTTTTCAAAATTCCTAGAGCTAACCAATATGTTTCTAATAATTCTTAATCTAATTTAACGAGGGTTGGTTCCTCCTATTATAACTAATAACTCTAATTAATACAGTCCTGAAAGGACAACTTGGAGGCTCCTTCCCCAAATTGCACGTGCAGAAAGGATCTACTCAGCACATCTCTAGCTTCACGAGCTTCTTTCAAGAAGGTGGTGCACAGATGATGGGTACTTACTGAACTCTTAAGCGTAATTGAGAAAATGCGTTGAGTAAGAGCATGTCAGTTATTGGCTTTCAGTCATTCTGACAGTGATGCTAAGTCTGCAATTGCTGTAATTCACACTCCTAGGGCAGGAAGGGCGGCACACAGAAAGGCTTTCATGTGCTGTATAGCTCTTTATATACTGCTTGTTTGGGTAAATGAATGAGCAAGAGTTTCTCATTTAAGAATAATGCGTATTCAGGGTCACAGCTTAGTTCTCATAGAAACCCCAGATGACTGTAATATACACTGATGAAGGCGCGCCCGGGTGGCTCAGTTGTAGAATGGGCGCCTTCCATGCGGGAGACCCGGCTTCAATTTCTGGACCATGCATCCCCACCCCAAAAACAAAAAACCTGAAGAACCCCAGTCTCTAATTCAACACACTTATAAATGTTTTGCTCTTCCCATTCTGAAAATATTTCTATCCATAAGTATCGGTAATTAATTTAAAGACTGGAAATAAAATGAAAGCTATGTCATGGAAAATTTTATTACACTTAATAGAATTAAGATAATGACTGATCAATGGTGAAAAAGCACATACCTATGTGCATATGTGTGTGGGAGGGTATTTGCACATACATATATGTATATTCATATGGATAATAACATTTAGGGTGAAAGATATATAATTTGGATCCTTATTGTATGATAAATAGCTGTCAGCCCCACGTAGATATCAGACACATCATGTAAGGCTAATGGGATGAACTGACTTTTTTTGGAATGCTTTTGACAGGGTCACATTTCATTCTTTCTCCATGTGAATATCCCATTATTGCAGCACCATTTGTTGAATTTTTGTTTGTTTACCTGTTTGCTTGTTTAGGGAAAGTGCATGGACTGGGAATCCAAGCCGGGTCTCCTGCATGGCAGGTGAGAATTCTACCACTGAAGCACCCTTGCACCCGCAAGAACTGATTTTTAAGTGTCTTAATTTTAGCAAATTTAAATTTAAATATAAAGCAGTATGAAACCTTTTTCTGAAATACAACTTTATAGACTGGCTTGGCCCACATTTTTCTTTAACCATGAACCACCTTGTGGCGCCTATACCAGGTGTGTATGTGTAACTAGTATTATACATAAACCCATCATTGGTCAGATTGCTTCATTTCAAATTATTGATTTCTATGGAACAATGTAACGTCGCCATGAGTTTACTGTCAAGTGCGGTTCCTAAGCAACAACGTGGTGTGAAGCTGCGCTAGGCTTGCTTTCCACATTTTCATAGATTCACTGTCTAAGGAAACCACAAGCCCAAATGAATTTAGACACTTATTACTCATGGCACAGCAGGCTGCTTGCACGCCTGCTCTCCTTGGTCTCTTTTGTCTCCTAAATTCCATGGGGTCAGTGGAGAGGAAGCCCGCAGCCGCTGAACGCAGAGTATCTATACCGAAACGGAGGAGACTTAGGCTTAGGACCTAATTTATGAAGGGGCTGCTAGCAAACATGCCCAGCTTTCACCCTGGAGGGACGCGTTACCTGTAGCTGTGAAGCCTTCTCATGCAGAGGGACACGCTACCTGCAGAGACCAAGGCGCTTTACTGCACAAATATCCTTAAAAAGATAGGCTGGGACAAAAGCTGTCACAAAATTGGTAGAATATCATGAAAATCACCTCTCAATAATTATTTAAATATATTATGCTGGCAGTGTGAGCTACTGTGATATCCATGTAAATCACAATTGGTAGTTGAGTTGTAATTTTTTTATAATTATATTGTAATATATTCTATAATTATCTTGTAATAAAATTAATTATATTGTAAAATATTTTATAATTCTCTTGTAATATAATTACAATACATTTTATAATATATTAATTTTAATATAATTAAATTGTTTCTCTACAGAGTACGGACAAATTTTTAAACTGAAAATGAAGGCCTATTATTAGCTCAGAATCAAGTGGAGATGAAGACTTTCCTTCTATGTGCAGAACAATAAACAAAAAGAAAAATCTGGAAGAATGTATATAGCAAATTTCATGATGAATGGCCACTGGAATTTACTGCAGTACAGCAAAATATAAAGGCTACAGTTTAGTGATGTAAAAAAACATTAAAGATAATAAAGTGGGCAATGTTGTTAAAAAAATATGACTTCAGTGTGAAGACTCCTCTCAACAGTCAAAAAAGAAACAGCAAAATTAGTTACCTAAGCTCAGAATTAATGTCCAACAAAGCCATTTTAAACAGTTATTAAACTGATCTGAGAAAGTAACTTTAGCCATATGTAAAATGGCTTGTATTCTTTCAGACACACATACAAAACATTTTTAGATACATAGCAAAAAAATTAAAATTGCACTTATATAAATTTTATTATAAAATTAAGAGGTATATCCTTAAAAGATAGTTTACAAAGAGGCAAAAATCTCAATTAAGCAACTACCCCACAGAAAAGAAAGCTTTGTAACAAAATCAAAGATCACTTGATCAAAAGTTTGAAAATTTGTAAAAACTTGTCTTTACTTTTAGACTAGTCATCTGATACAAGAGGCACTACCCAATTAACACTTGGGCTATATTTTTTGTCAAAAGTCTTACATATTTATAAAAGCATGCCTTTTCACAGCCTAAAATATCACATTTATTATGCATATTTTTAAAATTTTCTACATCTGTCAAAGAAGAATTTCAGCTAGATAAGGAAAATAGCTTCTATCATGACAGATGTGGCTCTAGCAACAGTAGTTCAGAAACCTGAATTTATAGGTATTTTGAAACAAGAGACCAGATTTTCCCTTATTGCTTCATTCCACTGTATGATACATACTGAAAACGTTTGTGCAGAGTTTTCTGAAGCAGACTCGATGCATACTGTTAGTTGTTAAAATTACTTATTATGTATATAACCACTTTGTTATTGAAAGAATTAGAAAACAATCATTTGAATGACCTTATGTTCTTTGAAAACTCTTGTTGGTTGAACTGAGGAAGGACATTACAATGATCTACTGCAACGTCAACTCCATAAAGATTTTCTTGAAATAAAATGTATGTTTGACAAATATTCAATCATCAAAGAAAGAGTTAAATTTGAGGCTCCAGGGAAAAAGAAAATTTATTTGTGACTTGGCTGGACAAGTATGAAAATTTATGTTGAAACTGAAACTTTTAATAACACAAAGAAATGCAATGATTTTTCATTTTTTCCTTAACACCAATCAATTTATAGAATTGGCTACAATTGGGTTGAAAAATACTGCTGATATTGGTAAATAGCTTGCTTTTTCAATTTATTCAATACCAATCTTAATTGTTTTTTTCTTTTTCTAATAGTACTGAGCTGACACAAGAGTTAGTGAATTTACTTGACTTGGAAACTTAAGTAAACTTAACTTGGAAACTTATTAACTTGGAAAGACTGAATTTTGAAGCTAATTTATTAGTTTCCTATTTGCTGCTATAACAAACTACTAAAAATACAGTTGCTTAAAACAACACAAATTTATTTTCCTACTCATCTGGAGGTGGGAAGTTAAGAATGGGTCTCTCTGGGCTGAAGTCATGATGTTGGCAGGTCTCCATTCTTTCTGGAGGCTCAAGGGAAGACACTTTTCCCTTGCCTTTTATAATTTCTAAAGCCCCAACAATCCTTGGCTCATGACCCCATTATTCCATTTTCAAAGCCAGCAATGTAGGGCTGAGTCTTTTTCATGCTGAATTCCCTCTGGTTCTCTCTTCTGATTTCCTCTCCCACTTTCTTTTCCTTGTGTCTACATTGGACCCACCCAGAGAATCCATCATCATTTCCCTGTTTTAAGGTCAGATGATTAGCAACCTTAATCTATTTGCAAATTTAATTTTCCTTTGTCATGTAACATGACATTTACAGTCCAGAGATTAGGACATGGACATTCTGGGAAGGGTCATCATTTTGTCTACCACAATTGATTGCTTTGGTTTCAAAGTCAAATCAATCCATCTAAAAAGGACATATCAGTTTTATCAATATATATGTAAATATTAAAAGGAAATTATTTGGGAGCGGTATTCTTAAGTTTGTTTATCAGAAGACGTAAGTATTTTTGAAAACAATTTGAATATATAATCTACTTTTCAAATATGGATTTTATGAAATCTAAACTCAATTCAAATATTTCCAATGAAAGATTACCAACCAAATTGAGATATGCTCTAACTATAATATATATTTGTAATTCAAAGACTTAGTATGAAAATATAAGTTGAAATATTTCATTAAAATTTATGTTAATTACAGGTGAAAATTATAATATTTGGATATATTGTGTAAACGAAAACATAGTTTAAAATTGATTTCATGTGTTTCATTTAACTTTTTAAAATGTGGTTACTAGGACATCACATTTGCTGCTTTCATTACAGTTCTAATAGAGAGAAGTAGTTTAGGACAATCAAGGTTACACATTTTCTTATTTTACACTATTATTTTATTTTCCTATAGCTAATAGCAAGAGCAAGAATGAAGGCTGAGCTCTAGTGCGATTGTGCAAGGCATAAAGAAAGAAAGTTAGAAACAGAAATCGAAAATCATCAAGGCAACCCCATGTGATAGATATTGTCTCCTGTCACTTCCAATCCATACCCGTCATCTTCTCTATTGCCTTGGTGTGGCATGGGTTGGAAAGTTCGAAAGTAAAATTTCCAAACTCTCTTGCTACTAGACTAATTAATGTGGTTGACATTCTACCAGTGAGAAGCAACTGTCATTTGGGGGAGGCAGAAGAAAGGCGGACATCATCCTGCTTCCTGGTTCAGTGTTTGGAAGGGCTCATATTCTGCATTTCATTCAGTAGTTACCAAGTTTTGTATTGGGGCGGCCCTGAGGTTGCTGGCCACTCCCCAGAGTTTCCTTACCTATGGATGGCAACTATAGTAGTCTTTCTTTGACATCTATGACAATCCTATGGTTTCCCCTTCTCTAGCCCTCTCAAAAATTTTACAAGGATCAAATGATCTGTTGAAATGCTTAGAATGTTTTTTGTTTCCTGCCCTAATTGCTGAAATACTCCTCCTTTTCAGATAAGGAAAAAGAGATTCAAAATTGGATTCAGGCCAGAAACAGAGTTCCTGGCATGTACTTCGCTAGAAATAAGCTCTCGTCTTTCCTTAAAATATTCCACATCCGTACTTAGAAAAAAAATGTTGTAAAAAATAAAAGCTTGAATTGAGTAGTCTTCTGTTTGGATTCCAGTTTTTCTGCTTACTACTGTGTGACTTGGGCAAGTCACTTGATTTCCTATCATATCATTTTCTTTATAACACAGTTATTTTAAATATTGAAATGATAGTCATTAATTTTCTGGATACACTGTAAGAAAGTAATGCATATTCAATGCTGTTCTTTTCCTTATGTCATAAATATGAGAGGAGATGATTTCAATACTCAGTTACACTCAGATATAGAGACAATAAATGGAAGTCCACAATCACTGGAAAGAATTTATATACAATATAACCTCATATAAATCCTACACACTTGGTAATAATAGGAGAATGAGTTATCCTTGTAAATTATGATCAAAAGGCACCATTTTTTTTACCTCTAAAATTGATGGTACCTGGTATTTTAAGGTAAAAGAGTTACCTAAAATAATTGTTAGTTAGATTCCTCTCAGTTAGTAACTTTATTAAATAAAAGAACATTTGCAGATTGCGAGTCTATGTAGAATACTAGTTCTTTCAATACTGATTTTGATTTTCAGAACTCAAGGTAACAGAAGACAATATTTCACTCATTAAGTGTGTACCTGGAAGGCTCTAAAGTTTTTTGATTATGAAATGACATTATTAAGATTGTTCTTTAACAATTTAATCTTGCCATGATTTGGAGCATCCATTAAAAGGGTAGAGATGAGAACCTTTAAGAACACATAGGAGATTACTGCCGTGGTTAGACAAACTACCATAAGGATATGAACTAAAGTTGCACAATAAGAATGAAAACAAAGCACTAAGTTGAGTGAAATTTTGCAATTAAAAAATTGACAGAACTTGGAATTAACTCTGCATGAGTCGTTAAGGAAGGGTCAGTAGTGACTCCAAGTTTGCAGGGTTGATATTTAGTCATATTGAAGGCAGGGTGACACAGGAAGGAAGACAAGAATGTTTTCAAAATTCAGGAGTGGGGAAATAATAAATTTAGTTGAGTTTGGGTATTTTTGAGATTTTAGTGAATACAGATGGTAAGTTTGGACAGGAATTGAGAAAAGACACATAATATGGAGAAGTAAGAATTAATCTTGAGGAGCAAAGGTGGATTCAAAGAAGAGTAAGCTTCAACAGAGAAGTATGTGACCAAAGGCAAAAATCTCAGTGGCTTATCGGTACTTTGGAATTAGGCTAAAGTAATGAACTTGTAAGAAAGGCAAAGAGATAGCTGCTACAAAGACAAGAGAATAAGAACTGGAAAAATCATATATTAATGGCAGAGAAAGTGAAAGAAAAAGTGTTAAAAAAAAAAACTAAGTCTATAGAAAAATTGAGAAACTAGGATTCATGAAACACTAATGGATTTGGCAGTAAGAAGACTTTTGTCTTCCTTTTTGTATTCTAGGAGTACAAACCAATCTAAAAGTCAAAACCAAGAGTGAATGGTAACTAGAGGACTAAGTCTATACATTTCTGAGTTCAACATTTTTAATAGGTTAAATGAGTTATTACGATTTTATGGAAACATAAAATCTTTATGTCTATTGTACATCTTGACATCACAATTACCTATGTCTCACGAATGTATACTTCTCTTTCCTTTGTTCACAAATTGCATGGTATAGTTACAATATTAAAATTTCTGTGCTTCTTCAAAATTTAACTGTAGACAGGCCGTTGTAAAGGGGCAACAAGAAAAATTCTATAAACATTTGAAACGTCATGTGAGTCAATAGATTTTATTTTCATATTCTAAAATAAATTATTGATATTAACAAGGTGCTAAATTGCCTGACTGAAATTTCAATCTTTACCCATTCTTTTAAAAATATGAGCTAGGAGGTGCAAGGGTAGTTCAGGGGTAGAATTTTCACCTGCCATGCAGAAGATTCGGGTTCAATTCCTAGTTCATGCACTTCACAAAAAACAAAATAAACAAGCAAAAATTCAACAAATGGTGCTGCAATTATACTCACATGGAAAAAATAATGAAATGTAACCCCGCCCTACAGCATACAAAATATATATATATATATATATATATATATATATATATATATATGAGCTATATGATATCCAAAAATAGTCATGGAGAAGAAAAATAAATGACCAAATATCCCAAAGACACTACCTGATTTCTGTCTTTTTTGTAATAAGACAATTAAATCAATCACATATGGCTAAAAGAAGTAATTTATTTTCCATTGTTCCAGCTGATGACAAAGCTTATCAGTTTGTCATGTCATATTGTCACATCACATTCCATTTATAGCCTTAAGCAAAGCTGATGAAAAGCAAAACCTTAGATCATATCTCTATTAAGATAAATTTCTCCTAGAAAGAAGCAAGAGACAACGAATCAAATGATAACCTTCAATTTCCATACCACATAGCTGAATAAAGAGGTTATGACCCTCACTCTTGAAGTTGAAACTGATGAGTAAAAGCTTCCCTGTGTTCCCATTTATATTAGTGATAAATATAATTGATCTCAATGTAACCATATGGCATTTCACAAATACATTTTCATGAAAGAGAAATCACAAAATAAAAATGAAATATAAGTTAATTTTATCATATCTTTAAAAAATAAGCCTCTACATTATCATATTTAAGGCATCTAAAGAATAACTTGAATGACCATTAAATATGAAATTTAGTCTTTGAATATTCAAAGACTGTTAAAATTCTTTGATTAAGTTTAATCAAGGATTTCCATTTTCATTTTATAGTAAATAAATTAAGAAAAGAGTTAATTTCTCTGTTTTGCTGCTACTTATTTTTCCTGAAGTGCTAGGATATTTTTCTAATGCTTTGAAACAGGTTATGTCATTAGGACCACCTTGTAGAGAGCAGTTTTTATTTGGTTGGATGTTGTGTGCTTTGGAAAAGCGTAAATGGAAATCTTGAAGGTAATATCAGTCCTGTGGAATTAATACGACTTCTAGATGCTGAATCACCATTCTGTTCCATAATTTTAAATCAGGATTAGAAGAGAAGATCTTAATTTCCTTCAATGAATAAAGAGTGTGTACTTTGTACAACAATTAAAATTATGCAAAGAAACCACTGTTCTAAAACGTATATCCTTCCATTGTTTGAATAATGGACTTTCATTGTAAGAGGAAAATTTTACATGAAATTTCTAAACGTGGTATTTGAATAGCTATGGCTAGATTTGGTGCAAAATTTCCATTCAATAAATCCAAATGTTAATGAGAGATTTCCAGTAAAGGGAAAAAAGTTTATTTTAAATCTTTTTTTTTTAATTTTATATACTTATTTTAAAAACAGAGGCTAGAACTCTCTAAAGGGTACAGCTGATGATTCTAAAGGCCTTCAGAGCAAGGATGAATATTGCCATTTCTAGAGCAACCACTGAAAGAATAAAAGCTAAATAACTAAAAGGTAATAGAGGGCGGGCCACGGTGGCTCAGCAGGCAGAGTTCTTGCCTGCCATGCTGGAGACCGGGGTTTGATTCCAGTGCCTGCCCATGTGGGGGAAAAAAGAGGTAATAGAAGGAAAAAAGCAAATAAAATACTTGATTAATCCAAAATAAGCCAAAAACAAAACAAAACTGTAGAAGAAAGAGACACATAAAACAGGTACACCAAATTAAAAACAAAATAATAGTAAGATGCTAAATGTAAATCAAAATATTTCTGTAATTGCAGTTAAGGTAAAAAGATGAAAACCCTTAGAAGTAATCCAACAAACAAAATGAAGTTCAAATCTATGATACCTAACAAAGTCAAAATTTAAAGGTAAGGATATAAAAATGTTGACTAAAAAAGGAAGGAAAATATAAACACTAACAAAAAATAGAGCTGGTAGTATTGTAGCAGTATTAGAAAAATTTATTTTGAGCAAAATAGAGATTTCAAATGAAGAAAGACCAGTATAACACAAAAATAAAATAATTCTAAATCTATATCACACAAAAACATAACTTCACAACAAATAAAGAAAAAATTAGTAATACTAAAAGAGAACTAGGCAAATCAGCAATCTTGGATAGAGATTTCAACAGCTGCTCCCAAAAGTTAGTGGAACAAGCAGAAAACATATGAATGTAGAAGATCTGAACAAAAAAAATTAACGTATCTGACAACTGACTTGAATAGTGCATCCAACAACAAAATTATTTTTTTCTCAAGTGCACATACATTAGTCAAACTCACTATGTATTGGGCCTTGGAGAAAGCCTTAATTTTAGAAGGATAAAATGTTTCACAGTATGTTTACCGATGACAGCAAAATAAAGTGGGAGAATAATAAAAAGTAATATAAACAGAAAAACCCTTAAGTCTTAAAAATTTAAAATATGTATATACATGTCAAATAGATAGCCTTAAATGAATATGTTTAAAAAAAGAGGAAAGATTAAAATTCAGGACTCACATTTTCATTTCAAAAAATTAGAAAAAGAAAACAGTTTAAACTTAGAAAAGAAAATAAATAATAAAATATTAGTAAAAATTATTAAAAGAGAAAACAAATGTTCAAAGGAAAAAAATCAGTAGAGCCAAAAATTGGTTCTTGGAAACATTTTAAAAAATGAAAAAGCTCTAAGTAAGACAGATAAGATTTAAATAAAGAAAAACTAGCTAGCAATGCCAAGAATGCAGACTGTATAGTTCGCTAAAATAGAAAAGAATAATATTATGCATGACTTTCTGTGAATAAATGTAATTTGAATGAAATAGGCCATATCTTCAAAAAATACAACTTACCAAAGTTGACAGGAGAAATAGAGAATATGAGTTTTATTTTTTCTATTTAAAGAAACCATTATTAAACCTCTCACAATGAAAACTCCAGTTCCACACCATTTGGATTGCGGAATCCTGTAAATTTTTCAGGATAAAAATAGACCGATTTTGAGAAAACTTAAGTGCCCATTAAAAGTAGAGTTTATATATATTATTATATTCACAGGATAAAATATTATACAGCAATGGCAAGGAATGCTCTACAATACTACAATAATAAAGATAAATCTCACAAACATGATGCTGATAAAAAGAAGCCAGACATATAAAAGTAGGTATTGTGTGATTCCCTTTTATAGTACACTAAAAGACAAAACAAACCTATGCTATTGGAGAATAGGACAGTGGCTAACCTGGCATGGCAGTGGTCGTGAGGGAGGCCTAGTGAATGGAAGGAAAGTTCCAGGGGAGCTTCCAATATTCCACTTTTTAATGTGGTAGCTAGTGAATGAATGAATCACTTGGTAGAAAGCATTTGTGATACACAGTTGTCATATAAGAACTCTTCTAAACATACCTTATACATCAATTTAAAAGGTTAAAAGGAACTCAATTTTAATACTCTAAGAATAGTTTAAAAATGTAATTTAACAATAGACTACTACATGAGTTTTAAAAAATAAAACAATTGATAATAAATCAATCAGAATATGTTTTAACCCTTTATTGAAAAAAATTATAAAACTGCATTAAAAGACACTAAAGAATGCCTTTACTGGAACGGAAATCATAAAATGTTATTTTAATGTGATCTGTATATTCAATGCCACATCAATCAAAGTTCCAATTATCTTTGGTGTACATGGGTAGATCTCAACAAGCTGATTTTAAAACTATATCAAAGAATCAAGTTTCAAACATAGAAAAGGTGAGAATTGTGGAGAGATGGCAGAGTAGGGAGCTCTAGGACTCAGTTCCTCTACCCCCACAATAATTAAACAGGCAAGAGCTGTCTGAAACAATTATTTTGAAATTCTAGAGGCCAAGAGAACACTGTACAGCCTTCAGGGAGAGCAGAGGAAGAGGCTGATAAGTTCCAGAAAGAACATTAAATTCCCCTCTCTGCATGGTGGCTACCAGTACCCACCCCTACTCTAATGGCAGGCTGCCATGGAGTGCAGATCCTGTCTAGCAACTGGTGACAGATAGTGACATAAAAAATCCACGTCCCCAGGAACAGGGGTGGGCCTGGCTGATCACTCATCATGGCTATTGATTAGTGAATTCAGATTGCTGGAAGCCCCACTCTGAAAGCAGCTCTTTTTTCAACGTGCCCCAGACAAGGAGTGGGGGGTAGAGACTCAAAGACAGTGCACTTCCTCAAGGCTGCACAAGACAGTAGCTTGAAGGACTATATTTGCTGGACAAGCCAGGAGAGCTTGGCTTTGGGCAACCTTTGGAGAAGTTCTAGGCACCCTTCATGATTTCCTCCAATGAACGAGGGTACTTTGGAGCCAGTGCCCCATTTTTGTGTCTCTGGCCCAATTTTGGCTTGGAAAGACTGACTTGAGAAAGTCTTCTCCATGTGCCCTCCCCTCAGAGTTTGCCCTCCAGGAAAAGGCAGTTTGAGACATCCAAAGAGCATAAAAATCTATAGAGGCAGACTGTCTGAAACAAAGGCCTATCAGCTTCAAAATCCAGGACAGGAAGGTCTGTCTCCTGGCAAACAGAAGGGACAACCAAACTCCTGTAAACAGGGGAATTCCAAAATAACTAACGTACAATCAAGATGGCCTCAGAAAGATGGGGAAAACCCCACACACTGCATTTCCCTTGGACACACTTTCCTGATAAGAGGATTGGAGCTCAAGAAAAGCTCTGTCTTATCATCAGTTTGTTAAAAAAAACAAGAACAGACATCTCAGGTAATAAATTTCAGAGTGAACATTTGAAAATATTAAATGTACAGTATGCAACCAGAGTACAAGGAAAACAAAGAAACAGGAAATAATGGCATATCCAAAGGAAGAGGATAAAAATACAGAAAACACCAAGAAAGAATACCAGAATGTGGATATACTGAACAGAGCCTTTAAAAATCTTATCTTAAAAGTTTTCAAGGAGATGAAGGAAAATACAGAAAAGCAATAAAGGATATTAGGTAAACAATGAGTGCACAATATGAGAGTCTTCATAAAGAGATAGAAATTTTTGAAAGGAACTAAACAAAACTACTGGAGTTGATGACCATGGTAACTGAACAGAAAAATGCCCAGGAGGGTTTCAAGAGCAGGTTGGAACTGGCTGAAGAAAGAATTAATGAACTTGAAGACAACACATGTGAAATAAGTCAGGATGGAGAATGGAAAGAAATTTTAAAAGTGAAAACAGTCTAAGACACTTCTGGGACACCATCAAGTGCACCATTATGGGAGTCCCAGAAACAGAAGAAAGAGAAAGGGGTAGAAGGAATAGTCAAAGAAATAATGACAAGAAAATTTCCCAAATTTAGTGTCATGGTCAGTTTCATGTCAATGTCATGGTCAGTTTTGTGCGTCAACTTGGTCAAGTGGTTTGTCCGGTTGGGCAAGTGCTGGCCTGTCTGTTGCTATGAGGACATTACATAGAATTAAATCATGATCAAATTGGCTGCATCCACAGTTAATTGCATTTTAATCAGCCCAGGGGAGTGTCTTCTTCAAAGAGTGATGCTTAATCTAATCACTGGAAGCCTTGTAAGGAGGATTCAGAAGAGACAGGTTTTCTTTCTGCTTCGGCCGGCAAGCCTCTCCTGTGGAGTTCATCTGGACCCTCCATTGGAATCATCAGCTTCACAGCCTACCCTATGGATATTGGACTCTATGTTCCCACGGTTACATGAGAGTTTTATAAATTCATATGAATATTTACTGCTGATTCTGTTTCTCTAGAGAGCCCTAGTTAATACAGCTTGGTATCAGGGGTGGTTCTTAAGAAACAGAATCTTAGAAATGGGTTTTTATGATTGATTTTCTACTGACTGGACTCAAAGGCACTAAGGACTCGGAGTCCCATATTTGGAATGATACTGCCAATCCGTGGTGTAAGTTGGCAAAAGAGATAGTCAAAATATCATCACTGGATTCTTCTAATGCTTCGCATGTGTGAAGCCAGGCTCTGGGGGATGATGTTTTTGACACCTTTATGGAGTTTTGTGGAAATAGGAGGTATAGAGATGTTGGCTGGTTGTTGTTAGATACACTGTATGCATTAATGAGTGAAAAGGATCAGGTTAAGGCTTCAAATGAGAAGCTTACACGCCGCCTGGCAGATGTAAATGGTTCTAGAAGTGTCCTGAAGGAAAATCTTATTTCATGTAGCCGTAGCCTTGATATCTCTGAAAATCAGACTCAGAATCTTATTGTTAGATTAGCAACTTTACAACATAAACTGAAATTTCAATCTTGCATGGTGTCTGCCATTAAAGTGAGGGCATTGATTGGAAAGGAGTGGGACCCTGAAAAATGGGATAGTGAAATATGGATTGATAATGATGTCAGGGGCAAAGTTGAAATCCTAGGTCATGCTGAGTCTTCTCTAGATAACCCTATAATAGTCTGCTCTGAGAACATAGCCACCCTACTTCCAGCCTGCCCCCAGGAGTTGGCCACCCAACCTCCACCTGAAGGGATCAGCCCTACAGTGATTAATCCTGTTTCACAAGATGAAACTGCAAATGAATGCCCTGAACCAAATGATTGGAAGATACTTCTAACTCCTTTCATGAGTCATCCCCACCACCCCTCATTTCTTCCAAACCCATAACTAGACTAAAGTCCCAAAAGACAACAAAAGGTGAAGTACCAAGTATCTCAGGAGGTTCGTTATACTCCAGAAGAACTGTGTGAGTTTACCAATTTATATAGATAGGAATCAGGGAAATATGTGTGGCAATGGATTTCAATGGGATAATGGTGGGAGAAATATAAAGCTGGGTTGGACTGAATTTATTGCTATGGGCCCACTAAGCAGAGATTCTGCATTCAATGTTATGGCACCAGGGGTTAGAAAGGCGTTGAAAGTTTGTTTGGATGGTTGGCTGATATATGGATCAAAATGGGCCAGCATTACCTGAGGATGAAATAACAGAACTACCATGGAATAATGTAGATGAAGGTATCAGAGGCTTAGAGAGATTGGAATATTAGGGTGGATTTATCATTGAAGACCTGCTCACACACCCAGGAATGTCTGGAGGATCCACCTTTTGCCAGAACTGTGAGAAATAAATTTGTGAGACTAGTGACATCATCCCTGAAAAGCTCTATATTTGCACTTCTCTGTAGGTCAGATATTACTGGGGGAACAGCTATAACTGAGCTGAAATCCTTAAACACAATGGGGATGACCAGATCCTGAGTTGTCAGTTGCTCTCTTTGGATTTTGGCAACAACATATTCCTCATTTGGGTGTGCTACTCCAGCCCATTTATCAAGTGACCAGAAAAGCTGCTAATTTTGAGTGGGGACCTGAATAAGAGGAGGCTATGTGACAGGTCCAGTCTGCTATACAAGCTGCTCTGCCACTTGGACCATCTGATCCAGCAGATCCAATGGTCCTGGAAGTGTCAGTGGCAAATAGAGATGCTGTCTGGAGCCTTTGGCAGGCCCCTATAGGAGAATCACAATGCAGACCCTTACGATTTTGGAGCAAAGCCTTACCATCTGCTGCAGATAACTACTCTCCTTTTGAGAAACAGCTTTTGGCCTGCTACTGGGCCTTAGTAGAGACTGAACGCTTAACCATGGGCCACCAAGTTACCATGAGACCTGAGTTGCCTATCATGAGCTGGGTGTTGTCTGAACCACCAAGCCATAAAGTTGGGTGTGCACAGCAGCACTCTATTGTAAAATGGAGATGGTATATACGAGATAGAGCCAGAGCAGGTCCTGAAGGCACAAGTAAGTTACATGAGGAAGTGGCCCAAATGCCCACCATCTCCACTCCTGCCACATTACCTTCTCTTTCCCAGACCAGAGCTGTGGCTTCTTGGGGAGTACCTTACAGTGAATTGACTGAGGAAGAGAAAACCTGGGCCTGGTTTACAGATGGTTCAACACGATATGCAGGTACCACCCGAAAGTGGACAGCTGCAACACTACGACCCCTTTCTGGGGTGTCCCTGAAGGATAGTGCTGAGGAGAAATACTCCCAGTGGGCAGAACTTCGAGCAGTGCACCTGGTTGTTCATTTTGCTTGGAAGGAGAACTGGCCAGAGATGTGTTTGTATACTGACTCATGGGCTGTCGCTAATGGTTTGACTGGATGGTCAGGGACTTGGAAAGACCATAATTGGAAAATTGGTGACAAGGAGGTCTTGGGAAGAGGTGTGTGGATAGACCTTTCTGAGTGGACTAAAAACATTAAGATATTTGTGTCCCATGTGAATGAATACCAGAGGGTGATTTCATCAGAGTAAGGTTTTAATAATCAAGTGATAAAACGACCTGTTCTGTGGATACCAGTCAGCCTCTTTCCCCAGCAACTCCTGTCATTGCCCAATGTGCTCATGAACAAAGTGGTCATGGTGGTAGGGATGGAGGCTATGCGTGGTCTCAGCAACATGGACTTCCCCTCACCAAGGCTGACTTGGCTACAGCCACTGCTGAGTGCCCAGTCTGCCAGCAGCAGAGACCCACACTCAGCCCCTGATATGGCAACATTCCTCGAGGTAACCAGCTGGCTCCATGGTGGCAAGTTGATTACATTGGCCTACTCCCTTCATGGAAGGGATAGTGATTTGTTGTAACTGGAATAGACACATACTCTGGATATGGGTTTGCTTTCCTTGCACACAATGCATCTGCCAAATTACCATCTGTGGACTTACAGAATGCCTTATCCATTGTCATCATATTCCACACAGCATTTCTTCTGATGAAGGAACACACTTAACAGCAAATGAAGTGTGGGAATGGGCACATGCTCATGGAATTCTCTGGCCTTACCATGTTCCCCATTATCCAGAAACAGCTGAATTGATAGAATGGTGGAATGGCCTTTTGAAAACTCAATTATGGTGCCAACTAGGTGACAATACCTTGCAGGGCTGGGGTAATGTTCTCCAGGAAGCTGCGTATGCTCTGAGTCAGGATCCACTGTATGGTGCTGTTTCTCCCATAGCCAGGATCCATGAGTCCAGGAACCAAGGAATGGAAATGGAGTGGCACCACTCGCTATTACCCCTAGCAATCCATATGAAAATTTTTGCTTCCTGTCCCTGTGACCTTGAGCTCTGTTGGTCTACAGGTTTTATTTCTAGAAGAGGGAGTGCGTCCATCATGGGAAACAACAATGATTCCATTGAACTAGAATCTAAGGCTGCCAACTGGTCACTTTGGGCTACTCATGCCCCTGGATCAACAAGCCAAGAAGGGGATTAGTTTACTGGCTAGAGTGGTTGACCCTGACTATAAGGGGGAAATAGGACTGCACCTATACAATGGGGTTAAAGAGTTTCCCTGGAATACAGGAGATCACCTCAGGCGTGTTTTAGTACTACCATGTCCTGTGATTAAAATAAATGTAAAACTGCAACAACCCAAACCAAGCAGAACTACAAATGGCTCTGAAACTTCAGGAATGAAGGTTTGGGTCACCCCACCAGCAAAAACCACGGCCAGCTGAAGTGTTTGCTGAGGGTAAAGGGAACATGGAATGGGTAGTGGAAGAAGTAGTGATCAATATGAACTTCGACCACATGATCAGTTACATAAACGAGGACCATAATGCTGTTTTGTCCATGTTATAGTATTTAAGTTGTAAGATATCAAGTTTAAGAATGAATATTACCCAAGGACTTGCACCCTATTCTGAGGAGATTTAATGCTTTTCCAGTTGTTACATGGAATAGTTGCATATAATTAGGTGAGGAAAAAATATGTGTCCTTTATTGTTTTCTATTTAGAAATTAATTATGTTAAAGGTGATGTGTATAGCTGCCAAGTTGACAAGGGGTGGACTGTCATGGTCAGGTTCATGTGTCAACTTAGCCACGTGGTTTGTCTGGTTGGGCAAGTGCTGGTCTTTCTGTTGCTATGAGGAACATTTAGAATTAAGTCATAATCACATCAGCTGCATCCATGCTGATTGCATTTGTAATTAGCCAAAGGGAGTGTCTTCTGCAATGAGTGATGTTTAATCTAATCACAGGAAGGCTTTTAAGGAGGATTCAGAAGAGACTGTTTTTTTCCTGCTTTGGCTAGTGAGCCTGTCCTGTGGAGTTCATCCAGACCCTTCATCAGAACTGTCAGCTTCACAGCCTGCCCTATGGATTTTGGACTCTACATTCCCACAGTTACATGAGACACTTTAATAAATTTCATATCTACAGATATTTCCTGCTGTTTCTGTTTTTCTAGAGAACACTAGCTAATACACTTAGTAAAAGACATGCATACATACATACATCCAAAAGTCCAGAGAACATCAAACAAGATAAACATGAGGAAAATATACCCCCAATCATATACTGAACACACTATTAAATGCAAAGGACAAAGCACTAGTTCTGAGAACTATAAGGGAAAACTAATGTGTTACATACAAGGGATTCTCAATTAGAGTGAGTGCTGATATCTCATAGTAACCACTGAGGTAAGAAGGCTGTGAGTTTAAACACGTAAAGTGCTGGAAAAAAAAAGACAGCTGCCAACCAGGGATTTATATTCAGCAAGTCTTTCTTTCAAAAAAAGGGAGAGATATCTCAGATAAATAAAAGTTGAGAACATTTATCATTAGTATAACTGCCCTACAAGCAACCTAAAGGGAGCTTTTCAGATGGAATGAAAAAAACACTAGACCAGTGGTTCAAAGTGGTATAAAGAAAATAAAGATAGGTAGTGAAAGTAACTGTTTTGGTAAATATAAATGCTGGTATTATTATAGTATATTGTTTGCTATGTTAATATACATCCTACTTAAAATAGGTGCAAAAATGCAAATGCATAAAAAGTAATGATAAATCTATGGCTTTGGATATATAAGGTGCCAAGGTACAGTGGTAATAAGTACAAGAATCATTGGGGCACTTGTGTTCAGAAAATGGATTGATAAATAGACAAGATAGCTGGCTAGATGGATAGATGGAGAGTTAGATGATAGATAGATAGGTACTGGCTAGATGGATAGATGGAGAGTTAGATGATAGATAGATAGGTACTGGCTAGATGGATAGACGGAGAGTTAGATGATAGATAGATAGGTATGGCAGATGTGGCAAAATGTTGAAGTTGATGGTTGTGGTTATCTGAGGAGGTAGGGGTATGTCGGAGTTCTCTGTATTGGGTTTGTATTACTTTGTAAATGTCTTGTATGTATTTCAAACTGAAAAGATTTTTATGAATATTTCTTTATTTTATTTTACTATCATGTAATGGAAACACATAATGGTATTGCTTGTTTTATACATATGAAATATGAAACTGTCATGTTTGTATAGATGTAAAGATTTATAATTGTGGAATGTTAAAGCAAGGCTTGGGATGGTTATTGTTAATATTTTGATTATTGTTAATCAATTATTTTTAACTTACTTCTTATCACTTATGATGAAATTCAAAATGAAATAAATTAATTTCCAGGCCTAAAAAAATTAGTTGGGGGACAGAGGGGTATAGGAATAGTATATGTTCATGCTATTGAAGTTAAATTGGTATCAAACTAAATATTATTGTTATATATTTAGGACGTTAAATTTTAATTCCATGGTAACCACAAAGAAAATACATGAAAATTATATCCAGATACAAATGAGAAGGTACTTAGTATGGCACAACACTGTCAAACCAAATAAATATAAAAGTAGGCATTACCAGAAGTGTGTGTGGGGGGGGATTTATGACTTACAAAGGTAAAATAGGAAAATTGCAGAAAAGTCTTGCTATTGATAGTACTTTAAATGTAAATGGATTAAATCCTCTAGTCAAAATGCAGATATTTGCAAAATGGACAAAAAGGTGCCATGGTTAGGGACAGGTGTCAACTTGGCCAAGTTGTGGTACCTGTTCATCTGATTGGGCAAGCGCTGGCCTGTCTGTTGCAATGAGGACATTTCATAGGATTAGGTCATGATCACATCAGCTACATCCACAGCTGATTCCATTTGTAATCAGCCAAAGGGGAGTGTCTTCTGCAATTAGTGATGCTAAATGCAATCATGGGAAGCCTTTTAAGGAGGACTCAGAGGAGACAGGTTCCATTCCTGCCATGGCTGGTGAGCCTCTCCTGTGGAGTTCGTCCAGGCCATCCATTGGAGTCATCGGCTTTGCAGCCTGCCCTGTAGATTTTGGACTCTGTGTTCCTACGGTCACGTGAGACATTTCCATAAATTTTATATTTGCAAGTGTTCCCTGTTGATTCTGTTTCTCTAGAGAACCCTAACTAATACATCTTGGTACCAGGAGTGGTTCTTAAGGAACAGAATCTTAAAAATGGGTTTTTATGAATGGTTTTCTACTCTGACTGGACTCAGAGACACTAAGGACTCTGATTCCCATAATCAGAATGACAGTCCCAATCCATGGACTGAGTTGGCAAAGGAGATAGTCAAAATATCATCATTTGATTCTCCTAATGCTTCGCTTGTACGAAGCCAGACTCTGGGGGATAATGTTTTTGACACCTTTACAGAGTTTTGTAGAAATAAGAGTTATAGAGATGTTGGTTGGTTGTTGTTAGATACACTGTCTACATTAAAGGGTGAAAGGGATGGGCTTAAGGCTTCAAACAAGAAGCTTAAGTGCCGTCTGAAAGATGTAGAGGTTTCTATGAGTATCCTGAAGGAAAATTTTATTTCCTGTAGCCATAGACTTGAGATCTCTGAAAATCAGACTCAGAATCTTATTGTTAGAGCAGAAACTTTACAACATAAACTGAAATCTCAGTCTTGCATGGTGTCTGCCGTTAAAGTGAGGGCATTGATTGGAAAGGAGTGGGACCCTGAAAAATGGGATGGTGACATATGGATTGATAATGATGTTGGGGGTGAGGTTGAAACCCTAGACCATGCTGAGCCTTCTTTAGATAACCCTGTAATAGTCTGCCCTGAGGACATAGCCGCCCCACCTCCAGCCTGCCTTGAGGAATTGGCCACCCAACCTCCTCCTGAAGGGATTAGCCCTAGAGTTATTAATCCTGTTTCACCAGATGAAACTGCAAATGAAAGCCCTGAAGCAAATGGCTTGGAAGATATTTCTAATTCTTTTCATGACCCACCCCCACCACCCCTCATTTCTTCTAGACCTATAACTAGACTAAAGTCCCAACAGGCCCCTAAAGGTGAGGTACAAAGTATCACACATGAGGAGGTACGTTATACTCCAAAAGAGCTGTGTGAGTTTTCCAATTTATATAGACAGAAATCAGGGGAATATGTGTGGCAATGGATTTTAAGAGTGTGGGATAATGGTGGGAGGAATATAAGGCTGGATCAGGCTGAATTTATTGATATGGGCCCACTAAGCAGAGATTCTGCATTCAATGTTATAGCTAGAGCAGTTAGAAAAGGTGTTAACAGCTTGTTTTGGTGGTTGGTTGAAACATGGATCAAAAGGAGGCCAACATTACCTGAGGTTGAAATGCCAGAACTGCCCTGGTATAATGTAGATGAGGGGATCCAGAGGCTTAGAGAGATTGGGATGTTAGAGTGGATTTATCATGCAAAGCCTGCTCTTACACCCCAGGAATGTCCAGAGGATGCACCTTTTACCAGAACAGTGAGAAATAAGTTTGTGAGACTAGCACCATCATCCCTCAAGATCTCTGTGGTTGCACTTCTCTGTAGGTCAGATATTACTGTAGGAACTGCTGTCACTGAGCTGGAATCCTTAAACACAATGAGGATGACAGGATCCCAAGTTGGCAGAAGCCAGGTGGCAGCACTTAATCACCAAAGACAGGGTAGACGCGTCTATTATAATAGACGACAAACTCAAAGGAGGCATCAAAATTATATGACACGCAGAGATTTGTGGCATTGGCTAGTAAATCATGGGGTGCCCAGAAATACAATAGAAGGGCAGCCTACTAAATTCTTGTTGGAGCTATATAAAAAAAAGAGTTCTAGGTCAAGGGAACAGAAGTCTAACCTGAATTACAAAAACACAGAGTCACGGCCCCTTAACCAATTTCCAGACTTGAAACAGTTTACAGACCCTGAGCCCCTTGAATGAAGGGGAGGCCAGGTCCCTATGGGGGGGAAACTTGTTACACTGCCACACATTTATACTGTTAACCTTCCTCTAAGTCTTCCCCAAGGAGACCGACGGCCTTTTACCAGGGTAATTGTGCATTGGGGAAAAGGAAATGATCAGATATTTCGGGGATTATTACACACTGGTTCAGAAGTGACATTAATTCCAGGGGACCCAAAACGTCACTCTGGACCACCAGTCAGAGTGGGGGCTTATGGAGGCCAGGTGATCAATGGAGTTTTAGCTCAGGTCCGTCTCACAGTGGGTCCAGTGGGCCCCCGGACCCATCCTGTAGTTATTTCCCCAGTTCCGGAATGTATAATTGGCATAGACATACTGAGCAATTGGCAGAATCCCCACGTTGGTTCTCTAACTCGGGCAGTGAGGGCTATTATGGTGGGAAAGGCCAAGTGGAAGCCACTAGAACTGCCCCTACCAAGCAAAATAGTAAATCAAAAGCAATACCATATTCCTGGAGGGATTGCAGAGATTATTGCCACTCTTAAGGACTTGAAAGATGCAGGGGTGGTGATTCCCACCACATCCCTGTTCAACTCTCCTATTTGGCCTGTGCAGAAAACAGATGGGTCTTGGAGAATGACAGTGGATTATCGTAAACTCAACCAGGTGGTAACTCCAATTGCAGCTGCTGTTCCAGATGTAATATCATTGCTTGAGCAAATCAATACATCCCCTGGTACCTGGTATGCAGCTATTGATCTGGCAAATGCTTTTTTCTCAATAGCTATTAGTAAGGACCACCAGAAACAGTTTGCTTTCAGCTGGCAAGGTCAGCAATATACTTTCACTGTCCTACCTCAGGGGTATATCAACTCTCCAGCCCTATGTCATAATCTTGTTCGCAGAGACCTTGATCATTTCTCCCTCCCACAAGACATCACACTGGTCCATTATATTGATGATATCATGTTGATTGGACCTAGTGAGCAAGAAGTAGCAACTACTCTAGATTTACTGGTAAGGCATTTGCGTGTCAGAGGATGGGAGATAAATCCAACAAAAATACAGGGGCCTTCCACCTCAGTAAAATTTCTAGGTGTCCAGTGGTGTGCGGCATGTCGAGATATCCCTTCTAAGGTGAAGGATAAATTGCTGCATCTGGCCCCTCCCACAACCAAAAAAGACGCACAACGCCTAGTTGGTCTTTTTGGATTTTGGTGACAACATATTCCTCATTTGGGTGTGCTACTCTGGCCCATTTATTGAGTGACCAGAAAAGCTGCTAATTTTGAGTGGGGACCTGAACAAGAGGAGGCTATGTGACAGGTCCAGTCTGCTATACAAGCTGCTCTGCCACTTGGGCCATATGATCCAGCAGATCCAATGGTGCTGGAAGTGTCAGTGGCAAATAGAGATGCTGTCTGGAGCCTTTGGCAGGCCCCTATAGGAGAATCACAATGCAGACCCTTAGGATTTTGGAGCAAAGCCTTACCATCTGCTGCAGATAACCACCCTCCTTCTGAGAAACAGCTTTTGGCCTGCTACTGGGCTTTAGTAGAGACTGAACGCTTAACCATGGGCCACCAAGTTACCATGAGACCTGAGTTGCCTATCATGAGCTTGGTGTTGTCTGACCCACCAAGCCATAAAGTTGGGCGTGCACAGCAGCACTCTATTGTAAAGTGGAAATGGTATATACGAGATAGAGCCAGAGCAGGTCCTGAAGGCACAAGTAAGTTACATGAAGAAGTGGCACACATGCCCATGGTTTCCACTCCTGCTGCCACATTACCTTCTCTTTCCCAGACCAGAGCTATGGCCTCTTGGGGAGTTCCTTACAGTGAATTGACTGAGGAAGAGAAAACTCGGGCCTGGTTTACAGATGGTTCAGCACGATATGCAGGTACCACCCGAAAGTGGACAGCTGCAGCATTACAACCCCTTTCTGGGGTGTCCTTGAAGGACAGTGGTGAGGGGAAATCCTCCCAGTGGGCAGAACTTCGAGCAGTGCACCTGGTTGTTCATTTTGCTTGGAAGGAAAACTGGCCAGAGGTGCATTTGTATACTGACTCATGGGCTGTTGCTAATGGTTTGGTTGGATGGTCAGGGACTTGGAAAGACCATAATTGGAAAATTGGTGACAAAGAGGTCTGGGGAAGAAGTATGTGGATAGACCTTTCTGAGTGGGCTAAAAACATGAAGATATTTGTGTCCCATGTGAATGCACACCAGAGGGTGACTTCAGCAGAGGAAGATTTTAATAATCAAGTGGATAAGATGACCCGTTCTATGGATACCACTCAGCCTGTTTCCCCAGCAACTCCTGTTATTGCCCAATGGGCTCATGAACAAAGTGGTCATGGTGGTAGTGATGGAGGCTATGCATGGGCTCAGCAACATGGACTTCCACTCACCAAGGCTGACCTGGCTACAGCCACTGCTGAGTGCCCAATCTGCCACCAGCAGAGACCCACACTCAGCCCCCGATATGGCACCATTCCCCGAGGTGACCAGCCAGCTACATGGTGGCAGGTTGATTACATTGGACCACTCCCTTCATGGAAGGGGCAGCGATTTGTTCTAACTGGAATAGACATACTCTGGATATGGGTTTGCTTTCCTTACACACAATGCTTCTGCCAAAACTACTATCCGTGGGCTTACAGAATGCCTTATCCATCGTCATGGTATTCCACATAGCATTGCTTCGGATCAAGGAACACACTTCACAGCAAATGAAGTGCGGGAATGGGCACATGCTCATGGAATTCTCTGGTCTTACCATGTTCCCCATCACCCAGAAGCAGCTGGATTGATAGAACGGTGGAATGGCCTTTTGAAAACTCAATTACGGTGCCAACTAGGTGGCAAAAACTTGAAAGGCTGGGGTAATGTTCTCCAGGAAGCTGTGTATGTTCTGAATCAGCGTCCGCTGTATGGTGCTGTTTCTCCCATAACCAGGATCCATGGGTCCAGGAACCAAGGGGTGGAAATGGGTGTGGTGCCACTCACTGTTACTCCTAGTGATCCACTAGGAAAATTTTTGCTTCCTGTCCCTGCTACCCTAAGTTCTGCTGGTCTACAGGTTTTAGTTCCAAAACGAGGTGTGCTTTCTCCAGGAGAAACAACAGTGATACCACTGAACTGGAAGTTAAGATTGCCACCTGGCCACTTTGGGCTACTTATGCCTCTGGATCAACACACCAAGAAGGGAATTACATTATTGTCTGGGGTAATTGACCCTGACTATCAGAAGGAAGTAGGACTGCAACTACATAATGGAGGTAAAGAAGAGTTTTCTTGGAATATAGGAGATCCCTTGGGGCGTCTATTAGTACTACCATGCCCTGTGATTAAAATCAATGAAAAACTGCAACAACACAATCCAGGCAGGACCACTAATGGCTCTGAGACTTCAGGAATGAAAGTTTGGGTCACCCCACCAGGCAAAGAACCACGGCCAGCTGAAGTGCTTGCTGAGGGGAATGGGAACATGGAATGGGTAGTGGAAGAAGGTAGTGATAAATATGAACTTCGACCACGTGATCAGTTACAGAAACGAGGACTGTAATACTGTTTTGTTTGTTTTATACTATTTAAGTTGTAAGATATCAAGTTTAAGAATGAATGTTGCCCAAGGATTTGCACCCTATTCTGGAGAGATTTAATGTGTTTCCAGTTATATGCAGGACAGTTGAGTATTGTCAGGTAAAAGAAAAAATGTGTGCTTATTTGTTTTCATTTGGAAATTAAGTATGGTCTAAGGTGATATATATATAGGTGCCAAGTTGACAAGGGGTGGACTGTCATGGTTAGGGACAGGTGTCAACTTGGCCAAGTTGTGGTACCTGTTCATCTGATTGGGCAAGCGCTGGCCTGTCTGTTGCAATGAGGACATTTCATAGGATTAGATCATGATCACGTCAGCTACATCCACAGCTGATTCCATTTGTAATCAGCCAAAGGGGAGTGTCTTCTGCAATTAGTGATGCTAAATGCAATCATGGGAAGCCTTTTAAGGAGGACTCAGAGGAGACAGGTTCCATTCCTGCCATGGCTGGTGAGCCTCTCCTGTGGAGTTCGTCCAGGCCATCCATTGGAGTCATCGGCTTCGCAGGCTGCCCTGTGGAGTTTGGACTCTGCGTTCCTACGGTCACGTGAGATACTTCCATAAATTTTATATTTGCAAGTGTTCCCTGTTGATTCTGTTTCTCTAGAGAACCCTACTAATCTGTTCTAGTTTGCTAGCTGCCAGAATGCAACACACCAGAGACGGATTGGCTTTTAATAAAAGGGGATTTATTTTGTTGGTTCTTCAGAGGAAAGGCAGCTAACTTTCCACTGAGGTTCTTTCTTACGTGGAAGGCACAAGATGGTCTCTGCTGGTCTTCTCTCCAAGCCCCTGGGTTCCAACAACTTTCCCCGGGGTGACTTCTTTCTGTATCTCCAAAGGCCTGGGCTGAGCTGCAAGTGCTGAGATGAGGAATGCCGAGCTGCTTAGGCTGTGCTACATTGCGTTCTCCCATTTAAGCACAAGCCAATTAAGTCAAACGTTACTCATTGCAGCAGACACACCTCCTAGTCGACTGCAGATGTAATTAGCAACAGATGAGATTCACCTACCATTGGCTCATGTCCACAGCAACAGAACTAGGTGCCTTCACCTGGCCAAGTTGACAACTGAATCTAACTACCACAAAAGGTATGACAAACTATGTGCTGTCTGCAGGAGATTCATCTTAAAGTCAAAGATATAAGTAGGATGAGGGTGAAAGAATGGGAAAAAAATATGCCATGCGAGTAGTAACCTAAAGAGAGCTGGCATGTCTATACAAATATCAGATAAAATAGATTTTAAGTAAAAAACAGTCACAATAGACAAAGGTGGCCATTATTTACTGATAAGGGGACACTTCAACAGGAAGATATAACAATTATAAATATATATGCAACTAACAGCACATGTATTCCAAAATACCTGAAGCAAATATTGACAGATTTGAAGGGAGAAATTGATGGTTTGAAATTAATATTAGGAGACTTTTTAAAATATGGAATGCTTCATGAATTTGCAATCATCCTTGTGCAGGGGCCATGCTAACCTTCTCTGTACCATTCCAATTTTAGTATATGTGTTGCCAAAGTGAGCACAATAGCAGGACACTTTAATTTACCACTCTCAGAAATGGAGAGAACATTTAGTCATAGGCTCAATAAGGAAGTAAAAGAATTGAATGATACTCTAAACTGACTAGACCTAATAGAAATATAAATTATTTCACCCAACAACAATATAATAGACAGTCTTCTCAAATACACATGGATTGTTCTCCAGGATTAGCCAAAATACTAGCAAACTAAGTCCAATGGCATATTAAAAGAATTATATACTATGACCAAGTGGGATTTACCCTTTGTAAGCAAGGTTGGGTCAACATAAGGAAAGCAATTAATATAACACAGCACATTAACAAATGAAGGGAAGAAAGATGTGTTCATCTCAATTGATGCAGAAAAGGCATCTGACAAAATCCAGCTCCCCTCATGACAAAAACACTTAGAACACTAGGAATAGAAAGAAACTACCCTAACATGATAAAGAGCACAGATGACAAACCCACAGCTAATATCCTACTTCATGGTAAAAGACTGAAAGCTTTCCCTTTAAGACAAGGAGCAAGAGAAGAATGGTTACTGTCACCGCTGCTATTCAACATAATACTTGAAGTACTTGCCACAGTGACTAGGCAAGAAAAAGAAATAAGTGACATCTAAATGGGAAAGGAAGAAGTAAAACTTTCTGTATCTGCAGAATACATGATTCTATATACAGAAAACCCTGAAAAATTCGAAACAAAACTCCTATAGCTAGTTAATTAATTCAGCAAAGTTCTCAAGTATAAGATCAACACCCAAATATCAGTAATGTTTCTACATACAAGCAATGAATAATTGGAAGAAGAAATCAAGAAAAGAATTCCATTCACAGTAACAACTAAAAGAGTCATGTATCTAGGAATCATTCTAACCAAGAATGTAAAGCACTTGTACACAAGAAACTACAAAACATTGCTAAAACTAATTAAAGAAGACCTAAATATATGGAAGGACATTCCATGTTCATGAATTGGAAAACTAATATCATTAAAATGTCAATACTACCCAAAGTATGTTATAGAGTCAATGCACTATCAATAAAATCCTAAGAACCTTCTTTGCAGAAATAGAAAGCCAATCATAAAATATATATAGAAAGGTAAGGGACAGCAAATAGCTAAACCATCTTGAGAAAACTGAAGTTGGAGGACTCACACTTAACTGATCTTAAAATTTATTGCAAAGCCACAATAATCAAAACAACATGGTACTGGTAGAAGGACAGACATATAGAACAATGGATTCAAGTTGAGAGCTCAAAAATCAATCCTCACAATTATAGCCATCTGATTTTTGAAAAGTAGTATAGACTGCTCAACTGGGAAAGAATTTTAAAATTCTCTTTAAAAATGGTGATGGGTCAATTGGATCTCCATTTGCACACGAGAAATGAAGACTCCCTACCTCAAGCCACTATATGAAAATTAATTCAAAATGGATCAACGACCCAAATATAAAGAGCTAGAACTATCATCCTCCTAGAAGAAAATGGAGAAAAGTGTCTTCAGGATCCTATGTTAGGCAACAATTTCTTAGACTTTATACCCAAAGCACAAACAACAAAAGAAAAAATAGACAAATGGGACTTCATCAAATGTGAAAAGTTTTTTTACCTTAAAGGACTTTCTCATAGAAATAAAATAGCCTACACAATGGGAAAAAATATTTGGAAATCTCATCTCTGATAAATTATTATTATCAATTTAACAACAAAAGGACAATCAAATTTCTAAAATGGGCAAAGAATTTGAATTGATAGCTCTCCAAAGAAGATATACAAATGGCTAGAAAAGGAAAATAGCATGTGTTGGAGAGAATACAGAGAAATAGAAGTACTCCTTCATTGCTGGTGTTCAAGAAGTATAAACTGAACTGAACTAATTTGGAAAAGTTTAGAAGTCAGAAAAAAATAGGGTTTTGGGATATCAGTATTGGTGGAATGTTACTGTGAAAGTAAGTGATACTACTGATTGGTTCACCTGAATGCCATTAAAGTGGGATGTTTTGAGTTGTATATTTGGTACTACAAAGAATTTATTATTATTATTTTTTAATTATTTTTAATGTTAGACAAAACAGAGTGTGAGGATATGGATCCAATGGAACTGCAGGTGAGGCTATACGCTTTGGTGTAGTATCACACTACCTGCTAAGTTTCATCATGTGTCCATCTTACAGTTGTGCTATTCCACTCCCTCGTGTATCCCTGACACACTAGAGATAGGTCATTCAAAGAATGTTCATAACAGCATTTTTTTGCGGTGGTAAAAACCTGGAACGCATTCAATTTTTGAATGCCAGTATATATAAACTGTGGAATATTCTCACACTGGAATTAGTATACTTCAGTGAAAATAAAAGAACTAAAATTATGCTCACCAACTTGACGAACCTCAAAAAAAAAAAAAAGTTGGGAAGAAAAAAGGTAACCACAAAATAATTCACTTGATTCTGCTTTATAAAATTAAAAACTGACAAAACTAAGCGATATACTATTTAGGGATACACACGTATTTGATTGAAACTATCAAGCAGAGCAAGGTGAGTGCCACAAACTTCAGAACTACTTTAACCATTCTGGAGAATGTAGCTCCATAACTAGACATATCATGATTTCAATGCGTGTGATAAATAAGGGTATGTTTCAGATATGCAAAGACCCAGAAATCTCGTCCCCTATGCACCCTTCTTAGGTAATGAACAGCATTAGTGATGTAAATCAAGTTAGAGAAAAACATTAGGCCCAGGGATGGATGGATTGAATCCAGGAGAAAGTTAAGAGGAACCTAATCAGAAGTCAGGTAAAGTTCTGAAACAACAGGACATTCTCAGCTGGGGGTTCTGGGAACAGCAAGGTGGGGCTGTGGGAGTGGGGAAAAACTCCAACAAAATACAAGACTTAGGAAATAATATAAAAGCTGATTCGTTGGTGATTATTACTGGTGATTTTTTTTTATGTGTGTGCTTACATACAGAGTCAGAGATAGGAAAAGGGTGAGGAAGAGAGAGTGAAATCAAACCAAAAAGAAGAAATTGTTAATTTAAGAAAAGCAAAAGTTTGAACAATTAAAAAAATGTGATCATAGCACAATACTTGGCTGTGTAATCAACAAAAGTATATCACCGTGATGGCATAAACACCAACGATTGAATGTAATTAATCAAAAGGAGGTTGAGGAGAGAGCTATAGTACTATTTAGCCTATTGGGCAGATGATATATGAAAGCAGAATTGCTAATCACTAAATAGCATATTTAGTAACAAGAAATTAATTTCCAGAAGAACCAATTAAAATTATTTCCTCTAGAGAAAATGTTTAAGAGATGAGAAAGCGTAGGATTAGCAACCACACTCTTTAATATAAGTCCTTTTGTATGTTGGAAAAACAAACTTCTGTATCTTTTGTTGATATTTATTTGAAAAAAAAATAAAAATAACAAAATTGGGCTTATTGTATATTTTTAGACTTTTACTTTTATTTTTATTCTGCAAATTCCCTCTAATTCCTATTCATCTATTTGCCCAATGAATGTTCTCTATCTTCAAAAGTTTTATAGAGACACATATACAAGTTGATCATTTTTTAAATGAAATTTATTTGGCAATGGACTGCCACTTTAGAAAGTACCTACCACTGAAGGTTTATGTCTTCATTCAGTGTTCCAAATAGAGGAAGTCAGTGTGTGTTAGAATTCCAAAGATCTTTCTGAATGAAAAATCTAAGTGAAAGGCCCTAAATGGCTACATTTACTGTTTTTATTGCCATGGTTACAGAAACAGCAACTACAGTAGGCAATTGAATTGATATGCCCTTGCAACAAGAATGACGTTCTTATTTTCCAGTTGTGCTTGGATCAGGAATTTGGCTTCACATTAGCTCAGTCTGTCCCAGGACAATGTGAAGCCAAGTTTACATTATGTACTAAATGCTCCCAAGGCTAAAACTATTTTTTTCCCCAAACATAACTCACATTTTACATGCTGGAATATAAGAGTATGGTAATAAAACTGTAAGATTATTTAAAAAATTTTTTCTTTTACTCCAAATTCTTTCCCCTACCATTAGATTTTTCCTTACTTCTTCATTGCTGCCTCTTATTCAATAAAGAAGGCAGACATACCTTAAACTGTGGAAAGAAAAGGTCAGAGATAAGAAGAACTAATCAATCCCTGGTAATTCTTTCCGTTGATTTTGTTTACATTCTTTTTAGATCTTTCATCTTGGGTCTCTCTGACTTCAAAATTAGAGGGCCATTGAACCTGCGAAAAGACCTACCATTTCCCAGTCATTGACAGTCTAGAGGCAAAGATGGTCTTGAAAGTTGACAGAAGGAACCAGAGATCTTAAGAAATATGTGATTGCCATTTCCCAACCCAAGAGTTACACACTGACTAGTCCATCTTAAAGGTATCTGTTTGCCTCCCTCTAACAGAAAAAGCTAGTTAAATTAAAATCTGTTTATAAAGCCTGCTCTGAGCTTAGAATTCAACTGCACAGATTTATCATTGTTGATTCTACCCATTAGATGTCAGTTTGACTTAGAAAATGATAACAGGAGACCAAAGTTACTGGAAACAGCATGTAGACATTCATTGCTATTATGATTAATGATCTTAGAATTTCAACTGGAATTAAATCTGTATATACGCCTGCTGAGTTATCTGATATCTTCAGGAAGGAAAATAGAACAAAATGCAAAAGGTGAAAAGTAAAGAAGAAAAATTAAAATGAAATGCATAAGAATATCCTTGACTCCCATATAGGGAAAAGAAGAGTATCAGTTTAAATGCTCTGGACTCAAGATTAGACTCATACTTCCTAGTAATGTTGGACTGAGAGGAACAGGACGTGAGATTTTGGACATACGCTGCGTCTACTATTCTGTCTGATACCTGCATGGGGAATGTCAGCATTCATCGTTGTCAAGCAGTTGTGTGCTTGTGTATCATACTCAGCATTGGAAACCAGTTCAGAAATAACACTGCTTCAAAGATCAAATTGGGACGGACTTGAAGTCCTAAATCTAGTCCTTGAAGAAGGAGGGCCAGATGGAAAGGGTGAGAGAACCACGGCCACCGCTACACTTTCTCATTAGTTCTAAAGGCACTGATCATGCTGGACATAGGTCATCAATCCAAAATCCAAAATGCTAACCACAAACCCAACGAGCCGGAGTTCTCAGTCAGTGTTCCTTTTCACATAAAAGACACCACTTTTCCCAAGCTAATGAAACTTGCAACCAGAAAGAAATCCTTAATGTTTCATTCTTCCATACTCTACATTGAATGATTCAACATTTCTTCATGCTATATGTGTTGGGAATACTGATATTCCTTCTTAGCCCATGATTATTAAAATTCAAAGAATTATCACAGTGCAAGGTTTCTAATCATGACTATGCCTGACCTTTCCAATTGATTCTTGGCCAGAAGCCAGAGCAATCTTTTTGAAAATATGATCTTATCATTGTCCTTGGTGAAACTGTACAGCAACTTCACACTGTATAAAAATAAAATCCAAAATCTTTAGAAACCCTTCACTGCCTTGTCCTCCTAGCTCTAGACTATCTCATGTCACTTTCCCTTTATCTTTTAATGCTACAAATCCTCTGACCTTCTTTCAAATCTCAAATAAGACACAGAATCTCTAGATGCTTGAATTCTTTGCATAAGGATGTCTTTGTATGAAATGCTGTATTATTTCTTTCTCTCTTTCCTATTCCTGCTAATCCTTTTGTCTCAGCTTTAAAAAAATATTGCTGCTTTAAGGAAGACTTCCTTGCCCCAGGAAGGTTTAAATTCCCTTGTTTTAACCCAATTCCTTTGCACCCAAACCTCTCCTTTCCTAACATACTTTACACTTAATCTCCACTTTGATGCCCATATAAATTCCATGAGTACAGAGTCCTTGTCAATCTTGTTTATACTTGGCGTTCTCATGTCTACCATACATCCTGGAACATATTAGAAGCTAGGAAAATACGGAATTAAATACGTCAGACTGACCAAAGACAGAGAAGTGTAACAACTGACCTTAAAATGCTCAACACTAGGTATTCTAAAGCATTGTCCCAACATTCTCACAATCCAGATTTTACCCCACCTGGTTTGCACATTAGAGTTGTTTGTGAGTACGTGTGTGGACCTGGGTTTGCATGTACAGAGGTGGACGGTGGGGAGAGGCAAGGCAAGAGTGACAATAGCAAAACAAAATTTGGAAAACATCTCTTTTTTTGGCTGGTAGTGTGGAAAGCAATGTGGGAGACAACTTGGCTTCCTTTTATCAAAGGCCCTGCCATGTTCTGAAGTCTTTTCCAGACTTCTTTGTATAGTATAGATAACCAAAACAATATATATACCAAAACAAAAAATGGTTATAAAATTCAACTAGAAATCCCCTTAAGAATAAATCATTGCATACTCTGATACTTTTCCCTTCCTTCCCTTATAGATGTGAGGATCTAGGAGAACATATTAAGCCTAATCCTTTCCTGTGGCTTAAAGAAAACATTGAGAACAAACTGCATTCACTCAGACTTGCAGTCACTCCATAATAAATGTTTCCTCTTTACCTTGTGGAAAAAAGTGATTTTCTGACTCCCTGCTGTTGGAAATGAGCTAGATTTTTTCAAAGACCACCTCATTGAGAAGTATATCCATTTAGAGGCAGCATCCTTCTAAAATTGTGTACCTAAGACTAGTATTGCCAATGAGATAATAATAAATTAAAAAGAGGCAACCTCGCATCCCTTGGGGGGTGACTCACATTGCACTATATCATGCTGGTAACTTTAAGAACTAATGTAGGGAAGGACTTTGAATAACGTGGATAACATAGGCTTTCCACACATTTTAACATGCAGCCAAACCCTGTTTTTCTATTATTTTGATTTGAAAGCCTGTTACAAGCTGTACCACTCAGAAAAAACAAACAAACAAACAAAAGAAAACATGGTGGCATTCTAGTGTAGCAGAAATAAAATGGGTTTAATCTGTCAACTTTATCAGCTTTATCCTTCAATTACCTAATGTCTCCTACCTCAGTCATCATTCATAAAATGACGATATCACACGTATTGCTTCATGCTATTGTTAGAATTAAATGAGAGCATATACCAGATTTCCTACTCAAAAAACTCCTGCTTCTCTTAACTTCAAATGTTCTGGAGAAAAACTTGTGGCAAGAGATTTTATATCCATAATATGCAAAAACATTTCGTAATGAATGTTTCTTCAAATCGGAAAATGCCAATCACTTCTACTATTTTAACATTTGTGTAAATGCTTACACTGAAATGACTTCTGCACTGAGGTAGCTTCAATGCTGGAGGCTGTGTAGCGAGTCTCTGTTGCCATGGAAACTGAGGCCATCGAAATGGCAAGAAGTACCAGGAGGACGCGCAGGGACAACCTCACTGGCCTTGCAACAAAGTTCAGGGAGATGAAGAAAGCGACTGGGTAGACAGTCACTCCGAAAGCTCCTTTGCATTCATGACACCCTCGGCATGTCTGTAAGTCACATCTGGGCTTCAGAGAATGAAAATCAGAAATTAGAGCACATGCCTTATGGATTTCCAGACAAGTCTAGATGTGGAGTTGGAAATGACTGTGCTTCATTTAGTTGTCAAAATTGTGTCTGAGCAGCAACCTGGCCTTTATTACCTCATCCCTACCCACAGCAAACATTTGTGTTTAAGTAAAGGGAAATTCAAGCTAACAGGAAAACTCTACCACTAGAGTCAACACTCACAACGTCCTCTCTGTGAGGAGTCAGATTTCAGAAAGAACAAATATGTGTTTTCTAGAGAGAAAGAAATATCTGACAGCTCTCGGGCCTTCACTCTAAGTGGAGTGCACTGAGTCAGACCAGAAATGGAAATCGTCTGCAGGAGTCTCAGTTATTCGAGGTTTCAATTAATTCCCCGTGGGCATTTTTTCCTGAATTTATGTTTAAGAAACAAGAAAGCCAAGCTATGATTTCTTGTTTAAGAAGGCAAAAAAGAAATACTAACATTTCAGGCTCTGAAATCATGCATCACTTTGTCTTGCCAATTTCCAGGACCCAAAGATCTGATTACACATGTTTCTCCATTGCTGTAAAGACTTTTAGCAAACAGCAAAGGCTGCCTGTAGATCTTTGCAATTAGTTGAGAACTTTTCTTTTCATTTGATGGTAAAGTGAGAGGAAACATGAGGCAAAAAGAAAACTTGATCACCAGATGTTGTACAAAAGCATTTCAGCAGAGCAGTGGAATACTTCAACTCCTGAAGCTAAGTCTGGTCTTTAAGGGAGAATCACAAATCAGTTAGTTTATCTGAACTACATTTCACTTTATGTATTGATTTTTTTGGATCTCAGGTGGATAATCATTTGTATATGACAAACTATCACCATTGGTCCAATATAGGTTTTTTTATTTTATGATTTATTGAGTTATTCATGTTCTTATATAGTAATTTAATAACGTAATTCATCCCTATGAACCTACCGAACAAACCAAATAGCATTACAAATAGCTTATCTCTAAGGATGCATCCATCATACTATTTCTCTACCTTACTCATTCCTCCAAAGTATACATATTCTGCATTTTGAATTTAGTATCTGTCGTGGCACTTACGTGAACTGTCCAGATCACCCATTCAGGACTAAAGCACGCATTGACCCATGTGCTAGGACTGCTGGGAACTAACAGCTTTGCCTGTATCTCCCTCTCAGAATTGTCTGAGATGTACCTCATTCAAGGTCACTTCCCTTCACAGGATGTATCCAGCCAGCGTGTGTGCAGGGCACACATGGCAGGGAAAGGGACAAATGTGAAGACTGGGGCTGTTGCCATAAGGCTGAGCAGCCCCACAGGGCAGCCCAACTCCAGAGCTCCCTGTAGGGACTACTGAGACGTGTTAAGATTGTATCATGGACTGACCTCTCCTTCTTCCTTCACTGTTTGTGTAGAAACATCTTTCCTACATATTATTTTTTAGGAAACCTAATCCATGACATTATTCCTATGTTTGTTTTTTAAAGATAGTCTTCTCATAAAATGCTTCTGAAGCAGTTGGACATTCATAGACAAACGGCCTTAATTTACTCAAAATGGATCACAAACTTAAATGGAAAATGCAAAACCATGCAGCTTTTAGAAAGTAAAACACAGGAGAAAATAGTTGACACATTAAAATATTCTCAACATTAGCCAACAGGGAAATGCATATCAGAACCACAATGAGGTGTCACTACCCACCTAAGAAAATGTCTGAAATAAGAGAAACTGACAATACCAAATGCTAGAGAGAATGCAGAGAAATTGGATGAATCGCACATAGCTAATAGGAGTGTAAAATGGTACAGTTTGGCATTGTCTTTCCAAACACGTAGTTACGATATAACCCAACAATTGCACCCTTGGGTGTTTATCTCAGAGAAAGGGAGAAACTTACATTCATGAGAAAGCCTGTCCATAAATGTTCATGGCAGATTTAATCATAATAGACAAATACTGGGGACAACCAACGTGTCCTTCAATGGAGGAGTAAACTGTGCTATATCCGCATTGTGTAATATTACTCTCACTAAAGAGGGACAAACTATTGATGGACACAACTTGAATAAACCAACAGAGAATTATGCCGAATAAAAAAGTCAATCCCAAAAGTTTACATTCTACATGATTCCATTTACGTAACATTCTTGAATCAACACAACTATGGAAATGATCAGTGGTCGTGAGTAATTAGAGATGGAAGTGGAGGGGAGTTGAGGTTATAAAAGGGCCATGCAAGGAACCCTGTGATCAAACTGTTCTATTTATTAAATGTGATGGAGGATACACAAAACTAAAGGTGATAAAATTTCATAGATCACACAAACAAATGACTACAAGGAATTTGGGGAATCTGAGTAAAATTGTAAGATGGTATCAATGTCGATATCTTGATTGTGATATTGTATTATAGTTTTCCAAGATATTCTTATTAGTGGAAGCTGCATAAAGTGTACACAAGATCTCTCTGTATTATTTCTTACATCTGTAATTGATTCTATAAACTTAAAATAAAAAATAATTAAAATACACTGTTATTTAAAAATTTTGTAGACGTAGTATACACTATATTTTGTCTTTTGGTACTTTTTTCTTTTATCAATGTTTTATTATATTAAGATTTATCCAAGGTAGTTATATTTCATTTTTCATTGCTGTTTAATATTCCAATTTGTGGCAATAGTACAATTCATGTCTGTACTCTCCTGTCAATTAGTGTTAGTGCTTTTTCCAGTTTTTGCTAGTCTGGACAATGCAATGGATGGACTTGTTCTTAGCACACATATGTAAGTGCTTCTCTAAAATATATTCCAAGCAGAATTACTAGGTCATAAGGCGTGTAAAAGTTCAACTTTTTAAGATCATGTCAAATTATTTTCCACAGTGATTGTATCAGTTTACATCTGCTCAGCAATTATCAAAGGGCTTACATTGATAAAAATCTTTTCAAAATTTGTTGTCAGACTCTTTAATTTTGGCCAATCAAAATAAATATAAAACAGTATCTCATTGCAGTCTCCATTTGTATGTGCATTATTGTCAGTGTGACTATTTGCTTATTTGATGTAAATGCTTTTTCTTTCATGAAATGTCTCATATCTATTGTCCATTTTGTTCCTGCACTCTTGTAATTGTTTTGTAAGGGCTCTTTATATATTCCTTATACACAAAGCTCATCAGGTGTGTTTCAGTTATTGTCTGGCTTATTGTTATTTATACTTTCTTTATACTAACTTTTGAGGATAAGAAGTTCTGATTTTTAGTGTCTTTTTTATTCACGCTTTTTTCTTATTCTGCTTTTATTTGTTTCATGGTTAGTAACCATAGTAAATTTTGTGTCTTGTTTAGGAAATAGTTTCCTAGGCTGTGATCAGAAATTTTCTCCCAAAAGTTTAAAAGTTTTGCCTTCCACACTTAATTTTTGATCAATTTTGAGTTGATATTATGATGTAGAAAGTAAATTTCATTTTTTTCTTGAATGGATGGCTAATATTTCCACCTTTATTTATTGAATAGCCCCTACTCTCTCCCACTGCTATACTATATGCTACTGCTCTGCCATCTGTCAACATTTCTAAATTCCATATTCACATGCATTTTCTTCCATTTTTTAATCCCTTTTTATTGGTCAATGTATTTATTTCTGTACCCATACCATAATGTATCAATTATAAGTCTTCATAATGACTCTTTATGTTTAGCTGGATAGCCCTTCTCTATTTTTATTCTTCAGAAATGTTTTAACTACTCTTGGCTCTTTTCTTTCCCTTATTAACATTAAAATGTGCTTGCCAATTTTACATAAATCAATTTGGAGCAACTTAAAATTTTTATTATATCACAGTTTCTTAACATTTGCATGGGATGGTTCCATTTATTTAGGTAAACTTGTTCATGCTACACTAAGATTTTATAATTTTCTGCATACAGACATATCTTTGGTTTGATTTAATCTTGTATACTTTTTTCGCAATTTTAATAGTGTTACTTGTAAATTATAGTATATAATTATTTTAAAGTTATGTTTAAAATGCACTTCTTCTTGTTCATTGACTTATCTAGCCACACTCTTAAATTTTTTGTTATTGTTATTGATTTTCACATCGATTGTTTTTAGTTTTCTGTATAGAAATATACAATTACTTTTTGCATATTGAATTTTTTATCCATCATCTTCAATAAACACGTCAATTCTATTAGTTTATATGTAAGTTATTTTGGATTTTCTGCATACACAATCATCTGAAAATAATGAGAGTTATATTTCTTCCTTTCCAATTCTTATACCAGTTGTTTTTTTTTTTTTCTGAAGTTGCTAGAATTTCCAAAACTATGTTGAAGGGAACTGGTAACATAGAGCAGGATTTCAAAATCTGGTTTTGACAATGCAAGATTTTCTTATTTAGGAAGATCTTTATTCTTTTAAGTTTATTTATACATACCCTTCATTAGATTATTAGATTAAGGAAACTCCCTTATATTTTTAGTTACTAAATGCATTTTTTTAAACTCTCAGATGGCTGGTGGATTTTATCAAAAATATATATTGAATCTATGTTTCTTTCTCCTTCACTGTAGTAAATGACATTTATGGATTTTCTAATAATTAACCCTCCTCATACTTGAATAGAGACCCTTTTAGTTTATATATGTTAGTGCTATGTTGGCTTTAGTTTGCTAGTAAGCTGACTGGAACATTTACCACTAAATTCAAGCGTGTAGAGGAGAAAACCGTGGGAAGATGGTGGAGTCCGAGCTCTAGGAGTCAGATCTTCCTCCTGGACAACCACTCAGCAAGCAGGAGCCATCAGGTCCCAGGGCAAGCAGAACCCGCTCAGCACCCAGGGCCAGGAGAACCCGCTCAGCATCCAGGGCCAGAACAGCCGCTCAGCACCCAGGGCCAGGAGAACCCGCTCAGCACCCAGGGCCAGGAGAACCCGCTCAGCACCCAGGGCCAGGAGAACCCGCTCAGCACCCAGGGCCAGGAGAACCCACTCAGCATCCAGGGCCAGAACAGCCGCTCAGCACCCAGGGCCAGGAGAACCCGCTCAGCACCCAGGGCCAGGAGAACCCACTCAGCACCCAGGGCCAGGAGAACCCACTCAGCACCCAGGGCCAGGAGAACCCGCTCAGCACCCAGGGCCAGGAGAACCCGCTCAGCACCCAGGGCCAGGAGAACCCGCTCAGTGCCCAGGGCCAGGAGAACCCACTCAGCACCCAGGGCCAGGAGAACCCGCTCAGCACCCAGGGCCAGGAGAACCCGCTCAGTGCCCAGGGCCAGGAGAACCCACTCAGCACCCAGGGCCAGGAGAACCCGCTCAGCGCCCAGGTGGGTTTCAGGAGCAGATTGGTGCTGACAGAAGAATCAGTGAACTCAAAGAAAACACACTTTAAATGAACTACACTGAGGACAGAAAGCAAAAATAAATGTAAAAGGCAAAATTACTTAAGACACCTCCAGACACCATCAAGGGCACCCATGTATGTATTACTGGAGTCACGGAAGACGTCAAAGAAACAATGACAGAGAACTCAAATATAGCAAAAGATACATGCATCCAAGAAACCTGGAGAATACCAAAAAAGATAAACATGGAGAAAAATACACCCCATCATATTTGATCACATAATCAAACACAAAGGACAAGGAGAGAGTTCTGAAAGCTGCAGGAGAAAAGCAAAGGAGGCACAATTAGATTAAGTTCCAATTTCTCATCAGAAACCATGTAGGCACAAAGGCAGAGCATTGAAATACGTAAACTGCTAAAAAGAAAACAATCGCTAGCCAAGTATTTTATATCTGGTGAGACTTAAGATACTCCCAGGAAATCAAAACCCAAGGGCGTTCATGACCACTAGACATGCTCTACAAGTAACGATAATGAAGTTCTTAAGACTGAAAGGAAAGGACACTAGACAGTGGTACAAAATCACATAAAGAAGTAAAGACCTCTGGTAAAGGTAACCATTTGGGATAATGCCAGTATTACTGTGTTGTATTGCTTCTTATGTAACTCCATTTCTTATTTCCTACAGGTGTTAAAATGCAAACACATAAAAAATAATGATACAAAGATATAAGTGGTAACATGCAAAAAAGGTTGGAGGACAGAGGGATATAGGAAAAGTATATGCATATGCTATCAAAGTTAAGTTGGTATCAAACCAAGTATGATTATTATATATTTAGCATGTTTAATTTTAATTTTAATCCCATGGTAACCACAAGGAAAATAGATGAAATATATATCCAGATAGAAAAGAGAAAGGATTAAATACGGCACAAATAAAAAAATTAAATGAATATAAAAGTAGGCATTAAAGGAAGAATTGAGGGATGTGAAAAGTATAAGACATAAAGAGGCTACGTAGTAAACTGGCAGAAGAAAATCCTGCATTATCAGTAATGACTTTAAATACTCTAAAAAGGCAGAGATTGGCTGAACAAATAAAAAAGCAAGACCCAACCATATGCTGTCTGCAAGAGACTCACCTTAAATTCAAAGATACAAGTAGGTTAGAAGTGAAAGGATAGAAAAAATATATAACATACAAGTATCACCAAAAAGGAGTTGGGGTAGCTATACTAACATCATATAAAAGAGACTAAGTCAAAGATAATTTTGAGGGACAAAGATGGTCATTATATACAGATGAAGTGGACAGTTTAACAAGAAGATGCACCAAACAGGAGAACACCAAAATAAATGAAGCAAATATTGTCCGACTTGTAGGGTAAAATTGACAGTGCTACATTAATAGTTGGAAACTTGAAGACAACACTTTCAATAATGGATAGAACATATAGTCAAAAGATCAATAAGGAAATACAAGAGTTGAATAATACTCTAAACCAACTAAACTTAACAGATGTGTACAGAACACTTTAACCAATCAAAACAGAATAAATGTTCTTCTCAGGTGCACATGGCTCATTTCCAGGTTGGACCACGTGTTTATTTAATGCATGCTCTGCAAAATCACAACCTTTCCAAGAAAGACAAAAAATTAAGAGTTAAATGGGCATGTAACTTCCCTTTCTCATACTGCTCTTGGTATTTTTTACTCTCTCGTGATATTTAATTTGTCTCACAGAAAGATATACTCTAATTTTCTGATTTATAAAAGATTGGAATGATCTGTTTTTTGAAAATATTGTAGATCTTTTCTATACTATGGACCTAGAGTATTTCTGTTTGTTTTGGTGGTGTGGTGGTGTGTGTATGTGTTAGAGAGAGGATTTTTAATAATTTTCCCATGGATTTAGAATTCTGGGGTGATTCTGGTTTTCTATTTCTTTGGGGGTTGCTTTAAAACAATATCTTTCTAAAAATTTGTCATTGTGTTTAATTTTCAAATGTCTTGGCATAAATTTGTTGCATAGCTACTTCCCTATTATCATTATATCTCCCTTTTCTTTAGTGATATTTATTTATTTTCCTTACAACTATTTTACTAGGATCAGAGTTCATAGAGATTAATCTGTTTTGTTACATTTTTCCCTTCAGTAAAACAACATTGGAGTTGGTTAATTCTCTCCATTATTCCTTTGTTTTCTATTTCATTGATCTTTCATCCTTCTAATTTTGGATTTATTCAACCACTTTTATTTTCCAGTGTTAACATTTAAAAGTTGTAAGTCTCCCTCAAAGCATTGATTTTGTAATTTCCACAGGTTTTGATATACCATACAATCATTTTGCGTTAGTTCTAATATTTTTTAAAATGTGCTTAAAGACATCTTCTTTCGCCATATATTGCTTAGGTATATTTTTAAATTTCCAACATCTGTGGCCTATTTATTTTTTCTTGTTCTTTTACATTCTTAATTGAACTGTATTGTCCTGAGAAAACACGGTATGCATGATACTTGTACTTTTAAATTCATTGCTACTTACTTCATGGTATAGTATATGACTTATTTTGCTAATGTGCCATATTCACTTAGGAAAAATATGTTCACTGTAATTTGAGGGCACAAAAAGTTGTATACATCCTTTAGAATATACTTTGAATTTTTACAATTTAAATTATATCTTTGCTGATTTTATTATATTCTTTACTATTTTATTATAGCTAAATAAGCTTTCTTTTGTTTCCTAGTTACCTAAGAAAGTGAGCTAGGTAGTCTGAATGTAGGAAATTTTACTCTATTCCTTATGAGGGTACAAAACAACCAAATACTTGTGTCTTGGATTATACTAGGATTATCACTTATGGCTCAAGATGTACCATAGTTTATTAAAAAGTTTACAGTAAACTTACTTTACATTAGATTTTATTAAGGCTAAATATGTGTTTGTAAGGACATGGAATGCTTAAATTCATTAGTCAAGGACCTGTGTTTGTGTATGTTTGGGAGGAGGTATAAGCAAACTAATAACATAACTAGTATAAGACCTTATCTTAGTATGCTTTCTGAAGTTTTAAATTCAAACACTGATTTTCAGTCATTTAAAAATTATTTATAAACCATCTATAATAAGCATAAGTCCCCTTTTTTGATTCCCAATAAGAGTATATTACTATGTACGTAATAGCACAACTTTCTCTATTAAAAAATAAACAAAAAAGCTTATATTATTTTGAAATCTTCAGATTTTGGCTCTTATTTTTAGAGTAAAGAATTTTCTAAATAGGAAAACTTAGGTAAGTTTATGTACTGTATTATTTTCTGCATCCTAATAAGTTTACTTCCAACTTTATAGTGTGCCTTAAGCAGTTCCCACTCATCCCTATATTTCCATGTACATTTTAAGTCAGAGAAAGATAGAAACAGAGATATAATTAAGGCCATTTAGAAAAAAGGAAACGGTGAAAAAACATATAAGTGGACAAGGACTTAATGCATTAATAAATATGGAAGTAAAATTGTCTTCTTTTCACTAAAATTGAGTTGGATAGGTTAGAAAACACTCAAAAGCCATGACGGGGACACTGCAAAATGTCATTAGCTGGTGTCATTAGGATGTGACCCTGCTGCAGGAGTTAAAGGACACTGGTACTTTTATGAATAAAAAATTTTGGCCTCTTGACCAATAATCAGAATATTATAAAGCTTTCCACTTGGCAAACTTTCAGGAAAGTCTCAACAGAAAACAAGGTCATTGCTTTCCCCCTCGACTGGATGTTTAAGGATTCAAAACCGTTTCGTTTCTGATCTTGTTTTATGTGGGGCATTTCCGTTTTCACGTGTTTAAAATGTTTTATTGAAAAAGAAACTCCATTCTTTTTTTCAGCCTAATGGAAACAGAGTGTGCAGTAGCCAGGAATAGGCGTCCAGTTTAACCTATTCTTCAAAAGTAAGTTATTTAACAAGGTTTATAGTCATTATTTTTTACATCCATTTAACTTTGACTCCAAAATACACAACCGCCTCATTTATCTTTCAAAAAGCATGGTTCTAACCATGTAACACCTCCCAGCTCCCATCTTAAAATAGTTCAGTAGCTACCCATTGATTTCGGATCCATATTAGCAGTGTTGAACCTATCTCTCAAAGCATGATCACCTCCTAACCTGGTCTGGGTTTACATTTCCAAATTTATTTCATGTTCTTTCCTTTCAGGTACTCGTTATGCTCCAGTTAGCTCAGGGGGGAATAGAGGCCCGTGGTCTTTTAGTCATACTGCTTTCTCTCCCTGGTGGACCCTTTGCCCCACTCTGCATATTCCAGTAGTAACCATCCTTTAATGTCCTGAACAGATCTCTCTTCTTTAATGAAACTGCTCTAGGCCTGTAGGCTAAAAATTCACTCTCCTTCTTCTGCATTAAGTATTAGCACATATGCTTGGAAGATAAAAACACAAATTCTATCACATTATGTACTTGCATGCTTTCAATTTCCCAGTAACAGTTTAAGATTGAGTGTGTACATGTGAGGATGCTGTTAGAATGATGAGCCCAGCATCATCCCATGTTGAGAAAGATTTAATGCAAGGAAATATGGGAAAACTAAATTTTCTCTAGGAAGATAAAGGACAATTCAAAATTATAGATGATAAAAGAATAGACTGAATCACTAAAAATCTGTCTGTGCTTATATAAATGTAGAATTAAGCCTCTAAAACAAAACTCTGGTTTGAAGCTGTTGTGTAGGTTAGAAAAGCCATGCTTTTAATCCAATTTTGTGAGGGCAGACTTACTGCGGGTAGGACCCCTTTGTTAGGTTGTTTCCCTAGATATGTGGCACTGCCCATTCAAGGTGGGTCTTAATCTGTTTATTGGTCTTTTAAGAGGGAGGCATTTTGGAGAAAACACAGAGGCTCAGAGAAAGAAAACGCTCAGGAAGATGCTAAACTAGAAGATGAAATCCAAAGTTTGTCTCAGAGAAACTAAGGGAGGACCCACAGATGCTTAGAGGGAGAGACACCCCAGAGATGCGAAGAGAAGACCCCACACAAGATAGAGAGAGAAAGCCACTGGAATCAAAAGCTGAAAGCGATGAACCCAGGAGCAAGATCCAGCCGATGCTGGCCACTCATGTTCCCACCTGACGGAGGAGTTCCCCATACCTGTGCTCTAAGGCCTTGCTTCAGTCACCGTATCTTTTTCTCGGATGCCTTCATTTGGACATTTTCAAGGCTTTAGAATTGTTAATTTGTAACCTAATAAATCCCTTTTGTAAAGGTCAGCTCACCTCTCCTATATCGCATTCTGAAAGCTTTAGCAAACTGAAATACTGTTGTTACTCCAGTCTCCAAAGGCACAAGGAGAAACTTCAAAAGGTCTATGACCCCCGGCATCCTGGGTTCCAGTTCTGACTTTAACTGAAGACTTTTACAATGTTGACAAAAGCTTTTTAATGAGGTATGTTTTCCTTCTAAATAAAATATATATATATAAAATGCGTATTTATATGCTTATTTAAGAGGCAAGCTTCACGAATTCTAAAAGTCAAGATTACACATTGATTCATCTTGTGGCTAGTATTTATCAAACTGACAGGACAGTATGTCCTCAGGTGTTCATAATTCTGGATAAGGTTTTTACAACTTAATTTTGGCACCAATGAAAACACTGGCACAATTGCTGGCAACCTATCTGCTTCTATCCTACAGTTCCTTCCCTTCACTGCTGATAACATAAAGTTTTCTGCTCCTATTAGGGCTAAAACTTTCCCAAGTGCATGACATACCATCCTGTCCATGCCCTGAATAGCTCCCCTCCTACAAATATCCTAGCTGTTCTCCAATCCGGCAGTTTCTCCCTTTCTACTTACTTATTTCCATGTGTGCATAAAAAAGATCTATTATTCTCCAGCTTATAAAATCTTATCCACCATCCAACATACTCTTGTATAAATTATTACATTTCTCAGCTTCCTTTCAAGAAAAAAACTTCAACGATAGTACTTTGTGCCTCCCTCATCTTTAATCTCCTATTCTAAGATGAATCCATTCCAAAGTCACATTTTCACTATGCTTACCCTAGGGGAAAAAACACCATTATCTTCATGTTACCCAATCAGTGAACTATTTTTCACCTTACACAAACTTTCAACAGTATACAGTGGAGTTGAAAAACTGTCCCCTATTGAAACATTTCTCTCTTTACTTCTGAGAGAGTTGTATTAGTCAAAGTTCTCTAGAGAAACAGAATCAACAGAAGATTTCAGTAAACGTAAGATTTATAAAAGTTGTCTCATGCAACCATGGGGCTGCAAGAGTCCAAAATCTGTAGGGCAGGCTGCAAGACTGGCAACTAAGATGAAGGGAGTCGATGAATTCCTTAGCAGAGACTGGCTGGTTAAAGAAGCAGTGAAAATTATCTCTTCTCCTTTAAAAGTCTTCACCAGATTGGATAAAGTCCAGCCGATTAGATTTTCTCATTTGCAGAAGACACACCCTTAATTGATCATAGATGTAATCAGCCACAGATAAAATCAACTGACTTAATGAACCTGCCTTCTGGTTTATCTACCAGCTATCTGGACATGATCACTTGGTCAAGTCGACACCTGAAACTAACCTTCAGAGTTCAACCCTGTCAACTTGGCAGATATGCTCATCATCTTAAACGTGCTTAGTCTCTGAATAGAACACAATAACAGACATATGTTTCTCCTAAAATACTCAACTGTCCTGTGTACAACTGGGAACACTAAATCTCTCCAGAATAGGGTGCAAATACTTGGGCAACATTCAATCTTAAATTTGATATCCTATAACTTAAATGCTATAACATAATCAATACAACTTATGTCATATGATAAGAAAACAAGATATTTACTTTATGAACAAATAGAAGCATGCACATAACAAAACAAGGAGGAAATATTTATACCATAACATTTCTATAACTGGTCAAGTGGTGATAGTTCATATTTATCACTACCTTCTTCCACTCCTTATTCCATGTTCCCTTTACCCTCAGGAACCACTTTTGCTGGCCATAGTTCTTTGCTTGGTGGGGTGATCTAAACCTTCACTCCTGAAGTTTCTTGGTTATTGGTAGTCCTGCCTGGACTGGGCTGTTTCAGTTTTCCATTGACTTTAATTACAGGCATGGTAATACTAAGATACACCCTAGGGGATCTCTTAAATTATGGGAAAACTCTTTTATGCTTTCACTGTGTAGTTGCAGTTTATGTTCCCTTGATAGTCAGGCTCAATCAGCCAAGCCAGTACAGTAAGATCCTTCTTTGCCTGCTAATTCAGAGTCATGAGAAGCCCAAAGTGGCTGAGTGGCAGTCTTGATTTCCAGTTCAATGGAATCATTGTTGCGTCACCTGGTAGTAGCACTCCTCCTTTGAAACAAAGACCTGTAGACCAACAGAGCTTAGGGTGTAGGGACAGGAAACAAATATTTTTCTAATGGATCACTAGGAGTGATAGTGAGTGATGCAACTCCCATTTTTCACCCTGTGATTTCTTGACCCATGAATCCTGGCTATGGGAGAAACAGCACCATAGAGTAGATACTGAATCAGAGCATACATAGCCTCCTGGAGAACACTGTCCCAGTCCTGTAATGTATTGCCACTTAGTTGGCATCATAATTGGGTCTTCAAAAGGCCATTCAACTGTTCTATCAGCTGAGATGCCTCAGGATAATTGGGATCATGGTAAGACAAGAGAATTCCATGGGCATGTGCCCATTTCACACTTTATTTGCTGTGAAGTGTTTCCTTGATCAGAAGCAATGCTGTGTAGAATACTATGAGGGTGTGTAAGGCATTCCATGAGTCCAAAGATGGTAGTTTTAGCTAAACCATTGCATGCAGGAAAGGCAAACCCATATCTGGAGTATGTATTTATTCCAGTTAGAACAAATTTCTGCCCTTCTATGATAGAAGTGGTCCGCTGTAATCAACCTGCCACTAGGTAGCAGGCTGATCACTTCAGAGAATGGTGGTATAACAAGGACTGACTATGGGACTCTGCTAATGGCAGACTGGGCACTCAGCAGTGGCCATAGTCAGGTCAGCCTTGGTGAGTGGAAGCCCATGTTGTTGAGCCCATGCATAACCTCCATCCCTACCACCATGACCACTTTGCTCATGAACCCATTGGGCAATGGCAGTAGTTGCTGGGAAAGAGGATGACTTATAGCCACAGAATGGGTCATCATTTCCACACGATCATTAAAACCTTTCTCTGCTGAACTCACTTACTGGTGAACATTCACATGGGACACAAATATCTTCATGATTTTCACCAAATCAGAAAAGTCTATTCACAGAGCTCTTTGTTGCCAATTTTCCAATCATACTCCTTCTAAGTCCCTGATCACCCAGCCAAATCATTAGCAACAGCCTAGGAGTCAGTACACTAAAACACCTCTGGTCAGTTCTCCTTCTAAGCAAAATGAGTCATTTTGCTTTTGTTTCAAACAGGTACACTGTTCAAAGTTCCACCAACTGGGAGAATTCCCTTCACCACTGTCCTTCAGGGACATCCCATAAAGGGGCTGTAGTGCTGCAGCTGTCCACTTTTGGGTTGTCCCTTCATATCATGTAGAACCATCTGTGAACCAGGCCCAAGTTTTCTCTTCCTCAGTCAAGTGAGTATAAGGAGGCCATAGCTCTGGACTGTGAAAGAGAAGGTAATGTGGCAGGAAGGGGGGACATGTGCATTTTGACAACTTCCTAACGTAATTTACTTATGCCTTCAGGACCTGCTTGAGCCCTATCTCATATACCATTTCCATTTTAGGATTGAGTGCTGGGGTGCATGCCGAATTTATGGCTTGGTGATCAGACAACACTCAGCTCATGAAGGTTAACTCAGGTCTCATGGTAACTTGGTGATTTATGGTTTAGCATTCACTTTCTACTAAGACCTAGTAGCAGGGTTTCTCAAAAGGAGAGTAGTTATCTTCAAAGAATGGTAACACTTTACTCCAAAATCCTAAAGGTCTGCATCATGATTCTCATATAAGGGTCACCCAAAGACCCCAGACAGCATCTCTGCTTACCGTTGACACTCGCAGCACCATTGGATCTGCTGGATCATATGGCCCAAGTGGCAGAACAGCTTGCACAATAGCCTGGAGCTGTCACAGTGCCTCCTCTTGTACTGGAACTAACAGATTTTCTGGTCACTCGGTAAATAAGTTGGAGTAGCACACCCAAATGAGAAATATGTTGTCTCCAAAATCTAAAGAAGTAGTAAGGAGTTGTGACTCTTTTGTGGTCACAGGAGGGGTCAGGTACAACAACTCATCCTTCATCTTAAAAGAAATACCTCAACATGCCCCACACCACTGGACACTTAGAAATTTCACTGAGGTGGTAAGCCCATCTATTTTTGTTGGATTTATCTCCCATCCCATGACATGCAAATGCCTTACCAATAAGTCTAGAGAAGTTGCTACTTTTTGCAAACTAGATCCAATCAATATGATATCATCAATACAGTCAACTAGTGTGATGTCTTGAGGGATGGAGAAATAATCAAAGTCCCGGCAGACAAGATTATGCCATAGGGCTATAGAGTTGATATTCCCCTGAGGTAGGACAATGAAGGTGTACTGTTGGCCTTGTCAGTTGAAAACAAATTGTTTCTAGTGGTCCTTACTAATAGCTACTGAGAAAAAAGTGTTTGCCAGATTCAACAGCTGCATACTAGGTACCAGGGGATATCTTGTTTTGCTCAAGCATTTATACCACATCTGGAACAAAAACTGCAATTGGGGTCACCACCTGGTTACATTTCTGATAATCCGTTGTCAACCTCCTAGACTAATCTATTTTCTGAACAAGAATAGGAGATTTGAATGGGGATGCAGTGGGTATCAGTGCCCCTGCATCCTTCAAGTTCTTAAGAGTGGCAGTAATTTCTGCAATTCCACCAGGATCTGGTATTGCTTCTGATTTACTATTTTGCTAGGTAGGGGCAGTTCTAGTGGCTTCCGCTTAGCCTTTCCTACCATTATAGCCCTCACTCCGTGAGTCAGGCTACCTATGCAGAGATTCTACCAGTTGCTGAGTATGTTGATTGCAATCATGCATTCTGGACCTGGGGATATAACCACAGGATAGGTCTGGAGAATGACTGCACTCAGTGAGAGGGACTGGAGCTAAAACTCAAATGATCACCTGTCCTTGATAAGCTCCTCATTTGAACTGGTGGACCAAAGTAACATTTTGGTGCTTCTGGAATTGATGTCATTTCTGAGCCAGTGTCTAGTAATCCACAATCTTTTCCCCAATGCAGTTACCTGGTAAAAAGTCATAGATCTCTTTGAGGAATGCTGGGAGGAAGGTTAAGAGAGTAAACTTTTTGGCAGTATAACAGGATCCTTCCACAAGAGTACATGACCTTCCCCTCATTTAAGGGGCTCTGGGTCTGTAAACTGTCTCATGTTTAGGAATTGATTAAGGAGCTGTGACTCTGTTTTTCTAATTCGAGTTAGACTTCTCTACACTTGACCTAAAACTGTTCTAATTATACAGCTCAAACAAGAATTGAGTAGACTGCCCATCTATTTTTCTTGTAGGAACCCAATGATCTACTAGCCAATGCCTTAAGTCTCTGTGAGTCAGAGTATTTTGACTGTTGCTTTGACTCTGTTGTTTATTATGGTAGCCACACAGCTTCTGCCGATTTGAGATCCTATCATCCCCATTGTGCTTAAGGATTCCAGCTCAGTGACAGCAGTTCTCACAACATCTGATCTACAGAGAAGGCCGACTACAGAGCTCTTCAGTGATGATAGAGCTAGTCTCACAAATTTAATCCTCAAAGTCCTTATATAAGGTGCGTCTTCTGGTGTATGTAGGCAGGTTTTCCATGATAAATCCACTCTCACATTCCCATCTCTCTAAACTTCTGGATCTGCTCATCTCCATATACCAGGGCAATTCTGGCATTCAAACCTCAAGTAATGTTGGCCACCTTTTGATCCATGTTTCAGTCAACCACCCAAACAAACAGTTAACATCCTTTATAACTCCTTGAACTATAACATTGAATGCAGAATCTCTGCTTAGTGTACCCATATCAATAAATTCATCCTGATCCAACTTTATATTCCTTCTACCATTATCCCACACCCTTAATATCCATCCCACACATATTTCCCTGATTTCTGTCTATATAATTGGAAAACTCAATGTAGTTCTATTGGAGTATAGTGGACCTCCTCATGGGTCTCACTTTGAACCTCACTTATTGGGACCTGTTGGGACTTTAGTCTAGTTATAGGTCTTGAAGAAAAGAGGGGTGGTGGGAGTGGGTCATATAAAGAAATAGAAGTTTCTTTCAAGCCAGTTACCTCAGGGCATTCTATTTGTGTTTCATCTGGTGGTGCATGATTACTCACTCCAGACAGAGGAGTGAGGGCTCTTTCCCCTGGGGAGGTGGTTACAGGTTTAGCAGGCACTCAGGGGTCAACCTCTTTAGGTGGAGGTTGGATGGCAGACTCCTCAGGTAGGACTAGAGGCCAGGAAGCTGTTTCCTCAAAGCAGGGTGGATGTCAGGTCAGGTAGCTCTCTTCTCAGGGCAGGCTGGAGATTGGATGCCTGTTTCCTCAGGGCAGGCTGGAGGTGGGGTGGCCATTTCCCAGGACAAACCATTACTTGTCTATCTAGCAAAGACTCAACAGAATCCTGGGTTTTTATGTCCTTATTGCCATCACTATCAACCATATGTCCCCATCCCAAGTTTCAGGAGCCCATTATTTTCTATCAAGGCCCTTACTTTAACAGACACCAGGCAACATCAAATTTACTTTGTGTTGTAAATTTGCTGCTCACACAATGAGACTCTGGGTCTAGTTTTCAGAGATCTGAAGTCTGCAACCATAGGAAATAAGATACTTTCAGGGCACACACAGAAAGTTTTACATCTTTCATATGGCATTTGAAAGATGTAAAATTTGAAGTCTTTTGGTCAACACAGTCTTTCATAACTGTATCCAGCATATCTAAGAACAATCAGCTAATATCATTATACTTCTTAACTCCACAAAATTCTGTTAAGGTGTAAAAAACCCTCTCACCCAGATTCTTGTCTAAAATTAGCAGAATCAAATGGTAATATTTTGCATATCTCTACTTCCAACTCATGCCATGAACTGATCGTATCATTTGATTATTGGAAATAGAGTCATTAGTGTCTGAATCTAAAAAGAACAAGTTGTCTATTACAAAAACCTTTTTTTTTAGGTGCATGGTCCTGGAATCAAAGTAAAAACGTATTTTTAAGATTCTGGTTCTCTAGAGAACTCCAGGGTTCTAGTGGCTCTAGAGAAACAGAATCAACAGGAGATATCCATAAATATTAGATTTGTAAAAGTGTCTCACACAACTGTGGAGATGCGAGAGTTTGAAATTCTTAGGGCAAGTTGTGAGGTTGGCAACTCTGATGAAGGGTATTGAAAAACTCCATAGGAGAAGCTGGCTGGCTGAAGAAGCAGTGACAATTCTCTTTTATCCTGTAAAAGTCTTCAACCGATTGGATCAGATCCTCCTGATTGTATTTTCTCATTTGCAAAAGACACACCCTTAGTTGATCATAGATATAATCAGTCACAGATGCAATCAACTGACTGATGATTTAATAATCAGCCTTCTGGTTTATCAGCCAGCCACAAAATATCTTTGCAAGTAATGATTAGGCACTGGCCTGACCAGACAACTGGGCAACATCACCTGGGAAAGTTGACACTGGACCCTAACCATCACAACTCTCCTGGCTATCTCTTACACTAAAGGTCTCCTTTCTTAGGTTCCTTTCCTAGCTTCTCCTAATCTCTATGACTTTATATTTGGGTATTCTCTATAGCTAGTTTACCTTATCTTCTCTTATCTCCTCTTCTTTCTTCCATTTTCTTGATCTCTCTTCCGTCTTCCTCTGCTGTCCTAGCCTCCCCTCTCCTCCTGTTCTCTCTTGTCCTTTCTTCTCATCACTATCTTCTCCACACTTGCTCTGAAGTTCATTTAATTGAGTCTCATTTCTTTAACAATCATCTATACATCATTAATGCCTAAGTATATATCTTTTTCCTTTTTTAGATGCCTTAAAAAACAAAATTCAAAGGGGGCGACTTCTAAGTGTCTGGAGTATCTCTGGGCCCTCAGCCTAGTCTCCAGTGGTGGCAGTTCACAGGGGAGAGAATCAGGCAGTCAGGAAGTAAAGCCCCCTGCCTCAAGCTCTCAATCCCTTGGCTGAGCTGAGCTGCTATCCAGGATGCTGGCCTGGGTTTTATCCAGTCAGCTGCTTCAGCCAAAAAATAAGATTCCTTGCTTTTTGCTATGAAATGGGAGGGAACTGTCCTAGTTAGGAAATGTGGTAGCACTGGTAACTCAGAGCAAGCATTTTTGCCTCTCTGAGAGTGGCAGGGGATGGTGCCTGGTTGATAATCGCAACCAGATCTAAGTGACCCCAAATCTTTCCTGCTCTGACCATCAATTTGCTTCTTGCGTATTAATTCTGAAAGCTGTACTTCCAGCACCTTAGTGCAAGGAAGGGCCTAGATACCATCAAGCTTTTATTTGCCGAGGTCTCAGAGTGAACTTTCAAAGTAAAACCTCGATTCAGTTCCACATATGTGATTCATATTAGGTTTAACAACATGAAATTGTCAGTAATCAACTGTTTTTAATTTAAAAAGATGGCAGTTTTATATGACTCAACACATACATCTATGTAGCCCATTTTATGTGTCCACCACGGTCCTTGAGTCTGTGAGTATGGTAGGGTGGACGGCACAGAGATAAGGTAGCCACCTCGATTCTATTCCTCTCCTGCTTCAGACCCACTAGTGAGTCTACCCCTAGAATAGCATCTATATTCTTTATCAGTGCCAATAAGGCCCCCCAGATTTTGTCCCCAAGTGCCTTTCTGTTCTTATATCCCATCACCTTACCCCTAGAATGCTATGCTCTCACTTTGCATGGGTGGCTGCTTCACTTTATCCAGTTATCTCCTCAATGAGGATTGCCCTCATCACCCAGTGTAAAGTTGCAATCCCTCACCCTCTTCATACTCCATTCCCGTTTGGTGCTCTGTATTTATCTTGCTTATTCTGGTCATGGGAATACAAGTGTCAAAAGAGCAGTGACTGTATTAATATTTTCTCTGATATACCACCCATGCCTGGAACAGTGTCCAGTGCATAAGACATATTTGCTGAATGCATAAATGAGTTGTGCTTGGGGATTTTGATATTTCTCAAAATGGGATCTATTGTTTCCTAGAACCTACTGAACCCAGGGATCCATTGATCAGAGAGGCCCACAGACATATTCTTAAGGTTTATGAGTTCCAACTTTGATAAAAATTATTTTAGCTCATGGGGATCTAATGGTATTTATAAGTTGGCATTGTATGTTTGAGTTTTAGGCAGTTCAATTTAACCATAGTGTGACAATGTCCTAAGAGGGAAGAAAAGCTGCCAGGTTAGTGCAAATTTTCAGGAAATGTAATAGCCTGAACTAAGTCTGTGGCATAAAGCATCATAAAGAGAGAAGAATGAATTTAAGACATATTTAGGCAAAAGCACCAAGATTTGAGGACCAGTCTTACTCAAGAACTATTCTTTTACTTTGGAGATTTTCGTTCATTCATTTTTTTCTACAAATGGCACCCACTAATCCCTCACTCTGCTACCAATGACAGTGTGAAGCCAAATGTGGACAACTGTGCAGAATACAAAAAATGGTAGCAACGATCATCAGGGAACAAGCAACACCAGAATCAGTTCATTTTTAATTAAGAGAAAAGGCCTCAACAACTGAAGTTCTCTAATTCTACTTCAAGCCTCATTTCCATTAATAAACATAAACTGCGTTAATAAACTGTTTTTATAACCGCATCCTTTTTTGGTTGCCCTAAAAGCCACATCTGCAGATTGAATAAAATTTGGTGAATACCAAACTTTTTTTTTTAATTTGGAATCACAATTATTATAACTATACAGGATGAACCAATGGTTTTATCCATAAAAATAAAATAAAATCACTCTCTATCAGTTTTCCTTTCCCTATCTCATCATGCAAATTATTAGTAGAGATGATACCAAATATTGAAGATATGTTCACAATCAGTTACATTAAATTATAATTACCAGAACATATACAAAATGTAGTATGTAAAACCTTAAGTGGAATTTCTCAAATAAGCTCATCATTTATAGCAGCTAAAGCTTGGTTTGGATTTTAACCTAAATTGAAGGATATGTTTGAAATTTTCTGACTTAATAAATTGTCCAAATAAAGTGAACAAATTGTCCAATTAGAGTGAAACCCCTGTGGCACCTTGAGAGATAGGCCATCATGAACTTAAAAGACATTATTTTGAATAAATAAGCTAGGCCCAAAAGGGCATATTTGTTTGAGCTCACTTATATTAATACCTAGAATATGCAAATTCATAGAGATAGAAAGTAGATTAGAGCCCACCGGGGGCCAGGGTGGGGAAAGATGAGCAGTTATTGTTTGATGTGTCTGGAGTTTCCAATAACGTAATGAAAAAGTTTTGACAATGGCCAGTGGTGCTGTAGCATAACATTGTGAATATACTATATAGCTAAAATCACAGAATATTATATTGAAAGCAGTTAAATGGGAAATTTTATGTTGTAAATTTGTTTCAGTAATAAAAACTAAAAAAAAAAAATGGACCAACATGTTACCGAGACAGAAACTGATATACAATAGTTAGAGCACATTGTCAATCAGGAGAAATAGACACCACTCAGAAGCCAACAGAAGAAAGTGCTAAAAAGAAGTTAGCTCAAAACACAACCCTCATTTAATTCCCCTCCTCTAGAATATGGGCTAGACGTATTGACTTGCTGCTAACAAGTAGACTATAGAAAGCGAAAAATTATTTTATATTGGAGAAACCTGGCAGACACCACTTTAAGGAAGTGATAAATGTTATTATCACCAGTAATAATTAGGCTGATTTCATGTACCCCTTGAAATGATGCAATGAGAAGGACTTCACGTCTGTGAAAGTCTTCCAAAAGAGCATAGCCTCCATCTAATCATGAGAAAACATTAAATAAACCTAACTTGAAGGCCATTGTGTAAAAGACCTTAACAGTACTCCTCAGAAGTGTCATGGTCATGAGAAACAAGAGAAATCAGTGTCAATGTCACAGATTGGAGGAGACTCAGGAGACATGATGACTAAATGCAACATGTTACCCTGAATTTGATCGTGGAACAGGAAAAAGACACTTGAGGAAAACTGGTGAAATCCATATAAAATATGTAGTTTAATGGTGTGCACCAATGTTTGATAAATGATTTATTCTGAGAAATGTAACATGGTTGTGCAAAATGTAAACAGTAGGCAGGGAATATAGGTGAAGGAATTCTTCGTACTATACTACAACTCTTTGGTCAGCATAAATTTATATCAAAACAAAAAAAAAATTAAATATATGAGACCTAACTTGAGCATGACATGAGTAGGACTTCTTAATTCTGAGTGTAGATTATCAGTTGAGCTGTTTTTCTAGTGGATAATTTGATGTAGTGTGTGCCTGGTTAACAAACTAAAGGAACTTATTTATTTAAAATGTGTTTAGTGGTTTTCCCAGGCAACTAATGCAACTAGTTTTGATGTATTTCTTTTCATATGCTAGTGAATTTGTATCTTCCTCTTTTCATTGAACACATTGAAAATGTTTTCCATGTCATTAAATGTTCATAGAAAAATACCATTATGATGGCAGAAAATATTCTACTCTTGATTATACCCCAAGTTATTTGATTCTATTTGCTTTTATATGTATCCAGGTTATTTCAATCTTTGCTTCTATTGGGAATTAGATGAAGTTTATTCTTTGCTAGGGTTTATTGAGAGGCAATGGCTTCAGCAGAGAAGTGATAGTGCAGTCTCAGACACAGGAGTTTCAAGGAATCCTAAATGTCAGCAAAGTCATGTTCACAGACACGAGACTGTCACTGTTGTGGCCATTCAAACTTTATAAACCAGTTCCATCAAATGCAGAAAGTCTCACGGGATAGGAAAGAGTACATATCTACAGAAGGAGTGGAGCAAGGGAAAGAAAGCACTACTAATGAGTCATGGTGTGAAACGCGACATCTGCAAAGGATATTTATAACTAAGATGTGATTTTAAAAATAGCTATCACTTATCTAGCTCTTCAGTGGTTTTTCACACATCATTTAGTTTCCCCACACCAAACAGATGTCAAATGTTTTATTCATGAATATGCAAAAATAGATTTATATTTACAACAATACTGAAAAACATCTATAACAGTCAATCAATAAGATACGAGACAGATTTCCATTAATCACAGAGCTGAACAAGCTAGATTGAGAAGTATAAAATTACACATTCTTTTCCTCTGACACAATACTATTAGAGAAAGGAAAAAGTAGGCAGAATATTCTTTACAGAATGATTCCGCATTTAATCTAGAAAAATAAGAAGGTAGGAATAGCTAAGCCATGTTTGATAAAAAAAATCTGGGGTAAGGTAATTAAAAGAATATACCTATGAATTTAATGATATGAAAGAGTACATTTTCAAATCAGTGGTAGAATATTATTCAGTAAGCACTAGTCCAACTGGTTAGTTATTAGTGCAAAAAAAATCCATTATTATCATATCATATACTTTACAACCAAATAAATTCTGGAGTGATCAAAGCAGTAAATGGTCAAAAACTAGTTAATCTATAAAACAACAAGAAAACCAGTTCTTCACAAATTCTGCCACAAAGTAGAAGAGAAGGGATGTTTCTCAACTCATTCAATTAGGTGAGTGTTACCATGGTAACAAGACCAGAAAAAGAGCACAAGAAAACTACAGACGAATATCACATATGAATATAAAATGCAAAGATCCTCAATAAAATAATGGTATATAGAACTCAGCAATTTATAAGACGGATCACATATAAAGAGCAGTAGAATTTATCCCAACAGGGCAAAGTTGGCTTGACATCTGAAAATCACCTAATGTAATACACCACATTAATAGAATAATCATGTTTATCTTAATAGACACAGAAAAAGTATTTGACAAAATTCAACACCCCTTCATAATAGAACTCTCAATCAGCGAGATATAGAAAGTAATTTCCTTAGCCTGGTGAAAGAAATCTACCAAAAAACTCACAAATAATATCACACTTAATGGTGAAAGTGCTTTTCCCCTAAAATGAAGAATAAGTGTTCTCACGTCTTCTATTCAAAATTATACTGGAAATTTTAGCCAGAACAATTAAGAAAATGAAATTAAAGCCATCTGTGTTGAAAAGGAAGAAATAATTTTTTCCATTTGCAAATGACATGATCTTGCATATAGAAAATGATAAGAATTTCACTAGAAAACAATATTCAAACCAATAAACAAGTTCAGAAAAGTTGCAGGATACAAGGTCGCTATGCAAAAAACAATTTTATTTCCGCACAGTAACAATGAACAGACTGAAATGAAATTAAAAAAAAAAATCCCTTTATAATAGCATCAAAATGAATAAAATACAGTTGTTTTCATTATTCATGGATTCTATATTTTTAAATTCACCTACTCACTAAAATTTCTAACTCCCAAATCAATACTCTCAAGTGTCCTCATGGTGGTTTGTGGACATGTTCAGAGTGGTGACAAAATTGGTTTGCCCAAAGCGCACACGCCAGCTTTGGTTTAACAAGGGGATGCTCTGCCTTCTTGTTCTGCTCCCCTATTCTAAGCAAATTCCCTTTACACCGTATATCTAATGCTATAGCTGTTACACTTGGTGTTTTTGTTGGTGATTTTGCTGATTGATATGTCCCACAAGAGTAGCACTGAAGTCCTATCTAGTATCTCAAAGTGCAAGGTTGTGATGTGCCTTACTCAAAAAATAAGTGTGTTAGATATGCTTCCTTCAGGCCTCAGCTCTACTGCTGTTTACCATGAGTTCAATGTCGGTGAATTAATAATATATATTAAATGCATTGCCTTCAAAGAGAAACACACGAAAACAGTTATACATTGACAAGGTGAAGAAAATCTTATGATGACTAGAGGCTCACAGAAACCTAACCCTGTATTTCCTCTGTGAGCAAGGGTTTAATATCGTCATTTTTAGTGTTCATAGCCGACTGATAGAACTTGACTATCTTCTATTATGAGATCAACACCAATTCAACTGTACTTGAATTTGACAAAATAAACGCAAAACTTAAAATCTGACACTCTGAAAACTATGCTGAAATAAATTGTAAAAGACCTAGATAAATGGAAAGAAGTCTTACGTTCATGAATTAGAAGAATTAGCATTAAGATAGTGACACTCTCCCAGTTGCCCTACATATTCATTGCAATACCGATAAAAAATCCAGCAGGTTTCCTTACAGAAATTGACAAGGTGATTCTAAAATAAATTCCAAGGACCCAAAATGTCCAAAATATTCTTCCAAAAGTACAAGGTTTCCAGAATTACAGTTCCCAAATATTGAAACTTACTATGAAGTTGCAGTTATCAAGATTGTATGGTAATGGAATGCGGGTAGACCAATGGGGGAGGAGGGAACACTGAGACCCCAAAAATAAGCTCTCACATTTACAGACAACTGATTTTAAACAAGAGAGCCAAGACAAATGGGGGAAATAATAGTCTTTTCAACAAATGATGCTGGGACAAATGGATATCCATATGAAGAAGAATGAAGTTGGATTCCTATCTCATACCATCTACAAAAAATTTAACCCAAAATGGATAGTAAATCTGAATGTAAGAGCTAAAACTATAAAACCTGTAGAAGAAAATATGGGCATAAATTTTTTTGACCTTGGATTCAGTGATGGTTTCTTAGTTATGACATCAAAATCACTAGCAAGAAAATAAAGATTATGCGAACTGGACACCACCAAAGTAAAAATATTTTGTGCTTCAAAGGATATTATCCTGAAATTGTAAAGACAACTCACAGAATTGGAGAAAATATTTGTAATTAATATATCTGATTAGGGACTTGCTGCTATAATATATAAAACACTCAGCATTAAATATCAATAACACTATTAAAAATAGGCAAAGGGCTAGAATAGACACTTCTCCAAAGAAGATGTAAAATAGCCAAAAAACATATGAAAAGAAGCTCGACATCATTAACCATCAGGGAAATCCAAATGAAAAATCCCAGTGAATTTGCATGTTATGGCCTATAGTTAACAGGAATACATCAACAGTACCACAGCAATACTGGGGTAAAAAAATGGTGTTTTGGGGAGAGGGACAAGAGTTAAGGGGAGGTTCAGATTTTCTATTTGGTGAGCTGAGTTCATCTGTTATTTTTCTCTTTGGAGCAATGAAAATTGTCTAAAAGTGAGAGTCTTGGTTGTACAACTAAGTGAAAACACTATCAGAGATGGATTGTTTATTTCGGACATTATTCATGATACCTAATGGATGGAGGTGGTCAAAGGGTATGTTTACTGAGAGGAAGAAACGTGAACTATGCTGTGTACATTGTGAGGCTATAGAATGGAATAAAGTAGTGAGGCATGCAATGAAGTGCATGAACCTTAGGGATATTTTGTTGTGCAAAATAAGCTGGAAACAAAGGAACAAATAGTGTGTGGTCACTTTTAGAAAAAACTTGTAAGAAAATTGGGATCTAGATTGTAAACTAATATAGCAGTCACATTTAGTCCCAGGTTGTGTTATTTCTAGATTGTGAGATGCTATGCCATATGTGTATAACCTCATATTTCCCTGGAATTTTGGTTACCTGTGTGACACCTAAAGACTCAGAGTTGGAGTTCTGCAGCTCTAAAAATCAGCATTGCTACATAAAATAACGTTAAAGACACTCTAAAAGAGATCAGGCTTCAATTAGAGATAGAACAAAGTCGATCTGGTTGGGACTAAGGTAAATGAGAACACATGGAAAAGAAGATATTGTCTGTATTTTAGAGCTTCACCTACTATAGGAGACCAGAAGAAGAGAGGTTTATTTTGTCCAGAACCTAAATTTTCTGTAGTACACAATTTAACTCAAACTTCCTGGTTAGCCCATTTAAACAATCCAAGCACATGGAACCCATAATGGGAACGAGGGCTTGAATTCTGCATAGCTTAATGAAATACCCAGAGACATCCCAGAGTATGTTGGGCAGACAATGAAAAAGTAGTGGCAAAGTCCCTTGAGTGACAGGAGAAAACATATGGAACTACTAAGCTTTCCCACCTGGGAAACCCCTGACATTGTCTCAAATATTAAGGACTCTGAAGTAAATAGGCCAAGCCTTTGATCTTGAGGCTTGCTCTTAGGAAACCTATTTCTGTAGTGGAGAAGGAAGACTACCTAAAATTATGCCTAAGAGTTACTTCCAGAAAACCTCTTTTGTTGCTCATATGTGGCCTCTCTTTCTCTAAACCCAACCTTGCAAGTAAATTTGTTACCCTCTCCTACATGGGACATGACTCCCAGGGGTGAAAGTCTCCCTGGTGGTGTGGGACATGACTCCCAGGGATGACCTGGGTCTGGCACCTGGGATCGACAATGCCTTCCTGACCAAAAGGGGAAAAGAAATGCAACAAAATAAGATATCATTGGCTAAGAGAGTTCAAAGACAATCAAGAGACAATGCTGGAGGCTATTGTCTCCAAGATTGGAGACAGAAGCAAGATTCAGCCAGAATTACCACAGTTTGCCAAACCCAACCAACATCATTCCTATTAGCCCTAAAGAACTCCTAGCACTCTACCTGAGATTTTAGAAAAATTTTATCCACTAAGTTTTCATTCCAGAAATTTATAACCTCCAAATGTTCCTAGGCCAGATAAATCCTAAAATCCGGAAGAGTCAGCCTCTTCAAGACCATCAACTAGTTCCATCCCTCTATCTTATATCGTCAGCATCCCTTTTCAACATGAAGTTAGAATGGGCAGAGTCCAAATATCCTGAAAGTTGGGAGAAGGATTAAAGGAGGAAGAGTTATAACAGAGAAGATAAGATTTAATAAATGGAAATTTATTGATTTTTATATATATGTATATATATATTTCACAATAAAATGTAAAAAAAAGTGAAAAAGTCCTTCACAAGCTCTATCATGCCTATCATCGCAAAGATAGATAATAATAATTGTAGGCAAGGATGTGAAGAAATTATAATTCTGAATTGCGTGCAAGTCCGTCTCAGTGACGGAACTAACCCATATCCAGGAACACGGACATTTATCAACACAGGTAGAAATGGGTGCTGAGTGTTAAAAGTCATTATCTGAAACAAAAACTTAAAATATGGTAACCAAGACCGAAGGATTCATAAGAATATAAACCCCAAGGAAAAAACTCCAAAAAATAAAAAAAAATGAAATAACCAATAACCTTCAAATATAGAAACTTAATAGCAATAAGATAATTTCCAATACCACAGAGATAATGGAAATACAAATAGATATTTCTAAAATTAATTTTGAATATCTAATAATTATACACAAAGTTCAATTTTACTAAAAAGCAATATCAGTGAAAATTACTGAAGTATTTTGAAAATGTTCATAACATTTAACCCAATAATTGCTATCTGATGTAATCAGAAATCTATTTAAATTAATATTTCTAAATTCTTTCACACAATATTGTGTCTAAGAGTGAAAACTTGGAAATATCCAGTAAATTCTTCCAATGGACTCTTATAGAAATTTAAAATGAGGTTTATAAAACATCTTTATGGACATGAAAAAAACAATAAATTCTAATTGATAGGATAATTTCCCAGCTCCTCTCCACTCTCTATTCTCCTACCTCCTGCTACCATGTCCTTCATCTTGTACTTGAACCCTGCAAAGAATGCTGAAATGGATTACTCGAGTTCAAGGACATATATTGTGCTACAGTGCTAAGGCCATAGTCTACCTCTCCTTTGAAATTTTTTTCTGCTTCCTATGAACCTACCCACAGGTGTTGGGAGATGATCCCAGTATAAGAAATCTCATCTATTCCTAATATTCTACCTGTGTGGAAGAGGGATGTGACTACAACGTAATGCAATGTGAGAAAGACTCAGCATTGCCTTTTTCTTGCTTTGAAGATGGAGAAAAGGGCCTCAGGCCAAGGAATTTAGGTAGCTTCTAGGCTGAAAAATGCACAAAAATGGATTCTGTCCCCAACTCTGGAAAGGAACGAAGCCCTGCCTTTGATTTTAACCCAGTGAAACCCATTTCAAACTCCTGATCTCCAAAACTGTAAGATAATACAATTGTGTTGTTTATTCACAAATTTGTGGATATTTAAATCCATACAATTTAAATAATGTTACATCTTTTCTAAGCAAAATTTCGCTAGTGGTTTAACACACATTATCTTTGACATTTCTTTATTTATGCTTAAGATTGTTTTTTTTCCTTATGTGTTTCTATATATATTTCAACTCTTCTAGAATTGAAATGCAGAAGTTTTTTTTTTTTTGAAAAGAGAAAATATTTCTTTAGGGGAAGAAAACAACCTGTTTCTTTAGATAAATGACTGTCTTAAATATACTTGAAATACCCAGATCTGTTGACTGAACTGAAATATTAATAATATTTTTCAATAAATATTATTTCATAATGAAAATATTCCTGATCTCTATTAAGAAAAAAAGAGGTTAATAGAGTTTGGCAGTCATAAAGCATAATAATGTGAAAAATAGGATGCAAAAGGGAGCCAACAAAGGGGAGATGAAAATAAATTTTGCTTAGTCATTAGGAAACCTGTACTGTGTACGGGTTTTACCATAAATGAAAGGTGATCAAATGACAGAATCACTCTAGCTCTCAATTTCCTCCTCCATAAAATGAGAGTGAAGTGGGAGATCTTTGAAAATGCTTTCCTCCCTAATATATTATTCAAGGGTCTACTTCCCCCTTTATAAGCTAGCACTTTGAAAAATTCATTCCTTCAAATTGGCGAATAGGCATGAGAATGAGAGAATGTCATGTTCAGTGAGACAAGAATTATCTTTTTACACTGTAAAATAAGGGTAGTCACAGAGAAAAACACATACCTTATAATGACCCCCAAAACCTGCTGAAACTTTTGGACCCACTGGATTTGCAAATTGAAGACAGTCACAGAAGAGTATTTTAACCCTTGTGTAGGTCCTCTGAGTTGCTTAGGCAGTCAGCCCCAGCTACACAAAACCCAAAGCTGCAAGAACCATTGGTGTCGCCAGTAGACACTGCAGTCAGAGCTCTGAAAGCAAATAATTTCATGACTCTCACTAGCAAACATAGACAAAAGCCAGAATTAATATATTCAAATAAAATTTAACTATTACCAGAAAGTGCAGTCATCAAAGATGAACCCACTTGCACAACAGATCAGGAGTTCAGTTAGTGTTTCAATGTAAGCATTTGGAAAGTGTTCAACGTCTTTACATTTTTTCCCAAAATGATGAAAAATTTAAAAAGTAAACCAAAAAAACAAAAATTGGGGTGCGAGGGTGGTTCAGTGGTAGAATTCCCACCTGCCTTGCAAGAGACCCGGGTTCAATTCAGAGCCCATGCACTTCTCCAAAAACAAAAAACAAACAAACAAAAAAACAAAACAATTCAACAAATGGTGCTGCAATAAGAGGATACTCACATGGAAAAAAGAATGAAATGTGACCCCACCATACAGCATACAAAGTAAACGAAAACACTGTCACTGATTCATTGATAAATTGATGTAGTGATATGTATTTGAAGATATCATATGCTACATATTGGTTTTATTGTGGATTTCTTTTTAATATATGTTGCAATACAGTTTGCAATTAATAAAAATAAGAAATAAAATTATTTTAAAAGAATAAAATGAGACTGAAAGAAACTCTTGACCTAATAGGAAAAAAAAAAGAAATGATATTAGTCGGACACTGATTACGCATCAGTCACTGCTCAGATAGATGCCATCACATTAGCGTGATGTTACCCAGTAAACCGATCTGCTTCTGAACTTGTGTTTGAATCCCAGTTTGGCCATCAGATTACAGAATGACAACATAACGATGCACACAGTCTATTCACCTGCTATTTGCCAGTTATTTGATCTTGACTCACTGTTTTCTCACCTGAAAAGATTGAAACATAAATAAAATATTTGGGGGAAGATTAAACAAGCTAAAATACAGTCAAGTGCCTGGCATAATTTTGGCACTTGGAATACTCCCTCTCAGATTATTTGTGGTGAAGGATGTTTTACTTCATCCTTTATGGACTGATACTTTGCTATGTAACAACCAAAATGAATTATGAGACAATTAAGAAATGCATAATACACGCCCATGACTTTTATGAGAGTCAGTTGACATGAAGTTACTCTGTTTCTCAGTGCTTACTCTCATTTTCAGTCATTGGTTCACCAAAGACCGTTAACGAGCAGTTTGAAAATAAATCCAGCTCACGGACCAATCTGGTATAATTGTGATAAATCTCCCAGTATCCCCAAGACAAAAAGAAACTGCATTTAAAGTCTTAATGTATAAGTATGTATGAAACTTTTGACCAATGATTTAGAAAACATTTAAATGCCATTTAACATCCCTATCAAAGTGAAATACAGAGCTTGCTAGCTCTGAGAGTTCCAGAGCTAGGAAGGCATTTCTTAACATCTAGGCGACTCAGTGCATATACTTCACTTTTCCTTTAGATTTTCCTCTTCTCAAATATATAATCTGAATTTCTGCTCTTGCATTTTGGCTTGATAATATTAAACCCTTATTGAGTCCCAATATACCCAAAAATAGAATTAGAATAATAAATCATAAACTACATTTTGCTTGTATGCTGTATGGAGGGGTCGCATTTTGTTTTTCTTCCATGTGAGTATCCTATTATTTTAGTTGAATTTTTGTTTGCTTTTTGTTTGCTTGTTTGTTTTGTTTTGGGGAAGAATATGGGCTGGGAATCGAACCCAGGTCTCCGGCATGGCAGGTGAGAATTCTACACTGAACTACCCTTGCACACACACACCCATGAACTTCATTTTATAGTCAATTCAAGGGTCATCTGATGGTAACTTACCTCTTGGAATCTTGTAAATGTTATATAACTTTATAATTTACTAAGAGATCAAGATCTGTGTAATGAGAGTTATTTGTAGTGATAGATTTTTCACAGACTAGATAATCCAGTAAGTAATGCTTTTGACTGCAAATAGAAATCCATCTAAAACAGCTTATGCAAATAGGTGTTTTTAAAAAGTGAACAGTTGTTACTTCCTAGTATAATGCCTCAATGAAGGACTCAAAGATGCAAGATCTTCCTATCTTTTCTTTCCTTAGTATCTTACATCCTATCATTTGATCCTAAACAGTCTGAAAATAACTGCCACAGTTTAGGCATCCTATTACATCTCACAGGAAGAAGCAGGGAGACAGGGACGGTATTGTCCTTCAATCGTCTCTTTAATCAAGAAAGCAGAAAGTTTTTTATGAGTTCCCCAGCAGGCTTACCATTGTATCTCATTGGTGAGAATTGATCACATGGCCTCTAGTCTGTATGGTAAACTGTTAGTGTTGAGAACATTGATAAAAAGAACAAATTTTGATTTCATTGATGAACAAGGCGGGGGACACAAGGGCCTTTAAGATACTGACCATAGTCTATTAAAATGGATGTCTATATCTGCGTATTTAATTTTATTTTTATTTTAAAAATGGAGAATACACATTTCATAAAAATTTTATCTATATTATTTTCACAATATGAAAACAAAAAAATTATTTGAAAAATACCTATCAGGCAAAGACTTAAAGAAAATTTTGCATTATTATATTTACATCAAATTTTTCAATAGTAACATACATAGATACTTTCAGCACTCATTCACAATTAAACATTAATTCTTACTTCTTAACTTCATTGCTATCTTGAAACTGCTCCCTTAAAAGTGACTAGGGACTTCAAGGGAAAATGGAGATGTAGGGAGATGCATACTCAAACCTCTTCTGAAAGCAGCTGGTGACCAGGCAGAAACTGTTGGAAACAATTGTCTGGAGCTCCAAAGGGGAGTGTTGTACAGTGTGCTGGTCTGAAACTGTTGTGCATCCCAGAAAAGTCATGTTCTTTGATCCTGTTTCAATATTGCTGGGTGTGATCTTTCTTAGTAAATTGTTTCCATGGAGACATGACTCACCCAACTGCAAGTGAGACTGTTGATTAGGTGATTTCCATGGAAATGTGTCTCCACTCATTCAAGGTGGTGTTGCTTACTGAAGTCGTTTAAGAGAGATCCATTTCAAAAAAAAAAAACTTCAGAGCCGACAGAGCTGACACAGGTAGAGATGTTTGGAGATGAAGAAAGAAAATGTATGTGGGGAAGCTGTTTGAAACAAGAAGCCAAAGACCCCAGCAGATGCCAGCCACGTGCCTTCCCAGCTGACAGGTGTTCCAGACCCATTGGCCTTTCTTGAGTCAGGGTATCTTTACTTGGATGCCTGAGTTTGGACATTTTCATAGACTTAGAACCATAAACTTTCAACTTAATAGATTCCTTTTTAAAAGCCACTCCCTTTGTAGTATATTGCATTCTGGTAGCTTTAGGAAACCAAAACACACAGCATCCAGAGAAGAGTGGAAAGAAAAGGCTGGGACACTGTAAAGAACTGAAAATAAAGTGCTCAGCTACCACTGCTGGCAGCCCTCTTGAGGTCATCTACCTAAGGTCCAGTTTCTGGCTGGCTGGTGTAGATGGAGATGGTTATGGAAGCACTCTTCCAGAAGAATAGGGGAGAGGAGACAAAATCAAGTGCTGACCACAACTTTTGGTCTACAAATTGTGATCGCTGAATCCCAGTCTTGAGACAAGATTTAGCTTGCCCCAGACAGAGACCACCTAGCCATTATTTCAACCCCACTCCCAACAGGAGTGAAGGCAGTAGACGTTCAAAGACACAGGGTCCTCTTAAGGCTGTGGAGAAAAGTCTGCTGAAGAGCACCATCTGTTGGACAGGCCAGGGAAACACAGCTTCAGGGAGCTGTCAAAAAGTCTTTTTGGCATTTTTGTAGGCCCTCTCCTGAGAGCTCTTTGGAACTGGTTTGCACATCCTTCATGGGTTTGTGGATCTGTTTTGACTGAGTAAAGCAGACTCAGAAAGCCTTCTCCAGGGTGACCTTCCCCTCTGGATTTGCTCCCCAAGCAAAAGCAGCTAGAGGCAATGAAAGGAGAGTAAAAAAAAAAGTAATTAATTAATTAAAGCAAATGAAAAAATAAAAAACAATAGAAGCAAAATTAAAACAAGTAGAACAATCAAGATTCCCAGAGAAAGGAGAGAAGAAAGGAGGCTTTGCCCTGGGGATGAAACAACTGCACAACTAGTGCAGACTTAAAGACTGTGCCACATATCCAGGGCGAGAATCATATGAGGAAGAGCTGAACAAGTCTGATCAGTTAAACCTAGGCAATTCTGAAGGTCAAGAATAAGTTGAACCAAATATCAGAGAAGAGCCTTAATTCAAAGTCAACCAAAAATAAAATACTAGGTAAGAAAGAGAAACTTATCTTCAGAATAAACATATCAAGATAATCAGATGCTGACCAATAGCAAAAAATTACAAACTGTACAAAGTGACAGGAAGCTATGACTAAGTCATAGGAAAAAAAATTAAAACTTTAGCGGAGACACAGAATCTGGAACAACTAATCAAAGATGTTCAAACACATCTCCTAAATTAATTCAAGGAGATGAAGGAAAATATTCAGAAAGAGATGAAGGGTATTAAGGAGACACTGGATGAGCATAAGGAAGAATTTGAAAATGTGAAAGGAAACATAAGAGGACTTATGGGAATGAAAGAAGAGAAGAGAAGAAAATTGCACTAGAGGTAATATGACAGTAGATTTGAACAGGAAGAAGAAAGAATCAGCGATCTCAAAGAGAGCACAACTGAAATTCCATATACAGAAGAACAGATAGCATGTTAAAAATTGAGCAGGATTGGGGGGTGCAAGGGTGGTTCAGTGGTAGAATTCTCACCTGCCATGTAGGAGTCCTGGACCAGGCACTACCCCCACCCACCCCCCCAAAAACACACGAATAGACGAAAACCCAAACAAAAACAAAAAATTCAACACATGGTGCTGCAAAAAGGGGATACTCACATGGGAAAAGCGTGAAATGTGACCCCTGCCATACAGCACAAAAAGAAAAAAAATTGAGCAGGATCTCAGAGATTTGAGTCACAGCACAAAGCATACAAACAAGCATACAAGAGAAGGATACCCATTGTTATCACTGTTATTTAACACTGTGCTAGAAGCTCTAGCTAGAGTAGTAGGCGTGAGAAAAGAAATAAAAGGCATCCACATTGGAAAGGAAGAAGTAAAATTTTCATTATTTGCAAATGACATGCGCTTCTATATAGAAAAATCTACAACAAAGCTACTTGATCTAATAAATGAATTCAGCAAAGTGACAGGATACAAGATCAACACTCCAAAATAGTAATGTTTCTATACACCAGTAATGAGCAATCCGACAAGGAAATCAAGGGAAAAAATCCATTTACAATAGCAACCAAAATATTCAAATATTTATGAATAAATTTAACAAAAGATGCAAAGAACTTGTAGACAGAAGACCTCAAACACATTACTTAAAGAAATCAATAAAGACAAATAAATGGAAGGCCATTATGTGTTCATGGATCAGAAGGCTAAATATTGTGAAGATGTCAGTTCTACCCAAACTGACCTATAGGTTCAAAGCAATCCCAATCAAAATTTCAACAGCCTACTTTGCAGAAATGGAAAAGCCAATGATCAAATTTAATTGGAACAGCAAAGGGACCTGAATAGTAAAAAAGCAAAGTTGGAAAACTCACACTTCCTGACTTTAAAGCATAATATAAAGCTACAGTGGTCAAAAAAGCATGGTACCAGCATAAAGATAGAAATATTGACCATAGAATTGAATTGAGAGTTCAGAAATAGACCCTCATATCCATGGACAATTGATATTTGATAAGGCAGCCAAGTCCACTCAACTGGGAGAGAACAGTCTCTTCAACAAATGGTGTTGGAGAACTGGATATCCATATCTGAAAGAACAAAAAAGGACTCCTATTTCACAACTTACACAAAAATTAATTCAAAATAGATCAAGGGCCATAAAATTCCTAGAAGACAATGTAGGGAAGCATCTTCAAGATCTTGTGCAGGCAATGGTTTCTTAGAATTTACACCCAAAGGACAGAAAGAAGCCGATAAATAAATGGGACGTTCTCAAAATTAAAAATGCTTGTGCTTCAAAGAACTTTGTCAAGAAAGTGAAAATGCAGCCTACATAATGGGAGAAGATATTTGGAAACCACATATCTGATAAGAATTTGATATCCAGAATTTATAAAGAAATCCAACAACTCAGCAATAAAAAAGACAAACAACCCAATCTAAAAATGGGCAAAAGACATAAGAATAGACATTTTTCAAAGAAGAAATACAAATGGCTAAAAACACATGAAAAGATGTTCAACATCACTAGGTTTTAGGGAAATGCAAATCAAAATCACAATGAAATTATCATTTCACATCTACTAGAATGACCATTTTGAAAAAAACATAGCAGAAAACTTCAACTTTTAGAGAGGATGTGGAGAAACAGAAACACTCACGCACTGCTGGTGGTGATGTGAAATGTGCAGCTGCCATGAAGACGGTCTGGTGGTTCCTCAGAAAACCAGGTATAAACTTGACAGATGATCCAGCAATCCTGCTGTTAGGTCCATGCCCAGAAGAACGGAAAGCCAGTACTTGGGCAGACATTTGCATACTGATGTCTATAGTGGTATGATCCACAATTGCCAAAAGATGGAAGTACCCCAAAAGTTCATCAACCAATGAGTGGATAAACAAAATGTGGTATATACGTGTGATGGAGTATTATTCAACTGTAAGAAGGAACAGAGTCCTAATGCATGTGACAACGTGGATGAACCTTGAGGACATTATGTTGAGTGAAATAAGCCAGACATAAAAGGACAAATATTGTAATGATCTCATTGATAAGAACTAATTATAGTAAGTAAACTTATAGAGATAGAGTCTAGAACATAGGCTACCAAGGGATAAAATGGGGATTGAGAAAGAGAAACTGATGCTTAATCTGTGCAGAATTTCTCTTTAGGTTGTTATAAGTGTTTGAAATGCATAGTTGTGAGAGTAACACATTATTGTGAGTGTAATTAATAGTGCTGAATTCCGTGCGTGTGAATGTGGTTGAAAGGGAACGTTTGGATCATGTATGTTACTAGAAAAAAAGAAGTTAAAACATGGAACTGTATAACACAGCGAACCCTGTTTTTGATGATGGATTGTGGTTAATAGTAAAATTATAAGACTGTTCTTTCTTTAATTATAACAAATATATGGTGGCACTTTAAGGTGTTAGCAATAGGGTGGCATATGGGGAAAATACACCTATGTAAACTATGGACCATAGTTAATAGTAACACTTTAATATTCTTTCAATTGCAACAAAGTTACCAAACTATGCAAAGTGTCAATAACAGGGAGTATATGGGAATAATGTATTTTTTACATGACTTTTCTGTAAACCTACAACCTCTCAAATTAAAAAAATATAGAAAACAATAAGTTAAAAATAAAAAATGCTAAATGAAAGAAACCAGACCCAAAGTATTACATATTATATAATTCCATTTATATTAAATACAAACAAGTCTATAGAGACAGAATTAGATTAGTGGTTATGTAGAGTTGGAAAAGGATAGAGATATTTAAAGTCGACTGCTAAGGGGTATAGGGTCTTTATTTTTGGAGTAATGAAAAGTTTCTAAAATTGATTGTGGCGATGAATGCACAACTCTGTGATTATACCAAAAACCATCAATTGTATACTGGGTGGATTGTATGCTATGTGAATATATCTCATTAAAACTGCTTTTAGAATGTTGACTGTCATCTAGTTGCTAATTAGTTTTCTTCCAGTTCTCATTACCTTAAACCCCATTATAATATTTGATAGACTCAGTTTTTCCATGCGTAACTCGTTTTTCTAAAGGTCCTCATTGGTGAGATATCTTAATGTCAAGAAATTGAAAAAATAGGAGAGATCATCGTGAAAGCATTTCCATTAGCATCATTATTTTTAACATCACTATTATCATCAGGTCATGGGTGTAATGTGTTTAATTAAGTGCTAACGCAGCAATGGCAATTTCATCTTCATTTATAATAACAAGTATGGCTAAAGAACATGAGGCCCTATTAAAGGTGACCCATAAAATTTGCTCTTTGAATTTCCATTACTGTGTTTGGTATCTGAACCCCATGGAACTCAACATTTTTGGTCTTCTGGAACAGAGGAACTATTGTCTGCCATTCAACTTTGAACAGATAAACAAAACTGAAATGGACTGATTTGCCCTTTAACATTTTCTTCCCTGTATTCATATTTAAAAACAAACAATGTTTTGTGCTACAAGCACTAACTCAACTAGTCTTCTAGTAAGAATAGCGGTCGGTTCTTCTTACTAACATCCTGATGGTTGTAATTCAAGTGAACATAAAATTAAGCCACATTTCTACATTGCACAGGGAAAGATTTAATTGTGTCTTGCTATATGGTGCAGTCATTAAATCAATCAGTCAATCAAGCACTTGTCTAAAAGGCTAGCATAGCACAGATGCCAGCAGAACTGTAAATGGTAATTTAATTCCAAACTGAACTGAGGCTGTATTCATTTGAGTTATTCACAGTCTTGTCAGAGGCGTTTAAAGGCTAATTTTTCTGTTTATCGTGAAAGCCCTAGCTACAATCTAGGAATGCCTTACTCTCTTCTTAGAAGAATAGATTTAAATGATATTAATTTCCCCTGATGATTCAGAGTTGGTTTTTATTTAGAACTCAGCTAATGCTGAACAAGGATCCACAGAATTTTCAGTTATTCCTAAATCTATTAGTCATGATTTGCATTGTTTTACGTGGTGTTATCACTTGGAATAAACTACCCTTTTTCTTCCTTTGAAATGCCTGGGGGCACTAGTGTCTCAGCTGCCATTTGGCAGCCATTGCGTAGCCAGGAGACCCTTTCTCTTTTTTCAGATTAGTGATCAAAGGGAAGTGCCATGTACATATGAATTCACATGCAGGCGTGTTCTATAAGTGAATGAAAAGGAGCTGACGACAACGACGCTCAGAGTCACACATATGAAAATAGATTGGCTTACTTAAAGAAATCTTGACTAGTATTTGAATAAAAGATCTAGATTTACACATAGCTTTCCACCTTTTTACATACTCACCAATATTCACATGCGTTAATTAACTTTGGCAATTCACGTCTCTTCAGTCACTTGCTTTCTACTTCCTTCATTCAGACACTCAACCCTCTGCCCTGTGACCTTTTATTTTCATGTGTCTCCTTCCTACCTGGCCCTGTGTGGATTTCCTATCCGATTCTAATTTTTAGTAAACGGATGGTTTTCTTGACAGAATGCTTTTTAGTATTTCCCTGACGTTGTCACTATTGTATCCAGGGGCACTCACATGCTTGCAGGGCTAGGACACAATAGAATTCACTCTGCAGTGAGGCTGAAGGAAACTCTGGTCTGGAAGGCAAATGCAGAAGCATCAAGCAGACCAGAGCTGAGGAGGGCAGGCTTTGAGCCTGCCTGTTTATGCCAGGAGGACCGTCAGACAGAGAATGGATCAAGCAGAAGGAAAATCAGGGCGAGCTTAGTCTGTGGAGAAGCGTTAATTAACAGCTTCCTGAGCAGAAACTGGCATTCAGTGCTTGTCATCTTGGCAGATCCCACGAGTAGGACCGTAGATTAAAGCTTCAGGTTGTAGGCACCTAAGCAACAAGGGCTAAATGTGTAGAGCTCGCTCTGTACAGCCTAAGCCCACGCTTCTGGGTGGTCACTTAATGTGAACTAGTAACCCATGTAGCAAAGGGTTTCTAGGTGACTCTAGGACTACAACTCATGAGATCAACATCTCTGGTGCTTAGAAATGCCCTGGGTGCCTCTCTCAGTCTGGATACAGAGGATGCTCTCTATATTTAGTAAATATTTATTTATGACATTAACATTGATGAGTAACTTTCATGCTACTGCCAGCATCCTAGCGGTTGAAATTATTTTCTTTTTTTCAAAATTGGACAAAATATTATCATGTGAAAGAGATTTTCCACTTGCACATCCTATTCTTCTGACCCTAATTTATTTGTGTGTTTTTTTTTTTTGCCTTATGCTATATTTTGTTATAAACTTGCCAGTGTCTCCTACTAAACTGTAATCAATTTGAGATCAGAAGGCACTGACTAGGCACTTTGACTAAACAAGATTATTTTAAACACAGTCTATGCTGTAGTGGGAATTCCCAATACAAGGGAAGTACAGTGATAGAAATCTTGGGGAGTAGTACGTACAGTTCAGACAGGGATTTGGCAAAGAATAAACCCACAAGAAACAGTTTCCCCCATCTCTCAATGTGCTTCTATCTTCTTGTTTTCACCTGCTTCTTCACATTTGCTTCCAAATACTGAAATCCTGAGGATGGGTTTTGAAAACTAGATAGGATTTTAGCGAGCATACACAAAAATGGAGATGACATTGAAGGAATTTACCATGAATAAACATTTATCGTGAATAAAATGAGGACCGTGAGTGGCAAATTAGCACAGATTGCTTAGAACACGGGATCTGTAAAGAGGGTAAAGAAACATAATTTTGGCAAGATCATTTTGGAACATATTATGAGGGGGAGAGGTTAAATTCTAGAATGAGAAGTTGAAACAATTTGGCAGGCAATGAGGAGCAATTAAAGGTTTAATTATCGGGAAGTAACAAATCAGAGTTGTGCTTTAAGTTTATTTGGCAGTAATGTTTCTTTGTACACTTCTATTTATGGACCATTTATTTTTAAAAGAAGGGCATATATGCAGGTGCTGAGAGAGATAAAGTGGTTAATGTAATAACTTTCCTGCTTTTATGGGTGTGCAATTGAATAGAAACATTATGCAATGTGAAAAAATAAAAAATAGCTATGCTCAATAATATCTTAAATGCATGTAAGAAATTGAGAGGAAGAACATATTACTTCCAACCATTGGAAAGATCAATTAGGAGGCTTAAAGAAAAGGCCAAACCAGAGGAAATAAACATTTTAAAAAACCTAAGTGATTGTACTCAGAATAGAAAGTGCAGATGGAAGAGCAGCTATAAAAGTAAACCCAAGAGGCTTGACCACCATTTTGATTAACAGGATGATGGAAAGAAGAGTCAAAGTGGTAGAACGTTTTCAAGCTTAGGTAACCAAGACTCAGCCATTCATTTTTCCACTCATTAATTTGGAAAGTAGCTAAGCATTATTTTAGTTGTTAGAATAGAGTGAGAAGTACGTTAGTCCTCAGGGAACTTCCTTTCTAGTAGGGGAATGGGCCATGAACAGAAAAATAGTGTTGTATCATTGAAACTGGAAACTATTTGGAGAGGTTGTTTGTAAAAGATAATTTCATTTGCTTTACAATGTTTTTAATTTGAGAAACTGATAAGACGTGAACTTAGAGCTAAGAGCCAGGGAATGCTGATTAGCTGTCCAGTGTACAAGGTTCATGGGGACAAAGAAGCCCATCAAAGGAAAAAGTGCAAAAGGGGAAAAATGAAGTTTAGGATAAACTCTTAGCAAATACCTATATTTAGGAAATGAGACCATAAATAAGAATTACAATGGCAAAAGAAGAGGGATGAGAAATTTGAAAGCGACAGTAAATATTACAAACATCAAAGAAAAAAATATAAGACAAGCAAACAAACAAAAATCACAAGGAGTTTACATTGTAAATTCAGCAGAGAATTTACTTGACAAAGGTGCCAACCGATTATTATAATACAGTAATGAGAGGAAAAGCTGAAGAGACTGCTGCCAATTAGTTCTGATGTTATTAATAAATGAGAGGGAAGCTTATCTACTGATTTGAAGGATGCTGGGTTGGGCTTTAGAAACATGAAAAATGAAGGGAGCTTGAAATAGCTGCAATGGGGAACACCAGTAAGAGTCAACAGGGATGAATACAATACTCATCAGCCCATAAGGCCCGGTTGAAACTAGAGAGCATAAATTTGGAATGGGACAAATTTATATGATTTTATGACTTCCTCTAATATGCTTCTGCTGCCCAGTGACAGAGAAAAAGGTTTGTGTGATCCCAATTCCCCTTTCTCATCTTCTTGTCTTGCTGCTGGGTGGAGTGTGGTAATCCATCTGGTGTCAGATGAGTTACAAAGGGTTTTTCTCTTCATGGTTTGTTTTAGCTCTTTGATAAAAAGAAGCTGTGTGCCAAAGTGAAGAAAGCAAAGTCACCAAAACATAAGCCCACTCATCGGTCACTGACAGAGCCTCAGACTCTTTCAGCCCAGCTGTCGTGCTGATGAGTGGGTATAGAATTGCCAGAAACCTTAGGAGAAAAGTTCTCAGAAAGTTAAACCAAGTGGGAGTAATTCATTTTCCTAAGCATAGAGTGAAATGTCTCTTCAAGAGCAGTAAGGCGTTCACACCCAAATTTTAGAAACTGTATTGCGTGGCAGGAACCCCACGTACTTTCTGTTGCTTTTCTAACACCTCCTAGGGGAGCCTGGAAGGCTTGATACCAGTCAATGCTAGTTGATCCTTATGGATATTTCAGCTGAGGTCTGTAGATTTACCCAATGCAGAGGCATCGATTTTTAGTATGCATAGCCCTGACCCAAATCTTAGACCCTCTTACAACCCACACGCACACACACAAAAAAACAGGAAAAATGCAACCTCCAATTGTTAGGAGTAAATGAGTCAAAAATATATCCTTGTTATGATACTTTAATCAGTAAAATAGCCCAACAAAATAGGTTTTTGTTTGTTTGCTTTTAGTTTAAAGGAGTCTGTTTTGACAACACAGGGAAAAGGTGAGCATATATGCATGCAATCCATCTACTTTAAATAAAGAGCCATCTCCCATCAGAAGACTTTAGAACTACTGCAACTACTGCAGTTAATTGTGCTGAGGGCCAACTTCCTAAGTGAGGCAGTAGGGTTCAAGTTCAACTCAATTCTTTCCCAAGCAAAGTGTCTGCTGAAAGGACGCCGCGATAAAGCCAAGATAGTGCCCCTTTGTGTCCTCTGATGGGCTGAGACAGAACGGCATCAGATTGTGGACAACTTTAATGGCTGTCGCTGCTACATGAGGAGATAAAGCAGAAAGCAGCCAGTGTCTGGGCTGTTTTGAAGCAGAAGCCTGTGTTTGAAAAAGGACTATTTGTAACTGAAACCCACTGGAGTCTGACCTAAGAGCAGTCACTGAGCGTGAGTAAGGAATCCAGCGCCTGAAGCCTGTGTTATTGCTTCTGTTATCCAATATCTTGGTTCCAAGGCCTATCGGCCACTAGACTTGGAAGCATTTGTGAGAGAATAATGTTGGATATATTTATAGACCCAAAAGAGGCAAGGAAAAAGGAAAGATATGGTGTGGAGAACTCTCAGCCACTTCTTTAGAAGGGGAGGAAGTGAAGCAATCCAATAGTTTTGATGTCCCTCTACAGGCCAGGTACTTTCTAATGTATTATATCACCATAACTCTGCAGCTTAAATACATTAAGCTCATCTTTAAAAAAATAATGAAACTAAGGCTAGGTATTTACGAGCTCTGCTCAGTGTCAAATGCAAGAATTGAACTCATAACATTTATTCTTTTTTAGTAGTTCTCAAGCCTCAGTATCACCGAGAAACTTGTTAGAAATGAGGATTCTCAGATCCCCTCCCAAACCCACCGAATCAGAAATTCCAGGTGATTCCGATGCACATTAAAGTTTGAGAACCACTGAACCGATTAAAAGTCCATGCTGCCTCTCAGATCTCCTGACTATTTGAGAGTATTAAGAATTGGGATATTAAACTGGTAAGTACTGAAGACACCATGTCTTACAATAATTCGATAAACAACTTAGCCACTTACCTATTCATTAATTCATTCATTCAACAGGTATGACACTGAGAATGGATAAATAAAAATATTGAGAGAAACGGCTCGATTTTGGAGAAACAGGCCCACAGGAAACAGCTTTGTAAAAATATAAGGCGATATCCAGTAACTGCCAGAATTCTCTGAGATTTTGAATAAATTGATGATGAAATTGTCATAGGAAGATCTGGTAAATACAGGATTCTAGCAGGATATTGCAAAAATGAGGCTATAAATAGTTTGGTAGAGGGTGGGCCACGGTGGCTCAGTGGCAGAGTTCTTGCCTGCCATGCCGGAGACCCGGGTTTGGTTCCCTGTGCCTGCCTATGTAGAAGCAAAAAATAAATAAATATAAGCCTGGTAGTGTTGATGCAGTGGCGGTGGGGATTCTAGGCAGGAAAGAGCATGGAAAAACATTTTTGCTGATATCTAGAGCGATATGCCGCTTTCTTACACAAGTAAATTAGCACAATTGTTTACAGTGTTCACAGGAAGCAGCTAAGTTATATATTAAGAGAAAGAGTCTTGGCTTTGGAATGAGGAGAGCTGGGTTCTGTACTCTCACAGCTGGGTGACACATTCAGTACAGTGCTTGTTCACAAAAGTACCAAAAGAGTACAGGAAATAATCCGTAGTAGCGTTCCCCAAACTGACTTTTATGTATATGCTTGAAAATAAAAGTTCACTTTTCAAAGAAATTTTTTGAACAATGGGTTAAATTATGTTCAATGTTACAGGATCTCTCAGGGCTTTTACTATACTCAAGACATTATGAATCTGTTGGAGAAAAAATCAGTTTGTGCTGTGCCCTAAACCTACTGTTCCATGGAATGCTTTCATTTGAGGCAAACTTGTGAACATCTCCAAGACAAGCATATCAGAGGGTCCAGTCCGAACAGTGATAATTCACCTGATGATATCTGGGAACAAAATGCTCATTAATGACAATTTAATTGGATTTCAGGCAGAACATATAACATGATGTTATAGTTCATCTTGGATCTCAATGTACTAGAAGGGAAATGGGACAGCAATCTCAGAACACAAAGCCGACCATTCCAAGGCTCATGTCTGCAGTGTAACATTCATTTTCTATGTATCTTAGAGCTTTTTCCAATTTACAGTTTTGCCCAGAAATACATCTGTTTATAAAAAATTAAGCCAATTTAACATTTGCATCATGGAAGTTTTCATGTAATCATACACACAAATATATGTATGTGCTATATATATGTACTATACAGGCATGTATGTGTATATATGCCTATAGATGTGTTTTATATTATAGCTATATCCCGGTGAGTATTGTGGTTAGTATACACAAATAGGACAGGGGTCATATACTGCAGTCAACCAGCATTTTTTACTCTGCTCTGTTGTCAGACACTGGACAGGTACATTTGAAAAACATGATGCAATCTTTTCCTATAAGATACTCATGATCTGGAGTGAGGGAGGGAAAGTCCATGTGTACTATAAGTACAAGGAAAGAGGCAAACATGCCTGGAAACCTAAAGGAAGGATAATTAATTCTGCTTAGGGAACAATGGAAAGTTTCATCAATGAGACGAATCCTTGACCTGGGCCCCAAAGGCCGAGTTTAGCATGTCAAGAAAAGAAAAATGAAATCCAGGGAGAGGAAAAAATCATTTTGTGAATATGCAAGTCCTGTTCAGAAAAAATAAATATTATCGTGTAACTAGAGAAGAGAATGAGAATAAGAAGAAGCAGGAGATGGGGACTGGGTACTAATGTTGAGAAAAAATTGTGAAGATTGTTAGTGATATAAAATGGTATCAGAAAGATTTGTAATAAGAAAAATCTTCATTTCGGAAAGACACATCTAACTTCTCATTTATATTCCAGGTGGACCAAATGTTTAAATATATGAGACAATAATAATAAAATATCTGTCCATAAAGTATTTGTGATGTATTGGGTACAGCACAATATTCTATGCCAAGCACTTCATAATCATCATCTCCTTTATTACCCTCACAAGAAGAAGAGGTAGAAATTATCTTCACCACTTTAGTCATAAAATAATATGCTTAAATTAACACAGTGTAAAATTACAGAGCAGAATTCAAACCCAGGTCAGTGTAAATCAATGCTCTTAACTATTCTATGCTACTACAACTAAAAAATAAAAATAAATGAGTAGAAGGACACGTGGGTGAGTTTTTTTATAATATTGAGGAAAAAACAAGACTTTCGAAATGTAAATCAAAGTCAGAAAGAAAAACTACAGGGAAAAAAATTACATATTTGATTACATAAGCATAAACAAAGTAGAAACAAAAGCAACAAACTAGGAAAATATTTGCAACATATGAAGGCAAGAGAAATAATTTATATTATAATATATAAAGAGTTTCTAAAAATAAATAAGAAAAATTTGGATCTCCCCAATAGAAAAAATGGACAAAGAACACAGAAAAATAGTTCACAGAAGAAGAAATACTATTGGGAATATTTAGAGATAGGCAGAGGGTGAGAATAAACACATTCATGTAAAGTTGGTTGGGGGTTAACTCTGTACCATCTGTTGTGGAGGAAAGTAAACATGTGCCATGATGCAAAATTTGCATTCTTTGACCCAACAATTTTATGTCAAGGTATTTTTCTTAAAAGAGTAGGGCACTGCTAAATCAGGTAATATAAGAAATAAAAAGTACATACCTATGTACATATATAGATAAATAGATACACTGATGCACAGAAACTTATACTTGCTGCTTGTAAATGCATAGATTGAGATGGTCGTCCATGTGAACAAAATAGGCCGGCTAGGTGGTCCTTGTAGCTCCTTTGAACTTGTCCTCGGGGACAGATGATAGACATAGGAAAAGCATGAGCCAACGTGGGGGCCTTTGTAATGTTTCACTGGGAGACACGGAATTCAAGTCATGGCCCCGTGTTCCTATGGTGTATGCACTACAACCCTGGAAGACTAAAATCGTTGAAGACTATTTGGGATTGTCAAACAACATGCATTTTAAAAATATCATCCTGCCTACGTTCAAGCTTGTTAATCCAAGGTGAAAACTCTGAAATTCAGATTTCTGAATGCATTTGTTTGAACGTCACAACTTAAGGTTCCAAGCATTCAGTCTTATAGAATGAGCCTGTTAATTTAACAGGCCAGTACCAGATACTCACACTTGATTTCCACCAACTTGCTGCATGGGTGGCTATCAGTGTAGCAATATCACCCAGATAACACCATGAAACCCCACAGTGCTCTGGCCCTTTCTCAAAGGCACAATTAAATAAGAAGCGAAGTCAAGAGATCAAAGTATTTAAACTTGAAAGGGACTAGAGTTTATACCCCTATGGTGAAGCCAAATGTGCACCAAAGACATTTAAATAACTGGAAATAGTTCATTCTCTTAAAATGCTCTCTCAGTTGTTAAAAAATAAACACAACTAGCATTTCTCCATAATTTAACATCCTTTTACTGTATCTTTTAACATAACCTTCCCACTCATTTGAATTTTTGCCAGTCATTGCGTTTGGCTCATTATTTTTTTCTATTGAACTAGCAGAAAGTCTAATCTTTGCTTTTATGCAAGAAACACAGAATACTACACAGTCGTTGTGCTTCCTCTGTAAGGGGGATAGGAAGCAAAGAACTTATAGTAAACACTACTAATGATAGCTCTACTCTGACATATAGGAAGCAGCCCTTTATTGACTGCATACCCACAGCCTTTTTTATCCACATAAGGTGACAGCCAAAATGTCAATGAGAAACTAACATATGGGGACAATTTCTACGTGAATCTGAAATTCTATGTTGGGTTTGGACGTTCAGATCTAGCCTTTACTGGACTATATATACATGGAAGACAAAAAATTGAAAGGTAAAGCATAATAAGACCAGTTACATACTGTTCTCCTTTTGATCTGTTTGGTTTTGGTACTCGAGGAGTCCTTTTTGAAGAGTAGCTACATTAACTCGCGATTACTTAATGTCAACGGTTATGCTAATCAGACATTTAATGTGTAACCCAGGATATCAAACCCAATTCAGAATCTTAATAGTAAAAGTTGGGAGATGCCAGCAGCAGTTCCCATTTGCCAACAGCACATGGGGCCAGTGGCCATGCAACCTCTCCCAGCACTTGCCTCTTTTTTCATCCACGTCCTCTCAGTGTGCTTGTCCTGGCCACATGAATGGCACACGCTTGTCACCTCTACCCGGCAGCATTTTTTTCTAACAGGCTTTGTCATTTCAATTTTTATTTCCTCTTACTGTTTATCAGCTTGTCTTTGAATCGTTTTTATCTTCTCTTTGAGCTTTTGTTTCAGAGGGGAAATATTTTCCTTAATTTCACACAGAATGTGTAGTTAAAAATTTATTTCATGAAGGAATTCTTGTTTTTATCTGTCTCCTGTTTCTTGTATGGTTGTTATTTTCTTTGCTTCTGTTTTCTTTCTTTTTTTTCTTTTTTTAATATAGCAATTTATGGGTCTCATCCTAAACTCTTTCTGACTATTTTGATTATGATGAATGGGTGTATTATTTCAGGACCACCTATTGACTGGAAAAGAGCTGGTCTAGTAGAAAGCTTAGATATAGATCTCTTGTCTCAGAACATTTCCTCTCTAACTGTACTTTGCAATTTGGAGCAAAGACTTGCTTAGTGCAAACAGATAAATGGGTGCTTGGCTGGTGGTGAAGTCCAGAATGCTGTAGTGTCTTCGTGCAGGGATTTCAAGTTTACTTCATTTGAGAAGCTTTAGAGTTTGTTCTCATGCACAAGCTTTCCTTTATGCCACCACTCCGACAGGCTTCTTTTTGCAAAAAAGCTTGTATGAATGAATGAATGAACAATGATCCCTTGAGGGTGGCAGTTTAATATATTCCCCACGGATACATTCTATTGATTGCATTCTCCCAATCCTTCAACATTTTAAACTATGGCATCATGAGAATATGGGCCTGCCCAGTGTGGGAAGCTTTAAATCTCACACACTCCAAATTTAAAACAAAATTTAAAAGAACATGGAGCTACCGCGGCATGACGTGAAGAGAAAAATGCTATTTGCTGATCATTTCTATCATTTTGCCGTACGATTTTGTGATTAGGTTTTTGAGCTTAATCATGAGACATTTTTGGGTCCTCTATTTATGTAGTCCACCAATTCAAAGAAGCACTTTGAATTACTCGGATGGCTGAAAATTGAAAATTTAATTGTAATCAAACAGGTAACATTTCTCCTGGGCTTCCTGTATGCCAGGCACTCAGGAAGTACTTTACATGAACTACTCTTATTCAATCCTTACAGCAGACCTCGGAGTGGGCACAAAGTGGAGAACAAGTGAATTTCTAAGCCAGCAAGTGGTGAAGATTACAATTCCAACTCAAACATTCTGACTACAGAAGGCATCACAGGAAACCCTACAAGATACTGCCTTAAAATGTGAAAAATAAAAGACCTTTGCTTCCTCATTGATAAATAACAGTTTTAGCAATACCTTGCATAAACCTATATACTTCCTGTACCCACAGTCATGTTCTTCTACTTTAGTGTCTTCTGTCTATACTTACATTCCTTTATTAAACCATCTTTAAAGCAATCACATTAGACACACTCATGACTTTGACACCCATACCCAGAGTGAATGTAAATATCATCTGTTCCCAATACTCACATTAACTTAAGGAATATGTAGGCAGGTAATATAAACCCATCCTCCTCCTTATGCCCACCCAACACTTTAGTTTGATTTTGGAGGACCCCTGGCAGTCGGACACATGGGCACACTTGTACCTAGGACTGTTGGTCAAAAGCCCAGCTGCATTCAGCGTTGTCCAATAGCTGGACATCAGGTCCCAGGAGAAGAAGAGACACTGATGCAATGCGCTTGGGGCTCACAGCCCATCGGAAAAACAGGCACGCAGACACAGATGCAGGTGGGACCCAGCGTGATTTGACACGGTAGCTGGTGCGCATAATCCATGCTATGGAGTTCCTCACGTGAAGAGAAGCCTGGAAATCGACGCAGGACTGTTTTACAGCGGGGTGACTTCTGAGCTGGAATCTGGAGGATAAGTAGGAGTATAAAAGGCAGAAGTGAAAGTCATTCTAAGAACTATCATCAAATACTTCATTAAGTGAATTAGAATCACCTACCAGAAAACATGCTTCTGAAATATCTATCCAGAGAGAAAGCAGATAAAACATCGTTGACCAAATGATCGCTTAATTCTTTAAAAAATCCATGTTCAGGTTTGACTATTTCTAGAATGTTTTCATTTGGTGAAATTTACTTATTTTAAGAGGAGACCAATGTGTAGTGGTTAAGAGCACATGCTCTGGAATTAAACAGAGATGACTTCATTGAAATCCTGGCTTTGTACTTAGGACTAGCGGGCAACATTATGTAAACTGCTTAGTATCTCTGAAGCACCATTTCTTCATCCAGAAAATGGGGGAAGTAATAACTCCTTCAGGGCATTGGCAAGTACAGGGTTTGGCATGTGGTTGGCCCACAGATATGTTTATATTAGGTATATATAATAAGTACATATAATATTAAAATATATATACATACTACATATTATTAATTACCTAGAAGATTTTTAGAGTCCTTAAAACAAGAAAATCTCAATCTTTCTAACTTCATGATGCATGGCAAAGTGAACAGAAAAGTACTTGATGTAACAATGAATAAATGAATAGGTAGAATTATAGGGTGAATTTATAGTGCCTGAATTGTGTCAGTTATTTCTTTCAAAAAAAGAGTGAGAGAAATGAAGGAAGGGAAAGAGAGAGGGAGGGAGGGAGGGAGGGAGGGAGGGAGAGAGAGAGAGAGAGAGAGAGAGAGAGAGAGAGAGAGAAAGAAGAAAGAAAGGAAGAAAGAAAAAGGAAGGAAGGAAGGAAGGAAGAAAAAGAAAAGAAGGAAGGAAGCAAGTAAGCTAGCTTGGTGGAGTAAATAAATTTATTTGTTGGTCAGTACATACTGTTGTGATATGAAGGTAGAATATTATTCTATTATTAGAATATTTGGCCCAAAGAATCAAGACTCCATGGTTCATATTTTTACCATCTGCTTTCTTAAAGAACTCTTTGAAATTTACTATAGCTTATGCATATATACAAACTTACATGATTATCTTTCTTTGAAACTTCATATGAATTAAAAATAAAAAGTGAATGAAAAAGAAAGGTGACGTTTTGGGACAATATCAGCTAACATTCTAAAATCACTCTATCAAAAATGTAGAACCTGCTGTAGGACATTTAATCCTGGCAAAGTATTTTTTCCAAGGAGGATTGACTTGCGGAAAACATGATAGACACCTCCCAAGGGTCTCCTGTAGACAGCCCTGAAACACTGCATTACAATGTTCTGCAAGGAACACAGAAATATCTGAATCAGAGCTTTAATGGAGAACTTGCCTCCCTCATTGTGGGTACTGCTATCAGTTTTCTGTTTTCCACATTAATCTCTCTCTGTCTTTGTGCTCCCCACCTCTTTCTCTCTCTCACACACATGCACGCGTGTGCACACACACACACTTAATCATGCTGAAAGGAATGTAAGGGGAGACTAAATCTACGCTAGGCCAGACAGAAAATTAATGAGCAGGATGTGGCGATGAATAATAAGGAGTAAGATACTGAAGGATTACAGCAGCAACAGATTTGTTTAAGAGGGCGGTAAGCTAAAGAATTCAAGATTTATGAAAGTCAACTAAGTTGAAAGAGTGAAAAAGTTGGATAAAAAAGCAATTGTAGAAGGGAAGCTGTGTTCAGAATTGCTGGGAATAGGTTAAGACTCAGGCGGCTGTGAAAGAATAACATTATCTGTATCTTGGGGATTAAATCTGGAGCCCTATAAGAAAGGGCCAAGATTTTGTGTGTATCTAAGAATCAGGGCCAAGAGCAAATCTGTTAAGACAAAAGAACAAAGGAGTTAGAGTATTAGTATTAATCCTTGCCTATGAAATTCAGCGACAAAGTCAGGTCTATTAAATTAACTTAATTGTCAAGAGCATGCACCCTAAAATTAACAGCATCTTAGCTGAATATGTGATGCACCTACATAGGGCATGATATGCCAATGGCTCTTAGAACTTCGGGTGATGCATAAGAGGATGTGACTGCTGCACAGAAGTGACAATGAAGGGGGCCTTACCAAGGTAAGGTTCCAACGACATATTCCTTCATTTCACCCACTCCACACCTACTAGCAGGTACTATTGGTTTCTTCATTTTGCAGATGGAAATTAGGGAATGGAGAGTTAAATAACCATCCTATGTGGCTCAGTCAGTTAGTTAAGAGCTGGTCTGAATCCAGGTGTCAGGACACTAACTCCTCTAAACACTGCTTCAAAGAAGACACCTCCCTCGGGCAGGACAACTGCTGTATGAAGGAAAAACCCGAACTCTCCCTGCATTTTTGTGCAAGAACGGGTGGAAGAAAGTAATGTCCTTTCTTGGTTATGTTCAAATCTGAACTCAAAGCTTCACCTAGGAGAGCGTCACCACCAACTAGTTGTCTTTGCAGGTAATTCCCTGTCAACTTTTCAAGTTCAACACATTATCAATTTAGATCTCCTGAGTGCATCTGCTTCTATTTCCACTGCCTGCACTCACACTTTATTGGAGAGAAGCTAGCCATGTGGCTACACTTAATGCAAAGGACACTTGAAAGTAGTCTTTGGTTGGGCAGCTACACTCTGCGGCTATGGAAGGAGGGATGGACTGTGGAGGACAGCCAGCTGTCCCTTAACCGCCTCCTTGGCAGCTTCATTCTCTGCCATCATCCACCTTGATCTCAACTCAGGCCACAACTTTATATTGCACACAAACACATTGTCAGTCCTAATTATCTGCTGCTCACTCTGCAATTGTCAGGTCAAATATTACTTCCTCAGGGAAGCCGGTCCTCACCTGCAGATTCGGTCAGACTCCCCCCTGCGCAGCACACGACTCCATGCTCCTTTCCCTCATGGCACTTGTCTTAGTTTGCCAGAGCTGCTACAACAGCACTGACTGGTTTGCTTAGACGACAGGAATTTTTTGTCTCAGTTGGGAAGCTAGAAGCCCAAACTCAGGGTTTCAATGGACTGTGCTTTCTCCAAGATCTGTAGCATTTTGGTGGTGGCGTGCTTACATTCAACCTCTGTCTTTGCCACATGTGATCTTTCTCTTTCACTCTCCTCCTGTGGCTTTCCCTGGTCCTGCTGAGTTGACTGAGTCTCTGGCTAGATTTCTTCTCCTGCTAAGGACTCCAGTCATATCAGATTAGGGCACATGATCCTGATTTGATTTGGCCTCATCTACATTGGCCCTTTTAAGCTTCCATTCACAAGTGAGCCCACAGCACAGGACAGAGTGTTAGGACTCCGGTAAATCCCGCGGTAGACATGATTCAATCCCCAGCAGCACTTACCGCAGTCTTCCTCTTCATATTCTGTGCAGGAGTATGTAATATGTCTCTTCACCACTAGATTACAAACTCCTCATAAGCAGGAACCTGCTCATGTTTGCATATCACACTGCAGTCCTGCCCAACCCAGTACCAAGGTACTAAGTTGCTTATTGTTCCACTATTGTTTTTTAAGTTTCCCTGGATGGTTTTATCAAATGGCTTTGCTCCATTCTTTAGAGCTTAAACCCTACATTATCTTATACTACAGCCTACATTCACTTATTTAGCAGATTGCAATGCTAGATAACAAGGTATAAGGAGAAGTGTGATGAGAATAGGAAAAATGTGATTCTTATTCTAAAAATTATTATGCAGTTGAGGTGAGGGTGAAAAAGTCCTGGAATATAAAACAACTGAAGAAAAACAGTGTTACAAAATAATATAGTATTAAGCACTGTACTTGTTTTAGTTTCCTAGCTGCTGAAACAAACACCGTACAGGGGGATTGACTTAACAGTGGAATTATTGGCTAGTCGGTTTCAGAGGCCAGATGGCTCACTTCCTCCTTGAGTTGGTTTCTTCTGGCTGAGCAGCCATCTTTGGGGTTCCTTGCCTATTCTGTTTCATGCCAGTGCACCTGGCAGCATCTTCTCCTTTCTGTTCTGGGTTCCATGGACTTTCAGCTTCTGGCTGCTCCCTGACACTTTCTTTCCGTGTCCACATTCCTTTGCTTTTAAAGACCATAGCCACGCTGGACCAGGGCCCAGCCTCATTCAGCTTGTTTTTTTAACTAAAAACGTCTTTAAAGATCCGAGTCACAAATGGGTTCACACCTGCAGGACCAAAGGCTAGAGCCTAAACATGCCTTTTGTGGGGAATATGATTCAATCCCCTATAGTAATGAATGAGTACTGGTGACACGGGGTGTTATGTACTCTTAGAAGAAGGTCAGCTGAGCAAGGACAGCTGTGCTGAGGGAAGATTTCATGGTGGAAACAATGAATGGAGTTGGTTCTTTGGAACCTTAACCAGTCTGATGTTTCCCACATGTGATAGTTGACTCTGGTGTCAACTTGGCCAAGTGATGATGCCCAGTTGTCTGGTCAGACAAGCACTGGTCTGACCATTGCTGTAAGGAAATTCCATGGCTGGTTGATAAACCAGAAGGCTGGTGTATTAAATCATCAGTCCGTTGATTGCATCTGTGGCTGATCACATCTGTGATCAACTGTGGTGTGTCTCCCACCAATGAGATAATCCAATCAGTTGAAGGTTTTTAAGGAAGAAGAGAGACTCTTCCGCTGCTTCTTCAGCCAGCGAGCCTCTCTGGTGGAGTTTGACCAGACCCTTCATCAGAGCCACAGCTTCACAGCCTGTTCTATGGATTTTGGACTATTCCATTCTTATGATTACATGAGAAATCTTTATAAATCTCATATTTACAGATCTCTCCTATTCTGTTTCTCTAGAGAACCCTGACTAATACACCATGAATTTGATCAGGAAAATACTTAGGAAACACCATTTGACTTCCTGTGACCTTTTCTAGACAGCAGCTCAGACTTGGACTGGAGCCTGGCAGTGCCATCTGTGTGGCATGAGCCCGAGCAATCGCACATAGGAGGTCAACAGTGTGTACTGGTTGGCCCAGTGACTCGCTACCTTGGCATTCATAGGTTATAAAGTTCCCACAGTTTAGTAGAGTTTTCATAGCTTGGATAAAGTCTATAGCTCTCAGAAACGTTCATCAATTTATATAATGTCTAAAACTTGAGACTCTACAGAAGGATTTATGGCCCCTGAAGCTGCCAAAGAATAAGAGATCATAAGATACAACAAATAGATGGTGAAAGTATAGATGTGCCGGTAAACAAGGGCACACCCAGAGGATGAAAAAAATCTGATATTATACCCCAATCAAACCAATATTTAGCAAAAGTCAGAATAACTGACTTCTCTCCTATTAAGGCTAACTGTGACAGACCTTTGTTATTCACCCCAAATTTATCCCCTAATCCTCCTCCATCTTTCTTGGAAGATCTTACCTCTCACTTTAGAGACTGAAAATACCAGGCACTCAGCCCACAGGGAATGCAGCTATGGCATTTTATGGCCTCTGGGATCCGACTGAGGAGAGAATTTGGGGGAAAACTTCCTTTCTCACAAAAAAAGCGATACACAGAAGGAATTACCTCTTTTTTCCTTCACTGGGAGTGATTGATCCACCTGTGAAAGCCTAGTCATCACTACAGATACAGCCCCTAGACATGGAGAGACCACAGCTACGTTTAGATCATGAAGGTTGGTGAGGCTGCCATGCTGAAGATGGCAGATATTCATATAAAAATATTCACCTCTGATGGCATCACTGAGGAAGGGTTTCACAGCTGACCTGTCCAGCCCCATTCTGGCACCCTGTCATGTGAAATCATAATTGGCCTCATAATTCATGCCATTTGAGTTAGGTGCTCTATTATCTGCAGCCCAAATCATCATATCTAAGACTGTATTTAAACAAATGAGAAATCAAATTGAATTAAATTAAAATAAAAGATAGCACAAAGATGGCCCAGGCACTGTGGGATCAACAATTCCATCCTGACCAAAAAGGGGAAAAGAAGTGTAACTAATAAGGTATCTGTGGCTGAGAAAGTTCAAATAGAGTTGAGAGGCTACTCTAGAGGTCACTCTTATGCAAGCTTCAGTTAGACATTGCCACCTACCATAACTTGTCCAACCCCAACCAAAACCATTCCAGCCAAGCCCAAAGAGCACCTAAGGCATTATATAAGATTCTAAAAAGGTTGCATGCACTAGTGTAACTCTCCAAAACCTACAACCTCCACTGGACCCTTGAACCAGATAAGTCCTGAAATGTATTGAAGCCAGTCCTTCCAGAATATCAGCTAATGCCATCCTCCTATCCTATATTACTGGCAACCCCTTCCAACATGAAAAAAGTTAGAGTGGGCATAGCTCAAATACCCCTAAAGAGTGGGAGAAAGATCAAAAGTGATGGTGGAGTTATACAGAGAAGGTAACGTTTAACAAATGAGTAGGAGTCCTGAATCACTATACTGATATTTCTTTAAGCCTCCAGGACCTTAGAGCAGCTAGAAATAAAAACCTAAAATTGTGCAATTGTAACCCCTACCAAACTCTGAAATCTGTTCTACAACTAATTTGTGATGTACTTTGAAATTTATTGCTTTTATGTATATATGTTATTTAAAGAGGAGGAGCATAACAGAGAAGACAGGATTTAACAAATGAGCATGACTGCTGAATCATCACATTGATATTTCTGTTGGTCTAAGTGTCTTGGAGCAGCTAGAAGAAAAAGCAAAAAATCGTGGAACTGTAACCCAGACCAAATTTTAAAATCTGTTCTATTAACTACTTGTTAAAATGTACTTGGAAATTTATTGCTTCTTTGTATATATGCTATATTTTACAATAAAAGAAAAGAAAAACATTTTTAAAAAGGTAGCACAAGGAAGAAAGTAAGGATTTTAACCCTGACTTATGGAAACATCTATTTTGATTGTGCACTGTGCGGGTCTGAATCTGTGGTGGACCCCAGAAGAGCCACGCCCTTTGATCCTCATTTGATATTGCTGGGTGGGAGCATTTTGAATTTTTCCATGAAGATGTGACTCACCCAACTGTGGGTGGTAACTTTTGATTAGATGATTTCCATGGAGGTGTGTCTCCACCCACTGAAAGTGGAGTTGCTTGCTGGAATCCTTTAAAAGAGGAAACATTTTAGAGAAAGTCCCTTTTGGTAGAGCCACGTAAAAGCCAGCAGATGCCACCATGTTCACCATGTGCCCTTCCAGCTGAAAGAGAAACGTTGAACGTCGTCAGCCTTCTTGAACCAAGGTATCTTTCCCTGGATACCTTAAATTGGACATTTCTATAGACTTGGGACATTTTCTTGGCCTTAGAACTGTAAACTAGCAACTTAGTAAATTCCCCTTGCTAAAAGTCATTCTGTTTCTGGTATATTGCCTTCTGGCAGCTAGCAAACTAGAACATACATTGAGTTAAATCTAACCATGGATAGCTTTGGAGTGCCAAAAAAATCAAACACCAAAACATGTTAATTACAGTTCTCCTCATGCATCTAAACAATTGAAATACATAATGCAGTTGAGTTTTAGTTTTCAGCATTCTGAAGGTGATTGTATATAATATATAGACTTGACGGTATAAAGAAATACATAATGTATTTTATTTATGAAATACTTTAAGATTTGTGTTTGAGTTCTATGGAAATTTAGTTGAAATTTCACGTCCTCTTCATTTTGAATTGAGAAATTTGGTTTTTATAGAGACGGTAAGAAAATGGTCAACCTAGAAAATCTGTCAATGACAACGAAGTGAGCTAAGGAGCCAATATGATTCGTTTATAATGATTTCTTTATAAATCATATTTCATATAACTTAAAAAGAAAGTAAAATTACAAATGCAAAATTAAGGACAGGGGCTTATAAGTGCCCCATGCCTGTAGAGGGAGGCCCTGAAGTTTCAGCTTCATTAGCTTCATGATATAGCCACCTCTGATAATCAGCTTTAAGTGAAAAGAAAAAAGCCAAGAGCCTCAATCCCATTCTTTAGATATTGATATCAATATTCATGTCTTACACTCAAATTCCTAAGAACTAGAGTCAACATTAACCTCAAAACCTGATCTGCAGGAAAAAGCTGTTGGGTGAACCGGCTCTACACAATCTTTCTTCTTTTTCCAAAACTCTGTGCCCATAATTTTTCTTCCTATAATGTCTTCTGTCTAACCTTTCATCATAAAATTCTTCCCCAGCAAAGGAGAGAAATGAGGACATAATGGCCTGAACTATGCCTCCTGCCAGGTCTTAACTTCAGACGGGGTGGGGATGGCCTTGCATTCCCACTGGTTATTGGGTTACAGCATCTGCTCCTGCCTGCATCCCTGGGAGCCAAGGGCCCTGCTTCCTTTCTCGACCCTACTGTTTACACTATTTCCCCCTTTGTGCTGTGTTTCCTTCGAGCTATCAAATACTTCTCATTCCTATCCTCAGCCTGGGGGCTTCCTGCCAACTCCCAAAGGCAATCAGCAGACTCCTGACTTCTTAGACCCTGCATGCCACACTTCCTGGTCAACACTTAACTGTGTTACACACACACACACACACACACACACACAATGTATACATCCTCACTTCAGACTGTCTCTTTTAAAGCTGAAGAATTTTGAAACCATAATATGTTCACCCTTTAACTTAACTACCAAACATTATCTGCCTCTCCTTTCCTCTCTCTCTCTCTCTCTCTTTTTATTTTTTGATTCATGAAACATCTTTTTACACATTCAGGGTCAGCCTTCAGATCTGTATTTCCAAATCATTCCTTTTGAAGCAGAATACTTTCAGGAAAACGGAGTTTACTCACTCATATACTGAAACCTTATAGTTTATTCATTTGGAATGGAGTTTTAAAAAAAGATTATGAATTTCTTAGCCTTATTGAAAGTGGTTTAAATAATTCTGTCTTTCTGTTTGTTCCCCTAGAATCCATTTCCTTAACGCATTGAGCTTGAACTGCTGTTTTCTCATTTCTCTCCCAACTCGAGTGGGTTCCTAGAGCAGAAACAGGGACTTAGACGTCTCAGTAGATCCTTACAACTGGGGCCTGTGACTAAGACATAGTAGGTGCTAAAAAATCCTTGTGGAAGGAAAACAAAATGACCTAGAGCCTTTTAAAGTACATATATGTGTTTCTTGTTTATGAGAGCAATTTACATTGCAGAGGTAAATTCTAAAAATATGGACAATTTAGACCTATAATTGTTCAGATTTTCTCCATATATGATACTAGAAGCCACCAGATCTATATTTAAAATATGAGTTTAAATATTTTATTGCATTTACTATTTAAAATGCATGGACTACTGATGATTAATTTTCACTGAGTTCTGTATTCTGGTTACTTTTTAAGTAAAATGTTACTTTACTTAAATATCACAGAGATGGCAATTAATTTATAATTTGAATTTTCTTTTTTACACGTCAGTAATACTTCTCTAGACTTATCTAATGTCTTTCTTTCTTTCTTTCCTTCCTTTCTTTCTTTCCTTCCTTCCTTCCTTCCTTCCTTCCTTCCTTTCTTTCTTTCTTTCTTCTTCCTTTAATTTATCAGTAATATTCCAATGCTGATATGCATCTTTTATTTCTAAGACCAGAAGTCTCATTTGATGTACTTCTTTTTTTCATTTGATGTACTTTTAATTGTAAAATTCAAGTCTGAGTCTTTGAAAAAGTGGATGGATGGATAATGAATCCATGCTGTTTTCACTGGGCTGAATTTCAACAGAGGAAGACAGTAAGTGCCACAAATACCTTCTCAGAGACAGTGGAATTGGTGAGTTTTAAAAACACTCTGTTATTTTGTAGCTGTATGATCTTGAGAATTCCTTCACTTCTCTGAACTTCAGTTTCCTCATTAGAAAATGGGAATTATAGTAAATCACCACAATAGGTTGTTGGGGAAGTTAATGATAATAAGATATAAAAAGAACTTAAGACATGGTAGATGACATATAGAAGTTAATGCTTTTCCCTTCATTGCATCTTTTTATGGATTTTAAAATGTCAGACAATTAACTATAAATACCAGAACTCGACTTTAAAAAGGAAAAAGAAAAGCTACATTTAACTTATCTTTTTCAAATTATTTTTTTGTCTCTAACTTAGGTATTAAGATTGTTCACAACTTTCTTTTCTTATGGAAAAGTTTGACATTTTATAGCCAAAGCGTGAAATACAGATGTTTAAATATGTGTTGGGGTACTGTTTCTATATGCAAGGAAATTAGTAAACCTGAAGAAATTACTAGCATTGGATTGATGTTTCACACCCAACCAAACTTACATGTGGTCAGAATAAGCAGTCCCATACGCAATACATGTGAATTTCCAGAAAGGTCAGAAATGTTAGAATAATCTTGGTTCTACATTATTGTTTTAAGTTTTAATGAGGAGTTATCATTTCTTAGGCTGCTCCAGCAAATGCTCTGAGATGGATTGGGCTTAGACAATAGGAATTTATTTGCTTACATGTTGACGCTGGGAAAATGTCCAAATTGAGGCATCACCAAGGCGCTGCTTTCTTCCTGAAGACTGGCCACCATCGATCCTTGGCTCCTCTGCCCCAGGACAAGGCGCGGGCAGTATCTGCTGATCTTGTCCTTCTCTTCCCAGTTTCATTGCTTTCAGCTCCTTGCTCCATGGTTTCCTCCTTCCTTGTCTGAAGTTCACTGTCTTATGAAAGACTTCAGTATCCTGAAGGATGGAGGTCACGCCTTAGCTGAAGTAACCTCGTGGAAAGGCCTTACTTACAATGCATTCACATCCACAGGAAAGGGTTAGATTTAAGAACCTGCTTCTCTGCCAAACCACCAGGGCAGATAATTCTTATTTTGCTAATGACATTTTAATTTCATACACGTGGCAAACACTAAGCCATTCCCAACCCCTTCCTCACCTACTGTGGAAGCTCCAGAGATATGGAACTAAAATGCTCACCTTTCCATACTCATTTCTGTTGAGAGCTGACTATGTAATTTGGTGCTATACAGAAATATTACATTGAAGTCATTAGGCTTTGCTGAGGAGGAGGATTTAAAAAGGAGCCTTTTAAAAGGGATGCTCATTTTGGGCGCCTTTCCTCCCATTTCTTCCTGCTCCCACTTGGAAAGCAGATGTGAGGCTGCAGGAGCAGTAGACAGTTCACGACCTTGAGATCACATCCCTGAGGACAAAGCTGGACGTGCTAAGAATAATTGAATAGAAAAAAAAATGGGGAAGTGTCCTTTAGCAGTGGACTCCTAGCTCTCGGCTTCCTGCTGTGTGATATAAATAACCCTTATTTGTATAAGTCACTGCAGCCAGACTTTGGTTGCTCAAGTCCGAATTTAATTCTAATTGCGACAAGTTGCCCCATGAACACAGAAGACAGAAAATGATTTAAAGAAGGTTTTCTCAAGTCTCGCATGAACGATGCATAACTGAAAACATTCTAGGTGCATAAAAGTGACGCTAATTCATTATATAAAATGGGTAAAAGGGTCTTAGGACTTCCTTCCCTCCAAGATCGCTTTGAGAAAGCCTGCACTAAACCTTGGCCATCTAAAATATTACCTGCAAACCAACAGCAGAAGCATCATCTTGTAACGTGTTAGAAATCTAGAAGGTTAGAATTTCCCAGTTTTACAAACTGAATCAGAATCTGCAGTTTAACCCTATTCCTTAGGTGATTCATATGTACATTAAAGTTTTTTAAATGCTAAGGGAACTGAACTCATTGAGGTCAGTGAGTCCTGTCATTTTTTGTTAATCTTTGGTATATCTAGTTCCTGGTACAATGTCTAAATAAAACAGAAGAACACTAACCAAATATTTGATGAATGAAACATAACACTGGCTCAGTATCAACTATTAAATTTCATTAAGGATTTGATTATCAGAAATCTAACCATTATTTGTGAAACACAGCACACGGCTATGGGGAAATGAGTAATATGACAGAGATGACGTGAAACAGGAACAGTAGTTGAAAAGGTATAAAGCAAAGATAAAATAAAGGATTGGCTCTAGTTGCATGGTGAATAAAAGTTTTAAAATGATAGGCCACTTTAACAGAAAGAGTTAAAGATACAAAACAGAGGGGTAGGCAAGGAGGAAATGTCCTTGTTAATGTTCATTATTTTGCCTGGAGGCATCGTGCTCTGTCTTTCATGGGTAGGGATTCTTCTATTGGGTAGGGTTATGAACCACGTTGAGACTTTGAACAAAGCCTGGTAAAGATCTCCCTGGAAAACACACATATGTACACACATACTAATGTGTTTCAGATAGTTTCAGGAAGTACACAGCGGTGCTGAAGTTTATCTATCTAAACCACAGTAGATTTCAAATACAAAACCCTTCGTGGAACTTGAACTTCCTACATTAGTGGTTGGGTCAAATGATGTCCTATTAAATCTAGAAATGGGTCAGAAAAGTAAAGTAAGGCTACTTCTTCACATATCCTAAATTATTTCCCATTTAATCTTTGATTGAACAGAAGCATGATCCACCACTAGATTTTGCCAGTATTTTCCTACAGGCTCAAAGTGGTTAATGAAAAAACTTAAGTTGTGTAAGAAATGAACTTGTAGATTTAATTAGTTGATGGACCAATGAACACTTGTTGGACTTGGGCACAGATGAAATGTACCCATCTGAGAAACATATAACAAAGATATGTTAGGTACTTTCTTTTATCAACATAAAGTCTTTAATGTTAGTGAGAAAACCAAATACTAAGTTATAATAATTTATTTCAAAACATCTTTTATGGCTATTAAGAAAGCCACTTACTGAGCACATATTCTTTGACCTTTGCTAAGAGTAAGGCACTTTGCCATTTAGGATACAAAATAAACACAATAGGCTCTATGATTAATTTCTCATCATGGCTGTGACTGCCCCAGTAAAAATCCTTCAAAGCATGTTACTCCTAAGAATTTTCACAGAAGTAAAAACCACTCTTCTTACATATGCATGTACGCAACTGTGCGCATATATCCTCACTGTCACATTCTTTTTCTTAGGGAAAATATGGCCTGATTTTTATTTAAAAGGTAGGTAGCAGATTTGGGTTTCAATTTTTTCACCAATAAAATGGAATTAAACATTAAACAGCAAAATTTTCTCTGAGCTCCAAATTTCTGTCAGGTTATTGATCATAATTGCTTAGTAGTTTATTCACTAGGGAATCATCAAAAATGGACTGTAACTGTTTAACCTAAAAACTTAATGAAAAAAATAGGTCTTCTCAAGTAGCCGAAAAACAATAGATTAGAAGCCGTTCTTTTGTGTGTTTCCTCAAATGATAGATAAAGACTAGAAAGATAGAATTGGACTCATTGTGTGTGAGAACATCCTAATGAGTTTAGCTTAAAACAATGTATTCTGGCCCTTAAATTAATAATTATTTGTCATAGGATGTGCTTATTTAAACAGTCACTCATTTTAGGGCATCTCAAGCATTTCCTAATTTGTTGGTGGGTTCCTCCATCACGTCTTCCAAATACCGTGGGATCCAGAATGATGAATTTGAAAGATCCTTCACTCTGCAGATGGAATGGAGCTGGAACCCTGGATCTGTCTCTTAATTATTCAAGCATAATTTTTAAATCTCATTTTCTAATTCATAAAATACAGATTAACACCTATATTAAAGTATTCTTCTGAATTATACATAAAAGAATGGATATAAAGCACCAAGTCACCAGTTGACAATGTGTTTAAGGTACAAAATAAGGTCATAAACGAAACAGGAGTCAAGCATTAGAGAATAATTCTAAGAAAATTCTTCAGAGAGCCAAGTAATACAATTTATTATACCGTAGATTAATGTTTACTGTGGAGGGATATAGAAATTTGCCAGTAATCACTCAAATCTGTTCTATTCGTCCTTAAAGGGAACTGCAGCGCTCTTATGAGATACTTGAAATGGCAGATCCTGACTGAACACGTGGAGGTCGAGGACAAGACCAGTCAGCTCCACTGCCAGCCTCATCCCGAGAGGCAGTACTGACCATCTGAGTCAACTCAAATTATTTTATGTTTCAGATAAATTATTCCTTCATGGCAACTCAAATATTTTCAGTTTGAACAAACATTTTCTTCACAGTGAGAAAACCTGGAGAAAATCAGGAATTTTATACTCAGCTTCTTGCTCTATGGCATAATTCTATAGCTATCCTGTTTTCCCCTATCATGTTTCTGATATGAACATTTCTTATAGTAATATTCTGCATTTATTTACTGGAGTTAGGATGCTCGCCCGCACATTTGTGGAAGCAAGATGACAATTAGAAAGTCCACCAAGGCCCCTTTGTGATTGTTATATATTTTCCTGTGTTTTTTCTTGTGAAATAATACCAATAATAAAATGTTTTTAAAATTTATTTCTACATTTCTGAGCGTTACGCCCTACTTTGGAGTAGATACTGGACACTTTTTATAGTATTTGTTAAAGATATTCTGAGTTTCAGTTTAAGAACATATCACTCTCACTAAAGCACACAATTTATGGGAAAGATGAGAAAAAGCATTGATTCAAAACTGTGTGTGTTCAAATCTTACCTCCACGAAAAACTAGTAGTGTGACTGGACAAATCACATAAGTTGTCTGAATTTTTCTTTTCTTATTTACAAAAAAGGAATTACAAATTCTTTCTGCAAGTCTGAGAGTGGTAAAACAACCTAAAAATGCATATAAAGTTTATTTGCAAATTATCAGAACCTATACAGATAAAAGAGATTCTTATTTAGCATGTTATATTTGATCAGTCATTACTGTATTTATATTTTTCTCTTAAGCCTATCCTGTGCACAAATTCTACTCAATTCATATCTCTGTAAGTGGGAGAATTGATCCATTTTATATTTGTCATTCTAAAAGCCTAAGAAAACAAAGGTCCTATTCCACCAAAAGAGTATCAATTCATTCAACAAAATCATTCATTCAATAAATAATTGATAAGCATAAACTAAGGACCAGGTACTGATCTAAGAGGTGGGAACAGGACAGTGAAAGATACAAACCAAGTTTTCTCATCATTCAACCTATATTTAATGGGGTGTGACATAAAATAAGCAATATAAATAAGTAAACCATTGTATAGTAGATGATGATCAATATCAAGGAAAAAATAGAGTAGAGCATAAGCGAGTATTTGTGGGTGTAATTTAGAGAAGGTAACTAGGAAACGTCTTCCTGAGGGACGTTTGAGTAAAAACTTAAGCGATGAATGTGAAGGAATGATCTATGAAACAACCTGGGGTGACAGGCCAAAGGAATGGTGAGTACAGATGCTTCAAATCATCACAGCATTTTAGAGGACGAGAGAAAGTTAATGTAGCTAGAGGAGAGTGAGTGAGAGGGAGAGCAGCAGGAGATGAGTTTGGAGAGGTAAATAGAGCAGGCAGATGACTCAAAAACTGTAGGCTATTATGAGAATGTGAGACAGGATGTCACTGCAGCATTTTGTGCGGAGGATAACCATTATTTTAACAAGACCTCTCTGGTTAATCTCTTGAAAACTGACTTCAGAAGATCACGGGAAGGAAGTACACCAGTTGGGAGGCATTCCAATAACTGTCGGCTTGGACCAAGATAGTGGTATCAAGTGGTAAAAACTGGTCTGTTTCTGAATATGTTTTCAAGGTAGAGTCATTAGGATTTGCTGATGGATTAGATGTGAAGTGTAACAATGAAGAGTCAAAAATAGATGCAAGAATTTTGGTCTGGGGCATTAAAATGGATGTCATTTTCTGAGATGGGGGACATGGTGAAGGACTGCATTTTGGAGGGAGCTCAGTATCTCAGTTTTGGACACCACAGATGCCTATTGGTCATCCATATCTACCCACCTCCTCCTGAGGATTGCCATTTAGAGGGGGTGACTATTAGGGAAAAAAGACAAACATCTGATGAGTTCTAGTGAGGAAACTTGGATCAACTACTACAAGGCTCTGCAAAACAACATCAAATGCTTCCCCGTGTGGGTCAGGCTGCCAGCTTTCAATGTATGAATAACAATGTCAAAAACAGTACAGTAATTGCAACTCATTCTCCTCTAGAGACCGCAATAGACAATCTCTACCATAGACAATACCCTGTACCTGCCAGACGGAAAGGAGATGACCACAGCCAGTTACCCACAACCTCTACGAGTCCAGTACATCTGAGTGACTAATTTGAGGTAATCTTGAAAAATTCATGGAACTTTTTCACTTCAAACTTTAAAATGGAAATGGTAACACCTATTGTTACAGGATTATCGCAAGAGTCAAATAAGACGAAATATGCAAAGTACTACCCATGTATAGTGGCCACAGCTCTGTTCAACAAGGAATCCATAAGGAGACACCATTTTGGTGTAAGCAGACACTTTCAACCACAGATGCTGCAACGGGAATGAAAAACCAGACAAAAATCAGCTTCAAATACATGATTTTTACCTACTAAAGCCACAAACAAATGGTCACTCTTTCTCACGGAGTGGAAAATCACACTAAGGGGAGAAGCTTTTGAGAGCAGAATAATTTGATAACCAAGAGTACCTCACCGTCTGCCGTCCTTGCAATGCGTACATCTGGGCAGCAGCAAATGGAAACCAAATAGCCAGAGTAAGGAAAATGTTTACATAATTCATGACATCTAAACATTAAGGATGTGTGAAGGAGTTAAACGATCATAAAAATTAATGGCTCTGAGTCAAGGAATTATAGTTTTGCATGGACTGCCATGCCATGTCTCGGGTATGCACAAGCAGACTGAGTAGGAGGGAGACGCACAGAATCAAGTGGAGAAAAGAAAAGGCTTTAATCAAGGGTTGACCCACTAATGACACAAGTATATCACCAAATTCTGAATAAGGAGGAATTGGTTACATATTAGAAATGCAGACAGAGGTAAATGTGCACTGTGTAAGCGTGCGCACAAGCTGTGTGTCATTGGTCTTCACACCCACTTGGTGTTAGTGGACATTTCATTTCCACAATCTTCGGCATTTCAAGCATGTTTCCAGAAATATTTCACTGAAATATAAACAGGTCTTTTCAGCAGATTCATAGCATCAGCTAATTTTTCTTCCCTTCCAATTATCGTCACTTACTACCGAACAGCACTTATCTTCCAGGCTCTGTGCTTCCAAAAGACCTGTACTGTGCGTCCTCACTAATCTTGCTTGATATGTTTGCTTCTATGGTGCAGAATCACCTCTCGTTCTGGCTGCTCCATGTCCACAGTTTGGCGTCCCCTGCTAATGTCACTGTTTTCCTGTTAGGAGAATCTGAAGCCACTTCAGTGTTGCTATCACCACTTCATCTAAAGAGTTGTTTTCAAGGTGGCAAGATGACTGTTCTCCAGAACTCCCATGTGACAAGGTTCTACCACATTCTATGTGGGAATGCAGAGGATGCTTTCTAATTCAAAGAATAAAGTGTTGCAGTCCATGGGACAATATTTGATTTACTTTACTTAAACTTAAATGATATGTGTATGCCATAAAATAAATCAAGGAGAGATATAAATTAACCAACCTCAAATGGATGTTGATTTTTTTAAGTACTAGGAATCACAAAACAATATATCATATTACTTCCTAGTTAGAAGACCAGAAATATAACATCATAAAATACTAAAGTAAAGTTTATAGTCATCACAATACTTAATTGATTCAGACTACATTTCAGAGTGCCACTGTGAGCTGCCTATACCAGCTGTTTTGCAGCTGCAATGAATTTGACATGCTCTGAAGTCACCATGGAATGCTCCAGATCCCTTGGAAGTATAGTGTAAAGTCTAAGGCATAAAAATTGTAGCCTGTCATGCAGGACAAATCAGGGAAGACATGTCTTAGAGAGTATGTGTATAAAATTATTTTAAAGAATTCTAAATATGAGTAGATACAAATAAAGAAGATTTAATTGCATGTGTGTACACATATGTACATGCATACATGCTGATACCATTTTTTAAACATTTTTGAAAACATTTTCAAAAATAGAAAAAAAACAAATAATTTACAGTGTATATCTGTATACCCGCCACCTACCATTAACATTTTACTACCTTTTCATATATCTCTCCAACTATTTTTCTTCCATCCATCTATCAATTTATCTTATTCAACATGTAGTTTTTGACACCTTCTTAGCTACAAATAATGTGGAAGTTCATGATTTAAAAGAATCAAATGGAATCTCCCAGAATATAACAGTTAGTTTGTAATTTAGTGATCTTGGATTTTTACCAGTGGATGAGACCTTTAGAATGCCTTATGGTAAGGACTTCATTTTTAAGATATGGAAGTCAAGGCATACAGATTTTAAAGAGTGTGCAAGAGCACTCAACTAATTCCATGTATTTCACAGAAAAATGCACTTGGATAGTAAGAAAAAGTAGTAATGTGTTTGAAAGATGAGAAGGAGAATCACTAAAATATGTTCTTTGTCAGAAAGAAAGTTGAAGTAACTTCAGTAGAACAATGCACAGTTGAACAGTGAGATTTCAGAAGCTGAACGTCTGTGAAAATCGTCCTATTGTGGAATCAAAAGAAAATAATCCTGCTAAAAGAAAGCCCGAATTCTCCAATTAGTCTTTTATGTGTGCCCAGTTTCTAAAATTGTGGAATATCATAGGGATGGAGAATTAAGCACTAACTGAATACTGGAAGGAGGGTATTTGAGTGGGAGACAAAGAGCATCTGTGGCTTAAACCGAGAGTTTGACAAGTTCACGGCCTGCCACAAAAACCACAGTTTAGAAAGTACATAAGGAATAACTGTAGTTTATGTAACCTTTTGAATAAGAGATTCTTCTCTAGAGGGCCACTTACAACTAACTTTCATATGACTTATACTTAATCTACATAATTTCAAGGCACATGTTTAATAAGAGCTGTAACCCCTTTTTTCAAAGGATAATTGTGCCCCAACTTAAGACATTAATTTATTTCAAACCCTTCCATGTTCTTATTCTTTAACACAAATTTTTAAAAGAAATTTAAAATCAATGGGTAAAAAAAATGTTAGTTTGTATTTTAATTCATGCTTCAAAGTTGGTATTTTAATTTCTAAGCTACCAGAATGCAATATTCCAGAGACAAAACAGCTTTCAAAGAGGGAATTAAGTTGCAAGTTTACAGTTCTAAGGCTATGAAAATGTCCAAATGAAGGCACCCAGAGAAAGGCTATGAAAATGTCCAAGTTAAAGGCATCTTAACTCCAAAGAAAGGGCCAGTGAAATTCGGGGTTTCTCTCTCAGCTGGGAGGGTACATGGCAACATCTGCCCAGCTTTCTCTCCTCAATCCACAAGGCTTCCCCAGGGGGACTTTGCTTTCCATATCTCCAAAGGACTTACTTGCTGGGCTTTGTTGGCACAGTAGCTCTTTAACTTTTTCAAAATGGCTCCCTCTTAAAGGGCTCCAGTAAGCAGCCCCACCCTGAGTGGGTGGAGACACACCTCCATGGAAACCATCAAAAAATCCCATCCAGCTATCATGAATGAGGATTAAAGAACGTAGCTTTTCTGGAGTACACATTAGCTTTATACCACCAACCCAGGTGGTAAGGCAAAAATGCAAGTTTTTTTTTCTTCCTCTTGCCTTACTTAAAATCTAATTGTTCCAGGACCATGCCCTTAGGCCCCAGTTGAGTAGATAATAGATTTCTCTGAGAAAATGACTTTAATAATTTAGAATGCATAAGAACTTATGAGGAATCTTGTTTAAAATTTATCTTGAACCATAACCTAAAAGAGTCCAATGCTCTCTCCATAATTCTTTAGGTACCCACATTTGCAAACTACTAGTAGGAAGAATTCTACATTAGAAGACATGTCAAGGAGAGTGAATTCATCAGCAGGATGATGTAAGACAGCATCTGAAAAAGTCTTTAGTAAATAAAAGGACAAGCTCTACTTGCTTAGAACTCTAGAGGGCCACAGAGACTGGAGAAGGACTCCACAAATACTGAATCAAAGAAATTGAGAAATCTCAGGTATGAGAACTCCATCCAAGACACTGGTCAGTTCTCATTTCCCTCCCCTGTACTCAGCGTACAGCCAGCCTGGGCATCACAGAGGGGCAGCATGGCCTGGCTCTTGTGACTGAGATGGTAGAGCAACTCACAGCAGCGAGTTAGAACTCCACACATATCCAAGCACAGTGACCTAAGTCCACAGAGATCCAGGTCAGAAGCCACATGGGTGAGTAATGCTGCATGCACAGATGGCTCAGGACAGAGAGAGAGAGGGAGAGCATAATAGAAAGCTGATAAGAACTATTGGGGACTTACTCAACTCAGTATCAGTTGGCAGGACACTTAAAGGTAAAACAGACTTTTCTGAAGGGACCCACCTTTCTGGATTGGTCCTTTTGGCTCCCTGGGGAGGGATACCCTAATTGGGAATAAAACAGTGGTTAAAAAAAATCATGAAAAATTTTTATTTAAAAGGGGATTGAACTGAACTGCTTTGAGGTAGGGTAGATCCCAGAACTGAAAGCATAAGGAAAACAGAGCACTGCGTGAGGGAGAAAATTTAAACAAATCATAAGAGTTGGGGAGAAAAGTCTACATAAAAGCAAACAGAGCAGTTCAAGATTCCCAAAAAAGGCAGCGAGGAAACAAAGCTCTCTCCTTCAGATGAAGCAGTTGCACAAAAAGTGCAATGTTAAAAATTCCAGTTCATATCCAACGCACAAGCCATAAGAAGAAGAGCTGAGAAAAATCTTAACAGTTAAATACCGGCTATTCTAAAGGTCTTGAATAAGTTACGCCAAGCTTCAAAGAAGAGTCTTAATGCAAAGCCAATCAACAATAAAACCCTAGAGAAAAGTGAAAAACTGAAATTCATGAATTAAACCATCAAGATAGCCAGATACCCAGACATCAGGAAAAACTCACAAACCACAATAAGAAACAGGAAGATATGTCTCAACTGAGGAATGAATGAAAACTTCAAAGGGACACAGAATCTAGAATAACTAATCAATGATATTCAAACAAATCTCCTGAATCATTTCAAGGAGACGAAGGAAAATATGTATAAAGAGATAAAGGATGCCAAGAAGACAATGGGTGAGCAAGATGAATTTGTGAGTATAAAATGAAAGGTAAAAGAAATTATGGGGATGAAGGGCACAATAATAGAGATTAAAAATAGACTAGAGGCATATGACAGCAGATCTGAACAGGGAGAAGAAAGAATCAGGGAACTAGAAGACAGGACAATCAAAAGCATATAGTCAAAAGAATAGCCAAAATAATAGAAAAATTGATCAGTGTCTTAGTGATTTTAGAGACAGTACAAAGCACACAAACATACAACTTATGGATGTAGAAGAAGGAGAATAGAATGGAAAAAGGGCTGAAAGTATATTTGAGGAAATAATGGCCACAGATACCCCAACTCTTGTGAAGGACACAAATATATATGACCGACAGCATAACATACTCCAAAAAGAATAAATTCCAGAAGACATACAAGACACATACTAATCAGAATTCCGAAGGCCAAAGATAAAGAGAGAATTCTAAAAGCAGCAAAAGAAAAGTGGTTCAATACATACAAGGCTGATCAATAATACTAGGAGCCAAATTCTCGTGAGAAACAATGGAGGCAAGAAGGCAGTGGTATAATATGTTTAAGGTACTGAAAGAGAAAAATTACCAACCAAAAGTTCTCCATCAAGAAAAACTAACCTTCAAAAATGAGTCAGAGTTTTAAATATTCACAGAAAAACAGAAACTTAGAGAATTCATTAATAAGAGATCTGCCTATAAGAATTACTAAAAGGAGTTCTGTAAATTGAAAGGAAAAGACAGGAAAGAGTGGCTTGGAATAGTATGAAGAAATGGAGATTATTAGTAAACGTAACTAAAAAGATAAATGAAAACTAATATTACCCTATGCTCAATATACAACTCTACTTCTAATTCATATAAGAATCAGAATACAATTAAGCATAAAAAGACATATTTCCTGATATAGGACATGCCAACTATAAAGTGGTAAAGTAGGACAAAAACATAAAGAAAGGGAATGGAAGAATACGGGAGCAGTGAACACAGATGCTATAGAAGCTAAGTTGAAATCTTCTTAGTAAGTTATAGATGCAGGTTGCATACTGTAAAGCTTAGGGGAACTTGTAGGAGAGTATTTAAATATATATACAGAAACATGTATAATGGTGCAGCCACTATGGGGAGGCACGTGGCAACATCTGTTGGACTCTGCATCTCCAAACGTCCATGTCAAAGGGTCTGCTATTTCTGTTAGCACTCCAAGAATCTCCAAAATATTGGGTGTGAGGTTTCACCCAAACATTTCCCCCTTTTAAAGGACTCCAGTAAATTAATCAAGACCCATGTTAAACGGGTGGGGTCACATCTCCATCTAATCAAAAGGCCACACCCAATATTTGGGTGTTTCACATCTCTATGGAAGTAATTAAATCAAAATCTCATAGCTGCAATTGAGTAGGTCAATCTCCATGGAAATAATGTAATCAAAAGTTGATCTGGCCCCACAAGAGTGAATTAGGAAAAAGACATGGCTTTTCTGGGGTACAGCACAGTTTCAATATACTAGTACATTCCACCCTCTGGACGGCAAAAAGACATGTTTTTTCTATATATAAAATACATTCATTCTATCAAAAGACTTAAACAAAGGAGAAGCCATCAAAGGAGACGTGCTCCCATTGCCATGGGCAGAAATTGGAAGGAAAACAGGGGTGTGCCAGTTTGAAAGTATTGTGTACCCCAGAAAAGCCACTTTTTAAATCCTGATATATTCTTATGAGAGGAGCCATTTCTTTTAATCCTGATTTAATATTCCAATGTGGAAACTGTTTTTTATTAGATTATCTCTACAAAGATAAATCTTGCTCACTGTGGGTGTGCCCTTTTGATTAGATGGAGATGTGACCCCACCTATTCAAGGTGGGTCTTGATTAGTTCACTAGAATCCTTTAAAAGGGGGAACATTCCAGAGAAACCTCAGATGCAGACACTTGGAGAGCAGTTGTTTCAGGGCTAACAGAGACATGGATGCTTGGAGATGCTTGGAGTGCCAACAAAGAGAGATGCCTAGACACAGGCAGAAAGCCGAGCAGACATTGTCATGTGCCTTCCCATGCAATGCTAAGCAAGCCAGAAACCAGAGTTGTGTCCTGGAGGGACTAAGTGAAAGCACACAGATGCTTAGAGAAGAAACCACTGACATCAGAAGCTGGAAGCAATGAACTAGGAACAAGGACCAGCAGATGCCAGCCATGTGCTTTCCCAGATCAGCCTTCCTTGAGCCAAGGTATCTTTCTCTGGATTCTTTAGATTGGACATATTTATGGCCTTAGAACTATAAACTTGCAACTTAATAAATTCCATTTTTAAAAGCCATCCCATTTCTGGTATATTGCATTCTGTCAGCTTAACAAATGAATACAAGGGGTCACCAGACCTAAACAGTTCCAAAACCTGCAGGGCAAATGCCATTGGATTTCAAAATCTGAGACTCATTTATCATTGGGCCTTTAGAAAAGCAGCAGTCTCACCCTTTCCAAGGCTCTATACAGTAGCCCTGTTCTCTACAAATATTGGGTTGAGGGCTGCAGCACTAGGGATCATTGAAGGGATCATCTTTTTCTCAGTCCCATCTTCTCTAAGCATTGGGGCCATCTCCAGGGCACACACTCAAACCCTCAAAACAATGGGCAGTTGCCAGGCTCTATTCAATCCCTGGCTTGTGTGGTCCATTCTCTCTGAGATCTGGGACACTGAAACGCTTCCTGAGCAATGAAGTGGAAGGTCTGCCTTCTGCTTCCAGGGGCTAGCTCACCTTCTCTGTGTGGATGGGCTGGTCTGCTCTCCTGGCCTGAAATTGCATTTGCTCCAGACCTTAGCTTCTATGGTTCTGCTTCTGAAGTCATTTTCCCTACAATTTGTCCATTTTTTATGTCCCTTTTAGTAGCAATGGCTCCATTTATACAAATTGTTCAACATTCTTGTCAGTTTTGTATGCAGTTTTCAGGGACCATATCTATCAGACCACAGGACTTTCCACAAATCCTTTCTGCATAACTCTATCTCCAATCTTAGTTTGTCCTGTAATTGCTGACTGGTTCCATGTTTGGTTAAATCCTCATGTGGGACAAAAGCTTCCAAGGTCTTGTTTTCTGGAAGCCTGGAATTTTCCAGACCATCCATTTCTGTTTTCTTTGTACCTAAGAGTTCAGTTCTCAACTTATCTCTTTCCTGTAACATTTTACTATAAACTGCAAGGAGCAACCAGGCTGTATTTTCCACTCTGAGCTTGGAAATATCCTCAGCTAAGTACTCCAGCTCACCACTTTTAAATGCTGCCTTTCATCCAGTACCAGTAGTTGCTTTTGCCAAATTCTTTGGCATTTTAAAACAAGGGTTTTAAATATCTTGACATGAATGAAAGTTAAAATTTATGGGATACAGTGAAGGCAGGGTTAAGAGAGAAGGTTAAAGCCCTAAGCACACACATTAAAATAAAGAAAGAGTTAAAATCAAAGACCTAACTACATACCCAGAGGAACAAGAAAAAGAAAAGAAAACTAACCCAAAAGCAAGTGAAAGTAAAGAAATATCAAAGATTAGCACAGAAATCAATGATCTTGAGAATTAAAGGAGTATAGACTTAACAAAACTGAATGTGTGTTATTTAAAATATCAATAAAATTGACAAACCCTTAACTAGATCGACAAAGAAAAAAAAGAAGAAAACACAAGTAAAACCAGAAATTAGGGTGGAAAGGAAGATCACTAATAACCACATAGAAATAAAAAGGTATCATAAGACGATACTATAAACAGCTGTATGCCAACAAATTAGAGCCCAAGGTGACCTGCCAAGAGAGTGGGGGACCATGGAGAGTAGGCACCACGGAGAGAGCAGTTTACTATTCTTTGCTGTGGTTAATCAGTCTCTTTCTTCCATTCTTCTCTGAATGCTGTACAGTACTCTTCTGGTCTCTGGAATTTGAAGTTGGTTGTTTCAGATAGTCCATGCCTGTTTAATAGTTGTTTGGGTGGAAGGACTGAGTATTGGAGCTCCCTAAACTGTCATCTTCCCACAATCCTCCAGCATTGCTTCTAAAGTAAGGAAAAAATTGAAGCTCAGAGAAATTAAATAGTTCCCCAAATTTAAATAGTAGCTGGTAACCCAGCATAGATTCAAGCCAAGTTCAGCAAGATTCTAAAATCCAAGCTTAACTGCTATTCTAATCCTACCATCACTATGTTACGATACTGTCCCTGTGCATCTATTAAATGAAATATGCATGTAAATTATGGTATTAATCAGAGTTCTTTAGAGAAATAGAGCCAACAGGATATATCTGTAAATATGAGATTTTAAAAAGTATTTCACACAACCATGGGGATGCATGAGTCCAAAATTTGTAGGGAGGGCTGCAAGGTTGGCAACTCCAATGAAAGGTCTCAATGAATTCTAAAGGAGAGGCTGGCCAGCTGAAGAAGAGAAAATGCCCTCTTCTTTGAAAATATTCAATTGATTGAACCAAATCCAACTGATTTAATTGTCTCATTTGCAGAAGACACAAACTTAGTCTATTATAAATGTCATCAGCCACAGTTGGCAATCAACTGAGCGATGATTTAATAAAACAGCCTTCTAGTTTATCAACCAATCATGAAATATTCTTTCAGTTATAGACCAGTGCTTGCTTCACCAGATGACTGGATGCAATTACCTGGTCAAGTTGACAACAGAACTCAACCATTGCAATCCATCCCTTGTCATCCTGGCAGCTATACATATCATCTTAAACCATAAGTAATCTCCAAATAGAACACAATAACAGACATGTGTTATATGACAGCCCTGCATACAACCAGAAACACACTAAATCTCTCCAGAACAGGGTGCAATTCCATAGGTAAAATTAACTCTTCAACTTGATATCCTATAACTTAAATATTATAACATGAACAATACAACTTATGTCACATGACTAGAATAGAAACAAGATATTTGCCTTATGTACAAATACAAATATACTCATAACAAAACACAGAGGAAATATTCATACCATAATGGCCCTTGTTTTTGTAGCTGGCACATGCTCATAGCTCATATTTATCACTACATTCTTCCATGACCCATTCACTGTTCCCTTTACCACCAGAAAGCACTTCAGCTGGTTGTGGTTCTTTGCCGAGTGTGGTGACCCAAACCTTCATTCCTGACCCAAACCCACTACATTGGTAGTGCTGCCTGGACTGGGTGTTGCAGTTTTCCATTGACATTAATTACAGGGCATGGTACTACTAAGAGACACCTCAGGGGAAGTCCTTTATTCCAGGAAAACATTTCTTTACCTCCACTGTGTAGCTGCAGTCTATTTCCCCTTGATAGTCAGAATCAGTAACCTTACCCAGAACAGTAATTCCTTTCCTTGCTGTTGATTCAAAGGCATGAGAAGCCAACATGGTCAAGTGGCAGTCTTAACTTCCAGTTCAATGGAATCATTGTTGGGTCTCCTGGTAGGAGCATTCCTTTTGGAACTAAAACCTGTAGATCAGCAGAGCTTAAGATTTCAGGGACAGGAATTTTAAATATTTTTCTAGTTGAACACTAAGGCTGATAGTGAGCTGTGCCACCCCCATTTCTACCTCTTGATTCCTGGACCTGTGAATACTGGCCATGGGAGAAACAGCACCATAGAGTGGAAGCTGATTCAGAGCATACACAGCCTCCTGGAGAACATCACCCCAGCCCTGCAAGGTATTGCCACCTTGCTGCTGTAATTGGGTCTTCAAAAGGCCATTCCACCATTCTATCAATCCAGGGGCCTTGGGATGATGGAGAAGATGGTAAAACCATTGAATTCCATAAGCATGTGTCCATTCCCACACTTCATTTGCTGTGAAATGGTTCCTTGACCAGAAGCAATGCTGTGTTGTATACCATGACAGTAGACAAGGCATTCTATAAGCTCTTGGATGATAGTTTTGGTGGAAGAATTGCAGCAAGGACGGCAAACCCATGTCCAGACAACATGTCTATTCCAGATAGAACAAACTGCTGCCATTTCATGAAGGAAGTGGTCCAATATAATTAACCAGGTAAGGCTGAACACCTCAAGGAATGGTGCCGTATCAGGGACTGAATGTAGGTCTCTGTGGCTGGCAGATTGGACACTCAGCAGTAGCCACAGCAAGGTCAGCCTTGGTGAATGGAAGTCTATGTAGCTGAGCCCATATATAACTTCCATCCCTACCACCATGCCCACTTTGTTCATGAGCCCATTGGGCAATGGTAGGAGAGGTTACAGAAAGAGGATAACTTGTAGCCGCAAATGGGTCATCTTATCAACTTAATTATTTAAACCTTCCTTTCCTGAAATCATCCTCTGGTGAACATTTACATGAGATACAAGTATCTTCATGGTTTTTGCCCAATAAGAAAGGTCTATCTAGATACTTCTTCTCCAGATCTTTTTGTCACCAATTTTTAAATCATGGCTCCTTACAAGTCCCTGACCATCCAGTCAAACCTTTCGCAACAGCTCACAGGCCAGTATACAAAAGCACCTCTGGCAAGTTCTTCCAAGCAAAATGAACTACCAGGTGCACTGTTTGAAGTTCCACCCATTAGGAGGATTTCGTCTCACTACTGTCCTTCTGGGAAATCCCAGAATGGGGTTGTGGTGCTGCAGCTATCCATTTCCAGGTGGTACTTGCATTATCTTGAGAACTATCTGTGAACCAGGCCTGAGTTTTCTTTTCCTCAGTCAACTGATTGTAAGAAACTCCTCAAGAGGCCATAACTCTGGGCTGGGAAAGAGAAGGCAATGTGGCAGGAGAGGGGGGACATTTATATTTTGACCAGTTCTACATGTAATTTACTTGTGCTTTCAGGATTTGCTTGAGCCCTTATATACCATTAAATATGTAAGAACTTGAGCTCTTATATACCATTTCCATTTTAGGATGGAGTGCTGCTGTGCATGCCCAACTTTAAGGCTTGGTGGGTCAGAACACTCAGTTCATGATAGGCATCTGAGATTTCTTGGTAACCTGCAGGCCCATGGTTTGGCACTCAGCCTCTACTAAGGCCCAGTAGCAGGTCAAAAGCTGTTTTTCAAAAGGAGAATAGTTATCTGCAGAGGATGGTGTTCTAGTTTGCTAGCTATTGGAATGCAATATACCAGAAATGGAATGGCTTTTAACAAGGGGAATTTAATAAGTTGCTAGTTTACAGTTCTAAGGCCAAGAAAATGTACCAATTAAAACAAGTCAATAGAAATGTCCAATCAAAAGCATCCAGGGAAAGATACCTTGGTTCAAGAAGGCCAATGAAGTTCAGGGTTTCTCTCTCAAGTGAGAAGGCACATGGTGAACACAGTCAGGGCTTCTCTCTCAGCTGGAAGGGCACATGGCAAATACGGCATCATCTGCTAGCTTTCTTTCCTGGCTTCCGGTTTCATGAAGCTCCCCAGGAGGCATTTTCCCTCTTCATCTCCAAAGGTTGCTGGCTGGTGGACTCTCTGCTTCGTGGTGCTGCAGGATTCTCTGTTCTCTCTGAATCTCTCATTCTCCAAAATATTTCTTCTTTTGTAGGACTCCAATAAACCAGTCAAGACCCACCCAAATGGGTGGAAACATGATCGTCCACTAATCCAGTTTAACAACCATTCTTGACTAAATCACATCATCCAGGGAGATGATCTCATTACAGTTTCAAACATACAGTATTGATAGAGATTATTCTACCTTTACAAAATGATATTTTGATGAAAACATGACTTTTCTTAGGGAGCATATTTCCTTTCAAACCAGCACAGATGGTAAGGCTTTACTCCAAAATCCTGAGGGCTTGCATTACAGTTCTCCTGCAGGGACCTGTGAAAGGCTCCAGACAGTATTCCTATTTGTGACCGACACTTCCAGCACCATTGGGTCTGCTGGATCATATGACCAAAGTGGCAGAGCAGCTTGCACAGCAGCCTGAACCTGTCACACTGCCTCCTCTTGTATCAGTCCACACTTAAAGTAGCCATTTCTGGTCACTCAATAAATGGGTCATTGAAGCACACCCAAATGAGGAATATGTTGTCTCCAAAACTATAGAGGCAACTAAGTGTTGAACCTCTTTTTTGTAGGGACTAGATGCAACAGCTTATCCTTTACCTTAGAAGAAATATGTTGAAATACCCCACACCCCTGAACACCTAGAAATTTCGTTGAGGAGGAAGGCCCCTGTGTTTTTGCTGAATTTATCTCCCATCCCATGACATACACTGTCTTTCCAATAAGTCTAGAAAAGTTGCTACTTCTTGCCAACTAGGTCCAATCAACATGATATTATCAATATAATGGACCAATGTGATGTCTTGTGGGAGGGGAAAATGACCAAGTTCCCTGCAGACAAGATTACAACATAGGGTGGACTGTTCTTATACCCCTGAGGTTGTGAAGGTATACTGCTGGCCTTATCAGCTGAAAGGAAATGATTTCTAATGGTTCTTATAAATAGCTATTGAGAAAAAAATGAAAGCATTTGCTAGATCAATCACCGTATACCAGCTACCAAGGGATGAGTTGATTTTCTCAAGCAAGGTTACCACATCTGGAACAGCAGCTGCAATTGGGGTCACCACTGGTTAAGTTTCTGATAATCCACTGACATCTTCTTAAACTCATCTGTTTTCTGCACAGACAAATAGAAAAGTTGAATGGGGATGTGGTGGCAAGCACCATCTCTGCATCCTTCAAGTCCTTAACAGTGGCACTAATCTCTGCAATTCCTCCAGGAATCCAGTGTTGCTTCTGATTTGCTATTTTGCTTGAGAGGGATAGTTCTAGTGGCTTCCACTTAGCTTTTCCTACCATAATAGCTCTTACTCCATGAGACAGGAAACCAAAGTGCAGATTCTACCATTTGCTGAGTATTTTGACTCCAACTATACATTCTAGAGCTGGGGAAAATAACTACAGAATAGGTCTGCAGACCCACTCAACCCACTGCAAGAAGAATCTAGCTAGCATTGATCACCTTACCTCCTTGAGGCCCAAATTTGGTGGACCAGAGTGATGTTTTGTGTCTCCTAGAATTAGTGTCACTTCTGCATCAGTATCTAGCAATCTACAAAATATCTGATCATTTACTTTTCCTCAGTGAATAGTTACCCTTGTAAAAAAAAGTTATAGGTCTCCTTTGGGAAGACTGAGAGCAAAGTTGACAGTGTAAATTTTTAGCAGTGTAAACATGGTTTTTCCCCAAGGGTACCCACCCTCATTCAAGGGGCTCTGGTTCTGTATACTGGCTCAGGTCTGGGAATTGATTAAGGTGCTGTGACTCCATTTTCTCAATTAAATTTAAACTTTTGTTCACTTGACCTAGAACTCTTCTGCTTATATAGCCCAAACAGGAATTGAACAGACTGCCCACCTATTTTACTTCTAGATAAACAATGATCTACTAGCCTACCCTAAGTCTCTGTGAGTCAGATTGTTTTGGCTGCTGCTTTGAGTCTGTTGTCCAATATGGTAGCCATGTCCATCTTGTCTATGGTGACTAACTGTTGCCACATGGCTTCTGCCAACTCAAGATCCAATCATTCCTATCATGTTTAAGGATTCCAACTCAGTGACCAGTTCACAAAGTAATGTCTGACCTACAGAGAAGGACAATTACAGAGCTCTTCAAGGATGATGCAGCTAGTCTTACAAATTTACTCCTCAAAGTACCAGTAAAAGGTGTGTTCTCTGAACATTCCTGGGGTGTTTGAACATATCTTCCATGATAAATCCACTCTAACATTCCAATCTCTCTATGCTTTTGGATCCCCTCATCTACATTATACCAGGGCAATTCTGGCATTTTAACCTCAGGTAATGTTGGCCACCTTTTGATCCATGTTTCAGCCAGCCATACAAGCAAATTGTTGATGCCTTTTCTAACCCCTTGAGCTACAATACTTAATGCAGAATCTCTGCTTCGTGGTGCATATCAATAAATTCATCTTGATTCAACTTTATATTCCTTACACCATTATCTCACACCCTTAATATCCAATCCCACACATATTCCTCTGATGTCTATCTATATAAATAGGAAAACTCATGCAGTTCTTTTGAAGTATAGCCTACCTCCTCATGGGAAACACATTGTACCTCACCTTTCAGGGTCTGGTGGGACTTTAATCTAGTTACAGTTCTTGAAGAAAGGAGGGGTAGTTGGGGTGGGTCAGGAAAATAATTAGAAATGTCTTTTAAGCTATTTACTTCAGGGCATTCCATTGCAGTTTCATCTGGGGAAACAAGATTAATCTCTCCAGACAGAGAAGTGAAGGTTATTTCCCCTGGAGAGGTGGTTACAGATTTACAGTTTGGATGGCAGATTCCTCAGGGTGACAGGCTGGGAAGCTGTTTCCTTAGGGCACTCTGGAGGGTTGGAATTTGTTTCCTCAGGGCAGGCTGGAAATTCAGTGGCTGTTTGCTAGATACATATCTATCTAGCAAAGTCTCAGAAGAATGTGGGGTTTCCACGTCCCCAGTGCCATCATTATCAACCCATATGTCCCCGTCCCAGGTTTCAGGATCCCATTCTTTCCCAATCAAAGCCCTTACTTTAAGAGCAGACACCACGCAAGGTTAGGAATTTAGTTTACATTGTAAATCGACTTGCACAATGAGACTCTGGGTCTGGTTTTCAGATATCTCAAGTCTGCAACAACAGGAAATAAGATTTTCTTTCAGGGTGCACAGAAGCTTTTACATCTTTTATATAGCATTTAAGTGGTAAATTTAAAGCCCTTTCTTCCATTTCTGTTTCCAACATATATAAGAACAACCAGCCAACATATTATACCTCTTACTTCCACAAAACTCTGTTAAGGTGTCAAAAACACTGTCACCCAGAGCCTTGTCTCATAATAGTATGATTAGGAGAATCAAATGTTGATATTGTGCATATCTCTATTGTCAACTCACACCACGGACTGTCAGTGCCGTCTTGATTATTGGAAATAGTCATTAGTGACTTCGAATCTAATCAGAGTAGAAACCCAATTGTATAAAAAGCACTCTTAAGACTCTGTTTCTCAAGGAACACTCCCAGTACCAAGCTGTATTAATCAGGGTTCTCTAGAGAAACAGAACCAACAACAGATATCTGTAAACATGAGATTTATAAAAGTGTCTCATGTGACCATGGGGATGCAGGAGTTCAAAATCCATAGGGCAGGCCATGAGGCTGGCAACTCCAATGAAGGGTCTCAGTGAACTCTGCAGGAGCAGCTGGCTAACTGAAGAAGAAGTGAAAATTCTTTCTTCTCCCTTATAGGTTTTCAACTGATTGGATCAAATCCAACTGATTTGATTCTCTCATGTACAGAAGGCATATCCTTAGTTGAGCATAGATGTAATCAGCCACAGATGCAATCAACTGATTGATGATTTAATAAACCAGCTTCTTGTTTATCAAACAGTCATGAAATAATGGTTAGATGTACTTTGTTGGCCAAACAACTGAGCACCATCACCTGGCCAAGTTGACACCTGACCCTCACCATCACAATTACTTTAAATGGTGCCTGGTTATTAGGGAACGAATTATATCCCCCACAAAAGGCATAATCAGGTCCCATCCCCTTGGTCTTATAGATGTGAACCCATTTGCAAGTGGAACCTTTGAAGGTGTTATTAGCTAAGATGGGCCCAAATTGAATAGTATTGAAATATTCTCTATTATTCCCAGTCTTAAATCCCACTGCCTCTTTTTTCTTTAAAAGCTAACAAGAACTCTTATGAATTTTTGTTTTAAGAAACAAAATAGTTTAGAATTCCAAGATATGAATTACCTTTTCATAAATGTACCAACAATCTGAGTTTATTGTTAGTTATTCTCATATGAAATGTTCTTTATATTTTGGGCATCTCTTGATGTACTATAGCATTTCTCTTCAATGTAAATATATGTACATATCATATTGATACATAGGTAGATAGATACAGAGAGACAGATTTTTTTTTTTTTTTGCAATTAGCATGAATTCTCTTTAAGATAACCTCCAGATTCAAATTGTGTCAATTTTTCCATCTTGATACTGATGCTGTCAGCCTGGTATAAGTTGGGAAAAGCTGGACTGTATTTGCAAACTTAAAGCCCACATAGATTTCTGTGCACAAAAGAATGTGATGTATTCCTATTTGCCCCAACGTTGAAAAGTCAGGTCCAAAAGTCAGGAGCAATGAATGACTGCAGCATTCTCAACAAGATTTGTTGAAAATGTCTTTCCATGCTTGTTACATAGTAAGTATTCATTAAAGGATAACTATTATCAATATTGTAAAATTCGCAAAGCATTCTTTGTCTGCATAAAAGGATAAGAAAGGATAGATAAGTGAAGATTTAAGAGGGAGGCATTACCACCCCACAGCTGGTCAAGAAGATTTTCACATTTCAGGTCACCGGGTTGCTGGTTTGAAAGTGTTGTGCACCCCAGAAAAGCCGTGTACTGTAATCCTGAGTCTACACTGCAGGGCAGAAACCTCTGATTAGAGTGTATTCATGGAGACTGACTGGCTCAACTGCATGTCTGGCCTTTTGATTAGATTACTCCATAGAGGAGTGATATACCCAATTTTGGGTGTGACTCTGGCCATTCAAGGTGGGTCTTGGCAAAAACACAGTTGCTAAAGAGCTAACATAGACAGAGATCCTTCGATACACAGAAATAAAACACCCTCTGGGAAGCTGCTTGAAGCCAGAAGCCAAAGGACCAGCAGACACCAGCCATGTGCCTTCCCAGATCGGTCTTTCTTGAGTCACAGTATCTTTCTTTTTTTATGGCCTTAGAACTGTAAACTTTTAACTTAATAAATTCTCTTTATAAAAGCCAACCCATTTCTGTTATATTGCATTCAGGTAGAATTTGCAAACTAAAACATCAGATAATTAGGCAGTGATTCATATGAAAGAGAAATTTATCCACCCCCCAATTATTTCATGGCTGACAACATTGAGTTGACACCGTTAACTTGCTTTTCTCTTCTCACTGAGTGATCAGCTATGTTAATTGAGGATATCAATAGAAAGATAGGTTTTATAGTAATGCATTTCAAAAGGCAGGTAAAATGGTTGTGAGATAAAATTAGTGTGTTATGACAACATCTTCTAAGTCAAATAAAAGAGAAAACCCCATCAGAGTGCATCTGTTATGATAAGGGACAGTATTCTTTTCTTAAAATACATGTTGTGCTTATGTGTGTTTGTTGCAAGGTAACTGTATTTCTTGTTATGGTTTATGTTTAGAAAACTTTGAGAGAAACTGTTTAAAACCATCTCCACCAATCAGACCTACCAAATTACCTATCCCTAGGCAGAGTTCCACAGACTAGGATTTGGGAAACTTTTGAAAAAATTAGCTGGAGAATGACCCTGAGAGACATCTCTTCACCCCAAAAGAGAAGGACGTACTCTGTGACTCTGCCATGATGCTTAAATAGTTTACAGTGGTCTCAAGATTAAGTCAATTAAGATTGCCGTTAAAAATAAGCAACAGGGGCGGGCCGCGGTGGCTCAGCGGGCAAAGTGCTTGCCTGCTATGCCGGAGGACCTCGGTTCGATTCCCGGCCCCAGCCCATGTAACAAAAACGGAGAAACAGAATACAATAAAAAACAAGAAAATGTTTAAAGATGTTTCCCTTTCTTCCTTCCTTCCTTCCTTCTATCCTTCCTTCCTTCTCTCTGTCTTTCCTTAAAAAAAAAAAAAAAAAAAAATAAGCAACAAAAAACCCTGTAAACATATGATGTCAGAGTAGAGCTGGATAATTTTGCTTTCTCCTTGACAAAGTGTTTCATTTCCAATATGTCTCTCAAGAAAACATTTCAAAAACATTACAACTCTCATTCCAGAAATCATCATAGATGGATCTGACAACTACTGATACACACAGAATAAGTTCTAGAGGTAAGCGACTTATGTAAGGGCACTCAATAAATGAATGATAATTATAGGGCCAGAACTGGGAGCCAGATCACAGGACTTTCCTTCTTTCTTTTTTTTTAAGCAGTTTTATTGAGAGATAGATAGTCACTATCCATCCATCCAAAGTGTAAAATCAATCGCTTTAGTATATTTGCTGATTAGATTAAAATCTGTACAATCAGCAGGGCCATTCTCTCTCCAAATGCTTCACTGATCATGGCTATCAGATTACTCCATGCATTTGGGGTTCCATCAAAAACGCTGTACTCAGGGAAAGCAAAATATAAGCAAGAAGCCTGGGGTCAATAGCCATAGGAGAAAAACCACAGGAAATGAATGCATTTAGCCTCAAAACAAAAAAAGTGACGGATGAATCACTCTCTTTGACTCCCAATTTCCTCACCTTCCAAGTTGGAATAGTGATTCCTCTGCTCAGGTTCAGAAATCAAAAGCAACTGTGATAAAATTCTGCCACAGAATAAGTGCACAAACTTCAGCCAATGATTAACGTCTCTGAGCCTCAGTTCCTTTATCTGTAAAATATAAATAACCCTAGGAAATACCTTACAGCTGTGAAAATTAAATGCATGCGTGCTCTGTGCTTGAAACATCCTTGGCCTTCCATGAGTGTTAGCCACTGCCAAGGACGTGATACTGTCCACTTCATTAGAGTTACTGCGGACATCTGTGCATGGAGTGCTCACTCTCTGTAAAGATAAATGCTGTGCATCGTTTTCCATTAAAGCCGTTGATGAAGAGAAACATCAAGTATAAATACGTTTAGTATATTTAAATATGTTTATATTAAATATAAAAATGTTTAAACCAAACGAAAAATAATTTAAATCATACTTTAGTGAAGCATAAATAACAATGATGGTTCTGAATGACTCTTTAGTTGTTTTTCTGCTTTGTAAAAATATTGTAGAATGCTGAGGTTAAGTTAACTAAAATCAGTAAATGTCAGGTGCAGATAGAGGAAATAAAATGTCACCTTAATTCTGCTGATTCTACTGCTTCACTGGAGAATACTCAACGTGATTTATGCCATAATTTTACTGTAGTGGCTTGGCTTACGAAAGACCTTTCCTATCTCCAAATATATATATTCATCTTGGGAAAATGTAAAGATCAGGCTCCAGAAGCAATTTCCAGCTGGCCTTCCCTAAATAAGTCCCAATGATTTGACTAAAGATGTGTTACATACTAAGTTCTAGCACAAGTCCAAGCTTTCACAGACTTTCAAAGTAACATCTGTAGAGAAATTACAAGCCTACCGGAAAACACATGTATTGTTACTGAATTTGTGAAACTTGCTTTCTTTTGAGTTTTTCTGCTTTGATGGGTATTCTTTATTCATAAACTCTCCAAGGCATTTTCTTTGGGACATAAAGGTTGGCTCATATTCTATTTATTTTATTCTCATAAATTATTTGTTAGTAGTCAAAGCCTAAAATTCTATGAAGATGCCTTGTTTTCTTTTACACATGTTTGTACAAACCTCTAATACCAAGAAGGGAACAGCTGGAAAATATATATACTTCATATTTTCTATATGTCTAAAGAATTGATTACTAACCTACAAACTGGATTACTTAAGGTTCATATGTTCTGTTTAGTTGACTATATTTATGTGATTCAGGTAATTATGTTTGGCTGAAATATCTCAAAAATTAAAGATTGTGAAATAGGAAGTCTTGGATTATAGGAATCGTCCAGTGCTGTCCATCTAGCTGATTGTACTACCTACTATAGAGTTCACAAAAGTTACTCCATTTAACTCACTTTAGTTTATTTAACAATGTGGACCTCTGCTTACTGGGTACCAGGAGATGGGGGAATGTAAAGGAAATAGAGGTCATGATCCCAAACTTGAGAAACTTAAAATCTCTAGAATGGATATTTTTTGTTTTGACAGTCAAGAAATGTAAATATGAAGCAAAAAACAATTCAAGCCCCTGTGTGATGAAATGCATGATATGGAAAATAAGTGTAAAAGGACAATTGATGTTTTTTAACTCTAATTCAAATCTTGGTAGGTTTAAGTCCATTTTTTTAAAGCCATAAAGGAAATCAGTAAAACATCTTTTATATAATTTAGGTTTTTTTCTTTACTTAAAACATGCACTTTGGGTAAATATTTGGTTTCTAAACCTCTTTGTGGAAAAAAATCTTCAATTTTAAATGATTAGACCAAACAATCCTTTTATGCTCTACATCAAGAAACAAAATGGATTTTTCCCCACTTTATACTTACATGTAACTGACAAGAATGAAGGGCAAGAATATAGAGGGGACTAAGTGAATGCTTGAATCTGTGATATTTGTTGTTTTACTGCTTTCTACTGTGTTTTCTCTTTTCAGTACAAGACAAGTCATAGATACAAACCATTTCTTTCTCCCGAACACATCACCCTGTCAGCAATTTGGTCCCCTGATTTCTGATATAAAAGAATCGCTAAGGGTCAATTTGAGAAGTAGCAGAGAAGTAAATTGGTTTCTTGCTGTTTTTCTCATGAGAGTTGTATTTCTTTTCAAAGAGTATATGGGCCTAAGGCATCTGCTTAATTTCATCGCTTCCAATGTCCTGCTTGACTGATTCTCACTAAAGCCAGAGTCGACCTCTTCTACTGCTGTGTTTGCTCTGCCGGATAAGAAGGACAAGGAAGGACTCATCTCTAGACTTCAAATCTCCCTTTTCCATACCACCCCCCCACACACATCTCAAATACAGGGAGATAGTTGTAGAACTTTTATCTGTACTTCAGCTTCTCCTCTCTACCCACTCCTAAATTCTTCTCTGAAGAAAAGAGCTGATAAATTCATTTCCAGTAAGATGTCGCTATCTGAAAAATCCAAATTTGTTTTACTCCAGTTATTAGACTTTAATTATGTTTCTTTAGAGCAGGGACCTTGTTTGCCTTCCTCACTGCTTGTTTCTGGTGTCTAGGGCAGTGGCTGGCCTGTCACATACGCTCAATAAATGTTCGGTGAAGGAATATACTCCTCCAAGAGAAATACTTCAGCCAAATGAGTTTGAACAACTGCTGGCATTAGAGGAAGGTGTGTAATTTTTATCTTCTGTTGTACCTGAAATACTTCCTTTGAGGTATTTCAAGTGTACTTAGGCTGTGCATGGAGCATCCTCTCCTCCCAGCTTCCCGTCTCCACTCCCAGACCCAGATATTGAAGAGAAGACAGAAAACATCACCTCTGTCCTGGATCTATATGCAGACTTTTGTGTGTCATTGGTTCTTGACTCCTAAATTTGAGGAGCCTAAGGAAAGGAACTCCCAAGCACTCTCCCTATTGGTCCTCCAGGGTTGCATGTGGCACATTCACCATTGTGTAAGTAGCAATAAACAGAGGACCAGCAGGCATTCCACAAAGCAGTCTTTTATTACCAAACCGACTACTTGGAATTAAATTCCCTAACGCCTAACTGCAGGACCGCCAAGGAACAAACATATTCCCATTAAATGACAGTATCTTCCTGCTCAGATTACAGTAATTTCAGCCAAAATTTCTTTTCCATAACAAATTCTAATCTTGAATGTCTCTCTCTCTATATTTATGAGTCCAAAGAGTTAAGCCTTCTACCCAAGCTGGTTTTGAGTGAGTAACCTGCACTCCCCGCGCCTGTCTGCCTTGTCTGGGACCTGACAGCAGGAGCTCTTAAAGGAAACCGTTTCACACACACAGTGGAGAGCTTGAAGCCGGCGGTGCCGGTGTCTGCCTTTGTCCAGGAGAACACAGCATGTTTGTAAACACGTGGCGTGGAAAGAGGATTTGTGCAATGGAACCAAGCACGCACCCCTCCGATTTCCTGTTTGTCTCTGACATTATGTCGCCCCTGGCAACTAATGGGAGACATAAGCTCTGAAAGAACAGCATTCTTTTCCTTATTATAAATCCAGAGCTTGGTAAATAATATAAAATAAAACCTTCTGACTGTTTTCTTAGTTGTGGAAAGTTTGTATTTCCCCACTTCTTCTCCATTCACTTTCCTTCTTCCTTCTTTCCCAAAGAAGAAATGGGGTGAGGTGGGGGTAGGGGGAAGGGGAGAGAAGCAAAGATAAGAAGAGGAGAGAGAGAAAACTCTTCAGTATTTTTTTCTGTGAAAGACGATACGGCATTGCATTTATACAGGAGAAACACTTGCAAAAGACCACACAGTGCTTGCAGAGATACAGTGAAGAAGCTTCACTTTCACATCATGAAAAAAAGTGGTACATTTGGATAGGATGCTCTTTCTTGGGTGCCTTTTATCGTAAAGCCAGGAAGACATAAACCACCAACCCATCCATTCATTTGGTACTTACTGCATGGGAGGCACTACGCTGTACAAGAGCATTCTCATTTTACACCTTTTGAAGGAGAGTTTACCCTTTGCAGTGCAAGGACAGGAGAAAAGCAGGGTACAGTAACATGCCCATGGGCTCACTCTCTAGATTTAGGCCTACTTCTGTCTGACTCCACAGCTGGGGTGTTCCCTCTCCATATTGAGAGTCTGAGCAAAAGCAGAGATAAATAGACATGGACTTTTATGGAACAAACCAAATAAGAAAATTGTCACTGAGAAAACCGTGCAATTAAGTTCTTAACTGTTTTGCTCACTGTTCTTTTTCTTTTTTTTAACAGAAAAAAATCCTGTATAAGATACAGGGTTACCACTGCTCTTTTAATGAGCAACAATCAAAAGACAAAGAGAGTGGTGTTTACTGATAACCTTTTAGAATCCAGGACATATTTTAGGCAAAATGAAAAGGGAATTTATGGAAAAAATCAGCTGACCAACCTTCAAGATTATATTCATGTCAAACAAAACAATGAGCAAAACCTTATTTTGCAGGAGTGACATTTATAGTGCTGCCATTAACACTGCATGGCAGTGGACTCTACGAGATTACTGGTAACACATTGGACTGTGGATGCCTCGTACGCTGGTACACGTGGATAAACTCAAACCAGTCTTCTGTTTTTTTTTAAATTCAATACAAAAAACACTACTAATATATATTTAACAATATGGCAGTTTATTTTTCAAAGGAGGACAAATTGCTAAGATGGCTACATTTATATGATTCGTTTCATGGAAGCCCTTACTTAATAAATGGCAACCAAAAAGAGGATTTCACATAGGGACCAACTGACTACCTCTCAGTAAATGGTATCTCTGTCAGAAGTCATCAAATTAAGTTGCCTGATCTTTGAGAGTCGCTGTTTGTACATTTTTACCATCTAGGATTGCTTTTATATCCATAAAGTTGCTTAGATTTCTCACTTTGCTTGTTGAACCTTCAAACATTTTATTTATAAACAGCCATTTGTTTCACAACTATAGACAATGCTGTCTAGAACAGTGCCGGATATTTGAGATTTTACCTTCTATTAGAGACCACTAAACTCCTAAAACAATGAATTGTCCATTCATAAAAATGTTTTCTAGTATTATCAACATGAGCATTCTTACCTCAGGTTGCTACATTCCATAAGTTATTGAAATCAACTCACATCACTCATATTTACTGTGCAATAGCAAAATGCCTTCAGGATATATCTTAATTTCTATCCATATTACTACTCTAAAATTTTGCATAAATCTGCAGCTTTATTAGCTTGTTAAATTTCGCAGAGATGGATTTAGCATGAGTTAGCCCTTCACTGACGCAGGCTTCTTCCTGGAAAGAGCCCTAGCAATTTTCACAAAGCCATCGTGTTTTTGTGAAATTTGCAATGGTAAGATTTTTTCTTAACCACGATTGGTTAAGTCTGCTGTCTCTTTCCAGTTCAACCCCCTCACTTGTCCAGTGGTGTCGGGATGGCCACAAACATGCTCGGAGTCTTACTAAAGGAAAGCTAAGTCGAGAGTGCGTTCGTTTGGGTCTAGAGGGACACATTTCTGTGGCTGCCTCTGTGCACAGTAAGCAGCTGCCGACCACCCGAATGCAAGGGTGGCTTGCAAGAATCGCTGCAATGCTGCCTGACCCAAAGGGCCATCCATCCTGCAGCATTTTCAGTATTCTCAGTAACTAGTGCGGCTAAGAAAAACTTTTCTAAAGATTCTTGTCCAACCATGCCAAAGCAAAGACTCAATTATCTTCCTAGTCACTCCAGAGAAAATTATATTACAAAATTAACATGAGTACAATGGAAAAAATTAGGCTCAGACAATAAATAAATAAAAAATATTACAGTCCTCCTTGGTTTTAAGTGCCTATTATATTTGTAACTTTGGAAAAAAGTTGGAATTTGTTGTGATTTTTTAATTCTTAATATATATTTACAAATGGCCACTTTTGTATTTGAAATTTGCACTATTTTTCCTTTAAGAGACCCTCACTTGTGTAAGTCCCTGAACCTACAAACTGAATTCAACCGTTTATGACAGGAAACCAAAATTATTCAACTATTTTCCCTAAAGGATGACAGCTTTTTTCTTTAAAAATACCACATTTATCTCAAGTAAATCCATTTATCCAGAGTAATATTATAAATCTATATAATTATTTTTGTTAGAACATAAGAGCATCCAGGTTTATTTAAATTTTCTCTCTTTATTTTTTTAGTTATTCTTATGTATGCTGTGTAGTGGGGTCACTTTTCATTCTTTTTCCATGTGAGTATCCCATTATTGCAGCTTGTTGAATTTTTTAGTTTTGTTTGTTTGTTGGGGGACTGCATGGACCGGGAATCGAACCAGGGCCTCCCACGTGGCAGGAGAGAATTCTACCACTGAGCCACCCTCACACTCCCTTCCTTCTTTATTTTAATTAGATTCTATTAAGATGTAGAACATCTAAATACTTTCTCTTCCTTTGGCCATTTGGCCATTTTGCTTCACAGTCTATCAAACTACATCCAAGTGAACAGTTTAGAAACTTCAGGGGACTCGGCTTTGTCGTCCACTGAACAACTGTCAGGAATGAGCTCTCGTCTTTCCCCTTTCCACGGAGTCCTTGGCTATGCAGCCCGCTGAGTGAGCACAGAGAGACAGACAGCCACCACGGATGACGTACAATAATACAGATACATTATGTAGGTTAGGCATCTGGGAGCCTTCCTGCGTGCCTTACAGAGATGCTTAGAGGGTTAGTAACATGATACCTTTAGAGAAAAAAAGGCAGCCACAAAGAATGAGGTATTGTTATAAATGATATGTCCTGAGCAAATCGGGTTATTCCAGGATGGCTGTAGGCCCTTGGTTCCATGTATAATCCTTTAAAAGCAAAGAGATAAACCCCTCGGGTTAAGTTACAGTTTGATGAAATGCTTGAAATGACCAAATTTGGAATTCAAACACTCATGTTTAAGAGAAATGCAACAGCTACTGCTACCATTTCTCAGGCTTGACCAGAATAGTGTCGGCTTAGTTGGCCCTCCTTCTTTCACCTGGAGCTGATTAGACTGAGCAACTTTTTATATAAATCCTGCAGGCATAGCTGCTTGGTGGCTACTACCAGAAGAAAAGAGGTACGCAATTCATTTCAGGTACACAGCTTACAGCTTTAATTTTAAGTCATTTCTATTTCTTTCCCACCCGCTCATTATCTTTGTTGAAATAAAAACAACAATTAGCATTGCAAACATTTTATATTGATTTTATTATAAAACAAAAGAATTTTTTCTAAAAATCATAAAGGTTATATTTGTCAAAATGTCAATACATTTCGATTCTTACCCGTTGTTAAGTTTAAATCTTGTTCTAATTCAAGTAGCGTTTTTACAAAATTCAGATGTTCATGGATAAAGATACACTATGAACTCCCCGCTTTAGTACTGTGGTGCTTTAGAACAAATATTCTGTTGGGATAGAAATACTCTTCATAGACAGCTTTTTCTAAATATTTGGGTGCAGCTTTTAAGTAACACTCAGAGCTGATGAGAAACAAGGTGCTAAACTCACTCCTGACAACTCCTGGTTGGCTTCCGAGCTCTTAGTTCACTCAGCCTGGTTTCTACATCTTTACACTGTTTTGTTTCCTGTAGCTTCAGAGAGAAAAGAATTATCAACTTTAGTTTATGGGCCTTTCTAGGAGACAAAACCACTCCCCAGCTTTGCCCTCACTGTCAGTATCTCTCCAATAAGGCGTTTGTTTTCTCTAAGGTTTTCAGTTCTAGGAGCTGCATATCCTTTAAAACGATCAACTGCCATAAAAGCTAATATACACTAAAGTACTTTCTTTTAGAAGTTCTTCAGGCTTCTGCTGCTCTAGAACTATTTCTTTACATAACTCTCTGATACCAACTTACTTCTTAAGGAAACCTTAGATTTTTTCATCGTCTGTATTTTCAAAATGACAGAATACTCAATCTTTGGTGACATTGTAGAAACTTCCTCTCTTAACTGAAGAGCCCATTCTCTAAAGCAAAAGTCACATATAAAGACCCTTCTGGTGATTAGGAAAATTATATTGCTGGAAATTGGTTAAATTCTACTGATAATGCAAGTAATTTCCACCAAATCAAATGGATATTCCGTTATGAAAATAGTTTTTCTTTTGTGTTGCCTGGCAAGTATTTATTGTTTTGACAGCTCTTGGTACGTGAAACGCAGCTACAAGTATGGATAGTTCACTTTGATGTACCTTTCTCTTGTTGTTTCTCTTACCTTTGTCCCTGGCAAAAACTGGACCAGCTTCCCAATGCCTGGCTGTGAGTCCAGCCGGAGCAGCCTGAGGGGAGGTTGGCTCAGTGCTGCCGGGGACCTGAGAGTGGGTGTCCGGCAGCAGCAATTATGGGTTGCTTTCTGGAGCATCTGAGATGCTGCTCACATTATTTCTCCAAGGAGATGGGTCATTTATTCCAGCTCTGCTCCAGTAAGTCCCCATGAAACACCTAGGTATCTTCCTAATTAATGCAAGTACTGAACTCTTAAATGTTCAGTTTCCTCTGAGGTTCGACACCGCGGGCAAACAGCAATGATGGTTCCTGGTGGCACGTCCTTCAACTAGAACACCATTCTTCAGAACGTGAGCTGGGTACTTAACCAGTCGAGCTCCTCCAAGGAATTCCAGAAGTTACCCTTAGCATTTTGAGTTGGAAAAGATCTCCTATTTATATGAAGACTCAAAAGCTGTAACCAAAACCTTGTCTGAGGAAATGATCCCTGGAAGCTGACTGCCTGATATTTTATTGTACAAAAGCCCAGTTTCAAAGGGGGGAAAAACATCCTTAATTCCAACAACCTTTAGTGTGGATCTTGAAACTGGACTAGCCTGGACACTCATAAAGGAGCAATATCTCAACTGGTAGTCTTTTATTGATTCAAATAACTATGAGCTCTGGCATAATCTGGATTGTGCGCTACTTAACAGAACCAGCTGATTGCTTTTGAATCATCACTTAAGGTAATCATGAGTAATGCCAGACATGTGTTTCTCTTCATGATGGTCATGAAAATTCCAGACTCAAAATACATGAGGTGGAAGAGGCCTGAGCTGTACCTGCTTTGGAGCTGCCCTGCAGGTGAGCTCATATTTTACTGCTTTTGCTCCACAAATGAGAATGTTGCCTTGCAGAAAGTGGACTCATATTCTTTCCTATCGCAATAGCCTTGTCATAGCTCCTGTCCTGAATTGTTCCTCCTGCCAATCCATCCATTAGAATGCCTCCCAGTTATCATGTGAAATATTCACTAGGTTATATTTTCAATTCTTCCCAATTTCTTAAAGCAAGAAGCCCAACTTCCTCAACCTGATGCATAATCCTGGTTCAATTGGACTCCTTCCTGATTGGAGTTTATTTCTTCTCTAATGTACATCCCTAGCGCAGCATCCTTCTCCTCCCTTTATAAAAGACAAGACTGAGTCATTTTCAGTTCAGGATATAATTGTCTTATCTGAAAAACAGGTATGACTACCCAGACTTAGAGCTTTTTCCTTACAGAACTTACACGAAAGATTTTTAATATTTCATTCATATATGATGGAGGGCTTCCTATATTTATTCCATAAGGTTAATATTCCACTCAGAAATTTGAAATGGCAAAATATGCAAAATCTGTTACTCTTTTAATAGTTTATTCCTGTAATAGTTTGCAAAAGGGCAATTAGTTTGGAGAAGAATCAAGACAATTTGAAGACTAAATAGAGATTTGACCTCTTTTTTTTTCAAGCTGGCAAATCAGGCCTTCTAGATAGAAGCCCATTCAGCAAATACAAGAACTTCCATGGGAGAAACCACTTTCCTGAGAAAAACATCAAATTAGAACATGTCAAACTTTAAAACTGCAAATGTGCCACAGGCATGGGATCTTTCTTCATATATTTTAGAAAGCTTTATACTATCTTTTATCCATAGTCTGAAAGTTCTGCCAAATATTCATGCAATATCATTAAGTTGATAAATGTTCCTCAAGGCATTTTCCACAACCATTTTGTAAACTCTGCTGAAATAGATTTTTCCAGAGTGGATAGCTAGGAAAGGCACAGGAATGTCAGTCAAATTTTAAGATTTAACTATATTTGAAGGTATAAATTCTATCTGTCAAAGAAATTGTTTTTTTTCTTTTAACTTTCCCACTTGCCTTTGCTGAAAGATACTTAGATTAAAGCCAAAAATATATTATAAACTCAGGTTACTATGGAGGTATAATCAATTTATGCTTTAAATTTAATAACTGACTACTGTTCATGAAGCTACCATGATGAACTACAGAAGCTACAAGCTGTAACTTTTTCTGTTGTTTTTCACTGTGTTTCCTCCAGTGCAGTTTGATTTTTATCAATAGAGGGTTGATATCATTTCCTTTCTCAGTGCCCATTGTTTAAGTCTGGTGGAGAGGGACAGGAAGAGAGCAATACATTTATTTAGATAGACCTCTCTAGTCAGGAAAATGTTTTCTTAGGTACTTTACTTCCTCATTGTCCAGTGTGAGGTTCTTAGAAAAAGATAATGACACTGTTTCCATCTAAAACAAAAGCATGATAGTTTGTTTCTGAACATGGAGCTGTTACTTACCTCTGCATTCCTTCTAATAAGTTCTTTTTGTTTTGAATATTACTTTTAATTTTCTCTTGCAAATTCTATAGAGATATTTTGATGTTAGGAACCTCTGAAATTTGAAAAGCAAAACAAAAATCCAGTGCACTCATGTTTAGTGAAGATTGAGTTGTCTTCACAATTTGACAATCTATTCTTAGAGCAAATCCAGGTAAAATGGAAAGGATTAAACTTTGAGCTGATCAAAAGACTGTAGCATGCTTAAAGTTTCAGATACACTAAAATGCACATTAGAAGGCAGGAAGATTGCAGTAATAATTAAAAAGTAAGTTATTCCCTGAAGTATGCTTTAATCCCTTTTTTCTTTCTTCTCACTGCCATGGTCTTGTTTTCAGAAATGAGGTCCAGCAAATAAGGACAGAAGATACTCTTTTGGATCAGTCTAGAGGTCATTTTTTTCTAGATCTTTAATGATAATGTAGTGTGAAATGTTTCTTTGGATATGAGTGAATGTGAGGTGAATTCTTTCACTTAATAAAAATATTAAACATTTATGAGTGTCTATCATATTTTAATTGCTGAACTAAACACTTTCCTTGCATTGGTCATTTTATCCTCACAACACCACTGTGAGATTAGTCTGTTCTTATCCACCCATCTCACAAGGTAAGGAACACTCAAGCTTGCTCAAGATCAAGCAGCTTGTACGTGGGAGAGCTGAGGTTTACATCCAAGAGGTCTGACTGCAGATCTACAACCACACAGGCTTACACCCAGGGGGTCTGACTGCAGATCTACAACTATACAGGTTTACACCCAGGAGGTCTGACTGCAGATCTAAAACCACACAGGTTTACATCCAGGAAGCCTGACTGCAGATCTACAACCACACAGTTTACACCCAGGAGGTCTGACTGCAGATCTAAAACCACACAGCTTTACACCCAGGGGGTCTGACTGCACATCTACAACTACACAGGTTTACACCCAGGAGGCCTGACTGCAGATCTACAACTACACAGGTTTACACCCAGGAGGCCTGACTGCAGATCTACAACCACACAGGTTTACACCCAGGAGGTCTGACTGCAGATCTACAACTACACAGGTTTACACCCAGGGGACTCACTGCAGACCTACAACTACACAGTTTATACCCAGGAGGTCTGACTGCAGATCTAAAACCACACAGGGTTACACCCAGGGGTCTGACTGCAGATCTACAACTATACAGGTTTACACCCAGGGGGTCTGACTGCAGATCTACAACTATACAGGTTTACACCAGGAAGTCTGACTTCAGATCTACAACTACACAGGTTTACATGCAGGGGTCTGACTGCACAGCCTATAACTATACAGGTTTACACCCAGGGTGTCTGATTGCAGATCTACAACTACAGAGGTTTACACCCAGGAGGTCTGACTCCAGAGCTTACAACCAGACAGGTTTACACCCAGGAGGTCTGTTTGCAGACCTACAACTACACACATTGCCCAATGCAAAGTGCTATTCACCACGCATGTCTGTTCTCAATGACCCATTCATTTAAGTGCATCCAGAAAACATGATTTAAAAATATATGCACTCCCACTCCACATTGTCACCTCTAACATTTTATCACCTGGCTTCTAAGTACTACTCTAAACCTTAGGTATATAAAGGTGAATTATATACCCCAAATTTGAGGGTGGTTTCCAGCAACTTTTGCATTAATTCTGAAAATCAATGTATATTTAAAATTTACATTCACAAAATATTTTTCATAAACAACTAATAGGCTAGAAGTGATGGGTGATTAATTCTCATATTTTAAATGCGGGGAGGATTGCAATCACTAGATTAATTCTTCAAAATGTTTACTTAGCAATGGAAAGATGATATACAATATTCTCAGAGAAACCACAAGTTGGGTAGCTTGAATTTGGAAAAAAAATGCAGAAAACAGTAATACAAATTCACTTAGCTCTAGCAAATGGTTTATTGGAAGTCCAATGATAGAAGCTACTCTATTTACTTATTGGCAAATAAATTCACAAGGTTTTTAAATGCTAGTTCTAAGGGTTAATCTGGAAAAATAAATTGAAATACATTCCAGAATCATTCTTAAATAACTTTATATGTTGCCAACGTGAAAATCTTATTTTTTTATTCTAAGCAATAAGCCTAAGTGATGTTATGCATAATTGATAATGATAAATTATTTTCAATGTTCTATGGAGGAACATTCACTGCCATTTCAGCAAGCAAAGTATAGTATCTGACACACTGTTCATAAGCATCCTAATGAACTTTTCTTTCACCTGTGAGTCTCTATGGGTATGGCAGGAAGTGACCCCTTAGCTTTAATATGTGAAAAGCATTGGAATGGAAACAAGCAAAGAAACCCAGGCCTGGGGATAGGCAGGTAGTGACCTTACAAGCACTAGGCCTTCACCCTGGTGAAAAATGGATGCCACGTAGGCAGTTTTAGGGAAGGAACAGCATGTAGTAAAGCATCTTACAGTATGGCCAGCTAGCACAGGCTCTGTCATACCATGGGCACTCAGTGAATACCAGTCTTCCTGTTAAGCTCCCAAATCTTTCCTTACTCATTGCCATACCCTGGCTAGTTTAGGAGAGTGTCCACAAAGAATAATGCTGCTAATGTCACAGTGGATATGCATTTGATGAGAATAGCATAATAAAGTCCAAGTAAGGGAAACCTAGCTCAAGGCTTTCTGTTGTTAATCTCTCCAGATGCCTCAAAGAGAGGCTGTCCTGTACCCTCCTTCCACTGAGTTTTCCTACTGGAATTTCATGACAGAGAAATGGATCTTCAGCTGGTTTTTCCTAGCTTCCAAGGCACATGGGCAAAGCCTCTACTTGGATATTTCCTACTCAGATCTTATGTGTATAAGGAGAACATCTCAACAGGATGAAAAATTAAAGAACACATACCAGAGAAGCCCTTACCTGAGCCACTCTCCAGATCATTCGTTTTCTTTTTCTACAGCCACTAGGACATTCTTTATAGGTTTCTGAATCCATCTTCTCAGGAGAATTCAAAGATAGAAAGAAACTATCTTACTCAGAACCCAGTATAACCCAGCTCTCCTTACTTCCAAACTATTTTTCTTTCAGGTCAGCACACTCTTGGCCATGCCAATGTATAGCCCACAAACAGCTAAGCAGAACTGTCTAATCTCTGTACTGATTAACACTTGAGGAAATAGTAGTCTAATGGTTTTGAGGAATAATTCATATTTTTACTGTGGGTTTTCCTTCAGGGGGAAGTTCAGAGGATTTCCAGGGCTCTTAATTCAGCATGACTTTTTGATATCATCTGGAGATATTTCTCCTATCTCCAGAGTTTGATTTCTAAGAACAGGAGTTAAAATAAGGCCCCTACCTTGCTCCCAGCCCCCAAAATCCATGGTCTCTCACTGCCATTCTCTTCCATTCACTTCATTTTCACAACTGTCCCAATTCCTGTAATGAGAAATGCTATTCCTCTCTGCATTGAATGCTTTTATGGCAGGGTCTACCCCTCTATAATCAGGAGAATAATGTCCTCCATCACCTTGGTATATTTTTTTTTTTTTTATTTTTATTTTTTATTAACGGAAAAAAAAAGATATTAACACAACATTTAGAAATCATACCATTCTACATATGCACTCAGTAATTCTTAACATCATCACATAGATGCATGATCATTGTTTCTTAGTACATTTGCATCGGTTTAGAGGAACTAGCAACACAACAGAAAAAGATATAAAATGTTAATATAAAGAAAAGAAATAAAAGCAGTAGTAATAGTAAAAAACAACAACAACAAACAAATCAACAAGCAAACAAAAACAGAAAAAACCCTATAGCTCAGATGCAGCTTCATTCAGTATTTTAACATGATTACTTTACAATTAGGTATTATTGTGCTGTCCATTTTTGAGTTTTTGTTTCTAGTCCTGTTGCACAGTCTGTATCCCTTCAGCTTCAATTACCCATTGTCTTACCCTGTTTCTAACTCCTGCTGAACTCTGTTACCAATGACATATTTCAAGTTTATTCTCGAATGTCCGTTCACATCAGTGGGACCATACAGTATTTGTCCTTTAGTTTTTGGCTGGATTCACTCAGCATAATATTCTCTAGGTCCATCCATGTTATTACATGGTTCATAAGTTTATCTTGTCTTAAAGCTGCATAATATTCCATCGTATGTATATACCACAGTTTGTTTAGCCACTCTTCTGTTGATGGAGATTTTGGCTGTTTCCATCTCTTTGCAATTGTAAATAACGCTGCTATAAACATTGGTGTGCAAATGTCCGTTTGTGTCTTTGCCCTTAAGTCCTTTGAGTAGATACCTAGCAATGGTATTGCTGGGTCGTATGGCAATTCTATATTCAGCTTTTTGAGGAACCGCCAAACTGCCTTCCACAGTGGTTGCACCCTTTGACATTCCCACCAACAGTGGATAAGTGTGCCTCTTTCTCCGCATCCTCTCCAGCACTTGTCATTTTCTGTTTTGTTGATAATGACCATTCTGGTGGGTGTGAGATGATATCTCATTGTGGTTTTGATTTGCATTTCTCTAATGGCCAGGGACATTGAGCATCTCTTCATGTGCCTCTTGGCCATCCGTATTTCTTCTTCTGGTAGGTGTCTGTTTAAGTCTTTTTCCCATTTTGTAATTGGGTTGGCTGTCTTTTTGTTGTTGAGTTGAATAATCTCTTTATAAATTCTGGATACTAGACCTTTATCTGATATGTCGTTTCCAAATATTGTCTCCCATTGTGTAGGCTGTCTTTCTACTTTCTTGATGAAGTTCTCTGATGCACAAAAGTGTTTAATTTTGAGGAGCTCCCATTTATTTATTTCCTTCTTCAGTGTTCTTGCTTTAGGTTTAAGGTCCATAAAACCACCTCCAGTTGTAAGATCCATAAGATATCTCCCAACATTTTCCTCTATCTGTTTTATGGTCTTAGACCTAATGTTTAGATCTTTGATCCATTTTGAGTTAACTTTTGTATAGGGTGTGAGAGATGGGTCTTTTTTCATTCTTTTGCATATGGATATCCAGTTCTCTAGGCACCATTTATTGAAGAGACTGCTCTGTCCCAGGTGAGTTGGCTTGACTGCCTTATCAAAGATCAAATGTCCAGAGATGAGAGGGTCTATATCTGAGCACTCTATTCGATTCCATTGGTCGATATATCTATCTTTATGCCAATACCATGCTGTTTTGACCACTGTGGCTTCATAGTATGCCTTAAAGTCAGGCAGCGCGAGACCTCCAGCTTCGTTTTTTTTCCTCAAGATGTTTTTAGCAATTCGGGGCACCCTGCCCTTCCAGATAAATTTGCTTATTGGTTTTTCTATTTCTGAAAAATAAGTTGTTGGGATTTTGATTGGTATTGCATTGAATCTGTAAATCAATTTAGGTAGGATTGACATCTTAACTATATTTAGTCTTCCAATCCATGAACACGGTATGCCCTTCCATCTATTTAGGTCTTCTGTGATTTCTTTTAACAGTTTTTTGTAGTTTTCTTTATATAGGTTTTTTGTCTCTTTGGTTAAATTTATTCCTAGGTATTTTATTCTTTTAGTTGCGATTGTAAATGGGATTCGTTTCTTGATTTCCACCTCAGCTTGTTCATTACTAGTGTATAGAAAAGCTACAGATTTTTGAATGTTGATCTTGTAGCCTGCTACTTTGCTGTACTCATTTATTAGCTCTATTAATTTTGTTGTGGATTTTTCTGGGTTTTCTACATATAGTATCATATCGTCTGCAAACAGTGATAGTTTTACTTCTTCCTTTCCTATTTTGATGCCTTGTATTTCTTTTTCTTGCCTAATTGCTCTGGCTAGAACTTCCAACACAATGTTGAATAATAGTGGTGATAGTGGACATCCTTGTCTTGTTCCTGATCTTAGGGGGAAAGTTTTCAATTTTTCCCCATTGAGGATGATATTAGCTGTGGGTTTTTCATATATTCCCTCTATCATTTTAAGGAAGTTCCCTTGTATTCCTATCTTTTGAAGTGTTTTCAGCAGGAAAGGATGTTGAATCTTGTCAAATGCCTTCTCTGCATCAATTGAGATGATCATGTGATTTTTCTGCTTTGATTTGTTGATATGGTGTATTACATTAATTGATTTTCTTATGTTGAACCATCCTTGCATACCTGGGATGAATCCTACTTGGTCATGATGTATAATTCTTTTAATGTGTTGTTGGATACGATTTGCTAGAATTTTATTGAGGATTTTTGCATCTGTATTCATTAGAGAGATTGGTCTGTAGTTTTCTTTTTTTGTAATATCTTTGCCTGGTTTTGGTATGAGGGTGATGTTGGCTTCATAGAATGAATTAGGTAGTTTTCCCTCCACTTCGATTATGTTGAAGAGTTTGAGGAGAGTAGGTACTAATTCTTTCTGGAATGTTTGATAGAATTCACATGTGAAGCCGTCTGGTCCTGGACTTTTCTTTTTAGGGAGCTTTTGAATAACTAATTCAATCTCTTTACTTGTGATTGGTTTGTTGAGGTCGTCTATTTCTTCTTGAGTCAAAGTTGGTTGTTCATGTCTTTCCAGGAACCTGTCCATTTCTTCTAAATTGTTGTATTTATTAGCGTAAAGTTGTTCATAGTATCCTGTTATTACCTCCTTTATTTCTGTGAGGTCAGTAGTTATGTCTCCTCTTTCATTTCTAATCTTATTTATTTGCATCCTCTCTCTTCTTCTTTTTGTCAATCTTGCTAAGGGCCCATCAATCTTGTTGATTTTCTCATAGAACCAACTTCTGGTCTTATTGATTTTCTCTATTGTTTTCATGTTTTCAATTTCATTTATTTCTGCTCTAACCTTTGTTATTTCTTTCCTTTTGCTTGCTTTGGGATTAGTTTGCTGTTCTTTCTCCAGTTCTTCCAAGTGGACAGTTAATTCCTGCATTTTTGCCTTTTCTTCTTTTCTGATAAAGGCATTTAGGGCAATAAATTTCCCTCTTAGCACTGCCTTTGCTGCGTCCCATAAGTTTTGATATGTTGTATCTTCATTTTCATTTGCCTCTAGGTATTTACTAATTTCTCTTGCAATTTCTTCTTTGACCCACTTGTTGTTTAAGAGTGTGTTGTTGAGCCTCCATGTATTTATGAATTTTCTGGCCCTCCGCCTATTATTGATTTCCAACTTCATTCCTTTATGATCCGAGAAAGTGTTGTGTATGATTTCAATATTTTTAAATTTGTTAAGACTTGCTTTGTGACCCAGCATATGGTCTATCTTTGAGAATGATCCATGAGCACTTGAAAAAAAGGTGTATCCTGCTGTTGTGGGATGTAATGTCCTATAAATGTCTGTTAAGTCAAGTTCATTTATAGTAATATTCAGGTTCTCTATTTCTTTATTGATCCTCTGTGTAGATGTTCTGTCCATTGATGAGAGTGGTGAATTGAAGTCTCCAACTATTATGGTATATGTGTCTATTTCCCTCTTCAGTGTTTGCAGTGTATTCCTCACGTATTTTGGGGCATTCTGGTTCGGTGCGTAAATATTTATGATTGTTATGTCTTCTTGCTTAATTGTTCCTTTTAATAGTATATAGTGTCCTTCTTTGTCTCTTTTAACTGTTTTACATTTGAAGTCTAATTTGTTGGATATTAGTATAGCCACTCCTGCTCTTTTCTGGTTGTTGTTTGCATGAAATATCTTTTCCCAACCTTTCACTTTCAACCTATATTTATCTTTGGGTCTAAGATGTGTTTCCTGTAGACAGCATATAGAAGGATCCTGTTTTTTAATCCATTCTGCCAGTCTATGTCTTTTAATTGGGGAATTCAGTCCATTGACATTTAGAGTTATTACTGTTTGGATAATATTTTCCTCTACCATTTTGCCTTTTGTATTATATATATCATACCTGACTTTCCTTCTTTCTACACTTTTCTCCATGTCTCTCTCTTCTGTCTTTTTGTATCTGACTCTAGTGCTTCCTTTAGTATTTCTTGCAGAGCTGGTTTCTTGGTCACAAATTCTCTTAGTGACTTTTTGTCTGAGAATGTTTTAATTTCTCCCTCATTTTTGAAGGACAATTTTGCTGGATATAGGAGTCTTGGCTGGCAGTTTTTCTCTTTTAGTAACTTAAATATATCATCCCACTGTCTTCTAGCTTCCATGGTTTCTGCTGAGAAATCTACACATAGTCTTATTGGGTTTCCCTTGTATGTGACGGATTGTTTTTCTCTCGCTGCCTTCAAGATCCTCTCTTTCTCTTTGACCTCTGACATTCTAACTAGTAAGTGTCTTGGGGAACGCCTATTTGTGTCTAATCTCTTTGGGGTGCGCTGCACTTCTTGGATCTGTAATTTTAGGTCTTTCATAAGAGTTGGGAAATTTTCAGTGATAATTTCTTCCATTAGTTTTTCTCCTCCTTTTCCCTTCTCTTCTCCTTCTGGGATACCCACTACACGTATATTTGTACGGTTCACATTGTCCTTGAGTTCCCTGATACCTTGTTCAAATTTTTCTATTCTTTTCCGGATAGTTTCTGTTTCTTTTTGGGATTCAGATGTTTCATCCTCCAAATCACTAATTCTATCTTCTGTTTCTTTAAATCTGTCATTGTAGGTATCCATTGTTTTTTCCATCTTTTCTACTTTATCTTTCACTTCCATAAGTTCTGTGATTTGTTTTTTCAGTTTTTCTATTTCTTCTTTATGTTCAGCCCATGTCTTCTTCATGTCCTCCCTCAATTTATCGATTTCGTTTTTGAAGAGGTTTTCCATTTCTGTTCGTATATTCAGCATTAGTTGTTTCAGCTCCTGTATCTCATTTGAAGTATTGGTTTCTTCGTTTGACTGGGCCATATGTTCAATTTTCTGAGCGTGATCCGTTATCTTCTGCTGGCGTCTGGGCATTTAGTCAGATTTCCCCGGGTGTTCGACCCCACAGCTTGAAAGATTTTTCTGCGCAATCTCTGGGTTCTGTTCTTCCTATCCTGCCCAGTAGGTGGCGCTCGTGGCACACGCCTGTCTATGGGTTCCACCAGCGAAAGTTGCTGTGGGTCCCTCAACTCTGGAAAACTCTCGCCGTAGGGGAGGTTCGGCAACCTAAGCATCTTGGAAGAATGCCAGCCGGCCCGGGGTTCCAAACGTGGGGAGGGTCGCCGGCCGTCGCAGCACAGGAGAGCGTCCGGCCAAATTAGCCAGTCGGCGAGGGGCACCAAGCGTGGCGGGAGGGTGCCAGCTGTCGCAGCCCGGGAGAGTACACTGTTCCCAGCCGACGGGGGAGTCACGTGTTTGGAAGGGATCCCCCGGTCACTGTTCTCCGCAGTCTGGGGGTTTCCGACCCAACTATCTCAGTTGTTCCGGGGGGCCTCGTGTGGTGGGGGCACCAGCCGCCGTGGCCTAAGGGGACCGCCTGTCCAATTCTACCAGCTGGCCCAGGAAGGTGGAAGGGAGGGACTCCGGTCGCTTGTCGTCCCACCCAGGAAAGCCCGTGCCCCTTGGTGATCTCACCGGAGCTGGTTCTCCCAGATAGTCAGCCGTTCCAGGATGGGGTCCGCTGTCCCTTTGATATCCGTCGTGGCTCCGGGAGCTGCTCTGTATTATCTCCACTCCCCCAGTAGCTGTTCTGGAGGAGGAAAGGTGAGGGCGGCAAGGCTGTCGAGGCTGGTGGCGGAGGAGCACGGTGAAGGCGGGGGAAGAGGGCACCGTGTGGTTGGAGAGCAGCCGGAGCAGGAGGGGGAAGAGAGGGGAGAAGGAGGTCGGGCGGCTCGGCTGCTGCGGGGCTTGGGCGCCGCGCGGCGGGCCGGCGGAGAAAGAGAGGGGTGGAGGAGGTCGGGCGGCTCGGCTGCTGCGGGGCTTGGGCGCCGCGCGGCGGGCCGGCGGAGAAAGAGAGGGGAGGAGGAGGTCGGGCGGCTCGGCTGCTGCGGGGCTTGGGCGCCGCGCGGCGGGCCGGTGGAGAAAGAGAGGGGTGGAGGAGGTCGGGCGGCTCGGCTGCTGCGGGGCTTGGGCGCCGCGCGGCGGGCCGGTGGAGAAAGAGAGGGGTGGAGGAGGTCGGGCGGCTCGGCTGCTGCGGGGCTTGGGCGCCGCGCGGCGGGCCGGCGGAGAAAAAGAGCCACCTTGGTATATTGACTTACGTTTATGATAATTACATATTCCAACTGTCCTACAAGCTCCAAAGTACTAGAGGAAAAACAAAAATTAGTCAAGTAAGTATTTCTCAGGCAATAGTCAGGGAAACAGGCTGTTCCAATGAAACTCCCTGTTATGGACTGAGTCACGTTCCCACAAAGATATGTTCAAGTTGTAACCCCCAGTCCCTTGGCTGTGGACCCATTTGTAATAGGACCTCTGCAGATGTTACTAGTTTGGGTGAGGCCAAATTGAGTCAGGGGGGCCTTAACCTAGTTTAATGAGACTAGAGTCCTCATAAGCAGAGGAAATTTGGACACATGTGCAGGAGATAAATGGGGTGAGGGGAAAGAGATGGTCCTGTGAACAAGAAGATCTGCTGGAGTGCCTGCAAACCACCACTAGAAAGCTGCAGGCTTGGGAGAAAGTATGATCCTACTGGCACCATGGGCTTAGATGGCTGGCCTCCCGGACTGTGAGAACACACATTCCTGTTGTTTAAGCCAGCTCATCTGGGCTACATTGTTACAGCAGCCTGGGCAAACTAAGGCATTCCCCCATGGACCTGGAGCTACTAAAACCTCACTCTGAATCATTATTGACAAGGAAATAAAGCCAAATCATGGGCATAATTGGATGCAAAAATGAGGCTAACTTGAGCTCTCACACAAGGTGAGGCAGGCAGGGAAAGGGGAGGGCGGCTGACCAAGCCTAGAACTGGTGCCCAATCCTTGATGGCCAGGGTCATCAAAATGTAAAACAGTCAAAGGGGCCCCTTCAGGGTGGGGAGTTCAAAGTAGTCAGCCTGTCGGGGTAGGTGCGGCGCTGGAGCATCCGATCAGCGGAGCAGCGGGAGGGCTGTGAGCTCGGCACAGGTGTGAGGGGTCTTGCAAGATGGTGAATCAATTCTTTTCTTCTCCACGATTGGATGACGTTTGCTCTCCTGCGGGTCCCGCGTTCTTTCTGACATGAGGGCACGGTCGGCGTGACCGGGACGGGTCTGGTTCACAGTCAGTGCAACCTACTGCGTTTTCTCTTTCTTCTTGGTTGTCTTCTCAGGTCTGTCTCCCCTGCTGATTGTGACACCCTCGGGGCAGAGCTGGGTCTTGTTGATTGCTTTGTCCCGCAGGCCTAGTATTTCACCGAGTATGAAGTGGCCACTCCGTAAAACGTTCAGGCAGGAATAAATGATTGAACTGAAAGTGTCTATGGGAACTATTTTTTTTTTTTTTTGTAGATACCGATGACAGGGGACAGCAAGGAGGAAGGATTATTCGGATTCAAAGCCCAGGACAGACCCCAGGCCCGACCCCAGGACTGACCCCAAGACAGAGCCCAGGCCTGACCCCAGGACCGCGACTCCAGGACTGACCCCAGGACTGACCCCAGGCCCGACCCCAGGACTGTGACCCCAGGACTGACCCCAGGACTGTGACCCCAGGACTGACCCCAGGACTGTGACCCCAGGACTGACCCCAGGACTGACCCCAGGACAGACCCCAGGACTGTGACCTCAGGACTGCTCTGGCTCCCTGTGAACAGGTGGCAGCCTTCCCGTTTGGTCTATTGTTGGGGTGACGGTGGCTGATGGACCCCATGTGCCCAGCTCAGGGCCGTCACCCCTGTGGCTGGACCATCAGCTGGGAGGACCCCACTCAGCGAGGCCCAGGTGGGGAGGTCGTCGCTCCCCATCTCAGCTGCCTGATCCTGCACGTCAGACCAGGCCTCCTCTCTGAATAAATAGCAAAGCGACCAGGCCAGCAAATTCTGTTGCTTTTGCACATCATGCGGATGTCAAAAGTAGCATAAATTGAGTGTCCCAAACCTGATCCCCGGTGGGGGGTGGGGGGGATCAGCAGTCCCTCAGCCAGGCAGCTCGCAAGGGTGGGGGCAGCTGACTGGGGCTGTGTCACCTAGTTTGTGAATCCAGTTTTGAAATCTCAAAGACACTGTAAGGTCATAAATAGATACCATAAACTTTTTAAAAATTTGATCTGCTTTATTCTATTAAAACTGATCTAGGTTATCTAAACAGCTAAATAGCAATGGATTTTAAAAGAAACAGGAGACAAATTTAGATACTCAATAGAATATAAGGACAGAAAAAAATTGAAGGAAAAAAAATAGCACTCCAGGGCCTTATTTCACCACAGAATCCCTAGAAGAAAACAACGTATTATTACAGAAAAATTACAGCTGACAGAATGGCCAGTTGTTAGTTCTATGGCAGTTTGGTAATGTCTACCAAATGCCAGCTTTAAAAATGAAATGAAATACATTTATTTTAAAGTTATGCATAGTTTTATTCAAGATCAGTTGATAACTAACTCTGAATACTCTTAAATTTTCTTCCTACTGATATCAAAATAAAGGTGACATTGAACAATAAACTAATTTGAACTAAAAACATCTTACACTGAAAGCAGCATTTTCCTTTAGGAGACGAAGGGTTAACAGCCGCATATCTACATTTTGAGGTGCACTGATGTGAATGTAAGAGCCCCTCTCCTGGATGCACAGTAGTCATGCCTGGCCAGTGGGTATTCCCAAGAAACGAGTTTTCTGTCTTCTGTTTATTTTTTTGTTTTTATCCTACTCTAAAATTACCAATGTTGCTTTTTATACAAAGAAAATGGTTCAATGAGTTAGCAATTGCCCACATTCAAAAAGAAATATTATTGTAGACTTAAATGCAATATATATCATTTACCGAAGGTAAAGAATCCAAAAGGCAATCATTTGCCACGCCAGGATAATTACATCAGGTAGGAATACAGGCTGTGTTATAACCACATGCTTTGGTCCATCTTCATTTGATAGTATATGGCATTCCTATGTATTTTATAAATCATCAAACATACAGCATAAAGCAGACATATCTATTTGAAAATTGAACCAATAAGAAACAAAAGTGTTTTGAAAATACTGGTTCAAAGAAAATGCAATCAATTTACGCTTTTCTAAAAGTTATTGAAACAGAGGTCATTTGTAAGCAACTCTGTACCATATTCAGTAAGCAGGAATAAAGGGAGACATGATGTGCAGGTGCTGTGGGCACTGTGTAATCTGGAAGAAGTTCTCTGGTGGAACAGGAAAATGAGAATTATGGGCTTGAATGCAAGTCACAGAAACAGTCTCAGAGTATCAACTCACTTCTAAGCTCTTGCTGAGTAGAAAATACTACTGAATACTAAACAACACTGGAGAAATTTGTACAGAACAAGTTCTTCTCCAAGAGTCTACCATAGGCCTATCTGATCAATGCTTTAACTCCGTCCAATGAACATTGTTACATTTCACATGAACTTAAATCCTTAGAGCTCAGCTCTGGGGCTCCTGGTCCATCCTCTTTCTGCCCTAATTTCTTTTAAGGCAGTTTCTCCCACTCACAGTCCTGTTTTATTTTGCTACATGTAGTTACAAATGACTCTTTTCATGGTTCAACTGTATGACATGAAATAGTGCAGTGCCTCGCCATGGCTTTTCAGGAGGAAAGGGGCCCATCTCAGGGAGGGACGCGACAAGGAGAAACAGTCCAGTCATCTTGGAAAGTAGAGTGCTTGTCGGGTCCCCCAGCCGACCAGGTGAAATGCAAGCCCACATGCTGCCTGAGGCCAGGAGACCCACGATATGAGACACAGGATTCCTTCCTCAGCATGGCTCCTTCCCCTCTACTGCGTGGAAACCCATGGTAGACATTTTCTCACTGTGAGACACGTTTTTTCCCAAAAAGAATCCATGACTTCTGTGCGAATCTAGAAATAGCACGTTCGTCAACAGAAAATTGACTAGAGGTTACCAGGGCATGGAGTGAGGGTGTGGGGAATTTTTTGCTTGTCAGTATAGGGGGTTTGTAAATAAAACTTAATAAAAACATTAATAACAATCTAGGCTTCTATGTTTAGCTTGAAGAAAGGCAACTCCAGGTTTTAGTTACAATTTAAACAAAATATGAATATTCTTACTCAGAACGTAGTTTATTTTACTGCCTCACTGAAAGCACTATATCATACATTGTTTAAATGTCCAAAACATGTCTTTAATCAAGGTGTTTAACAAAACAGCAATAAAAATTGGTAGGCTGTATTATTTTTTTATTATTAATAATCACTTATTTCAGAAATTTTGTAAGTAAACACATTTGATTTCTATTTTTCTTCTGTTTTCAGTTCATTTCCCACCCGAACAACGAGAACAATCTTCATTATCCTCGGTTTTCTCTCTGCTTCAGAACCATCATGTTCCTCTCATGGGAACTTTGAAGGCTGTTTGGTTTTGGCAGCCACAAAATATGTTCCCAGGACAAATGGCCCATGTTCGCTGTGAACTGTACACAATTCCCAGCTCAGACTAAAGCTACATGTTAACAAGTAGATGCATACAGCTGGCTTTTTAAAAGACTTGGCAAAGTTCACTCTTTGTTCAGTTTTCTTACACTTAATCCATGCAAGATTTTTCTGAATATTTTTTAATGGCCTTAGTTTATACAAGAACACTTAATATGACAAACAAGAAGAAAGAAAATTAAGCACATATACATGGTACATATAAAAAAAAATTAAGTTCCAAATTTCCTGGCAGTTTGGATAGCCAAAACTTTAGTGTCACCATTTCTGCAATTAAATATTGCCGATGTTTCTTAAAACAAATCAAGTATAATAAGGCATAGAGAAATGTCAGAAATGTTTCATAAAAGAAGTGCTAATTTAGTGGAATTAAGGCAAAAAGTAGATTTGATTTGGCAGACTAGTTAGAAAATATGTGAAAATGAAGAAAAGCAAACATGAAGTTTCTATTTGATTATACACAAGAAAAACATGCATGTTTTACCACATATATGTAAATATCTATATACATATATGTGGTAAAACATGCATATATATAGATATATATATGGCACCATATTGGTGCCACATGGTCAATAGAAAATAGCTTCTCCTTAAGGGTTTATAAGCTAATAAATCACTGCTGGAAGGAAGAAAGAGAGAAAAGAGAGGGAGGGAGGGGAAGTAAAGTAGGGGAAGGAAGGAAGAGAGGGAAGAAGGAAGGATAGGAAGTAACGGAAAGGATGGGAAGGCATGGGGAAAGAAAGCGAGCGAGAGAAAGAAAACAGGCACAATGCTATGGGTGCAAGTAATGTTGCTTGCACTGTTCTCCGACAAACATGAGTGTCCAGTAATTCTAAGTACAATAGAATTAAAAAGAGAAAATGGTCCACAGTGCATTGCCTTTTTTAATGGGTAAATTTTATTAACAGGGTATATATGATTCTTTAAGAGTCCATTGATTCTATGCAATTTTTCATGAGAAAAGAAAATATAGTTGCGAAATTATTCAGTAAGAAGATGGGTGAGTCAATAATCACTATTTATATCAAGCTGTGTGACAATTTAAAAATTTCAGTGTGGCAACTGTGAATATAGTTAGGAAATAGTAATTTAAATAAGACATTGAATTAAGACTTAAAAAAGGTACAGGCTTAGCTCAAACAGCTTCTCTTCTAAAAAATTCGTACTCACACCCTGTCCTGCTTTCTCTGACCAATCATGCCAACTGATCTGCGCCTCTGATGTGACACCTGAATCTTCTAGCCATTATTATGATTGATTACTTGTGAATTTTACATAGGTCATCGCCCCAACCTTCTAACTGGCCTTTCCCCCAACCTTGCTTCTCTTTGATCTAGTGGTTCTCGACTTTAGCTGGCATCGCAATCACTGGAAAGGCTTGTTAAACACACATTGGTGGATCCCAGGAGACTTTTTAATTCAGTAGCTCTGGGGCAGGGTCCAAGAATGCGCATTTCTGACAGGCTCCGAGGTGATGCTGATGGTGCTGGGGTAGGGGAGAATATGCTGAGAACCACAGTCAAAATATTTTCTCCACCAGGAGGCCGAGGGGGCTTTAAAGACACAGATCAAAGGATGTCTAAAGAGCTCTAATACCGTGAATCATCTATAATTCATCCTGGGCTTCCCCGCACGAATCTATCTCTTTCTCTTTTTTTTTGTATGCCGTATGCTGGGGTCACATTTCATCATTTTCCCATGTGACTGTCCTGTTACTGCAGCACCATTTTGTTGAATTTCTGTTTGTTTTGCTTGTTTGTTTGCTGTTGGGGAAGCACATGGGCCAGGAAATGACCCAGGTCTCCCGCATGACAGGTGAGAATTCTACCACAGAACCATCCTGGTACCCCCAGGAGTCTATTCCTTGCCGACCCCTCCTGCCACGTCATACTCCAGAAACAGCCATATTAAATTTTGTTTGGATTCTCAAGTGCAATAAATTTTCTTCGTCTTCAAGGCCTGATGTCTTCACTTCCTGGAACAATCTTTCCTTCCTCTGCATTGCTAAATCCTACTTGTGTTTCGTGTATCAAATATTTGCTGCTTCAGGAAGCCTTTTGTGTCTTCGTGGGAGATGTGGCTGTGCATTCCCTTAGTTCTCAATTCTCCTGTAGGCCCAGCAGTGGTACAGTATCTCCTCGCCAAATTGTTGCATCTATGAGAAACAAAGGCGACTTCTATTGGGTTCATTATCCAGGACCTAGTTTGTACAGGTACTCAATAAAGATTCTTGGAATAAGGGAAGAATGAATGGTCTGAATTATCCATCAGCATAAGTTACGGGATAGAGAATCTGTTGTCTAAATCTTTGTGAAGGCATAGCATCCAGAACAGCTCCTTGTACATGGCAAGTGTTACATAGTGGTGATTTGGCTGAAAGAAGAGGCAGATGGGTACAGGATGGATGGAAGACAGGGTGTTGACTGGATGGAATGGAGACGCGTGGTGACAAGATGCACACTCGAATGCCTAGAAGTAGGTACAAGTATTTGACAAAGCTAAATATAGAACTCTCCTGATATTTGCTAAACAAACAAACAAACTCTTTTGACGCAGATTCAGTGAAGCTAGTGATGAAAGGAGAGCAATGGCAAGTATGTATCTGAGAAATTTGAAAATAAATGAATGAGTAAATGTTTTTGAGAGGTGCCTTCCAACATCTGAAAGTTCAGGATTATTAGACATTTAATCCTACTAGGAAAATATTCGTGCAGATGAAGATGGAGAAATGTCCCTAACAAAACATCCTGTATTAATAAAGAAAATGGCAGTATCACATCACATTTATGTAAGAAAGGGCCATGACACAAGAGTATTCAAACACTGGCTCTAACTGTGTACCGCCTGGTAGGTCACAGTGTGGGAAAAATGGGAGCTGTGACACAGGGGAATGAATCATAGGTCTGGGAACTGGGAAGTTCCTATGTGGACTTGACCATGCTGAGCACTTCAGTTCCCTCATCAAAGACTTAGAGCTAATAAAATCTGGAGTAAGACAATGCAGGGACAGACGGATGGCTCTGAAGACTGAAAGCCCTCTGGACATATTACTTACCACATTGAGACAATGTAAGACATTATTTTTTCCAAGTTTCATTCTTCTCTGTACTCAAATGAGGTTAAACTTCCTGTTATTTTGCAGTCTTATGTCTGTGTGTTATATAAAAACGCATTTCCCAAGCTGCTGAGTGCAGTGATTATACTTGCCTTCAATGAGAAATTCTGCAGATAACAGAAATAAATGGAATAGAGCAGCTGCTAGCTCTCTCATTTTTTAAAACAATTATGAATGGTTTCATTTTGTGTAGTATTTGCTGCTTCTGACATTTTCTTTTCTTGCAGCCTAGAACTAAAGACTTTCTGTTATAGGCCTATAGAGATTAAGGATTTAATGAAGCAGCAGCAGAATTTGAAGTTCACACAGTCCTCATTGAAGATGGCGGAAAAAACAACATTGAGCAAGAAAGACAACTGCAGCCAACAACCGTCCTCAGAATGCAGTACAGGGTAGGAAAGGACACCTGGAGAGAAAAATTTGGCTCATTGGAAGGATTGCCCAATCCCCAAGTGTAACTCAGCCACAGAAGCAGCAAACGCAGCCAGTATTTAAGAAGGAAAAACAAAGGGCTTTTCTATGCCCATCTATCAACTATAAGATAGGCGAAGGCTCTCCTTCTATTCAGGTGTTCACGCTTTACCAGGTAGAACTTCTCAAGAGTGTCTTTGCTTCTGTGGCTCCCTTAGCCTAAGGAGCCACTTCATTCTATTTCCTTTTGCCCTCTGTACCTCGGTGTAGATGTAAGCCTTTCACAGGGGGTAAAATATTCCTTCTGTCCTCAGAGTTGCCACAATGTTCATAGTATGTATATATATATAAAGAACAAGGATCTTATTATATCAAGATTATGTATCTTATGTGTCCAACCTGTGTGATTGTGAGCTTCTGGAAAATAAAGTTCTTACTCTTCATTCATATTTGTACTGTTGGTTCCTATACCAGAATTCCTGACACATAGCAGATGCTTTATAAACATTGAGTGCCCCTCCACCCAGCTTTTGTATAGGTGCTCCATTTTTTAAAAGGAGAAGAGATCTACGACTCAGTGCCACTTACTATTGTTACCTGACAAGAATAAGCACATTTTCTTCTTATCAAGGACATCATCACTGTTTATGGAAGCTTGCATGGCACCATGTTCAGAATTCGTAAGTTCACAGCTCTTCTCAAATTGCTATAAAGTCACATTCACCTTCATCATAGGTTTGATATTAGATTAATTCAGTGAGTACATTTTCCACATAAGAACGAATGAAGAAAACTCCAGCAGGATTACTAATTAAATGGAGAGAAAATGTTTCTCTGAGTAGGAGTCAAGCAACTTTCTCTAGCAAAGTGATAGTTTTCCAGTATTGGGGTTGTACAGTGCTTTGCTTTTAATAGCAGGCACTCAACAGACCCCTGACAAATACGTGTGAGATCTAGAAGATCTCAAATCCATTCTGGCTATGCTAAAATAATCTGGGGAATTTAAAATTAAAGTTACCAGGCATGTTACATTCTTCAGCCAGCCGAGTCACTAATGGCAGTGTATGGTGCCAAATGCTGAACTATAGAAATTCTGATGCTCATTTCTGAAATGATACCCATTAAATGACACCCTGGCTTTCAAGAATGACTAAGTAAACAATAACACTGGCAACTTTACCAGGATCGTGTCCTGTCACAATTGATTCACAGCAAGAGACATAGCTTTATAGAAAAAAAGCAAAGATTATTTTATATCATTTTTCTTACTTATCACCTCCTCAAAATGCTTTTACCATTTGGTTCTCATTGTTTTTTTAGTAATAGTGAGCAAAGTTTAAATAGATAAAATATTTCAGCAGTCTAAACTAGCTTGTTGACTCTCCCACATGATGGAATGCTTTATCCCAGTTAAAATACAAATTTCCCCAGAATATTTTTAAAGACTAAGTCAAAGAGGGTAACTGAGAACTATCATTATATTTAAGATATTAACCCATAAGAACAGGCACAGAGAGGTGATTTTAAAAATTAAAAAATGGACTAAAGGACTTGAAATAAAACTCTGCTTTCTTGATCACCAAAAAGTAGGATCTGCAAGGAAGGATAGTGCTCAGAGGCTGAGGGGAAACAGAAGAGAGGAAGAGAGCATCTGGTGGTGGTGATGGTTTTGACCTCACAATTAAGGCCAAAGACAGTCATTTTCAGTATTTTTAGTCAAGCAGCAGCACGGCTTCCCTGTTTGTCCCTTCAAATTGTTTACTCACATGAACACTTGGAAAATTTTTTGAGGTTGATAAATTTGATGGATATACTTAGTGCCCAGGTACCCCAGTTAGTGGCAGTAAAGCCTGAGAATTAGAACTTGGGGATCAAGAAGCATAAAGTGGAAAATTTCACATCCTGTTTGAATTTTTACAGAAAGCAAATATTATTTTAATAAAAAATAAATATCAATAATAATGTAATGGAAATTGTCTTAATTTTTCTTTTTAAAAATATTAGATATATTCCTAATTATAAAAATGATACATTTTTAATCTAGAAAATGTTGAAAATACTCATATTAACTAAGAAAATAAATAGCATTTATAACTAAAACCCAGCTTCATTAGTGCCATGTTGTATATTATTCTTTTCTTTTCCCAGTCTGTTTTAGTTTTCTCATTGCTAAAATAAATACCTCACGACAGATTGGCTTAAACAATGGGGATTCCCTGGACTATGGTTTTGAGGCTAGGAGAAGTACACAGTCAAGACAGAATCAAGGGGATGCTTCTCCCAGAAGACGGTGGCTGGCTGCCATGACCCTCAGTCCTTGATTTTCTGCCACATGGTAATGCACATGGCGTCCTCTCCTGGCTACTTCTCTTCCAGGTTCCATTTACAGGCAATATATGGCATATCTACCACAGTACTGAAACTATCTGTGCAAATGGTCAATGATTGCTAAGAAAGTTGGCTAGTTTGGGTATTGTGAATAAATCACTATAATTCCCTTGCTGCTTCTGCTAAAACCTAACATCAAGAATTCAAGCACTAGGGGTGCGAAGGTAGCTCAGTGGTGGAATTCTCACCTGTCATGGGGGAGACCCGCTTTCGATTCCCAGCCCATGCACTTTCCAAAAAACAAACAAGCAAAACAAACAAAAATTCAACAAATAGTGCTGCAATAATGGGATACTCACATGGAAAAATAATGAAATGTGACCCCACCATACAGCATACAAAAAAAAATTCAAAACTAGTGACAAAACTAATGTGATTACCATAAGTGATATCAGCATATACACAAAAGGTACACAGAAAGTTCCCTGTATACAAAACTAGTTTTAATAAAATTTCCTTGATAACCAACTTATAGACACATTTTATATTTTTCAGTGAAAATAATTTATTCTACAAACATCACCAAACAGCTTACCCAGACATTATATTTAGCACGGATGGCAGAAAGGTGGTTGAGAACTTAACTCTTATCCCTTATGAGTTTTCAAGATAAGGGAGAGCCAGAGAAATGCAAAAATACAATTTATAAAACAATTGTGCTAAATGCTGACAGAGCACTAAGCTGGATCCCAGATTAGCCCACAATGGTAATTTAAGCCTTAAAATTTCTAAATATTATAAAATATTTAGAAAATTTTCCATGTTTATTACAAAAACCCATCAAGCTACAACAACACTCGTAAATAAAGAGCCCAAGGGAAAAGTCAGTAAGAGATAGTGAATAGGATTTTTAGTTTACTCTGGAAAGCCAATGCACCTAGCAATGCAGTTTTAATTAGGGGCAGAATTAATTAGGGACTCTCTATAAAGATTCTAATACCTATCCTAGAGATCTCAAAGTCTGCACTCACTCTGGCTCGTCACTACATCAAAATCTACACTGTCATAGCTTTACTTCCATTACTAACCTTGCGATTATGTTTATCAGTCATAGTTAATATCAAATTTTGACTTATAAATAATAACAGAGAAATAGGGAAAGAGCCATGTTGTAGATTTCAAAGAAGGCAATTAACAAAATGTTTGTAAAAAAGGGGAAAATGGCAGAAGAGTAACGAAGAAAGTTATTGCATTGTGAGAGATTGCACAGAAAAAGGAAACAAATGCTCATATTTATGTGCAATCCTCAACTTGACCTATTCATATCAATTATCTTTCAGTTTTCAGATCCACAATGTGTTTGGCAGATATTAATAATGGTGATACTATTATGACAAAACAAAGTAAAACAAACGAAAAAGTCTCAAGAGTCAAAATAATGTAGCATTTCATGCTCCAAGTCACCACCCAGTAACCAGCACAGGCAAGGCTCATCTCTGCACCTCTAAACCCAGTGGTTTCCTTGTGACTTGAAATAGCCTAGAGTTCTTGGGAAGGTTGTGCTTTCAGGGTAATAGAAGGATTACATGAACCCCTAAATTCACTAAATCCATCCATCTCTTTCCTGTACTAATCTTCTTTAAACAATCATAGTACCTGCTTATATTTTTCACCTATTATTCAAATAACTCCTCACCATACAATAAACATTCAAATTCCATGCTGTAGCAAGCGCTCCACATCCTTCCACATCTAGATCTCTTATAATAATACCATGTACAAACTAAACTGATTCCAAGGAAATTACTGCCAAATTGCTGGAATTATTGCCCGCTCAGATAAAAATGATTCTTTTGAGAACTGAAATATGTTGACTGCTATTTGGTCATCTGATCAATTCACCGCATTATAGAAAAAAGATTCTAGGTTTATTAAGAATAAAGGGGGGCATTTTATTCAAATTTCTGCCCTTTTTCTGTAGCTCAGTACCTGCACTAACAGACACTCAATAATTGTTGGATGATTGAATATACAAATGAATGACTGGTGGATGTCAGCAAACTATAATCAAATCCTCCTGCACGTAGCTGTACAACATTAGTGACAGCCTGCTTAGAATCACACTTTTCTTTTCTGCAATTATATTCCCTGAGTATTGAAACAAACGACTAGAATAAACACAATATCTGAGTGGATGTTGAAGTGCTGAGGTAATACAAAATCTGGATCTCATTTTCTGACATTTTCAGTGAATAAAACAAATTTTAACCAAAAGCTCTTTCCTTCCTGTTTCATTTGTTTTTGGCTTCCTAACTTGAGGTGAATTACTATTTATGCCTCCCACAAATAAACATTCTTATTGCCAAGATTGTGATTAATTTGAGTAAACACAATTTTTGAATTGGAGTAGATGCTTTCTGACCTAGGTTTTATAAAGTACATTTCTCTACACTCCTACCACCAAGTTACAATAAACATACCAAAAAGAAAAGGTAAGAAAAATTTCCCTGAGTATAATACATTGATTTTCCTCTAAAACAGAAGGATGAATCTCTATGAGAGTCTGTATGTTTTTCCAACATCTTCCCCAGTTTATGCATTTAACTCAGCACATGCTTAGGGGTGGCAGAGCCTAAAAAGAAGATGCTGCCCATATGCTCACACCACAATCCTAGAGGCACAGTACATTTGATTTAGCTTTCTTTATCTCTCCCATGGCTAAATTTAAGAAAACATCTGCCCAGTAATCTATTTCCCCTTCACTCTCCTTCCCTTACCAGCCAGATTCGTATTTTCCTAATCTTCACCAGCACAATAAAGAAAGCTGATGAAAATGCAAGGAGACATGAGACAGAAAAAAAAAAAAGCAGGCAGATCTGCTTTCCCTCTTTATAAACTGCAAAGCAGAATACATTGGGAAATTAATTTCAGCTAACCCATGTGATTATAGCTTTTGGGAAGCTGTAGCCTGGAAACAAATCACTTCCCCTAAATGTAATGTGAGAAGATTCCTCTGAGAAACGGAATGTAACTATGAGAATGATAATGAGCACAGGGTGTCTGGAGAGAAACCTGTTCCGAATCCTTAATGTGGCTGCAAAGCCCCAGTGGTGCTCAGCAACCCGGGTCTGCAGCCGACCGGAGAGGCGGCTCGGAGTCTGCACGTGCAGATCACAAAAACCATCTTCTGAATGCGACAAGGTTTAAAACATTTTCTTTACCTTATGTAGTTTCAAAAAGGACTGGTAAACAACAAGAAGCAAAATGATGAATCAAAGTTACAAACAGCACACTCCTTAGAACATCAGGACGTTGTGATAAGAATTTCTGCAGCAATAACCATTCAGCGACATTCAAATGGATGAAGATAATTGTTCAACTGAGCCCTTCCCGACAAAATGCTTCTGATTTTCAAAGTAGTGCTACCGTCCAGACTGAGACCTATTTTGAGAATAGATGCCATACTCCCCAAAACTCCATTCACGCCGGGAGGCTTGACTAATCCAGCAGGATAAAGAGGTGATCTTTTTGCATCTCTCAGTAAAGAGCAAAACTTTTTCTAGCTTATTCTAAGCTTTAGCATTGACTGAACTAAACTAGCAGAAGAAAGTTTTCTTCAGGTCTGCCTACTCCAAAACATAGGAAAATACAACAATTTAAAAAAACTGAGAACTGCAAAAGTCTGTGCCAGTTGAAAAAGTGATATTTGTTCCTTACAGGTTTGGTCCTCACCAATGGCACTTAAAACTCTTGGGAAAGCCAAAAGCTATGTAGCAGGTGGGTGCAATTTCAAGAATTATCGGCAACTGTAAGAAGACGATTGCAGCAGCGCAAGTGACTACAGGGTGACTTAAACATGTCTTCGGAGACCTTTCATTTTGTCTTTGCATTGTAGTCACCTTTTCTTGTTTTGTTTTGTTTTCTTTTAATGCATTTTTACTGAAATGTCTTCACAAACCATACGATCATCCAAAGTATACAACCAACGGCTCACAATATCATCACATGGCTGTGAATTCATCACCATCATCATTTTTAGAACATTTGCATCACTCCTTTACAAGTATCACTGGTAAGTGGGTGGCTGTTCATGTGCTATCTCCTTCTAGGTATTGCCTGAGGTTTTTGTCCAATTGACTTCTGTATAACTGATTTGCCATATGGTTTTCTAATCTACCAAATAGTTTTCTTCTGATCTTTCACGTAATATCATCACAGTGGTCTGGTAGAGATTTCAGAAAAGTCACTGCCTATTCAATGTGAGTTATACCTCTCTCATCTTTTGCACAGTGAATGGAAAATTGATATTGCAGAGTGTGTTGATTTCAGGCAACTGAAATACATTATAAGCACTTGCCTTCCTCCCTCACTCTAACCTTCCACTCTCCCTTTCTCCCTCCTTTTCTTCAGCGTATATCAGCAGTCCAACATGTGCCAGGAACTGTGCAGGGAACACAAAGGTGTGGAAAACACTACCTCGTCTTCTGTGAGCTCATGTTCCAGAGGAAATCTCTAAACACAGACAATAATAACCAGTAAATGTGTATACTAAATACTAATCTCACCTAGAGGACGGATGGCATTCCTTTATGAATTCAGATAAACTAACACCTGTCCACTAAGGGTCAGGCTTGTGCTGCATGTTGACCAGTAGGTGAAGAAGTAGAGACAGAAGTTGTAGAAAACTTTTTGATGAGGTTTACTATGAGAAGGAGCAGAGAAATGGTCTTATGGTGCCTAGGGAGGTTTTAAATTTTTTCTTTAAGTTGCACAATGATAAAGTAATCTTATGTGATGATGGAAAAGATCCGAAAGAGAGGGAGAAATTGATGCAGAATCAAATAGGATCAAAGTCTTCATAAAGGTAAAGATGACTGACCCAGATCATAAGGGGAGAGATGGATTGAAGTGGCAGCAGGAACTGTTCTCTGATTGCAACAGGAGAGAAGGTAGATTAGCCAGCTGCAGATAAGAGTAGGGACAGATTGCTGCGAGACCCAGGAGATTTCAGCTGGTGGCTTCTTTTACTATATATAGAAAGGTCGTCATCTGTAAGTGAGGGTGGGGAGGATGTCGGAAATTTGAAATGCAAAGAGAAGATTAGAAAAGTAGTTTTTACCTAAGAAAGTGACTTTGGTAGGTAAGTAAGCTGTCCACAGTTCTGATTGGCCATTTGAGATTTTAGTCTTAAATTGGAAGGGAGAAAGAGTTGGAACACAAAATGTTCTCTATGTCTTATTATTGAATATATGTAATTGTAGAATGAGTTCATTTTAACTACTTAGGGTTTTACAAAGTGAGTATTTTGAAGGAAGGCTAAGCAAGGATGTTACATGGGAATGGTTATATTGGGGGTCATGAAATTTGAGCTAAATGAGGAAGGAAGTGAAATATTAGTGAACAATAAAAAAATACTAATTGACTACTTTTGTGCCATTTGGCTTTCGGAATTTTGCTTGTATAAGATGGATAGGATCTGATTTATTCAAGGAGTAAATTGGCAACATCTAAAAGGATTCTTAAACTGAGAATTAAAATAAATAGCAAAATGAGAACAGCTAAGTAGAAACCCCATAATAAGGCATGCTTTTTTATGCTATATACAATGAATTATAAATGATAAACAATATGTTCTATTCTGTCATCAGTTCCTTCTGAGTCTAAATTGCTGATAAATGTCATTTACTGAAGTTAAGGGAATAGTTCTGGGACAGTATAAAAAATCCAGTGTGCATCCTAATATGTTGTTACCTGTGGTCTAAAATGGCCACCTCATTTTTGAAAGACCTTAGTAGGCATTGCAAAATGTTCTTATTCCCCGTTAAATAGCTTGGAAATGGCTGTAAGTTGCTGTAGCTCTCTGTCTCTCTGAATTCTTATCCCTGTAAACACATGTAATCATTTGGTCCCAGTATTCTTTCTGTAGAATGCACACTTCTCTGCACGAAGAAGAGGAGATGATTTAGCGATCCTCTGCTGCACCCTCATCTACCAGACAAAGCAGTCTGGAACAAGTGTTGGCAAACACCTGTTGACAGCTAAGTATGTCCCACTGCCTGCTTATAAAATAATATTTCATTGGAACACAATCATACTTACTTACTTATATATTGTCCGTGGCAGAGTTGATTAATTGTGGCAGAGACCACATGAATTGCAAATACTAAAATATTTAGCGTCTGGCTCTTTACGGAAAAAGTTTACTGATCCCTGCTCTACAATAACATTTTGTATTTCAACAGATAACATGTTTGGTTTTAAAAGGTGACTGCTCTGGTGATTATGGCAGCATTTCTCATGATTTACAATGGGTCAAGGTGGCTGAAGGGTACATTGACTGATGAAAGGGAGGGTGCAATGTGGTGTATGCATAAGATGGAATAATGAGCGGATGCAGGAAAGGGTGAAGGTGGGTGCATGCAATAAGAGAGTGAACTTTGAGGACATTATGTTCAGTGAAATGTCAGAAAAAAATGGTCAAGTAATGTGTGGTCTCACTAAGCTAACTATAATGAACCAACTCTGAGAATTGAATTTGAGTGCATATGTTATTAGAGGATAGGAAGTGGGCTGAGATTGGGCAATCGATGGTCAAGGAGTACAGAATGTTCAAGTGAAGCTCAGTGTAAAGGTCTTACAGCACTCACATCTATTCCTGAGTTTAAATTGTTATTTTTAAGTTCTGAGGTGCTGTACTCTACATGTATAACCTGGTAGTTCCCTGGAACTTTGGGAATCTGTGGGACACCTGAGACTCAGAATTAGTGTTCCACATCTCTGAAAGTCAGCTTTTCTTCTTACAGTAACTGTTAAAGAAGCTGAAAAATAGATTAGAATCCAATTAGAAATGCAATATAATGGATTTGACTAGGACTACGAGGTAAATGATAATATAGGGTAAAGGTTATTGTTTTCTGTATTTTAAAATTTCAGCCTCTGTGGGAGAACAAAGAAAGAGATGCTTATTTAGCCCAAATTTTATATTTTTGTTCACACACCATCTAATATAACCCGCCTAGTCAATTTATTTGACAGCCTAATTACACAGATCCTAGAATAGTGAATGAGATTTTATTATTCTGTAGAGGGTAACATAATATCTAAATATATTCCAGTGTATTTTGGGCAGAAAGTAAAATGTATTGCAAAGTCCCCTTGAGTGACTGGGGGAAAATGTGGATCTGCTAAACTTTTCCACCTGGGGAAATCCTGATATTCTCTCAGGCATTAGGGAATTCCAATTTAATAAGCCAACCCCTCTATCTTGAGGCTTGCCCTTAATGAAACTTATTCCTGCATTGGCAAAACTAGGCCTGCATGTAATTATGTCTGAGTCACCCTCAGAGAGACTCTTTTGTTGCTCAGATGTGGCCTCTCTCTCTCTCTCTCTAAGCCAACTGCAGATAAACTCACTACTCTCCTCCCTATGTGGGACGTGACTCCCAGAGATGTTAGTCTCCTGGCAACATGGGGTGTGACTCCCAGGATGAACCTGGCCTTGCATCATGGCATGGAATGTTACCAAAAGGAGGAAAAGAAACGGAACAAAATAAAGTTTCAGTGGCTAAAAGATTTCAAGTAGAGCTGAGAGCTCATACGAGAGATTATTACTCTTATGCCAAGGTTTAGCTGGATATTTCAAACTACCACAGAATACTCTGCCCCAACCAACAGTCTTCCTGAAAACCCGAGGGGGTGACCTGGGTTCTACCTTAGTTTCTTGTATAAAAGTTTTTTTTCTTAGTAGGTTTATTTTCTCAGAAACTTAAGGCCCCCAGATTGATCATAGGCCACATAAGTTCTGAACCCTGTCTTCAGGAACAAAAATCAGGTTCATTCCTCTATCACAGAAGGTCATATCCCTTTCCAGCATGACAAAGATAAAATGGTCATTGCCTAAATGTCCCTGAACATTGACAGGAAGATCAGATGACAGGGAGGAGGCGTAACTGAGAAATTAGGATTTAACAAATGGCTGTGACTACTGACTCATGATATAGATATTTCCTTTTCATGTCTAGAGTTTCAGAATTGCCAGAAGGAATACATGAAGTTGTTGGACTGTAATCCAGTATCCCTGATCTTTGCTAATGATTGTATAACTATATAACAAAAAGAAAAGAAAAGAAAAGAAAAAAGCCAATTGCCTGTATGAACAGGCAATTGTATGAACATACTTCTGGAATTTTGTTCTATCCCACTGATCTGTATGTCTCTCTCTGACAATACTGCACTGTCCTAATTAACCTACCTCTACTGGCAGTCTTAAAATTGGATAGAGAGCAATACCTGTAGTCAATAAGAGGGCAAGGCAAGGGGTATGGGATGTTTGGGGTCTTCTTTTATCCTTTTACTTCTTTTTCTTAAAGTCAAGGATTTTAAGAGCTAAAAAAAAAAGCAGGAATTGGGCATAATTACAAGCATTATTTTGTAATGTGAGCAATTTGATATAAGATCAATATATATTTTAAATTTCATATATGACCAATATATTTTTGAAAAATGTCTACATTATTTGAAGAATATTGTTTGGGGGAGGTATGTAGTTTGTTTACTTTATTTTATTTTTTTCTGTTTTTCATCCGATTGCTTCTTCTCCACTTCTCTGACTCAGTCAGTAGGGGCAGTTAAGCAGAGTTCTAAGTTACCATGTTGTGGCTGTGCCAAGTTCTATCTGGCATTTATGCTTCAACTACCTGATGGAACTTGGAAGAAGGATCCAGTTTTCAGACTCAGCACTCCTCCCGGCTGGCTTCCCTTGAAAGGATAAAATAAAGAAGAGCTGGGGGCTCCAGGATGATGGGGAGTAGGATAGCCCGAGTTCACCCCTGATCTAAGGAACAGCTAGAGAAGTGACAGTACAACAATCAGGACAGCGATTCCAGGCCCAAGTGAACTGAGAGGGTCTCCTACACCACGGGGGAAGGTCCTGGACGGAAAAACTGACAAAGTGAGGCATAGAGAACCAGAGACTATCCAGCTGGTGCAAAGAGCCTAAGGTGTTCCTTAAGTGCGCCATACCCATCTCACCAAAGTGCTCCTCCCCAGGCACCCCAAGAACCCCGACCCTGCATCCCAGGACCACTGCCCCGCCCCCCCAAACCACACCCCGCAAGGGCTCACGTGCACATCCAGGCCGCAACAACCCCTGCTGTGCACACACACACCTGCAGCAGGCCCCACCCGCCAGGTGCAGAGACACACCTGCATCCTGCCCAGCGTGTCCTGCCCCTCCACCCCCTGCATCCCATCCCCCAACTCCTTTGCACACGCGCACACCCCTGTCTCAGCTGCTGGTTTGCCAAATCTCAACCAAAACCATTCCTGCCAACCCTAAAGAACACCTAGGGCGGTGTCTGAGATTCTGCAAAGGTCCCATGCACTATGGCTACTTTCCAGAATCCTACAACCTCCAGTTGGGCTCCTAGGCCAGATCAGTCCTGAAAGGCAGAAGGCCAGCTTCTCCAGAACATCAACTAGTTCCATCCCCCTATCCCATATTGTCACACAGCCCTTTCCAACAGGAAACAGAGTGGACAGAGCCTAAATATCCCTAAAGAGAGGGAGAAAGATCAAGGGAGAAGGTGGAGATATAACAAAGAAGAGGATTTAACACATAAGTGTAACTGCTGAATCATCATACTGATATTTCTTTCAGTCTCCAGTGTCTTGGAGAAGCCAGAAGAAAAACCTAAAACTGAGGAACTGTAATCCATGCAAAACTCTGAAATCTGCTCTATAACTAATTGTTGCGGTGTGCTTTGAAATTTGCTTCCTTTTTGTTTGTATGTTATTTTTCACAATAAAAAAAAGAGCTTGGAAAGCAGGAAAGCAGACAGGAAGCAAGGTCTCCCTCTAAGCTAGGAGAACCTCCAAGCAACCTGGTCCCTGTCATGAAGCCTGTCGGGGATTCTGAGTTTAGAGACTACATATTCAACTCCCGGCACTGGCACTTACTAATTGTGTGACCTCGGTTAAGTTACTCTTCACCTCAATTTTCTCATCTGCATAATAAGCATAATAATACTTCCTATTTTGGAGAGACGTTGTGAAAATTAAGTGACTTAATATTTGTAAAGTATTTAGAGCAGCATCTCGCAAGTACTATGATCGTTTAAGTGTTTGTTAAATGGTTAAAATATGTGGATCACCTACTATGAATATCGTCCTTTTATACATGAGATGGGACAAGAAATTGAGTGGCTCATCTGAGATCCTGGCCAGATTAGGAACATATATGAACACTAAAAAATAAATGCTGCTGTATCCCTGGATCCTGGAATAGTGCCTTGCACAAAGGAGGCAATCAATGGAGAAATGTATATGATTGCAAAGTTTGGGGTGGGTCCAGCCATCTTATCTGGACCCATCTGGCCTGGACCTAATCCCACTTAAATAGCATAATTAGATTAGATCATTTTATCTAAGTGGGATTGCATTTAAGAGCAAGGTCCTATAGACTCATGCGAGAACTGAGTAATTCAAACTTGATCTAGTTCTCGCGTCACACGATCACTGTAAAAGCCTGGCAGGCTGAGAAGTGCAAAGAGATGTTCAAAGCTGGAAACGACCCAGGGGAGAATGGTGGTGGATGTGAGCAAAATAATACGGTCTGGGCATTTAAGGGGATGCACAAATTCATCTAAAAGTGCACTTCTCCTTGTTTCTCAGGCAATGTCTACATATCTAAAAAGAACATAGGCATGCCTCCTTGCTTTGAGTCTTTCCACCAATGGGGAAAACTCCCTTTCAAAGCTATTTTTAGAAAATTTTAATCTGTAGATTGCTCTTCATTGTAATACACTAAATCCTGTCTGCGTGTATTTCACTGACACATTTTCCCGAGGTTGGTGCTCAAAAGCTTCAAAAGGTCGATCAAATCAATCTTCTATTTTTGATCTCTTTGAGACATCGCGTACGGCTATCTTGTTGTCCATGAATCTTCTTCCCTCCAGAGGAGTTCTCCTCAGTTTCTTCACGTAGCATGTCTTCCTTACAAGACTCTATCTTTCCAGTCATTCTCTTCTTGCTACCTGTTCATGTCCCTAATGCAAGATGGTGCCCGGAACTGAAATTGTGCTAGCTAGGATAAAACTAACAATGGTGCAGAAAACATCTGTGCTATTGCCTCTTTATATGGAGACACTCTATATGGATTAACAGAACCTTTTTGCATTATATCAGGTGTGAATTTTCTGTAAATGTCCAGATGGTAAATATTTTAGGCCTTGTAGGCTGTCCAGTCTCGGTTGCAATACTTTCTCCTGCTGTTCTAGCATGAAAGCACCCATGGACAATACATATGGCTGCATTCCAGTAAAATCTTATTTACAAAAATGAGCAGTGGGTTTCATTTATTTATTTTTAAATTTATTATTATTATTATTATTGACATAGGCAGGCTCTGGAAATCGAACCCGGGTCTCTGGCATGGCAGGTGAGAACTCTGCCACTGAGCCATCGTGGCCCGCCCTTGAGCAGTGGGTTTTAGTTTGCTGACTCGTGTATGAGATCATTCATAGTAGGTATGCAATCAACTAAAACTTCTAGTTCCTCTTTATATCATGCTGTTAAACTATAGTCCTCCCTCCATCTTTTACTTAAAAAAGACTGTAAGTGTATCTCTATTAAAATGTTATATGATTAGATTCAGCCTGTACATCTAATGTATCATAATCTTTTGGACTCTTATTCTGTTATCCTTGCACATAAACAACTCTTCTTTCTACATAATGCCATCTGAATATGGAAAAACATTCATTTTTCATTCTAATGCAAATTATTGACCAAAATACTGAACACAGGACCAAGGCAAAAGAATCTCACAAAAAACACTGCAAATTGACAGAAATCCATTAATAAACATTCTTTGAGAATATTCCTTCCATTAGAGATTATGGATTAATTTTATCACCCAGACTGCATTTTCCCATAATACTCATATAATGAAAAACTGTCAAACTGCTTAATGGACTGCAGCAGCATAACTATAACACTCTTCTAGTATTAATAGCTTATTAACTCAGCAAAACGTCTTAATTTAAGTCTTTCTTTGTAGCCTCATGTGTAAATTTCTCAGTAGTCTGGTAGGTAAGTTTTTCAGTTTTTCCCCACCTGCTTAGAGCAAAACCAAATGCAATGTTTGAAATTTTAAAAAAGTCATATTGCAGCTCATACGATGGAGAAGTTGCTAATGGTATTTTGGCATCTGAGTGGAGTGTGCCATAAGGAAGTGGGATTTCAAGTCACTGAATGTATTCAGAAGCTGGAGCATAAAAACTGAGGATGATTTGGGGAGATGCATGTATGAAATATATGCTGGACTAGATGACAAATAAAACTATGTTTATCTCCGAGTGTCTACAAATCTAAAAGTTTGTTCAGCCAAATACTTAACAAGGACTTAGCAAGGAGGCAGCTCCTTGTGCCTCTGCAGATGTCTTCTAGCTAAAAGGGAGGTTAAATACACAGCAAATGGTTACAGCCCATACCTTACTTTCATTATCAATCTTTTGTTATCTGCGGTTCCTGAGATTGCATTGGCAATGGCCCCAAAAGACAGGATGTAGCATCAGATTGAATTTCTAACAGTCTACAAGTCATGAAATATTTACTTCTGCACAGGAAAAGAGGGAGCATGATATTTCTTTGACTGCTCTTACTAGGAATCTAGCTATTTACATTATGTCCTTATTCTAAATACGACCGGGCCACAAAGGAAACACAGTTAGTCCCTCTCTGTATTTGTTTTAGAATATTTCCCCCACCATATTTTGTATCAAGAATACTGCACTATCTTAATTAATAGCACTATTATCTGAATTGTGTTTAGCATGTAGAGTTAAGTGGATGGGCTTTTTCATTAAAATGAAGAAGGCTGACTTATAATTACATATAAAAATCTAACCTAGACAATCACTTCTCAAAGCTGTTTTCATCAAAATCCATTCATTGAGAGAAAATAGCTTTTCCTGGAAGCAAAATAAACAGGAAATATGTAAAATCACTATCTACACCTTAAAATTATGATAACATTCAAAAACAAAAAAACCCTGCTTGATTGCTTAATACTTTTGAATTCATGTGGTATGCTAAACATTTGGCAGTATATCCCCATCATTATTTCAATTATCCATGAAAAATCATGGTGTACATTTCCTGATGAGTAGAAAGCTATTCACTTCTTAAAAATTTCCTCCTCCTTCTTCCTCCCTAGAAACTCTTTATTCCAACGCCGTTCAATATTGTGCACATTAAAGAAGCCGTAATTCATGAAATTCATGCATAGAGTTTGGGGTTGTGAAATTTGTTATAATGACCATTAAATGCAGAACAAGGAAGAAATCAAAGTAGAATGAGATTTCATAGCTTCTCTACTGATTTTGCCATGTTGTGTGATTCATCAAAACATCACAATTCCTTTTTTAAGATTGAGGAACCTGCTTCTGTGAGCACTTATTATTCTGTCTATTCAGAACAACACTGATCTATTTTGGGAAAACTTTCTCCCTGACACTAACATTTGGTCCAGGTGAGGCTGCTCAGCAGAGGGGAAAGCAAGAGACTACATTCTCCTGCCCTAATCACTGGTTTAGGTCATGAGTAAGTGACCTCAGTTGTGCCAATCTGAATTTATCCAAGAATTTCTGAATTAGGAGATAGTTTCTCAAAAAGAGAGCTGAGTTCATCATTGGAAGCCCTTGAATTATACTGAGTGGAGAAGGGTCAGTTGAGATGTTTTGATTGCAATTCAGAGAAAATAGACTGAACTTCAAGAGCCTGGGGAAAAGGGCAATGTGGAAGCACAGCTAATTTGCAGAGTTTCTTTTCAGGGTGATGAAATGTTCTGGAATTCAATATGGTAATACTTGCACAACTTTATAAACATACAAAAAAATCACTGCATTATATACACATTAAAAGGGTGAATTTTATGATATGTGAATTATAACTCGAGAAAAAGGAAAAACCTTCTTACACTACTCTAGTCTAAGGGCACACTGGAGGGTCCCTCCACTATGTTGTCAAGTGCATCATCTTGACCCTTGATGCAGTGTCTCCAGCACCTCACAGAAGGTCAAGCAAACAGGAAAGTATTGGAATGGAAGAAAGTACATGGATCCTGGTAAAGTGACAGACAAGGATCCACTGTAGCCTGAGAGCCTGAAGAAGACATACAGGTAGAAACCGAGAAAGGGGTACAGAGAGGGGATCAGACTGAGGTTGAATTCAGCTATTGCATTCTTTTCTGTGGTTCAGATATAAGAGCCAATAGAGTCTCCTGTTTTCCTCCAAAGCCATGGGTTGGATTTCTGTCACTTGCTAGCAAAAATCTGGACAATATGCTACTCAAAAAGGCTTAAACTATCACAACACTAAAAATATGTGCTTATTGCATGGTGATGATTGAAAGTGAAGATACAAGAGTGTTGTATTTCAATAGCATTGGCCCGAAAATTGTTGATGGATAATTTAATCTTAAATCCTTAATACGATGATTCTGAAACTTGAGGAAAAGTCTTGATAGGATCAAAGTTAAAAATGTTCTGGGAGAATATGATTGTGAATTATCAAGCCTCGTTCTTATTAGCAACCTGTCCTTCACTAATCTCTATGTTTCCATGCAGTGAGCAAGCTCTTATGTCAGTGCCACTGAACTATCTTCTCGGCCACAGGAAAAAGTAGCCCAGGCAGCACTTTTTTCCTCTCATATAAACATGGTTTCTATTTTGATTATTTTAGAAATAAAAATGCATTTCCTACTGACTATTACTTTCTTTACTAAATGATGTAATTTGGTATAGTTTTAAAATTCTTCAGAAAATTTTGCTATTAATAAACAGCAAATTAATCTCACGAAAGAATGGTAGGAATTTTCATTACATTTCCTTAAACAACATTTTTATGGGGTTATGTTTATTAAATTTAATATTAATTTTTAGTATCTGTGAAAATGTGTTTGGGGAATGAAGTTATAAATTATTTACATATAGAATGTCACTACTTTCTCCTACCTAGTTTCAATTAATTTTAAATGATAAGGTAGTTGAATTAAATATTATCCACCAACACTCCAAGGGAAATCTATAATATCTTAAAGTGGTCTGATGAATTTTTTTGCAAACAAATGTTTATATAACAATGTCCTACCCCAAAACAAATAAATAACAAATGAAATGCAAAAAATGAGTGAAGTATCTTAGTTGACAAAAGAAAACAGGCACAAAATAACAGGGCTCTTGGTTTTCAGGAGGAAGCTCCTGACAGTACCGGATATAACAATGGCTGGTGGGTTAAAATGCTTTACCTCTTGTGGGCAGAATATGCTGCAAGTTTTGATAGATACAGTTTCATTTTTAAACACATTGAAACATTTTCTTACTGAAGTAAAATTATAAAGAAAATGTGTTAATCCATCTGGCACACATATAGTGATTGCTTACTGTGCACCATAGGAAATACTTCACTGATATTTTGGGAATCTGGTTCCTGTTTATGTGACTCCCGGATCTACGTGCATTGAGTAATCCATATGATTATTTAGGCATTGGCCAGTTTGTTTGTTTTTTTGCAAAATCGCTGGACCAGCCATCAGGTCAATTGGAGACAAATATAACACACAATTTAAAATAGTCTATCTAATATGATGCTTCATAATGCTTTTGTTTTTGTTTTTTTTTTATCAAGAAATTGATTTAACTTATATGCTATGTATATATAGTCCCCACCATAAGCCTGTTCTCCTAGGGTTTCCAGCTGTTAAGCTGACTCTGTGGCAGGCCTGCCTACCCTAACTGAGCGGGAAGAAATTGATCAGTAAGGAGCCCCAGCATTGGAAGAACTGTCTTACGTTGTGCTACAAGGAGAACTGGCCAGTGGTTCCTGCTCCAGCTTACTGAATGAAGGGTCCCATTTCCCAGTTCTTATCAATCCACAGGAGTCTCAATATTTGCAGGCTTCCTTGCCTCCTGAGTTATTGGGAGGCTTCCTGAAGAAATACAGAGTAGCTTTGCAAAGCTGCTTGCAGTCAATTATCTGTATCCTCATTTCATGCAACCTTTGTGCTGTTTGTTTACTGTTTTAGTGGTAAACTGAAATGAGAAGCTACTGAAACCAGCTGAAAGTGGCATTCTTGCCAATCTTCAAATCCATCCCAACACATTGTGGTCTGACTCAGCTTATCTGACATTGAACAAAAGTAAACAGGGCTGGTTAAAATCTTTATGTACTTCCACTGCATTTGCTATATTGAAGGTCAATAAACAATCTCAGGCTATATTAAGGATAATAATCATATAAATCTAAATATACTTTAGTGGAACAAATGAGAAAAGTATTAGGTATATGGGAAAAAGAATACACATATACATGGAGTCATCGGTATCCCAGATCTGTCTGCTAGTGAAACACAAATCTGTAGCCCTAATGTCAACAATGTGATTTAATGAACAACATAAAAATGAAATGAGGTCAGCATTGTCTAGATTTTGCCTTTTTTTTTTGTAAGCATGGAAATGTTCACATAAAGCCTAGCTCCCCCAGATTACCAACTACATGAAGCATAAGGGGTAGGGGTGGCTTATAACTATGGGTACACTTCTCAAAAATGTGCTTAAATATAACTCCATGGTGGCAAGAGTAAGTCACAAAACACGTTTGAGGTATCTTCCTTAAGCATCAAGTTTAACGAAACATTTTGTAAAAAGTTAAATATCTTTATATAATAGCAAATATTTTCTTATCAAAATTAACTTGGGTATATATGGAGAAAAGCATGGAACTACTTGAATTTTAAAGAGAAAACACTTCATTTCAAGGAAGGGCTAGACTCTCAGACAGCAGTTTTTCTATGCTTCAATTGTCCCCTCCCTTCATGACATTAGAGACATACGGATGAAAATGTTGGAGACCCATTAGTAAAGTCACCATTATCAAAGGGTAAATTAGTAAATACCTCTAATATCAGTTAGATGGACCAGAGAAGAATGTGTCGAAGTTAGTTAAATTTATGTTGTAGCTGTCGATATCCCACCCAGATGCCATATACCTGCACCCATGGCCCAGCTCCTCTTAGTATTAGCTGCTAAGAGCTCATAGTTGCCACCTTTCGTGGAGAACTACCCTCAGCCGACGAGCGCTGTCCTACCTGAAATGCTACAAGGACTCCTAGGCAATGACTGACCTGATAAGAAAAGGACCAACTCTGGTGCAATTGACGTTCCAGAACGCCCCTGGAGTCAGGCTGAAACTATAGGCCAATGCTACACTCCTTTCTCGACTTCGTTTCCTGCCATACCCTCCTTCCAGCCACTCCCGCTCTCCCAAGGGGATCCCCTCAATAAATCTCTCGCACAAGAATTTTCTTTCAGGTTCTCCTGCTATGGTCACAGGTCTCTCTCCACACCTCTTCTCCCAATCTTGGGAATTGCTTAAAATCTTTGTAGTTTATCTGTTTTGCCCAGTGAGTGTTTCCTAAGCTCGTGCTACCCTTGGCCGCACGTCTCTGAACCTTTTTCTCCTAAAATGCCCAGATCTTTCCTGGTTTTGTTACTGTCCTGTCTTGGACTCAGCTGCCTCATCTTCTTTGGGTTGGGATTGGGGGTGACATGATCTCATGGGCATGGAAGTCCCTTCAGAGGTAACTGCAGGCAGATGATCATCTACACAAAGGTCAATGTTTTATTATTCTTAAAACAAGAACATCCTTCCACACACCCAATTTCTATTTGTCCTTTTTTTGCTGTTCTCCAAGCCCATTTCTTGTTGTTGGATCCTGTCTTTTATGGACATAAGGAATAGTTCCCTAGCAAGTCACTCATAAACAAAGACTGTTCATATAATGGAAGACAATAAAAATTGACCATTTAGATTCGGGTCTAGGCATTTTGCAAAAGCCAATTCTTCAAAGCCCAATTCATTCAACAGGCACTCCTCCAAATAACCGATTTGCCAAGTTTGCTACTTTATTTTTAATTGGTTGACTCTCAGTTGGTTTTGAAAACAGGCCTAGGGACTTAGACAAGCTGAATATCCCTCATACCATTTTTATAAGGGCAAAATGCCAAACAGTCAACCAGAATTAAATGCTTAGAAGAAACAAGTAAATACTATAAATTGATCATTCCAAGGATTGAATTTGGCTTCTGGGAAATTATCTGTTGGCTAATTGGTTTATATCTCTTAGAGATCTAGACTACAGTTTTTTAATTTCTTCTGTATTTTCCAGTATTTTAGGACTAGTTTCCGTTCATTCATAATCATCTAAATTTCTTCTATGTTAAAAACACTGGGAGTTAATTTGCCCTCAATAGGTTTATCTCTTACTATTTTTTCCACTTACTTATATACCTATTCCTTCCCACTTAAATTTTAGTACATCCTATTAGAAACTACTTGAAAAGCCCCAACAAGACAGATTTTTCTTGTCCTTAATTTCTTTTTTCTATTTTTAGAGAGAGGCAGGAGGTCTGGAAATGACACTCCCATACATTGCTGTTGGGAATATAAATTACTACAAACTGCCTTGGAAATTGCTCGGCAGCATGTAATAAAAGACCTAAAAAATAATCTTTAAACTATTAACCCAGTTTCTAGCAACTTTCTTAAAGAAATAATCTGACACAAGGACAAAGATGAAGGTACTGAGTTATGAAATATTAATTGCATTATTAATTGTAATTATTAATATTAATTGCAGCTTTTTAATGAACATTTAATCAATGGTAGGTCCAGTTCAGGAATGGATGATTCAGAATCAGAGTATTCAGATGAAAACTACTTTGAGTTTTAATGTTTTCCCTGATGATTTTTCGTGATTGACCAAGTATTATAGAAAAACATAAACTCACTGAAATCATAAATAAAATTGTTTGTTTCCCATTCGTTTTTAGAATGTTTAAGTTGTTTCCATGATATTTAATTTTATATGCAGTCCACTTTTTTTTTTTTTGGGTATGCTGTATGGCAGGGTCACATTTCATTCTTTTTCCATGTTAATGTCCTTTGTTATTGCAGCATTATTTATTGAATTTTGTTTGTTCGTTTCTGCTGGTTTCTTTGTTTATTTGTTGGGGAAGTGCTTGGGCTGGGAATTGAACCTGGGTCTCCAGCATGGCAGGTGAGAATTCTACCACTGAACCACCCTCGCACTCCCCTTACACTCCATTTTTATACCTTCATTTTATACCTCCATGTTTATATCTCCATATAGCAATTTGATATAAATTGGAGAACAGTAATATTGAATTTATCTTAAATAAAAGACACCAGACACTTAATATTTATTAAAATCTTTTATAATAAATATTACTTCCATTCTAAAAACAAAAAGGTTGAAGATGAGGGCATTTCTCGAGGTCATTTATTTGTTTGGTGTAGTTACCTTTGATCTAAACATATCAATAAATCATAGTTTAGAAGCTTTTCTCACTGTGGCTTCAAATATTTCCAGTAAATACTGAACATCTCTTTTTTCCCTAACACTAGATTGGATGATTCTCTTCTGTGTCTTTTTAGCACCTTATTTTCATCCCTGCCAACATACTCATGTACTGCACTTTAATGACCTGTTCAGTTGTCTGTCTCCACAACAAAACTACAAACTTCTTGAGTGCATGATTGCATCTTGTTTCCTAGTCGCATAGTAGACGCAATAAATATTTTAAATAAATGAGTATTCAATATTTTTTAATATAGTAGTAGATGCAAACACTAAAGCTTTAGTAAGCTAGAATAATAAAATTCCATGGCACTTTTCCGTGGAAAGGAGAATTTGGAGTATATTTAAATACACACACACAGGCATTTTTTTGAAACATGACCATTATGGTACTGCTTGAAAGAAGGCTCATAGGGAGTAACCTTAAGTATATATTCCCGAAGGAGAAAAGGTGGGAGGAGTGAATCTGCATACAGGTAAACTGGCATCATTTGTCCTCGGATAACATTTCGGCTCAAGCAGACTCAAGACTGTGCTGACAGGGCCAAATTGCATTTAATGCCACATGTGGGCATTTCAAAAATTTCATGGAAAAAATATTTCTCAAGTTTCTTATTTAATATACGGGCATACCAGTGATGAGAAAATGCCAAACCTATTTGAATTTTGAGGTTTCAAAATCTAATTGACTCAAATTCGAGCCTTAACATGCCCTCTAAAAATAGTTGCTACTGAAGCCTTCTAGAAGCATTGTGGCACCCATTTCTACTTTCAGAAATAATGTTCAAAATGTATTTTGACCACAGTATTGTTTTTCTTGTGGAACCAAATTTTGTTTGAATGGGTTTGGGTTTCCCTAGGAAGAATATGATATGTAGAAAAAGAAATGGTTATTTTCTAAGATGGAAATTGAAGAAACTCAAATTTTGAGTTAGAAGGCACAAAATAAAATTAGTTCATTCAACAAGTATTGAAAAGCAGTTCACATAAGTTGACTATCTTGCAAATTGTTACATTAATGATTTACTCAATGTTGTAAAAACACAACTGCAACCTAGCATACTCAGTTGATGATTCTAGAACTGTACAAATATGTTGTCATGCTTTATTACTAATATAATGAATAAAAATGGTTAGATGGTAGTTTATATGAATACAGTGTTTTTCATAAAATAGCAGTCAAAGGAACAATTGATCATATTTGTTCCTCAAACTGCTCCAAGTTGGAGAGCATTTTCATTTAAGAGTATCCTAGTGGTCTCTTAAGCAATAATTAGTGGTTTTTAACCTCTGTCCAACATTCAAACTAATTTACTTTTTCCCATTTATGCTTTCTTTTCTTTCCCTTTTACCTTTTCTCCTCCTAGTGTTCCAACATCTTGTTTTTTTGTTTATTTATTTTCTCTACTTTCCTTTTCTTCTTCTCTCAATGTTTTGATTGCCAGGGGCTCTTGGCAATTGAAAGTTTTCTGTAAAGATTCATGCACAGCATCAACAGACCAAAATTATAAAGCAGGGCAGTAGGCAAAGCCCAGGTTTGGCACACTTTTTTCCCTCGACATTTTCACAAGCCATCAGTCCTTGGACCCCATCATTCTCATTTTTCTGTCATTCTTACTTTGAGCCCCATCATTCCTATTTTTCTGTCTTTTGGGGGGGGGATATTTCTGAACTAACCCCTCTTTACAAGGCACTGACTAAATTTCTGAGCAGAGCTCTTGAGAGTTGACTGCTGTGAGCAAAGTGAGCCCAGCCTAGCTAGGAGAAATAACAGAAAATAAAGCTAATGGCAATTGTGCTTTTTTTTTCCCTAATATTTTACCCTTCATGATGCACAGAAGTGCCAATTGCCTCTGTGCAGAGCTGGGTTCAAATTTCATTTAGCCCCATTCTAAAATGGGTACCAGTTTCTTAACTATACATCTTATTTTGTGTCTATTCAGGTTTAACTTTGTGAGCCAAAGGCTCCTTTTTAGGTCATAATTTCTACCCTCTTTGTTTAATAATCTGTTTACCTCTCTTATTCTCAGAAAACGCACACACATGCAAACACACACACATCTCTTAACTTCTCTCTTACACTAACCCGCAGCTACAAAGACTAGTAAACTAAAGTTTCTTATAATGCAAGTAAGGTCTGTGGCCCTTGAAACGTCAGGGTGACCGAAATCATTGACCGGCCATCGTTCGGTCCTCTGGGCTCGTCACGGTTCTTTCGAGGTGCACCCACTCAATCCCTAGGGGCTGACATGCCCCCGCACGCTCATTTATTTGGTGGCCCATTCTGAGAACCCCCACAGCGTTGACCAGAGCCTTGCCTAATCCACCGGTTGGTTTGGGAAGATTTCTGGAAGGTTCTCCTGAAGTCATAGTTTTGTGTATGTACTTTGACTATCGCCTTCTGGTGAAAGAAACCCTTGTTTTAATTTTCGAGCCAACAGTGAGATTAACTCTTTTTTTTAAATGCAGTACACACAGAAGCAGAATTTTAGAGTAGACAGAGTTCACCTGTCTCTCTGTAAGTCACATTGCAGGTTAGATTTCCTTAAGCCCAACATTTCTGCTATGAATTACGAACACAGGTGTAAAAGTACCAAGCATGCTTACTATTATTTTAAAGATTTCTGAAAATTTAAGAAAAAATAGCATGACAAATACGAGTAAAAGTACTTACCTGGAAGATGAGAAATGGAACGTCTCTATGATGGGTGATATAGCAGTCATTCTTACCAGATTTTAAAATTATTTAACTTCTCAGGGCCTCAGCTGCATACCTTATAGTAGTTCTGAAGATTATAAGAAAGAATTCATGTCAAAGGCACAACATTATAATTAGCCCTTGGTAAGCCAACATAAAAATTAGCTATTATTATTTAGCAAATAAGTCCTAGGTGCCCCGTACACCCAGAACACAGTTCTAGCCTTGCTAGAAGATAGAAAAATAGAAATGTCTGTTTACATATTGCATTCACATTAAGTGGAAGGGCAAAGAGTATATAAAATATCTCCGATATCATCTAAGACAAATGGTAAGAGAAACCATTAGGCTAGTATGGATACCCAGGTCAGGAGAAGTTAAAACTTAATGTGGTTTTCGGAAGGTTCAACAAGGAGCTAATTTTCTATCTAAGCCTTAAAGGGATAAGAGTATGGAGTAGGAAGTTGATGATACAAAATACAACTAACAAATCAATAAATACATGGAAATGATAGGAATCAGCTAGCCGACTGACTTCAGACAGCCAACATCCTCTCTTTATTATTTCCAGGCTAGGGCTGAGATGGTGCATTACAGAAAAAACTGGACTGGAAAAAGAACTGATCAATCATATCGTCTATATGCACTGCATTGTTAAAGAGATCAGCCGGTTTAATAGCTGGAAGAAATTAGGTCCATCCCCCAATTACAGTATCCTTGCAGTGAATCCTTTTCTTCCATGATGAGTTTTCTTCCAAACTGTTTGTGGGAAGCAACCTCATTTCTAATTTTCTGGCTGGCCTGCTGTGGCTTACATTACACCTCTTCTAACAGCCCTTGAGCTCAGATGATTTGAATAGCACATATGGAAAAGATCTTTACAAGTGAAAAATAATCTTCCCCTAAACAGAGCAGCCTGGACGTGGTCTGCAGAAGGACAGGGGAGGGCCGGGCCTGCAGAAGAGAGGTGGGTCTCGAGGAGGCTGTTTCCATGGGTCACTACGTAGATTCTAGAATGCTCATGTAAACGCTGGTGCTCACTGTTGCCTTAGCTCATTAGGTCAGTATATCACATATGGCAGGACCTCGTTTATGCGAACTCAACACACATGCACTCAGACATAGGCAATTCGCAATCGAAAAACATTAAGTCCGAGAGAGAGAATTAAAATTTCTAAATTATTTCCATGTTGGATTTTGTTTATATGTTGTTACTAGAGTGTGTATTTGCCCTATTTATAAAAATGTGTAATAGGTATGTTCATATAAGAAATACTTACTAAATAATGGGATTCACTATTTTGTATGATTCTCAACTTGCACAAAGGATGTTGGAACTTATGAGTGGCATAAAACGAGGTCTTCCTGTGTACATGCACACATACATATACATGTGCATATATATACACATACATATACACATACATATACATATGCATATATACATATGCATATACATGCACGCATACATATACATACACACACGCATATACTTATGCATATATATAAACATACACACATATATACATATACATATGCACATGCATATATACATATACATACACACATACATATACATATGCATATATACACACATACATGTGCATATGCATATACATGAACGCATACATATACATACACACATGCACATACATATGCATATATGCATATATATAAACATGCACACACACATATAAATGCACACATACATATACATATGCATATATACATATGCATATACATACACACATACATTTACATATGTTGACACTCCAAAATACTACTCTGGACCAACTCCCACTCTCTACTTTGAGGAGAGAGGAAATACTGAAGCCACATCGCACCGCTGTCCTAGTAGAGCGGGGACGCTCAGGTGGAGCCAGAAGATCGAGATGGGTCCAAGCCTCTCTACTTCCAAGCTTTGCACCATTGGCACATTCCTTAACTTTTCAAATCAGTGTCTTTAAGTCACCAATATCACAAGGCTATTGTAAATATTAAAAGACGTAATGTATATAAATCATTTAGCACAGCTTCTGGTATAATATTTGGCAAAATAGCAACACTAAAGTTAAATACAAGTATAATTTCAGTGGCAGTGTATAAATGCAGGACTCAAGCTCTAGAAAGATAACACAAGAGAGATAAGCAAGTGTGGAGAAGACATCAACCAATGTTACTATCTATCAGTAATTCATACCAAATGGAGAGTTCTGTCTCTCTTTAACTTTCTCTTTTTTATCACTAAACTTATATAAAATGTTGAGGTCAATTAAATAAATAATTGTGGTCCCAAAGACTTTTCAAACTAAGTTCTGGTGAAATAAGCATCCATAGGAGTGAGCTGTAGAGATGAAACCACTAACTTTCTCTTTGACTTTGAGAAAATAACTTGGTAGTTCAAGAACTCAGTTTTAAGTGGATGCATAGTTAATTCTCACGCAATGTTTAAAAAAATATTTTTGTTGTGCTTGGAAATCTGAGTTAAAACTATTTGGTTTCTCCAAACTTACTAACTTACTAAAGGACCTTAGACTTCTCAATCTATTTCCTGCAAAAAAAATAATGGGCTCAGAATGAAAGTGTTAATGCAGTTGTCATGAACATCTGAGATGTGTCCTTGAAGATTAGCAGGGACAGTATGCTGAAAGTACACTAACCAGGTACATTTCATTCATTGTTGCTCAACAGACATCTCGGGGAAAAAAATTGTGGCAAGCGACCAGGATAACAGAAACACTGAAAGAAATCATCCACAGAGGAAGTGCTCCATTTCCTTTGTTCTTTATGTGTTCTATAAATATTTCATGTATTTGTTAAAGCTGTATTATTGCTGGAAGCCAGCCTTCTCTCTTGTTTAATTCTTCCCCTATCCTTGAAGGCTAGAAATATTTGAACTTTAGAGAAAGTCTGCATTCCATGCACATGTTTTGTTAATAGACAACACATGAAAATTAGGGATGAAAATTTCTTAAAAGGAAAAGAAAAGGAAATATTTGGGATGAATGGAGGGAAAAAAAGTCTCACAGTACCCTTGGAGCAGTGGCATTTATCAAAGTGCTGTGAATTGAAAATAGCAGCAGTTCAGACAAGGATGAGAGTCAGCTTTTTCTCCCCACAGATACCGTGTCTTCCTTGGCCATGTGGCGGGGAAGTCATGGCATGAGGGGCTTCATTAGAAAGACGCCTGTGGGTGGTTCGTCATCAGTTGTGTTTATTTTAATGCTAACGGGGCATATTTCCTGTTTTTTAAATGTGCGTCTTTGAGGGCTAGAGGGCACAATTGAAAATACCCACAAAAACCATTCCACTTAATAATATTTTAAACCCATGAACTAGAATAACAGAGGGAATCAATAAATCAGAAGTGAACGTGGGCTTCTCCTTTGGAATCACTGCATTTGGGCTTTGCTAGACGCAGGCCTCGGCTTCTCCTTTCCTCACCCTTAGTAACATCACGGTGGGGCTAACACCGAGCATTAATGAGTTGATTAGGCATGATTCACTTTACATTGGAGGAAAAATAGTGCAATACAAACGCGGATACCAAAACCAACTCGCAAAAATAAAAAAATGCAAAAATCTATGACAAAAAATAAAAATTGGGGGCAGTGCCACGGTGGCTCAGTGGCAGAATTCTCACCTGCCATGCTGAAGACCCGGGTTCGATTCCCAGAGCCTGCCCATGCAAAAAAAATAGCAGTAATAATAATAAATAAAAGTTTAAAAATCTATGAGAATGTACATGCTGTGCTGTCTTCTGTAGAAATGGCTGGGCTGTTTATCATGTGCCGGACGAGGTGCTGAGCACTGGGCATGCATTATTTCATTTCTCTTCAGGCGGTTTTATGAGTTTCCACTTTACTGAGGGGGAACCCGAGATGCAGAGAGATTACGGCTCTTATCCAAGTCCCCAGAGCTGGTCACATGAAATTCCAGCAGTTTTATCTGATTCTACCCCAGAGCTACCGCCACGACACATTCTCCAGCCAGAAGCTGTATGGCTGTCCTTGTCTAGGAAGAAGGCTGGTTTACCGTATTGTCAGAGCTCTGCTGGAGACAATTATCTTCAGTGATTGAAAACTTGTATCTTGAACTCATGGGATCACAGAGGCTTGGGAGCATTTGATGCTAGGGTTGCACGTAGGGCCCAGTTCTCTGGACTTGGATGCTTTTGTGAATGAAAGGAGGTGCCAGTAATATATTGCTGGGAAAATGGGTATAATGCAGGGCTAACCCAGGCACACTGACATGTGTAGTCATTCTATTTATATATAATTTTGATCAATCCACTTTGATTCATGAATTTCTATTTTATATTCATGTTAAGATCCACAATTGGCTGTTTGCAGCTATGATCCAGATATGTCTCTATTCATTATCTCTCTCCTGTACAATATTTCTTCCAAGTAGGAACTGTTCTTTCCATTTTACAGATGATAAGGCAGAAATTCAGAGTAGGTAAATGAGATGTATAGGGCGTTTAACTATTAATAGACAAATAGGTTTGAATTCAAACCCAAATTTTTGTTGCTTTTCTTTTGTTTTTCTTGTGTCCTACAATCTAAGGGATAGCTTGTCAGGAAAGTGCTGAGCAGCTTATTTCTCATTATTTCAGTCATGAAAATTCATACGTTCTCAAGGATGAACTTGAAGGAAAAATCCACTTAAAACACTAATTACGATGTCAGAGTAAGCAGATGTATCTTCCTTTCTTCCCACTTCAAATTCTTATAAATAACAGGAAATATATATTTTTAATAATAAATTCATATCAATGTAGGCAAATAAGAAAGAGGGTGGTTAGCAGACAAAAACACTGAAGGATTATTAAAAAATGCAGAGTGGATGGGATAAGATTGTCGAACACTTTTAGACAATGGCGGATGCTGAGCAGGGAGTGAACACAGAGGCACGCTGTGCCCGGAGATAAAGGATGCAAGGCAGGACGGCCGGCTCCTTTTGGGAATTGTCAGGATGATTAATTGGGGCTGTGATTCAGAAATGTTGATAGGCTTAACCTTCGCCTCCTGCGCTTTGCTAATTAACAGGCAGCAGAGGTTTTCCTTTCAGGTTAAAGCAGTGAGAAGGTGGAAACCTGGGTACGAGAGGAAGGTCAGTGACCAGGCTGACATGTAGCTGGGAATGGCCAGCTCTTCCAGTTGTTAAACTATTTAAGGACTTCCCTCTGAGTCCTTCAATAGACACTGTCCCCCATATGTTCCCCCAAGGCTCCAGCCTCATGAGCTGGTCTGGTGCTAGGTTCGGGTCCATTCTGGCTGCCCATGACATGCAACATATAGAGTAGATCTTAACAGGTTTACCAGATGTTTGCCATCTTCTCTTTCTCACTGCATTTCCCTTCGTGGTTACATGTTGTTGTGTGACTAGCTTTGGCTAATACAATTAGTGAGGAAATGACTCGTATCACTCTAGACAGAAGTATTTTAAAACTGAGCTCTTTACCTTCCAGGGTGAGCCCTAAAGCCTTATGTTAAAATGCTAGAATCACAATCTGATGGGGCCCCTGTCAGCATGGGTGCATGAGTGTGATAAATATTTCTTTTTTGCATTCACTAAGATCAGGTGGTTGATTATTAAAATGGCAAAACATAGCCTGAGTTGATCGAGCAGTAACTGAATAATTAGTTGCTCTCCCCTGGTACCACCTCGTAGCTATCAGCCCCCAAAAGGAGCGAGGCTCATGCCCAGAGGTCAAGGGCAGGAAGTCGGCGTCATGCCCTGCCCTTCCCACGTGATAGCCATTAGAACCGGCACTCACCAAAGACCAGGACTTCTGCAATATAAAAATGATCAGAAAGTCATGTCACCAAATGTTGGGAGCAAATAACACCAAAAAAGGGAAGTACTAAACTGAACAAACTAAAGAACTATCGTTAAACAAATATACTTGAGTAAGCAGATTAGCAATGATGTCATTAGAGAAATTTGAGAAGTTACTGCAAGAAAATGAATCAGCTACAGATATCGTAAATTAAAGAAATACGATTGCCGTAATAAAGCATACTAGCAGACAGAACAGCAGAATGAATGTAGCCAAGGAGAGAATTAGAGAGTTGTGAAAACCAGCTGCGGAAGCCCCAAAGAACATAGTACAAAAGTTCACAAATACACAACAAAAAGAGATGAAAAATACAAAATGAGTCTTCATAGACTTCGAGGATATATTCAAAAATTTGAACATCCACTGAACTAGGGAAATGAAAGGGAAGACATGAACCTCAGGGTTTAAATAAGGCCTAAGTCTTTGATTTAAAATGATCCCCGAAGAGGCATGCAATGTGAATATACATTCTCAGGAAATTTAAAAACAATAAATGATAGAGTGAAAATTCTAAAAGCATTTGAGAAGACTGAACAAAAAATACAGGCTCAGATAACAAGAATTAAGATTTGTTACTGGTACTCTAGAGTCTAAAAGACAATGGAGTATTTACTTCAAATTTCTGATATGAAAGATTTTATCTTGATCCTGGAAATTTGTCCCCAACTATGTCTGCTAGTCACTAGCTAGAAACACAACTCTACCAAGTTTAGTGGAGTTTTCACTGAACAAAATGTGAAAAGAGCTGGCACATCAGCTTCTCAATGCCATTAATATCCAGTTCTCCTTTTCTTTGTATGTGATTTTTCACTTTCATAGGTACACAGTCACAATATGATTGACCATACTTTTCTTACGTCTGCATTGCAGGCAGGAAGAAGAGAGAAAGAATAAAAGGATAGAAGTCATGCCTATATTAGGAAGGCAAACTTTCTTAGATGTCCCCAGAAAACTTTCATCTAAAACTCTCTGACTAGATCTGTGTTAGAAGCCAACCCTAGTTTCCATGGAGGCTGGAAAACACATCTTTTAAGAGGATATATTCCCACCTTAAACAAAGTTGGGGTTACAATACTGAGGAGAAGTGAGAGAATATCCATCTGGTAGAATGTCTGCCTGAGAGTACGGCTCACCAACCCTGGTTCTCCTCTCCTTCACACTCTAGCCAGTAAACTATAATGATCAGCTAGACATCTGAAAATAAGCAAAAATCAATGACAGCCTCACAAAATACAAATAAATGATTCCATTAAGATCATGGAGCTAAACAGAATGATGAATGTATAATAATATTGACTTCAATGATCTCATTAAAAGATCCAAAAACTCAGAAGGCTTAAATTAAAAGGTTGACATTTCTGACTACTTAAAAAGTTAAAATTTCTATACCACAAAAGAAACTGCGAAAAAAGTAGTGAATTTGATTCAACACTAAGAGAATAAACAAATGAATTACAAAATAGGCAAAAGATTTGAACAGACAACTCACCAAAGAAAACAAACAGATGGCAAATAAGCATATGAAAAGATGCTCAACATCACACGTCACTAAGGAAATTCAAGTTAAAACAATGAGATACCACTACACACCTATTAGAATGGCTGAAGTCCAAATCACTAACACTAACAAATCTGGTGAGCAGGTCGATCAGCAGGAGCAGTCATTCACTGCTGGTGGGTACGGAAAATGGTGCAGCCGCTCCTGTAGTCAGTTGGGCCATTTCTTGCAAAGCTAAATATATATTTGCTGTATGATCCAGCAATTGCATTCCTAAGCATTTACCCCAAAGAATTGAAAACTTATGTCTACATAAACACCTGCACACAAATGTTTATAGCAGCTTTATTCATAATTGCTCCAAACCAGAAACAACCAAGATGCCCTTCAATATGTGAATGAATAAACTGTGGTACGTTCAAACAATGGAATATTATTCAGCACTAAAAAGGAAATGAGCTATCAAGTTGCACAAAGACATGCAGGAACCATAAATGGGTATCACAAAGTGAAAAAAGGTAGGCAGAAAAGGCTGCAAACTCTACAATTCCAACTATATAGTATTCTGGGAAAGGCTATAGAGTTAGTAAAAAGATCAGTGGTTGCCAGGGGGTCCCAGGGAGGGGCGAAAGGTGAATTCGTGAAGCAATAGGGCATTTTAGGACAGTGAAACTATTCTGTAATACCATAATAGTGGGTACACGATTTGTCAAAACCCAGAGAACTGTTCAACACAAAGAGTGAACCCTAATGTAAAACTGTAGACTTTATTAATAATAATGATTGAATATTGGTTCCTCAATTGTAGCAAACCTATGAGAGTATTGTAAGATGTTACTAATGGGGAAACTGTGTTAGGAAGAGTTATATGGGAACTCTCAGTACTTTCTGCACAACTTTTCTTAAACCCAAAACTGCACTAAAATAATGTCTATTAATAAGTAGTGAGATGGAGTTCTGAAAAGGAGCTCTCAAATTTTCTCCAGGTATCTCTGTCATTATTTGAAATTTTCAAAGAGAATGTACCTTTGCATTCATTGGGTAGTTATTCTAAACACAAAACAAAAGCAAACATAAAAGTATTCCATTTCACTAGATATGAACCAACGCCTACCTCCTCATATTTTCTCCTTCTGATTCTAGTTACACTCTCCAAGACCACAGTAGCACAAATCTTATCTGCTTGGCCATCCTTCAAATATAGATGAACACAATTAGTACATCTCTCCTGACTTTTCCTCTGTCCAAACCAAACGTTCTTAATCTTTGCAGTCATAGTGTATGTGGATGGTATCAAATTCTTTCTCTACAGCTGCCTTCTCCTCTGTATGCAACAATTCTACCTCTGAAACTCTGGTGCAAACTAAAACCTCAAGGGTGGCTTTCCATCATAAGCAGAATAAATCAGGCTCTTCCTTCTTCTAGTTACAGATATGTTTCTACTAACGAAGACTCATCAGGTAGTTGGATTTTTAAGCAACTCAGTCATACAGCGAGGGTACGTAAAGCCTGCTGTTTTTAACTTATGTCTATTTTATAGATACTGCTAGTTAGTCATGCCTTTCCTTGTATTTTTGTTTTCATGGAGGATTTGCTTTGATGTCTTTCTTCAGCTACTTGAAGGAGTGTCACTGATGTCTTCCGTTTGGAGGGTCATGTCCACCCTGTTCCTCAGCATCCATGCTCTCCTCCTGCCTGGGGGGTCCAGGAGTCCCGCATGCAGTGTGAGGGCCTGGGGGCCCAGGCACAGTGCCAGGCTGCTAAGTCACCCCATGAGTTATATTTTTGGCCAATCGAATTCAGACCGCATCACTGACTGTAAAGATCATGGAACCAAGCAGACTAAATTAATCCCAACTAGGGTGATTGCTCTGTATCCTTGAGCATATCACTTGATCCCAACATCGTTACCTGTAAATGGAGACGCTGATTCTCTTATCGTACTGTCATTGTGCGCATTAAACAAGGTGACAGGTAGAAAGCACCGATGCAGTGCCTGGCACGCAGTAGCGGTCAATACAGGGCACTGTTTCCATTATTGCTACAGCTGTCCACATGCAAGTGACGTTAGGTTACACAGCACGCATTTTCCTGGTCGAAAGTTTCAAAATTCCCTCACCCACATTGGACCAATTGATAAAATCAGATTTTAATTCCTAACCACCTAGTAATGTCAAGTTACTGTCAATACCCTGGCCTCCTTTTTAAGGCTGTGACCTATTTGGAACCCTAACTTCCACACCTTCCCACCCTCAGGGCGTCCTACCACTGGCCAGGTGCCCAGCTGCTGCCCTTCTGCCACTTCAGAAGAAGCCTGAGAGCCATTAGGTTTGGGCTTGTCATACCCTCTGGAGACCACTTTAGTATTTCAACTGTTCTCTCAAATTTCATCTTTGCTTCTGGGTCAGTTCTACTATCTATCCCCTTGGTTCTCGAATTGCTTCATGCTGTCATGTGACTCTTCAGCTTTGCATCCAAAGCTAAGCTCTTACTTACACATTATGGGCCTGTGCAGTGGGACTTGCTTGCCTTCTAACACTGGACCTTTCATTTGTCTGTTTAGTTTCACTGTTTGATGTTGAGTGCATCTAACAGGTAGGGTATCTTATTCCTTGTCATTCCCAGAATTGGATCAGGCCTGCACTTGACAGGAGTGTTCCGTGAATGTCCTTCCAGGTTAGCGTGAACACCCACCAAGGAGAGGCCAAGGACAGAGCCCAACATCATAACAATCAAAAGCTTTCTGCAGAAAAGAAACGCATCATTCCAAGTACTTGCATTTATTTGTATTCTCATAAGAAATAGGTATATAATGGATTTCAGACTTTGTGCTTCTTTTTTCCTATTATAGGGAGCAACTCAAAAAGTTTAGATTTTTGAACTACGTTCTGACTTTTGTCAGTTCCAAGACAACTGTGCCCAGGGTTTTATGAGGCAAGAGGTTTTGGGAGAGTATCCAATTCTAAACTGAAGAGAAATTTCAAGACCTAACTTACTTATTTAAAGACCTAACTTACTTATTTAAACTTCCACTTATTCTGTGGAAGACACAGAAAATTCAAACTCTTGGTTCCTAAGTGGCTGCAGCATGCAAATTTAGAACTTCTAACTGCCATTTGGTGGTGGCTACAATGGTTTCCAAACAGCCTGGTGCTCAGCACTGCTCCTGGTGGCTTAGCCTTGAGTCTGATTCCAGCCGCTTTAATATTCCTCTCAGGTACTCCATATCATTTCACTAATATACTAGAGATGCCACTTAGAATATTGGTCTGGAGCCAGGATATATGAGGATAAATGTACACACTTCCTAGTTATGTGACCTTGAGTTAATAATTGAATCTTTGCATGCTTCAGTTTCCTTATCTACGAAAAGGAGTAATAATAATAGTGTGGGGATTTGATGAGTATGGAGCATTTAAAAGATCCTTGGCATGTAGAAAGAACATCATGAATGTCCACAATTATTATTAGACTAATTTTCTCATTATTAGTCAAAGTCAGTGTCAGTCTCTTCCGACTAAGAACTAAGATTATTATTAATATTTTCATTCTTGTTGAGAAACTGAGGCTCAGAGGAATTACTTAATGTGATATATTTAGAGAAATGTGGATGCAAAAAATGCAGAGTAAAATTTAGATCTACCTTAACTCCAAACTCAGTTCAGTTTGTTACGTTTTCCTAGTTAATATGTGCTATTTTAAGATATCTTATACCAAACAAATGGAAATGTCATCCTTCAAATGCAGTTGACTGGGGAAAAGAAAAAGGTTGCACTAGAAAAATTTCCTTTAACTCTATGATTATTACATTTGAAAACCTCCTACAAGACTGAAATTCCAATCTGCAATTAAACCATAAGAAACATTTGTCTGTGTATATAAGATATAGCATGAACCCAATAACTTAATAACACTGTTTATTAAAACTGTCTTGAAGTTAATCCTATTATAGCTATCTAGTGCCTTGGAAGTAGACAAGATTACTAAAGGAGAATGTAAGTTCTTCTTTAAAAAAAACAGGACAAAAGTTTTCTTTCCCCCTCAATTTCTTGGCTTCAGAATTCAGTAAGCCTCAGATTTCCATTTTTTGATACTAAATGTAGCAAGTTGAGCAGAAACTCTTGATATGTGGGATTATCTTTCCCCTTACAATCCCCAGCAGCATTTCATCTCTCTTATTGTGGTTGCAAAACAAAAATGTGTGTGCCAAAGGAGCAGTCAAGCATTTGCACTTGAGGTAGGTTTCATTTGCTGTACTAGAAAAATTCATTAAGGAGATCATCAGAAAATGTGCAATTTTCAACCTGATTTTTTTCATTTTTATAATCTCAACCTCAATTGAGTGCATTTATCTTTTTAAAATGTTGTTATTTACTCATGTCCCTAACGCTAAATCTGATGCTTTAATGGGAAACCCAGGAAACGGTTTTTTATAATACACATTATAATTGTGTCTGCATAATTTTATGCAGAAATCATTATCATCATCATACACCAAATGCTTTTTAAATTGCTTCTTTTAAAAATAGGGACAAGGTTTGATTTTTTTAATTCTATGTTCACTTTTTAACTTTAACTTATAATTAACTTTAACTGGGTATGCTTTAAATGAGTATAGATCTTATATGATATTTGAAATTTCTCCATATTATGTTGTATATTTATTTTTTATTTTTGTCTCATAATCACCAGTAGAGTGGACATTTGATGAACAGAGCTGATAATTCTCAGTTTATTAAATAATTTCCTGAAATAGAGTCCATCATTGTCTCTTTTTTGTCTGTGAAGGATAAAATCTGTTTGTTATTTTTAGTGTTTAAAAATATACAAAAGATGATATGACCCATATTTCCAAGCTTCAACCTCTGTGTGAGACCAAAGGGAAAGATGTTTATTTGGTGCAAAATTTATATTTGGGGTAGCATATTATTTAACTTAGCTTGTATGGTCAGTTTACTTGAACACCATGATTACATGGAATCTTGAATAGGACATGAGATCTTGCTGGTTTGTCCAGGTTAATGTGATGTCCTGATATGTCCCAGAGTAATCTGGACAGAGAATGAAAAAGCATTTGCAAAGCCCCTTTGCATGACTGGGGAGAAAGGAGGAAATATTATACTTCCCCATCTGGGGAATTCCTGATAGTCTTGCAAGCAGTGGAAACACCAATTTAATAGCCTGAGCCCTCAGTCTTGGGGCTTGCCCCTATGAAGCTTATTTCTGCAAAGGAGAAGCTAAGCCTACTGGTAATTATGCCTAAGAGTCATCCCCAGAGAACCTCTTTCATTGCTCAGATATGGTCTCTCTCTCTAAGCCAATATGCAGGTGAATTCATTGCCCTCCCCTCTACATGGGACATGATTCCCAGGGGTATAAATCTCCCTGGCAATGTAGAACCTGAGTCCTGGGGATGAGCCCAGACCCAGTATCATGGGATTGATGAAGACTTCTTGACCAAAAGGAGGAAGAAAGAAATGAGACAAAATAAAGTCTCAATGACTGAGAGATTTCAAACAGAGTTGAGAGGTTATCCTGGAGGTTATTCTTATGCATTATATAGGTATCCCATTTTAGTTTAAGGTGTATTGGAGTGGCTAGAAGGAAGTTCTTGAAACTGTTGAGCTGTGTTCTAGTAACTTGATTCTTGAAGACCATATAACTATACAACTTTTACAATATGACTGTGTGATTGTAAAAACCTTGTGTCTGATGCTCCTTTTATCTAAGGTATGAACAGATGAGTAAAAATATATAAATAAATAAGGATAAAAATAAATAAATAATAGTAGAAAATAAAGGGCAAAAATTGGGTAGATTGAAATACTATGGGTCAATGAGAGGTAAGCGTAAGGAGCATAGAATGTAGGAGTCTTCACTGCAGACTAATTTTTAAGGCACAGTTCTAAGATTCAATGAAATCATTTCTGCAGCAGAAAATTGATATTTTATCAAAAAATGGTGTGATGGTTGAATTTATGTGTCAACATGGGCAGGTTATGGTATCCAGTGTTTGGTCAAAAAAGTACTGGACTGATTGTTACTGTGAGGATACATCATGGGCCTAAATCATCAGTCCATTGATTGCATGTACGGCCCATTACATCTACAGATGACTGAAGAGACTGCCTTCCACAATGAGAGAAATCTCATCCAAATAGTTGAAGGCGTTCGAAGAAGGAGTGAAGATTTCAACAATGAGAAAGGAGAACTTCCATCCTATTTCAGTGAGCCAGCTTCACCTGGGGAATTCATTGAAAATCTTCCCAGCTTGTGGCCTGCCCTCTGGAATTTGGACTTGCCAACTGCTACAGTTGCATGAGACAATTCCTATAATAAATCTTATAATATTTACTTTATACATATCTCCTGTAAGTTTAGTTTCCCTGGGGAACCTAAACTAATATAGATTGTATTTTAAAAATGAACTCCTTGATCTTACCATGGCTTTTGAGCTTAAAAAAAAACATTTTCCCTCAATTTTTGATGAGTGATACAATTTTTTCCCATAGTTTAAGAAAAAAATTCACATTTAATGCTCACAGCATAAAAATATAAATATAAGGGATTGTTCTTTTGTTAGACCTATGAGGTCTGAAATTTCTTGTGTTTTTAAATGGTTTATATTTATTCATAGGTTGAGTACAATTGTACAGAAGAAGAGGAATAGAATTTCAAGTTTAACTTCACAATGAATCAATGTTCTGTGATATGATAGATATAAAGATAACAGGGACCGATTTCTTATTTCTGAAACAATGGTTTTTTTTGGCACATCTTTCTCATCCCTATAAGTCATCCAGGATTGTATTTCCTAGGCCTGGAATCTTCATATGACAGGTATGAAATTCCAAATTTTAAGTTATGTTTTCCTTATCCTTTCACAGAATTTTCCCAAAAGCTTGTCTTGTTCTCAGGAGAAAAAAGTGAACAAAGAAATGATTTCCCCTGCTAAGAAAGAAAGTAGTTTATAGATATTAAATTGTCTTGAGAGCTAGATTGGTCAGTTTATGAGTTTAAAGTCCCAAATCAATATGCATTTTGTTATTCACCATGTTTTCTTGTTCTCTGAGTTTCTGGAAAGGAAGGATAAAACCATAAGGAAACTCAAATGTCATATGAGCTCATATGTATCTTTTATAAGATACACATCAATTGAACATGGGTTTTAAATGATTACATAAAGCCATGAAATGATAGCTAGTAGTCTAGTATGAAATGAATGATCATTTAAAGATTGATTCTTTTGATGCACAAAATCTTCCCAGGCTCTAGTTTTCTCACTGATAAAATGCAAACTTAAACTAGATGATTTGTGTAGTTCTTTCTAATTCTGAAATACCTCTCTCGCAAAAGAGGCAAGTTGATTTCACAAGTAAGTATTTCTTCTATGGTGTCTTAACTCCGTAAGAGTGTCTCATGCATTTTTGAAAATTGTATGAGGCCTATCAGTTACACAATAATCAGAAAATAATTGTAATGCATTTAATTATGTACAAAACACTACATGTAATAAAGGACCTAAGGAAAAATAGGATATTGTTAATATCTTTAAAGATCGAATAATTTGGCTTGAGAGACAATGAATACTGGAAAAATCAAATAACACCATACAATCATTCTATAATCCATACCATGAAGGAATTAATGATTAATGTCTGACTGAGCTGTGTGTGCCCATTTGAGACTGAATGGAAGCAGGCATTCTCATGAAAAGCAATGATTTTTGGTCTAAGTCTTGAAGGATGATGAGACTTTGAACTGCTAAAGAGAAGGTCCGTGGTAACTTTACCTACTAGCCTCAGAGCTTTTAGAGTATGTCAGCGTTTTCACACAGTAATTTGACGAGATATTTATTCTTAGTCCCATTTTAAATGAGGAAAACTGAGTTAGCAGAACTTAAACTCATATTCTTGTCTTTTGTCTTTGGATATTTTGTTCTTACCTCCACTTAAATCAGAATCCGGAATATGTATCATTTCTTAATTCTATTGCTACTTTGTGTTATTTTGTTTTAGTATAGTTGGGGGGTGGGGATTGGAGGGATAATTAGTATTTAAATTGCAAACTCTTCCTCGCGAATTGTCTTTTCATCTGGGGCCTGTGGGATCACTCCTCCCATTTCACAGAAGAGAAAGCTGAGGCAAAAGGCATTCTGTGCAGGAATCGAAATCAGGAATGCGGGAAACTGCAAGGAATTAGCTGTAAATTTTATCTTAAACTTTTTATGGAAGGAAAAACTTCCAGAAAAGTTGACTGTACAGTTTCTCTTTCATACATGGCCAATTTATTATCCTCTGGATTCCAAAGAGTTCATGAACTTTTATAAATCCTTAACATACATGCAGGGACAATGTACATAAACCAGGAAGTATAATTACTGTTATTATTTAGAAATCACTAAGCAGATTTTAAATGCTAGCCTCGTGCGGGTGTTGAGCCCATTTCCCTCTCACCACTGAGAATAACCAGGGGTTGAATAGTTTTGGTAACTGCTTATCCAAACATGCTATAATTATTCGGACATTCCAGTTATTTATTCCAGCTACATAGGAAGAGAAAAAAATCTTTAAAGAACAGAGAATCATCTTTTACATCACATAGGCATTGTAAAGGTCGCATTTCTAGCTGAGTGTCTGCCTACCTCCTGAGAACAGAGTGAGGGCCCTGGAGGAGGAAAGCTGGCGGCTAGCGTGTACATTTACAGGAAAAGACAGGAAAGGAATCTGAGGAAATCAATAGCTGGACTCCTTGAGAACTCTCATTAGGGACTAATGAAAGTCTCAGACCTTTTGCTCAATAAAAAGAAACAAGGGATGTGTCACCTTGACATCAAAAACTAGCTTCTATATCCTTGAAGTGGTTTTCCTAATAGGAACATAAAGCAGGAAACGGAAGGGAGGCCGGAGAGATGGGTAACAAAATTTGTACAGCAGCATGTGATTTAATTTAACCCTTGCAGGTATTTATGGTCCCAACATTTTATAACATGTCTCCCTGATGCTAAAAATTCTATACTCTATTTTATAATATTCACCCTGATAAACAAGTCCTTACCACAAATTTTCTTTCTCAGATCAACAATTTCTTTCTCTAATAGAATAGACAACTTGTCCGCTGCCTGCACTCAGGTGCGTACATCAACTGAATGCTCCTTCAAACTTGTTAATCAAATGATAAAACAGACAAGCATAAAGTGAACAAGCCAATGAGAAAGGCTAATAGGCCAGAGAATTTCGTAATCCTTCATTGTTTTTCGCACCACGGAATTTGGTACACGGCTTTAATACTTTACACATAATGAAGCAAGAGTGAGGATAGTGTCCCCTTTTGTACAGTTTCATCAGAACCATGGGGCTGTACCTCTACACAAGTGCTAGCTTGAAAAGAGACCCTGGATAAAAGAATCCTTCAGTCTGGGTGTTCCATCTTCTTTCCAAAACATATCTGGGCATGAACAGAAACTTTCAAACAGCCTAAAATAGATTTCCCTCTCCAAATGCTTCAGCAATGCTGCCTGAACCATTTATCTATGGCAGCGATTCTCAAACTTACTGGTCTCAGGATCCTTTTACACTCTAAAAATCATTGAGGATCCCAAAGACTCTTTGTTTATGTCTATCAATACTTAGCATACTAGGAATTGAAATAAAATTTTTACAATATGCATTTTACATGATTTTGAATAACAATACTAAATCCACTCCATGTGACTATAAATGATATTTTTGTGGAATAAACTTTTGTTGTTGTTGTTGGGATGCAATATTTTAAAGTACAAGAGTTTGGGAACATAAGATATGGATGTACATAGTAAATCACATACCAGTGACGTGGTACCACGTCCAAAATTTTCTTACTACCCTTAAGTGAGGGTGTGGTTGAGGGGAGCCGAGGGTGAAAGATTAAACAGACCAGTCACAGTGATGATGGGTGAAGTTGGATGAGACAAATGTTTCAATAGGTATCTTCGATTTTTTTTAAAAAGAATCTTTTGTGAGAATAGAGACATTATTTAACATCTCTACAAATCTTTTAAACTGTCTGCCTTAATAGAGGACATTTGGCTTTTTAGATCTGTTTCTGTATTTAATGGGTTGTGATATGGTTTTGGTTGAAGTACAGGAAGAAAGTCCAGTCTCATAAAGAGTCGTAATTGGAAAAGGGAGGCATTTTTTAGCTGTCTTTTCAGATAATTGTGTATATTCTTCTTCAATATTTCACTAAAACTCGACAAGCGGTTGTTTGTTAAATGCTAATTGTACTATGCAGTCTGTAATCACAGCTATAAACTTTTTAAACTCCCTCACATTAAAACCCATTGGTCTAACTTGCACTTTTTTTTTTTTAAACCACGGAGTTGTTCTTTTGTTTTTTTAACATGGGCAGGCACACATCCAGGATTGAAGTCTCTGGGTGGCAGGCGAGAACGCTGAGCCGCTGTGGCCCGCCTGGTCCAACTGGTACTTTTAATAGATCCTTTACCATGGGTATTTTGTAAAATCATATAGATTAGCCATATGGAAAATTCACTGAGTCATAGAGATCTTCCAGATGTTGGAATTCTGATATATATTTCATTAAATAATATCAAAATTTCCATCTGTTAGTATTATTACCAATCTCATCAGAAAAGTCTTTCGGTATTGAAAACTGCCAAACTCATAGTGGTCAATAATAGTTTTCCAAATTTTAATGTTTTTTTGATAACTTGAATTCTATCACAGTCAGCAAATACATCCATTTTTTTTATGCGAAGTGTTAGACTCTACTCATTTTTGAGAAAATATTTGCCTGAAACACAAGAGTGAATAATCCTAGTTTGTCTGCCTTGTTCATTCAAGGTCAAAACAGCACCCCTTGAAAGATGGCACTAGTTCAGCTTGCAACTCAAATAAATGCAATACTGCTTTTCTGGTACAGCCATTTTTTTATATTCATATTACAGAAATGCTTTATGCATGCTCCACATTTGACCACACGAATACTACAAAAACCCTTCTCCACTATCAATTAGACATAAGTGCTCTGGATACTTATTGAATATCTGGAAGAGCTGAATTATTCCATGTTAATAATATTACATTTGTTCTTCAGTTGTCAATTAGCACTAATTTCACAATCTCATTTTAATCCCTCTACTCAATGAGTTTTTAGGGCCTGAATTGGTGGAAGAAAGTGGTCGGTAAACAAAGATAAAACACAAACTCTGCCCTTAAGAGCTTTACTACTATATAGTGTTAGATATAATTTAAGGTGGTAGGTATTTTAGTAATAAAACTAAAAGCACAAGGAACCATGGAATTACAGAACTAGAGAAAGTAACTTAAGTCTACAACCCGGTGAATCAGAGGCAACTGCACAGAACAGGAAAAACTTGGAGTTGATTCTTGAAGGACAAGTAACCAAAGTACTAATTCCCATTCCTCTAATTATATACTAGGCCCCGTTCCAAGCAGTTTGCACATATTTACTCTCTTGTCCTCCTAGTAACCCAGTGAGGTAACCACAATTATTATCCCAATTTTACAGATGATGAATCTGCATCAGGGGTGGTTAAAGATCATGTCACATAATCATATTTGCACCCCAGTATGAACCCAAGAAGTCAGAGTTTGTGCTTTTGATCATTGTACAATTCTGGAAACTAAAACCACATGGAATTTTTACTCTATATTGAGATGTATATACTGAGATATACATATATATATATGTATATTTATATAGATGAATATCTACTGAGCTCTGCATTGTCAATGTCAGCAGCTCTCTTCATGCACAGGAGGAAAGAATGTGATAAGTCTGACATGACATGGAACCTGCCGAGTGAGGCACGCTCTGTTCTCTTGCCACTCTGAATGAGGAAGCAAGATTCTTTTCTGGCAGGGATTGGGAGACGGTGAGTGTTAGATTGGAGTAGACACTGAAAGGTTTTGAATAGCCAAAGAGTCACCTGCAGAAAGGAAATTTATAAATACAACTAAAGTTGAAGACCTTACATTTTTATTGGCCCAAATCCACATGAATGTGGAGTTTTCTTTTCCCAGCGGTTCTCAGAGTTTGAGGAAAATTTTTAGATTAGCGCAGGTTTGACAATAAAATAGGAAGTTCAGGATATTTTAGAATTAAAATCGTGGACTTTAGACAGTCCTGATGGAGAGAATGCAGACCTATTCTATTGTATTTTTTACTGTCCTACCTATAATAAGGACATTTAATCTTAAAATGGTAGAATAGCACTGATAAAAAAAAAATCGAAGTCTGAGAAACAGGGAGAGATTGTTATGAGCACATAGAGTTTCCAAATGAGCATATGTCACCTATTTCAAAAAATTAAAAATTAGAATAACTTCAGATCTGGAGTCCAACTGCCTCAGTTCAGCGTTTGCAGTTTAACGTCTTCGTGCCTGAGTTGCTGTATTTATACAATGAAGTTGCCAGCAGTAATGTGCCTCAGAGTTTACGATGAACTGAACTAATCCAAACACTGGTGCCTGACACAGAGTGATGAATTAGTAAGGACCTACTTATATTGCTAATTTTGACGTCATTAGTATTATCATAGATTAAGGGAGTGAAGATACTGAATTTCTGGCTGAAGGATTCACTATATGATTGATTTTTGTTTCTTAAGACATTCAATCAGGTCAGAATAGACACTCTTTTTTCTCAGAGGAACTTTACTTAACAGATTCAATTAAACTGAATTATGAAAGTATTGATGGCATAACTATTTTCTATAAAGTTCAGCTTTGGGAAATACGACAGAGACAAAAATTAGTACATTCAAGAATGTTGGTGAATGTAAATTATACAATTAGAAACATTGTTAAGACATTGCTCTGGAGAAGACAAAATATAATAATAAGCCATGATTCCTGATTTCTACAACCTTACAGCTTGGCATGGAGGGACTATGCTTCCTATAATTTCTCTGAATGAGTTTGTATCAGCAAATTTTAATATTATGTATGATTCATTAGTTTCATTTCAAAATAAAAATAGCAGCTTAAGTTGTGTAGTTCTTCAAAGTTTATAAAGTCTTTTCCCTTAAATAAAAAGTATCAGAAAGTCACACAATGAACAAGCACCACCTAAAGACACTGCCCACGCAAAGTAAATCCAGGCCCTCTGGGATCCCTGTTACCAAAATTTCCTAGAGACTTAGAACTTTAGCTGAAAATCCCCCTTTACCTTCACCTTAAAAGAACCTTAGCTGATTCTTTTCATTTAAGAACAGATTTGCCAGAATCTGTTAATCAAGGCTTAGAAAACCTTGTAAAAATGGAACTTACCAGACTTTTAGCAGGCCATAGGGACTAGCCACCTTCTCCCAGCCTCTCCTCTCTCTGTGTAGCCATCTAAGATTTGGCCAGTTCAAATATCATTTCAGTAGACTGTGACGTTTTCTGTAACTTTCCTGATCTCAGCGAAGTGACCTTCCCCAGGCTGGCATGTCATTTGGTGCACATCCCAACCAATATACTTACTAGAGTTTGTTCAGTGATTGAATCTATGTTTGTCTTCTCCCAGCAGACTCTACACTTCTCATAAACAAACTTACCTTGGTCATCTTTGTGCGTGTCTTGAGAATAGACATCTGTATTAAATGCTTAATCAACAAAACTAATAAATTCTAGCCAAATATTAAGCATAATATTTGGGTTTAATCATAGTAATCCCATTGTATCAATGAAATAGACAAGGACTATTTGGCTATTTGACTTGTTTTTAAAAGTTGTGAAATACTTAATGCCATAACTTCACAGTGGCAAGACAGAAAGCCTGTTGGGAGTGAACAGCAACAGGGAAAACAACTATTCATTCTCGAATGTCTGCTGTGTGCCAGGCATTGTTCCAAGTGATGCGCACGCATTACACCTTTTAGTAAGAAGGGGTTACTGGTTGTTCTTACTTCAAAGATGAGAAAGCCGAGCCCAAAAGAGATTATATAACCACCGAAGGGTGTACTGCTAGCCTGTAAAGGACGTGAAGCTCAGGACTCCCAAATATGATTATAATTGCAGCCCTTGAGGATAATATTTCTGTAGTATCAATTTCTCTAATCATCACTGAATCTGGACTATGATGTGTGTTTTGTTGTTTGTTTGTTTTACATTAAAATATGGGTGGTCTAAGAATCTGAACAAAAATGAATAACTTTTATGTTTTAATGGCTTCACGGTTTCCCCAAACAAAAATTTCACTGCTTTTTACTTGGAGCAAATGTTGCCAGTACCACTGGGGCCTTAAAGTTCTCCCATCTGGGTCAAACCAGCGGGTCCGCTCTGTGCAGACTCAAGCACCCAACCCTCTCTGTTTACAGACTAGTTCCAAGATATTTAGCAGGTAAATATAATTTCACTCTTACCAACTTTCAGATTCTGTGCTATATATCCATCACGGGTGGGCCATCTTACTCCTTTCCCCCTGATGGATTTTTCAACTTCCTCCTTTCTAGGGTAGAGCTGACCCACCCTTCAGTTAGAGGTAAAGCTCTGAGTTATCCAGGCCCTACGGTAGTTGTACTCTTGCCCTTTGCATCCCTGGAAGAACTATTTCATTCGACGTCTTTCTTTCAAGATTTGGGGTTCTGCCTGGACAAGTTCCTGCAGGCGCAGCGCTTCATTTCCCCTGGTAGCTGGCATTGCAGTCGGCAGCAAAGAAAAGCCTCCCTACTACATCCTACACAGCTTCAACTTCCATCAAAACACTCCGGGCTCTGAAATCTGGGTCTCCATTTCAGTGCATCACTCCCACCCTTCAGAATACGGAGTTGCCATTAAAACTAGATGAGCCAAATATCTGTATGTCTGAGGGTGTATGTGACAGTGTTCACGACCAGCCAGCTTTCTCTTCCTCCTGCTTTCCGTGTAAATGTGACACTTTGTCAAAAAGGCATTAAATTTCCCAAACGTGCCAGGGTGAGCCTGTTAGCATCTATGAATAGCTAGACTTTAGATAAAATATTTTCAAATTGATTTTCAAATGTATGCAATCTTTTTTTATGATTACTATTCATGGGGAAATTATTGGTTCTATGTAGAACCAATCTTCTTTTTTTAATCTTAATGAGATACTTTTTTACTTCCATTTCTTGAGCTTTATTTTATATTAGTTAATATGATGAGATTAATGTGGCATCCAAACCATAGTATCAATTAATGACTAAAATACTATATATATATATTTATTTATATTATGAACCCCTAGAATTAAAATTCAGATATGCTACCTTCCACTTTAATAAATTTATTTTCTCACCACTGCCTTTTAATAAGTATAATTTATCTTTATTTGGGAAGTTTCTGTGGGGTATTATACTGTAGAGGGCCCAATTGCTATTGAAAGCAATTCAAAATCAGATGCTGTGTGAAATATGGAAAAACTACAATTAATAAACTTTCTGTGTTTATGAATATTTTGAAGAAAATTGACCTGAAATCTAGAAAATATGATTAGTACAAGAGTTAGAATATTGTCAGTATAAAAATCATTATTCCCAGAGCTTTCTGTAATGCTAGAAATCCAGTGATCTGTAAAGGAAAAATATGAATATATTGGACTTCATCAAATTTAAGAATATTACACTTACAAAGATCTTGTTAAGACAATAAAATGGCAAGCCACAGACTGGAAGGAAATACTTGTAAATTGTGTACCTGATAATAGAACTTGTATCATAGTATATAAAGAGTACTCAAAGCTCAAAACTAAGGAAACCAAAAGCCCGTTGTAAAAATGGGCATACAGTTTAAACAGACAGTTCACTGAAGATAAGTGTATGACAAATGAGCCATTGAAAAGATGTTCAAACACCATTAGTCATTAGAGAAATGCAATTGAAAATCACAAGATACCTCTACACACCCATAAGACTAGCTAAAAGTAAAAAGAGAGAAGAGAGAGAGAGAGAAAGAGAGAGGGGCAGACCCTGACAATACTAAATGTACTGGGGAGGAAACGGAGCCAGAGCTGGGAATGCAAGATGGTATGGCTACTTTGGAAAACTGTTTGACAGTTTCTTTTAAACATATTTTTTCATATGACCTAACAGTTCTATTCTTAGATATTTACTCAGTGGAATGAAAACTTCTGTTCACATGAAACTTTACATGTCTGTAGCAGCTTTATTCGTAATTGCTCATAACTGGAAACAACTACAATGTCCTTCAGGCGGGGAATGGATAGACAAATTGTTTTATGTATGTAATGCAACACTACTCAGCCATAAAGAGGAACAAATTATTAAAACATGAAACAATATGGATGATTTTCAAATGCATTATGCTAAAGAAAGAAGCCAGATTCAAAAGCCCACATACTGTATGATAAAATTTATATGACAGTCTGGAAAAGGCAAAACTGTAATGACAAAAAAAAAAAAAAAAAAAAACCACTGAAAAGCTCAGTGGTTGCCAGGCCCTGGGGTAGGTGGAGGAACTGATCCCAAAAAAAGTGAGGGCGGATTTATGGGGTGAATGGAATTCTCTCTCTTGTTTTGGTGGTGGTCACTCACTACATGCGTTTATCAAAGCTCATGAAATTGTACACTAAAAATAGGGCATTTTACTGCAAGTAAATTAACCTCAATTTTAAAAATGTAAAAAAAATACTGAATCACAATTACAAGCTCTTTAATGCAGGAAATAATCTAATTCAGTTTACCTCATGCAATGTTTGTTTTTTATTATCAATAGCCTTCTGTTATATAAAACTAGAAAATTTGTTTTGGTAATTGCGAAATGTAAGCTGTTTACCTGCCTTAAATACCATTGATATGATTATGAAACCATTAATGACTATTGAATTAATTTCTCATTGACTATAATTTTCTTCCTAATAAAAACTGTCTTTACAGATTAACTTTTCGGGTAAACCTCTCCTCTCCTGGAAATGTTTATCTAGAGGTTGAATGACCCTCTGTTCGGAGTCCTTTCAGGGATCTCCAATCTTGCAGCAGTCTGAAAATGATCAATTCTCCTCCGTATTTTCTTTAATAGTCTTAACCAATAGCTCTATTTACCTAATGCCGAAACAGTTTAGAAATGAAAAGGGTATCTTTCCCATGCCAGTACTGTCCACCAGCTCACTGTGGACTGAAAAAAAATGGCATAATTATATTGTTATCACTTTCTTTAATTAAAAAAAAAGATATAGATCATATAGGATTTGTGTGAAAAAGCATGGAGAAAATGAAGCAAAATTTTATATTAAAAGCTTCATTGTTCAGAAGACAGAGGAAAGACAGGTAGATAGATAGAGAAGTATGATGGATATGATAGATGAGAGAAAGAGAGAGAGAATTAAATGGCAAATGTGATGAAAACTTCTAGATCTGGGTACGAGGGGGTCCGGGGCACGTTGGCATTTTCTGTGGGAGACTTTTGTTATTCTTGCGCCTGTCTTGTAAGTCTAAAATAATTTCAAAATTAAAAGTTAAAAAAATTTGATTGAAGTTGTCATCTCTTCTATACAGCACAAACTCTACTTCTAACTCTACTCCCAATCGGCCTACATTTTTAAGCCTTTTTGTCAAGCACACCAGAATTATAGAGACATAATATAATATTAAAAATTAATTGAAAAAGTCATGCTTAATGCAATTCTACTCATCTGTAGAATCAAAAATTATTACTCATGAAGACAGGTTGAGAAATCATGCCGCAGAGGAGGAATTTGGTTTGTAGCCTTAGTCTGATTCATTATTCATGAGAGTTCAAGGTTGAGTCACATGTTCATCCCTAGTCCCCGATAAATTAGAGCACCAGCATGAAGGGTGTCAGTTGAATAGCCATAAAAATGCTGAGTCTGGTGACTTTCTATTGAGGACCAAATAGATACTTTGTGAAGTACAGATGAAAACCCATTCTAGAAATTACAAAAGACTTTTGAAAGTACAATTGGGATCACAATAAAATGCACTGAACTTTTGGATCAGTATTTTTTCCAGCTTTGAAGTAGTAAAAAATTACATCTACCCTTAGACCTGCTAGCCTCAGGAGAAAAAAAATGTGCATGCTCAAGGCATATCTTTCTGGAGGAAAGTAAAGTGTCCAGAATAAAGATAGCGTATATACATATATATAGCAATGCAATAATTTTTATTCTATACGCAATTTGTATCTAGTTAAAAATATCAGAATGAAGTAGTTTTGGTGATATAGTAGTTTGGGAGCTATCGGAATGTGATACCAGAACTGGAGATGCTTTTAGAAAGGGGAATTTAATAAGTTCCAAGTTTACAGTTCTAAGGAAATGGAAGTGTCCAAATTAAGGCACCAACAAGCAGTTACCTTCACTCAAGAAAGGCCGATGGGTCAGGAGCACCTCTGTCAGCTGGGCAGTCATGTGTTGGCACCTGCTGGTCCCGTGCTCCTGGGCTCTGTTGCTTTCAGCCTCTGTTCCTGTGGGGGGTTCCTTTTTGCTTCTCCAGGGCTGGCTTTCATCTCTTGGCTTCCCTTGGCTCTCTCTGGGTTCTGACTTGCTTAACATCTCATGGCAATGTCTGCTGGGCTCCAGGCATCTCCAAACATCCGTGTCTCTATTCTCCACTTGTCCACATCTGAGTCAGCAATTCTGTGAAGTTTCTGTCGGCTCTGTTGTTTCTGGCTATCCCTCAAATGTTTCCTCTTTTTAAGTTTACAGTAAACTAATCAAGACCCACCTGGACGGGGTGGAGTCACATCTCTGTCTAAACAAAGGGCAAACCTACGATTGGGTGTATCTCGTTTCCATGGGGATAAAACACTCAAAAGTTTCCAAACTACGGTGTGAATTAGGACTAAAAGAAATAGCTGCTCTCACAAGATTGAATCAGGATTAACACATGGCTTTTCTGGGGTATATAATATTTTCAAACTGGCACGAGTGGTATCTGAAAGGGTTTCTAGCTTTCCTCTTTTCTATTAGCTTCTTAAACAGCATAAGCAAAATAAAATTGTCCTCCTTTATTCTGGGCAATAATCGAGTTCCTAAACAGTCCAACATCTAGCACTGACTGAGGCAGCAGGTAATATGGGAAATAGCCCGAAGGAAATATGAACTGCTGGTAGTTCATGCTGCCCATTCCCCGATTAAAGTCTAATTAACATTGGGTAATCGATATGAGAATGGGCATTGCCAATGGTACCAGGAAATTGTGTCCTTTCCATGAGATACCAGGAGAAGATTCTTCTCAGCAGTAGACCAGATTATCTGGAATAATCTCTTCCATTCCCTTTTCCAACTCTATATTCTCTCAGTCTGAATTTCAGTGTCATTTGTTAGTTTAAGGTAAATCAGAAAATACCATTAATCAAATTATCTGAAATATATGTGATAGTAAAGAGAAAAATGAGAGATGGATAGTAAAGAGAAACATGTATTGAATTGTTAACTAAAATTTGACAAAATTAACAAAACACTTCATTATTTTTAACTATTCAGGGAGCTTGAAACTTTTTAGCATACTTTGTATATTTCAACTGGATTAACAGATGTTTTCAATATCATTTGTAAGTTTAAGATAAATCAGAAAATATGATTAATTGGATTATCTAAAATATATGTAATGAAAAGTATATATATGACAAATATGTATACATTTTATTCAGAGACTTTGGATATATAGTTAAAATAAGATATATATGTTCTTTTAGCTTCAAAAAACAATTAATATGCATCGATTCATTGTGATTTGGGTTTTTTAACTTTTTCAAACAAGAACTACATTATGTATTATTATAAGCAATATTTTTAACATCATTAATAAGGTAAAACTGACTTTCAATAGTCTATCCATGTTTAAATTGTAAAAATGTATAAGTCTTGACATATGCATGCTCTTGTGAAACTATCACCACAATTAAAATAATAAACCTATCTATCATTCCCAAAGATACTTTGGTGCCTCTTTGAAATCCTTCCCAACCACTATTCCTTATGTCCACCATCTCTGAGCAACCACCAATTGGCTTTAGTGCCAGCTACGTAATTTTCAGGACCCAGTACAAAATGAAAATATGAGCTTGTTAAAAAAAGCAGTAAAACAGTTTCTATTAAGGGTACTAAAATACAAAGCTTTCTCTTTTCTTCTTCAGTCTCCCTCTTGGTTTGTCATGATATTTGTTACCTGTTCTTTCATGTAATTAAAAGTAAAGAAAAATCAAATTTTTAAATTATTAGTCTTTCATCGCTTATCTTTATATTGTGCAATGCTAGTTTAAATGCAAACAGAAGAACATTTACCCATATGGGGAATTACTGAAAGTCATGATTTAGTCGCTCCTATATGCATATATATTTCTTTCTTAATAGAACAGTGGAAACCATGCACAAAATTTACCCAACTATTTTTATTTCATTTGATACATGTGTAATGAGCTAACACTCTCTATCCTCAGCTTATTGATGAATAAGGAGGGATTAAAAGGAAAAGGAGATGGGTTGCCCTATCTTTCCCTATCGTTCTATGTCAACATTTTCACCTTAAGTGCTGACTAATCCAGAGAAATAGCAGGAGTAAGGAAGGATTTGATAGTGTTCCTTGTTGGGATGTGTTTCTTAGAAAGTCAGTGCAAGCTTTCTTTGTTCAAAGCAAGTTCTGGCCATTCTTATATATTCCAATAATCTTTTTTGTATGTTTAATTTTTTCTAACTCCTTAAACACATGGAATGCAGCCGTGATATCTGTTTTAATATCCTTATCTAATTATGCTATCATTTCTGAGTCATTTTTGATTGATTTTTCTTCTCATTACGAATTGTATTTCCCTGATCCTTTACATTCCGAGTAATTTTTTTACTGAGAGCCACACATGGCAAATTTCACACTTTTGGATGTAGGATAGTTTTGTGTTTCTTGAGTTTGGGGCTGGGACATAGTGATTTTAAAGTTTGATCTCTTTGTATCTTGCTTTTAAGCTTTCTTAGGCAGGACCAGAGCTACATTTATTCCAGGGTTAAAGCTTTCTCACCATTGAACAAGACCCTCTTTGGTACTCTAATTGGAGCCCTTGAATGACAGAGTTTTCCTCCCTGGCATTGGCGCATGCATTGGGCGCAGGCCTGGAGCTACGGCCGCTGGCCTGCAAATCCCTCTGGGTGGACTTGCTCTGGCCACAGGTGGTTTTCTCACATGCATGTGCTGATCAGCTCCCTATATCTCTGCAGTTCTCTTCTCATGAGCTCTCCTCTCTGATGTTCTGTCCTGTACCCTCTAAGTTCCTGGGAATCCTGTTAGTTTCTTACAGTTGGGGGGTCTGCGTGGGTTTCCCCTTTCTGGAAACACTCCAGGTGGTAAGGGAGGGCAATCAGAGGCCTCACCTCTTCTGTTTTCCATTTTTCAGAGATTTGTCCTTTTCTCTGATGTCTAATGCCTTAAGTACTATTGTTTCATAAATTTTGTCTGGTTTTTGTGTTGTTTCAGGCAGGAAAGTAAACCAGGTCTTTACTCCATCTTGATTGGAAGCAGAAGTTCAGGCAAGCTTGACTCTTTAATTTATACATCCATTTTTTGAAATTGTTTCTTAATGATTCAGAAGATATATGACTGTGTTTCAGTTTGGGTTACGTGATGGGTTGGCTTAAACAATCGGAGTTGAATGGCTCAGTTTTGAGGGTAGGAGAAATTCAAAATCAAGGCGTCATCATGGTGATGCCGCTCCTAGAGGACTGTGGCACCCTGGAGCTGGCTGCTGGCTCTCCTTCCTCTTGTGTTTCCAAGTCCCTCAAGGCCGAGTTAGTTAAAGCATGTTCCTTCGCTTCTAGTCAGAGGAAGATACTGGACTGTCATTGCAGGAAAGTGTGTCCGAAAAGCCCCACAGGACCTGCTGAACCAAGCTCTGTATTTAACCAGATCCCCAGGTTAGACGCAGCACATTTGAAGAAGCACTGTGCTCTGCGTTGTCTCCTTTCAAGGCACCTGGATCTCACTTTTAGTTCCCTAGTGGGAGTTCATAGGCAGGGTCTAGGACCTTAACCTTGCACGGCAGAGCATCGCTTTTAGGATCCCAGCCATTATGCATTCACATTCCAGCTCTGACAATTCCGGTATGTGTGAATTTGGATAAGATAATTTTTAGTTTCAGTTTCCTCATCCATAAGGCAGTACCAATAACACCGACTACACAGGCATGTTATGAAGACTAAATTTGATAATACGTATAATGTCAAACATCTAACAGCTAAAGAAAAAGTAATGCCCATTATTATTACATAATTATTCTGTAAATTCCTGTAAGGAAAGGGCCATGTCAAGTTTCTCTGCTTTCTCCACAGCACCTAAGAATGCAGGTACTTACTAAAGATTGACTGGTTGATTGGTTGCAATAACAATTGAATACTTCTCTAGGTAAGTAAGGAAAGAAATACGAGTTAATGAAAATTCCTCCAATGAGTAATTATAACCATTGAAATGGCAAATACACCCTCTCTACTCCATTCCAGTGCAGTATGTTCAGCCCACTGATTTTTAATGTTCATCAAGATAACTTCCCATGAAACTCATTTTACCTCCTTCCTATTACATTTTAAGCTGTAAAGGCACTATGCATTTGTGACTTTTTTTTTATTAAATATCCCTGCCAAGCTTTAACTGAAAGTGCAGTGATCCTTATTCTACTGCTGCAATTCATTTAAATTAAATTGTTCAAAGTGACTTCTTTTGGAGAAAATGACTACTCAAATAAAAGAGAAAGGAAATTTCAGCCCAAGGCATGATGATTCAGTGCATTTATCTTTAAATACAAACATGATGCCGCTGCCCTACAATTATTTGGTCACCCGTTTTAAGTTTCTGCTCCTTGACTTCCTCTCTCCCATCCAATTCTGATGAAAACTTGAGCCAATCTATCAGCACTCTTTTAGCTTAACCCTCTTGTATAAGTGGGAGGCATTTTAGAGAGACTGAAGACAATTTTACATACAATTGTACAAAACTGGACTGAAACAGAGATTACAACTACCTTTAGAGAATCATCTAATAAATGGCCATTGTATGTATGAGAAAAAATTTAAGGACTATTCAAAAGCTATGTACAAAGCTATAACACGCCAGTATCAAAATGGCTTTAAAAATTAACTTAATATTTAAAGTTATTTTCTAAAGGGAAATACCATTATACAATGATTTTATGGTTATGATATTTTTGTTTAATTGACATTATACATAAAAGTTGTGTCTTCTAATTAATGTTGTAGTTTTTTTTCCTTTCATTTTGGGTGTTTCTAGGTTTGAAAAGAAAGATCATATTAGGTGCAAAATGTATTATCTTCAAAAGAACCAACTGGAAAAATAATTAGTAACTAGCACAAGTTATTTTAACAGAAAATTTAAAACGCACAATTTTAAAGAGTTTGAAAAGCAATGCTAATTAGGAATGTTGAAGAGACAAAAGAAAATTCTGGCTTATGGAGTAGCAACTGCAGAAAGCAGCTACTAACCTCAAAAGCTAGAGGAACAAAGGAAAGAGCTGAGAAATGCCCGGATGCTGGAGGAGAGGTCCTGCAGGGTGGAAATTCACACCTCTGAGGAAGGGCCCTGCTTGGCTGGTGAGGACCTCTCTAAGCTGGAGGAGACCCTGCCTTCTGCGGACTGAGCATCAGAAGTCAGCTAATGCCGTGTATCTGAGCAGCAGTGATAAAGCAGCTCTGCTCAGGGCTGGGAAGACTGCACCTGGGATTTATCTGCTTCTAAGAGCCACTACAGCTACTGCCAGGGTGAAGAAGCATTGCAAGGGTGACAATCACAGGAAAAAGAGACTGTCAGGAAGTAACAAGAAGCTGCAGGATGAAAACAGGAAATAGCAAACCCCTTCATACAGCTTGGGCTCTACAGGCTGGCTGTGGTGTCTGCTGTGGAAGCCGAACTGGGGCAGCTGACATGGCAGAAATGAGGTTGGCAAAGTGAATTCCCAAAGCAGAGCATAAAGGAGTGGTTTTGGAATTGAGAGATGAAAACCTAATAACTGACACAATCTGAAAACAATAGAAAGTACAGCAGATAGAGCAGTAGGGAGAGACAGATGTCAAAATGAAAGAAGAAAAAATAGGAAAATAATCAAGAGATTGAAATGCAGAATAAAAGAATCCTTCAGTAGACTAAAACAAACAAAAACATGACTCCCAAAAGAAATAATTCAACAGAAGAGTTAAAGGAGAGAACAATTGTCACGAGCTCTAAATGAATGATATGGAAATTCGAGTGAGATAAATGAAAGACCACAAAGCACAGGACAAAAATATGCGGATTGCAATTATAACAAAAAAGATGTAAGAGAATTGGAGCAGAAATCCAAGAGAGCTAATATGAATAGTAGGGATTTCAGAAGAAGTAAAGAGAACAAATGGAGAAGAAATTATTAGATAAATAATAGAAGAAAATTTATTTGAGCAAAGACCTCAAGTATTCAGATTAAAAGTTTCATTGAATTCCAGGCTATGTCAGAGAGAAATTGTAGGGATAAAAGCCTTGAATTTAAAGTGAAGATAAAAGGAAAAAAATCACCTTCAAAGGAAAAAGAATCAGGCTGGCATCAGAATTTTTATCCGAAACATATGTGGCTAGAAGTTAGAGAGTGTGAGATACCATCTTCTGATTATGCAGCAAAAGGGGAGCAGCTAAAACTACAAACCACTGAAGTGTGCTTGTGAACGCAATCCTTCCTAATAAAGATGCAGTTTATGTTCGGTGCAAAGCGATAGAGCCAAACACAGCAGTCATTCAGAAGGGGAGTTTATTTGGGTCTCAAGGGGTTTTGTCCTGTCCATTATTCTTTCTCTATTGCCGAGATACTTCTGCCAACCGGGAGAGAGGTTACGAGTATTTGGAAACATGAATATGAGAAAATCCCCTGCAGCACAGATTGGTTATTCTAGTTATTCCTCTGTTTTACTGAAGATTAAGCTTCAAACTAAAAGTAATAGGTTTCTATGATATATGGTTTTGATTCTAACAAATTTCCTAAAAAAAAAAAAACTGCAATATTTGTAGATAGATTTTATAACCAAGAAAAATCTTTGAGGGGGGAATTTAGAAACATTGCCAGCTGATTCTGATTCCTTTCCTTGCTATAATACTTGCTTTTCAAATCTGAATTTGCTCTAAGGCGATTAATGTACTAAGGAACAATTTAAGCATAATGTGAATTTCACAATTGTTTACACAATTTCGTTCATAAGAAATAGTAGATGGTTGCAGAAAACTACACTGTGCTGACCGGACCTGTTAGAATAAGCAAAATGATACACGTGTGTTTCTCAAACATCTCCAGCACCTTTGGGCCCTGTTGTTTGTTAAAAGCCACACCTCCCCACATCTGGTATCACACTTTCCATCCAGTTTCAGATGACCCACCTCCCAGCACTGAGCAATAACTCTTCATCTATAAATCTTCTGATGCACACCTCCTTAGGCAAACTTCAGGGTTCTTTTTTAGGAAAGGTATTACATTTTTACAGTATTCATGTATTTATAATGTGACATGTAAAATTTTGCCACCACTTTTCTTTAAGTTTCTATCTGTATTTTTTAGGTGTCTGTGACAAAATCTTGAATCCTGAATGCTGTTTTTTCCATAAGTCCTGTGAATTTTTGAGTGGGGTTTCGCATAGTATGGTGACTTTTATAAACAGATATGTAGCCTTATGGCAGTACTGACTGCATTCTGTTTCATTTTCAGAAAGCAATAAAAATATTTTTTGAAAAGAACTTTGCTAGTATCACCATGTTCTCAAGAATAATCAAAGTTGATTTCCATTGTCAAGGTAGAAAACATTCTAACAAAGCCATCATTTCCTTCCTGAAGAGACTAGTTTCTACTAGAAAATCATAGCTGTGACTTATTTTACAGCAAATGGAAATTGAGAAGTTCGTCTTTTGTCAAAATATATTTGTTTCACGAATTATGGCAGAAAATTGTTTTTATTCTCACAAAAACACTTTTTGTTTTAATAATTGCTTTATCATTAGATTTTAGTCAGTGAATCCTTAACATTTGATTATTTAGAGAAATTTCTAAACTATGAGGTCACTTGGTGAATGGAGTAAACTATGAGTCTATAAATTTATCTGATACAAGCAGCTTTCTTTCCTTTGGGCTTAGGATAAAGTGAGAATGTCAGAAGGTATTAGAATCCTGCAAACTGAATAGATGAGGAAGTAGAGACTTTGGGAAGCAATCTACTCAAACCCTCACAGTTCAAGCCTTGTACCAATGACAGCTTTTAACAAATGGCCCATGTGTGTATTATTCTATAGTTTAACCTAGGGGAATAAAATCTATATGACTCTGTGAGAAAAGGAACTTAGAAAACTGTATTATAATGAAATATAAAATGAGTATTTCCCAATCGTTTGGAACATATTTCCAAATATATAACATTTGCTTACATAACTTACTTCTGGCTCTCATAATGAATTTGAAATTAAAGATGCTAGGAAGTGGTATATTATATAGATCAAAGGAAAAGAGGAGGCAGAGGAAGGAGACATGACAAGCACCCACAGAGAATGTACTTCTAAAACATACAAGAATTCCTTCCTCTGTGATATTAACACAGATGTGGGAAAGTGAAAATGGTATTATGGTTAATTTGTTGTATCAACTTGACTAGGTATCTAGTTGGTTGGTCAAAAGCTGGCTGTGATGTTTCTGTGGTAGTATTTAGTAGATGGGACTGACATCTATAATGGCTTGACTATAAGTAAAGATACAACACAGAGGACTGTAGGCAGGGTGGATGGAAAGGCTGGGAAATTACAATAAATACTGGTGGGTTTTGCCCCCTCTCTGGTGGGTATCATATCCCCCCAGCCTTGTGGTGGACAGCAGTGGTGACTGGACCTTGGCTCCTGGGACAGTTTGCTGGTGCCAGGATGGGACATAAAGACTTAGTCTTCCAGATTCCAGGGAATGTGTGGTCTAATTGAAAGTCTCTACTTTTGACCAGCTACTTCAGATTTCTGAGTGACAGCTGTGAGGGTGACCATTCTTCCAGCACTGCTTGGGCAAAAGTGGTAGAGGAATCTCAAAGACAGCAAGTTACCTCAAACTACAGAAAACAGTAAAAGGGCTGCAGTCACTGGGCAACTAGTGACTCAAAGAAATGCAGCTTCAAAAGCCATGGAAGACTCTCCTGGTACTCTTGCTGGCCTCTCTCCCAAGTCCCTCACAATACAGGGTGGAGCTAGCTTGTGATCCCATTGTGGTCTCTGGCTCCATGCTAGAGGTCACAGAGTTATTGTCCTGAGGGCAGAGGAGTGGCTTGAAGATGCTGGGATCCTGTGAGAAACAATTTGAAGTGGCCTGGGGCAAAGGACTACCTGCAGTAAATCACTCAATAGAGCACCCAGTAGGTGAGAAGGTCTATTTCAAAGAGAGCAGAGGGGTCATTCATTTAAACTCCTGTAAAGTATAAACAGAGAATTCCTAAGGACTCTCCTGAGCACAAGCCAGGAAAGGCAGCAGGATGAATGCAGGTTCAGATAAGACAGACAGACCCTGTGCTTCCCAGCTCCTTCAGGCTGACATTCTCAATAACAGAAATAAGCTCTTTGACCATCAGTCAAGGCAGAGCCAATTTTCAAAGACAGTGAAAGGTACTTTTTGCTTTGATTTGTTTGTCTTGTTAGCTTCTAACATTCAGGAAAATCTCTGTCATATCCCTATCTGGATACAAACTTAAGGAACATACAGCTCAGAGAATAAATCCCACAGTTAACACTCTAAGATATTGAAATGTACATTGTATAATAAAAGATTATGAATCAAACAAATAAACCAGAAATGATAGCCCATCCAAAGGGACAAGTTAAAATCCAGAAACTATCACCAAAAATCCAGAAACTAAGCAGACTTGGGACTTACCAGAAACAGACATTAAAAATTAATGACCCTTGCTGCTTTTCACCCAGTCATGAGTTTCATGACCAGAGTTGTGTTGAGTTGAACAAACTGCAACAGCTCTTTGAAAATTAGTCTTGCAAGTCCAGTAATATTGGACTATGTATGCCTGCACCTTTGTTAATACACTAGATAACCTATTAATCATAACTTTATTATTCATATGCACACTATGCCTAGAGGACAATTTAGTCATTTATTAGAGGCAGTTTATTTACTTCCCTCTCATTTTCCCTCCCTGATAGTTTGTGTTCATTAACCAAATACATTACAGTGGAAAGACTCTAGCAGACACAGTAAATTCATTGTACAATTGGACCTCTAGAATTTGGAAAAGTAATACATTCAGGCTCAAGTCAACCTGTTGGTACCAGGTTCAAATGGCCTGGAAAGACCTGACAGAGGAAAAGATGGAAGGTTGATAAAGTTCTTTGCCATTGAAAACCAAATCAAAACAAAACAAACAAAAAAAAATTAATGACCCTTTAGAGCTGTGTTCCAGTAGCGATGTTTCTTGAAGATGATTGAATAATGATAAAGCTTTCACAATGTGACTGTGTGATTGTGAAAACCTTGTGTCTGATGCTCCTTTTATCTACCTTGTCAATAGATGAGTAGAATAATATGGAATAAAAATAAAAAATAGGGGGAAAATGTTAAAATAAATTTAATTTGAAATGTTAGTAATCAGTGAAAGCGAGGGATAAGAGGTATGGTAGGTATAATCTTTTTTTTTCTGTTTTTGTTTTATTTCTTTTTCTATTGTCTTTTTATTTCTTTTTCTGAATGGATGCAAATGTTCTAAGAAATGATGAATATGCAACTAAGTGATGATATTGTGAATTACTGATTATCTATGTTAATTTTTATTTCATTTGTTAATTTTCTTATTAATAAATAAATTTTAAAAAATTAATGACCCTTAATATGTTTAAAGAGAGAAAAAGAAAAGTTGGAGAAAGAATTGAAGGATATGAGGAAAGCATTGAATGAAATATGGGAATCTATACAGAGAAATACTAGAGATGAGGGTCACAATAATTATAATGAAAAATTCCTTGGGTGATCTCAGCAGCAGATTGTATGTGGCAGAAGAAAGATTCGGCAATCAAGAAGAAAATATTCTGAAATGATTCATGCTGAGTAGCAAACAGAAAAGAGAATGAAAAAATAATTCACAGAGTCAAGAGACCCGTGGGATACCATCAACCATGGTGTGATGGTATACCAATATATGCATTATGGGAATCCCAAAACAGAAGAAAGAGAAAAAGGGACAGAAGGATCATCAAAAAATAATGGAAGGAAAGTACAACATTTAATGAAAGATATAACTATACATTTTCAAGAAACCCAACAAATAGCATAAGCTCAAAAAGACTCACCCTCGGAAACATAGTAATTGAATTGTCTAATGCCAAGGACAAGGACAGAGGTCTGAGAACTGCAAGGGAAAAGCAATGACTTATATATAATGAAATCCCAATAAGATTAAGTGTTGATTACTCATCAAAAAACATGGAGGCAAGAAGGCAATGGTAGAAAATATTTAAAGTACTGAAAGAAAATAACTGTCAATCAGAATATTATATCTGGCAAGAATCCTTTCAAAACTGGTTAGGAAATTAAGGTATTCACAGGCAAGCAAAAGTTGAGGGAGTTCATTAACAGCAGACCTGCCCTACAAGGCAATGCTAAAAGGGAGTTCTTCACACCAAAAGGAGAGGACACTGGACAGTAGATCAAAGCAGCATGAAGAAACAAAGACCTCCAGGAAATGTAACCATATGGATAATTATAAGAGCCAGTACTATTGCATCGTACTTTTTGTAATGTAACTCCACTTCTTACTTCTCACAGGTACTAAAATGCAAATGCATTAAAATTAATGATAAAGCCAGTTTCCAGGTCATGAAGACACTCAGCCCTAAAGAGACTTCCACATGGCAAGGAACTGAGGACTCCTGCCAAAAGCCATTTGAGGAGGTGATCAGAGAAGCAGAGCCTCCAGTCCCAGTCAAGACCTCAGATGCCAGCAGCCCAGGCTTTCATCCTGACTGCAGCCTCAAGACAGACTCTGAGCCAGAGCCATCTAAGCTGCTCCTGAATTCCAGACATGCACAAACTGGGAGGTGACAAATGTCTATTGTTTAAAGTCAAAAAAAAGGAATGATAAATCAATGGTTATGTATGTACAATGACAAAGATATAATTTATTAAAAAATACAAAATAAAAGCAGTGGCTGGAGGGGTATAATAGCAGCATATGTGTATGCTAGTGAAGATAAGTTGCCATCAAATCAAACATGATTGTTTTAGATTTAGGATATCAGGTTTTAGCCCCATAATAACTACAAAGAAAGAAATGAAAAATATACTCAGAAAGAAATGAGAAGGAGCTCAAAATGATACAATGCAAAAAAAAAAAAACCCCACAAATAAAGAAGTTGGCATTAAAAGAAGAATTGAAGGTCAAAAATGTTGCAATACAAAGACAAAATAGCAAAGTGGCAAAAAAAAATACTATGTTATCAGCAGCTACTTAAAATGTAATTGGATTAAACTCTCTGGTCAAAAGGTTGAGATTAGAAGAAAGGATAAAAAAAAAGCATGACACAGCTATTTGCTGACTGAAAGAGATCAACATAAAATTTAAAAATATAAGTAGATAGAAAGTGAAAGGATGGAAAAAATGTACCTTGAGATAATAATCAAAAGAGAGCCGGAATAGATATACCAATATCAGACAAAATAGATTTTAAGTGGAAAAAAAACACATGTTAAGGGACAAAGAGGATCACTAAATACTGATAAATGGTCACTTCAACAAGAAGACATGACAATTTTAAATATATATACACCAAACAGCAGAGCCACAAAATATAGGAAGCAAACTTTGACAGGTTTGAAGAGAGAAACAGTTCCACAGGATGGTAGAGATTTCAGTACTCCACTTTCAGTAGTGACCAGAACATCAAGATGAAAGATCAGCAAGGGAACAGAAGACTCGAACGATTCTCTAAACCAGCTATACTTGAAAGATGTTTATAGAACACTTCATCCAATAGCAGCAGAATGCATGTTCTTCTCTACTGCACATGGTTCATTCTCTTGTTTTTTTACCTTAAGTCACAAAACAAGTCTCATTAAATTAAAAAGTATTGAAACCATGCAGTGTCCCTTATCTGACAACAATGGAAAGAAGCTGCAAATCCATAACAGAGGGAGAAATGGAACATTCACAAATATGCAGAAATTAAAGAAGGCTCTTTTAAACAGACAATGGGTGAAAAACAAAATCGCAAGGAAAATCAGGGAATATCTTGAGGTGAATGAATATAAAAGCACAGCATACCAAAATTTGTGGGATGCAGCAAAGGCAGTGCTGAGAGGGAAATTTATAGCTCTAAATGCTTATATTAAAAGACAATGACTTCATTTCCTGGTGCCTGCCCATGCAAAAAAAAAAAAGATAATAAATATCTAATCAAAACCTAACCTCACAACTGTAAGATTTACGAAAAGAAAAACAAAAACCAGAAGTGAGCAGAAAGAAGGAAATAACATAGAGCAGAGAAAAGAAATAGAGAATTAAGAAAAAAAAACAATAGAGATAATTAACAAAACTAAAGGTTGGTTCTTCAAAAATATCAATAAAGTCAACAAGCCTTTAGCTAGAACATCAAAGAAAAAAGAAGTGAAGACAAATAAAAAAATGAAAAGAGGGTCATTGATATTGATGCCATGGAAATAAAAAGGAGTATAAAGGACTAACAAATTAATTAATTTAAATGAAATGGATAAATTCCTAGAAACACACAAACTACTTATATTGACTGAAAAAGAAATAAATTCAACAAATCACTAATGAGTAAAGAGACTGAATCAGGATTCAAGACCCTCCAACAGGAGATGGGGCAAGATGGCAGCATAGGGAAGGGTGGAATTTAGTTAGTCCTCTAGAGCAACTAGTAAGTAGCTAGGAACTGTCTGGAACAACAGTTGAGGGACATCCACAATCAGACACACATCATACACCAGTCTGAAATGGGTAGAAGGGCCCAGACTACAGCACAGAACTATAAGGAAAGCTCCCAAACTGCAGAGACTGGTGCTCCTCCCCCATTGACATGACACTGTCAGAAACAGTTCCCTGTGGGAAAAAAGAAGCAGTCTCTACTAGGAACAAAGGAAGTAGCTCAACCAAGCTTCAGTTGTGGTTTTAATGAACAAATTGGACTGCTGAATAGCAGGAAAGTGACAGCAGAGGGAAGATGGGGCTGATGAAGAAACTAAAAAGAGAGTTGGTGCTTTCAGAGTTGGCCAACCTCAGAATACTAGAAAGGGGCTGTGCCCCAAGAAAATAGGCACATACAGCCAGTATCAGCACCAGTTCTTGACTGGTGAATTTTGGGGGCTGGGGACAGGCTCTGCACAGGGATTTTACTTTAATATTTCCCCTCTTTAAATTTTTTTTTCTTTTTCAAATTATTCCAAGTAGTTCATTAGAGAAAGCCTCAGGCATTTTTAATTGTCAGTGCTGAACCAGGCAAGGGCAGAGTTAAGATAGTTCTGAGAGACGATGTTACAAGTCAAGTGAGGGAGATAATTCCCCAAAGGGAGTATCTTTCCCAACAGAAGGGGAGTGGGCCCAGCTCAGTGATGGCCCTCCTTCAGAAAATGCAGACCCCAGAGTCTGGGAATCAGAAACAGGTGACACCTGTCTTCCACCTCAGCCTCTGTCTCAACCATGCCCTGGCAGGCTGAGAGTGAAGGGCTCCACACTGCTTTGCCTCAGTGGGGCACTGTGGACCGACAAGTACCACCTGCTGGGCAGGAAAGGAAAAGCATGGCTCTAGAGTCTCCACAGGAAAATCAGACAGCCTTTCTGCTGGGTCTTGTTCTCAGGGAAGTGTAATACTGATTATGCCCCTTGAGACCTGGGCCTACCGTGTCTGGGAAAATCTGATTGGGATTGATCATATCCGGGGAGTCCTCCTCTAAAAAGTTCCCATATAGGTAGCACAATAACCAGAAAAACAAGAGTGGAAAAATTCTGATCTGTTAAACAGAAGCTATGCTAGAAGTCTAGAATAAATTGAACTGAATGCCAAAGAACAGATACAGAACAAAGCCAACCAACAAGAAAATCCTAGGAAAAGAGTGAAAATTACCTCCAGAATAAACTAATCAAAGAAATCAGATTCCTAGACACCAGCAGAAAGTTACATCATATGAAGAAAACAAAGATATGGTCCAGTCAAAGGAACAAATTAACACTTAAAACAAGATACAGCAGACAAAACAATTATTAACAATATTCAAACAAGTGTGCTAAATCAATTCAAAAATCAAATCAACAAATTGAGGGAAAATATAACAAAAGAGATGAAAGATATAAAGAAGATGCTGGGTGAACATAAAGAATAACTCAAATGTTTAAACACAAATGGCAAAATGTATGGGGATGAAATACAAAATAGAAGAGATGAAAAACACAATGGAGAATCACAAAAGAAAATTTGAAAAGGCCAAAGAAAAGATTAGTAAACTAGAAGACAGGATATCTGAAATCCTACATTCAAAAGAACAGACAGGGAAAAGAATGGAAAAATATAAGCAAAGTCTTCAGGAATTGAATGACTTTATGCAGTCCATGAATATACATATTATGGGTGTCCCAGGAGAAGAAGAGAAGGAAAAACAGGCAGAAAGAATAATGAGGGAAATAATCACTGAAAATTTCTAATCTTTTATAAAAGACATTTTGTTTATGTTTGTAGTGCAACCCAAAGATAAGAGATCAGAATAGACCTATTCCAAGTAACTTATTAATCAGATTGTCAAATGTCAAATGTCAAAGACAAAGAGAGAATTCTGAAAGCAGCAAGAAAAAACAGTCCATCACATACAAGTTAAGCTCAGAAGACAATGTGCGAGTTTCTCAGCAGAAACCATGGAGGAGAGAAGGCAGTGGTATGATATATTTAAGATATAGAAAGAGAAAAAAGTTCCAACAAAGAAATCTATATCCTGTATAATTGTGCCACAAAAATGAGGGAGAATTTAAAATGTTTTCAGACAAACAGACAGTGAGAGATTTTTTGAACAAAGGGAACATGCTAGAAGAAATACTAAAGGGAGCACTACAGGCAGACAGAAAGAGACAGGAGAGAGAGAGGTCTGGATAAGAGTGCAGAGATGAAGGCCACCAGTAAGAGAAAAAAGAGAGAAAAGTATGTTATATATCAGAATAAACCAAGACTCATGCAACAACATGGATGAACCTTGAGAACATTATGTTGAGTGAAATTGGCTAAAAACAAAAGGACAAATACAGTATGGTATCACTTTATATGAAATAACATTAATGAGCAAACTCTGAAAGTAAAACTTGAGAACACAGGTTATCAGGAGACAGAAAGAGGGCAGAGATTGGGCATTTGCTGCTAAAGAAGTACAGAATGTTCAATAGAATTGGTTGCAAAGACCCAGAAATGGATAGTACAGTACTCTCTGATAGTAGCACAATTTTCTAAGTACACTGAACAAAGCTGAGTGTGAGTATGATTGAAAGAGGAAGATTGAGGCACATACCCACCAGAAGGAAAGATAAAAGATAAAGACTGAAACTGTATAACTAGCAAAATTTAGAGTAGACAATGATGGTGATTAAGCATGCAAATATAAGAATTTTTATATGAGGGAGAACAAATGAATGTCAACAGTGCAAGGTATTGAAAATGGGATGGTATATGGATAAAATACAATCAATGCAAGCTAGAGTCTATAGTAACAGTAACAATATAATGTGCTTCCACTAAAAGTAATAAAAGCAATATATCAAATCTAAGTGTTGATAAGTGGGAATATCAGGGAGGGGTATGGGATTCTTGGGGTTGTTGCTTCTCCATTTCATTTTATTTTGTTTTTTAAAGTTTTTGTTCCTCATTTTTCTTTCTCTTCCTCTTTCTCTTTCTCTGCAAAAGAAATAGAAATGGGGTGGGCCACAGTGGCTCAGTGGCAGAGTTCTTGCCTGCCATGCCAGAGACCTGGGTTCGATTCCCAGTGCCTGCCCATGCAAAAAAACAAACAAAGAAAAAAAGAAATGAAAAAGTCTTGATAGGGATTATGATAATGAATTATAAATATGTGATTATACTGGGAACCATTGATCGTTTACTTAGGATGGATTGCATGGTTTGTGAATAAAGCTGTTTTAAAAATAACCAGAAAGGTACAAGTGCTGGAGAAAATGTGGAGAGGGAGATGGACCTATTCACTGTTGGTAGGGAAGTAGAGTCATGCAGCCCCTTTGGAGGGCAGTGTGCTGGTTCCACAGCAGGCTAGCTATAAGGTGCCATGTGGTTTTGCAACCCCATTATCAGGTATATATTTGGAAGAACTGAAAGCAGGGACATGAGTGGAGATTTGCATGCCAGAGTTTATGGTGGAAGTGTTCATGATTTGCAATGGATGGAGGTAACCTATGTGTACACTGGCTGATGAATGAAAGGGTGAATGGCGGAGTATACCTATAATGGAATATTGATGGCTGCAAAAAGGAAGGATTTGAAGAGGCATGCAAATAGGTCAGTGAACCTTGAAGATTACATGTTGAGTGAAATAAGTCAGAAACAAAAAGACATTACAGTGCTTCACTAATATGAACTCACTATAATGTGCAAACTCAGAATTGAACACAAGAGCATAGATTATCAGAGGAAGATTTATTGGAAAGGGTCCTGGAATATAAGTTCTTAGAGCAGTCCCATCTATTCCTGAGTTTAAGAATTATTTCTAAATACTAAGATGCTGAGCTCTTTGTGTTAAATCTGGTCATTCTGTGGAACTTCAGGTATCTGTGTGACACCCAAGACTCAGAGCTAGATTAAAAAGCATTTCCAAATTCCACTTTAGGGACTAGGGGAAAATGTAGAAGTATTAAACTTTCTCACCTGGGGAAGACCTGATAGTTTCACAAGCATCGAGGGCTACCAATTTAATAGGCAAAGCCCTCAATCTTGTGTTCTGCCATTATGAAGTTTATTCCTGCAAAGGAGAAGCTAAGACTACTTATAATTATGCCCAAAATTCACCCTCCAGAGAAGCTCTTTTGTTGCTCAGATGTGGCCTCTCTCTCAAAGCCAGTTTGGCAGGTGAACTTACTGCCCTCCCCCCAAGTGGGACAGGACTCCCAGGGGTGTAACTCTGTCTGGGAATGCAGGGCGTGACTCCCAGGGAGGAGCCTGCCTGGCATCATGGGCTTGGAAAAGACTTTCTGACCAAAAGGGAAAGAGAAATGAAACAAAATAAACTTTCAGTGGCTGTGAGACTTCAAATAGAGGTGAGAGGTCACTCTGGAGGCTATTCTGACGCATTACACAGACATCCCTTTACATTTGTTAGTGTGGTGGAGTAACTAAAGGGAAATGCCTGAAACCATTGAACTGCCATCAGTAGCTTTGATTCCCAAAGATAATTGTATAGCTGTATAGCTTTTATGTCGTGACCATGTGATTGTGAAAATCTTTATCCAGTAACTGACACCCTTTTATCCAGTGTATGGACAGAAGAGTAAGAAAATGATGACAATAAATAAATAAATAATAGGGGATATGGTCTATGGGATGTTTGGGTGTTCCTTTCTACTTTCCTTTTTATTCTTATTTTATTGTTTTTGCAGTATTGGAAATGTTCAAAAATCAATGTTCATGAATGCACAACTATATGATGATACGATGAATCACTGATTGTCTACTGTGATGGTTCTATGGTATGTGAATATATCTTAATAAATTGCATTAAAAAACACCTCCCAACAAAGGAAAGCACTGAATCAGATGGTTCACAGGTGAATGTAACAAAAACTTCCAAGAAGAATTAACACCAGTGCTGCTAATATTCTTCCAAAAAAAAATTAAGAGAGAACACTTCTTAACTCATTCTATGAGGGCAACATCATGCTTATACCAAAGCCAGATAAAGATACTGAAAGAATAGAAAAACTAGACCAATATCTCTATGGGTATAGATGCAAAAATCCTCAGCAAAATGCCAGAAAACTAAATCCAGCAATATATCAGATGATTACCCACCATGATCAAGTGGAGTTTATTTCAGATAAATCAGACATACAAGCATGGTTAAACATAAGAAACTCATTTTTTTCCTTCATCTTAACAGAATGAAGGAAAAAAACTCCACATAATCATCTTAATTGAGGCAGAAAATGCATTTGACATTATCTAGCACCCCTTTGAGACAAATCGCACTTAGAAGATTTCCTCAATATGATAAAGAGCATATAGGAAGAACTCAAGGGCTGAAAGCTTTCCTCTAGGACCAGGAACAACATGAGGATACCCACTGTCTCCACTGTTATTCAACAGAGTACTGGAAGCTCTAGCTGGAGCAATTAAGCAAGAACATGGAATCATCCACATTGAACAGGAAGAAGTAAAACAACTTATTTGCAGATGGCATGATCCTACACACAGAAAAGCCTGGAAAGTCCACAGCATAACTACGAAAACTAATAAACAAATTCAGCAAAGTGGTGAAATACAAGATCAACATGCAAAAATAGTAGTGTTTCTATACACTAGTCATGAAGAATCAAAAGAAGAAATCAAGGGAAAAAATCCATTTATAGTAGCAACTAAAAGAATAAAATATCTAAGAATAAATCTACCCAAGTATATAAAGCACTTGCATAGAGAAAACTACATAACATTGCTTAAAGAAATCATGTATACATGGCCTGGAAGACTAAATATCGTTAAGGTATCAGTTCTATCTGAAGCAATTTACAACGTCAAAACAATCCCAATTAACATTACAATAGCCTTCTTTGCAGAAATGGAAAAGTTAATCATCGAATTTATATGGAAGGGTAAGGGAATCTAAACAGCAAAAGCCATCTTGAAATTGGATGAAGTTGGAAAACTCACATTTCCAGACTTTAAAATTTATTACAAAGCTAAAGTAGTCAAAACTGCATGGTTTTGGTGCAAGGACAGTCATTAGACCAATGACTGGGAGTTCAGAAATCAAGACTCATATTTATGGATAATTTATTTTTGACAAGGGTGCATGTCCACTCAATTGGGAAAAAATAGTCTTTTCAACAAACAGTGCTGGGAAAACTGGATGTCCATATGCAAAAGAATGCATGTGGACTCTTACATCAAACCATATGCAAAAGTCAACCTAAAATGCATCAAGTTCTAAACACAAGAACCCGAGTTATAAAACTCCTAAGAAAAAAAAAAACATAAGGAAGCATCCTCAGGACATTGTGTTAAGCAATGGTTTCTCAGACTGCATACAAAGCACAAGCAACAGAAGAAAAAACACATAATTGGAACTTCATCATAATTAAAAACTTTTTTGCATCAAAGGTCTTTACCATGAATGTAAAAGACAACCCACTCAGTGGAAGAAAATATTTGGAAGCTGTTTTAGTTTGCTAAAGCTGCCAGAATGCAATACACCAGAAATGGATCAGCTTTTAGTAAGGGGATTTATTTAGTTAAAAATTTATAGTTTTTCAGAGGAAAGGCAGCTAGCTTTCATCTGAGATTCTCTATTACATGGGACGGTACATAGCGATGTCTGCTGGACTTCTCTCTTGGCTTCTGGGTTCCAATGGCTTTCCTTGGGGGAAGTTTTTTTCTGCATCTCCCAATGTTTGGGCTGAGCTGCAAATGCTGAGATGAGGTAGCTGAGCTGCTGAGCTCTCTCCTGACCTCTCTTTTGAGCCTCCGGCTAATTAAATTAAACCCCACTCACTGTGGAAGGTACTTCCCTTAGCCAACCACAAATGTAATCAGCCATAGATGAATTTCACATACTGATGCTTTAAGTCCACAGAAACAGAACAACAGGGCATTATCACCTGGCCAGGTTGATGCCTGACCCTAACTACCACAAAAAACATATATCCAATAAGGGTTCAATATCTAGAATACGTAAAGAAACCCTACAACTCAACAACAAAAAGACAAGCACCCCATTTAAAAAACAAGCAAAAGACTTGAACAGATAATTCTTCAAAGAATATACAAATGGCCAAAAGCATATGAAAAGATGCTCAACATCATTAGCTGTTAGGGAAATGCAAATCAAAACCACAACGAGATTCCTTTTCACAGTTTCTAGAACAGCCAGTGTTAAAAAAGAAGAAGAAGAAGAAAATTACAAGTGCTGGTGAAGATGTGGAGAAATAGGAACACCCATTCACATATTGTTGGGCATGCAACGTTGTGCAGCTGTGGTAGAAGAAAGTTTGGTGGATCCTCAGAAAATTAAACATATATGTATATGTATATAACATATACATATACATAGGTATATGTCCAATAGAATTGAAAACAGGGACTTGAACAAATATTTGCACATTAATGTTCATTGTTCATAGTGACATTACTTACAAGTACCAAAAGGTGGAAGCAACTTAAGTGCCCATCAACTTACGAATGGACAAATAAAATGTGATCCATACGTATGTGCTGGCGGGTTAGTTCTTGTGTCAGTTTGGTCAGGTGGCAGTGCCCAGTTGTCTGGTCAAGTAAGCACTGGCCTAACCATTATTGCAAGGACATTTCGTGGCTTGTTAAGCCAGAAAACTGGTTTAGTAAATCATCATAGCAGGTGATTGCTGCTGTGGCTGATTACATCTAAGACCAACTAAGGGTGCGTCTTCCTCGATGAGAGAATCCAGGCAGCTGGATTTAATCCAATCCATTGAAGGTTTTTTTTTTTTACATGGGCAGGCACCAGGAATCGAACCCAAGTCCTCTGGCAGGGCAGGCAAGCATTCTTGCCTGCTGAGCCACCGTGGCCCACCCTCATTGAAGACTTTTAAGGGAGAAGAGAGAACTTTCTCTTTTTCTTCAGTGAACCAGCCTCCCCTGGAGGGTCCATGGACGCCCTTCATCAGGTGTGTGTGTGTTTCAGTTTAAATGCTTGGTTGGTTTGCAACCATCCTCAGATGCTGAGCACACTGAATCTAAAGTTGGAAGTAATTTGAGTCTATTTCCCTTAATGGTTCAAAGACTTAAGTTTGATACAACTATTTTGTTTAATATATAATATATATGTATATGTATATATGGTATTATGTTTGAAAAATTTCTTCGATGTCAGCTCATTCCTTCAAAAGTATTTGAAATTGGAGGAAGGCTAGAAGGTGAGTTCATTCTAAATCTCAAATAAACTTAAATTGCTAACACAGATTAAATTTAAGACTGGTATTTGAGAAGCAAATATTTGGAGCCTCATTTCTGCCGATCTAAACATTAGAGATTAGTTTGGAACCTTTTGTTAGAAAACGCTGTGCTTAGATTTGAAAAATAGTTTCTTGAAATATAAAATAAAATTATTTCAATAGTCCAGACAAAAGTTGGCCTTTATGGTGGGAAGAGAGCACTATAAAAATCATTCTGCAATCTTTTACCCTTGGTATTTTGCCACATTTTAATTTTGAAGGCATTTTCTGGCATCCCTCTCAGATTCTTCCACACACTGCATTTACATTAATTATACTAAGAGGCATAATTATAACTCATGGCTAATTTGTTTTTTAAAAGAAGAGAAAGAACCCACAACAAAAAGCATGTTAAAAATAACACTGGGAATATAATTTTGGTATTAGACTTACACCATTTACTGTTAAAATACAGGCTTCCATTCCTGAGAAGCTTTAAATCTACAACTTTGCAATATGACTAGCTTTGTTCCTGCAATAAAAGACTAAACATCCGTTGGAAATGAACTCATAAAAAACGTATTTGTGTTTTTTATGTGTTTTTTTTTAAGTAAAATAGCTGCATTTTAAATGTTTTCAATCTATATGCAGTGCAACTCATGAAAAAGAGTCATCATTGATTATACTAATTCTTAAATAAACTAGTCAGTAACCTACCTGAAATTATCAGATGAACTTATAGATATAGAATTAGAATATTTTGGCAATAGCTTTACGTACCAAAGTACCCCAGCCATTGATGTTTTAAAGTTTACTCAAAGTTTTAGAGTGTTTTTAATCACCATGAAATCTACAACAAATATTAAATGTTTAACTTTAAACTCATTGAGTTATAAATGGGTAAAGTCTTGATTTCAATGTTATTGTGTTATTGTACTAATAGAGTTTAGAATGTTCTATTATTTTTTGTTTGTGCAGTGTTCAATTTCACATTTTCACTTTTAACAATCCCAATGTTTCTGAGTGGATTTAATGCTCTATAGTTGTAACAATAATCATCCTCAGGAAATTTAGTCATAAAATAACTATAAATCTAGTAGATATTCAAAGACTAGGTTGTGAAGATATTTTTCTGACTCAAGAAAAATTAGTCTCCTGTTATACAGGTCACATTCTGTAACAAATTCTAAGATATATAGAAGTGTTATGGATTTTATTGTAACAATTGTGTTACTAAGATCACAGTTCTATCCAGAAGCAGCAGGGCATAAACAGGAATTTTTACTTTTGTACCATCTCTGAAGCTACTAAGAGTGAAATGACAAGGAAAAATGATCATTTACTTTCAAAAGGGGACCAATGGACATGCTTGTTGTTTTACCTTTTTTTCCACCAAAGACATGATTTTGATGGGAGGAGGCGCATGGGTCTTCTCTTTATGTAAAAATTTCACTGTTTCAGATATCTTTTTCTTTGTCACAATGATGCTTTGAAGGGATTCATGTTCCATGATTCTAAACAAAGCAGATGTTTAATATTTGATTTTACAGGGAAGGATGCTTATTAAAATGTCTCTATTCTTTGTACAATCTTGATTCATGTAGAAAATTTGACCACGCTTACGTGAATAACAACTAACTAAGTATATAAGGGTTTTGCAATTTCCAACTAATAGATGAGAATCATTCTTAACAATGGTCTTAAGAGACATAAATTACTTCTTTTTTAGCTTAGCGACTATATATTTTAATAAGTAAAGGACTGGTATGTTTCAGATAGAAAATTTGGCCTACCATTTATACAGATTCAAACAATGAAGTAATGTTACAACAGGGTTAAAGAGAGTTTATCTATAATGGCCTTTGCCAGAAAGGGAAGTAATCTATATAGCTTATTTAATAACATGAATATGAATCCATAAGTATCCACCTTAATATGCAGACATGCATCACATGCATCTATATAAGTTTTCACAAATTGCAAGCCACTTATCCATGTATTTACTTTCTTTACCATCAAAGCAATTTTCTGTGATATTTCGCCCATTATACAGCTGAAGAAACTGAGATACAGGCTGAGAATCACACAGCTAAGAACTGACAGAGTTAGGATCCACCCAAAGGCGATGCTCTTTCTCTCTTTATGTGTTGTATGGGAATGGCCACTATAAGTTTCCAGAGTAAAATAGGCATTATAATAAAAGAGCTGTCTGTTTGGGGGGTCAAAGTAAGAGGTTTAGCCAATAATGTTGTATTTGTTTAATAAAAGTACATCAGAATCTGAATGATACTGCATGTGTTTCTAAATGAAATGGTTACTTTCTGACATAAGATGATGGGGAACAGTTAGTTCTATCATTGAAATTATGGCAAACTCATTTATCCCACATGGATAAAAGGTCGAATTTTACATTAATAACATTTAGCTTAAATTACCACAACAGTCATTAGAAATTAGATTTGATAGACATGTGTGCCAGTTTAAAGTTATTATGCACCCCAGAGAAGCCATGTCCTTTAGTCCTCATTCAATATTGCTGGGTGGGACCTTTCTGATTATTTCCAAGGAGATGTGGCCCACCCAATTGTGGGTACCTTTTGATTAGATGGTTTCCATGGAGATGTGTCTCCATCCATTTAAGGCGGGGCTGCTTACTGGAGCCTTTAGGAGGGAACCACTTTGGAAAAAGCTTGAGAGCCACCAGAACCTACAGAGTCAACAGAATGGACAAAGCCCTGGGGAAGCAGTTGAGGATTCCTGGAGAGAAGCGAGCAGGCTTCGCCATGTGCCTTTCCAGCTGAAGAAACCCTGAACTCCATCGGCCTTCTTGAACCAAGGTATCTTTCCCTGGACGCCTTAACTTGGACATTTTCATAACCTTGTCTTAATTTGGACATTTTCACAGCCTTAGAACTGGAAACTTACAACTTATTAAATTCCCCTTTTAAAAAGCCGTTCCATTTCAGGTATATTGCATTCTGGCAGCTTGCAAACTAAAACAGCATATATCAAGAAAAATGCATTTTATAGTCATATTTCGATGCAGTCATCCAGAGCTTTCTGGTTTAGAGGCCTCTTCGAGCTCTTACAGTGCTAATCGAAATGTGTCTTCTCATTTAAAAACGTTATATTGTGGATACATGCTCCTGACCGCCTAATTTGAAGGTTGCCATACATCTGACACCTGTTGATTAAATTATGCTCTTTTATCAATGGAATCATCTCAATTATTGCTTGCTGCTGCCAGATAGCTTTTTAGTATTTATCTCTAAGTGGAGTACCTAACATTTTCCCCCATCCTCACAATGAGGTTCTTACATATGGGTGTTTCTAAAGCTATTGTGATGTCTCGTAATGCACACTTAGCCAATGGCATCCCTAAAAAATCTAGGTAATTAAAATTTCACTTATCAGGCAGGCCATGGTGGCTCAGCAGGTAGAGTTCTCTCCTGCCATGCTGGAGACCCAGGTTCGCTTCCTGGTGCCTGCCCATGCCAAAAAAAAAATTCACTTATCATCATGGGTGCATAAAACAGTATCCTCAACACCACCTGATTTAAAGAGCTACATGAGGTGGTAATGTGAATCTAAAGGGGGTTCATGCAGTCTGTGCTGTTTTAACCTGGAGAAAACGGAGTGTTCTGACTTCTTATGGCAAATTGACAAATGGCTCAGTCTTTAATTCAAAAAGTTTTTTTAAGGTGCATAAAAGCATTTCTAAGGCTCATTTTATTTATTTTAGATCCGAAATAAGAAATGCAGAGTACCAAGTATTCAGCGGTGATGATTGTTACACCAGGTAGGAACAAGCAGGTGTAAATATAGGGGATATATGGAAACAATGTTTAATGCAAGCTTGCCAGCATTCCTGAATAAGATGCAATGGCAATATAGGTATACCTAGTTTAAACTCAAAATGGTCAGACTACTTTAAAAAGTTAAATAAAATACATCTAAATAAAGACCAAAGGACCTCTACCATGAACCCAACAGAAGTGGGTGAGAACATTTTGTGCAAATCAGACACGCCAAGGCTATCCATGCAGGGATGCTGTGGATGGATGCTGGAGCCACAAAAGGCCCAGCCACGGGACATACTGAACTTGTCCTGCTACACTCCTGTCCATCACTCACCGAGAGCTAATTTGGTATCTGAAGAAGTTAATACCAACTCAAGAGATGAACTTGATTTCATTAAAGATAAATGTAGCCCCTTAGCCCCTTTATCACTGATTAGTTTAGGAATGAGCATGTGCTCAAAATCTGGCCAAAGAAATATGCAAAAAAAGTATCTGGAGGATTTTGAATTTTTTTTTCCTAATTTTCAAGAACTAGTGATGGGAATCATGCGCTTTATTTCACTGAATGCAAAGAGTAAATTTTATCTGTAGTGATACTGGCAGACATAACATAACCATGAGCACACTCAGCTTTAGGATAAAACCAACACTGCAGGGAAGAAAATACATAAGACAAAGAGAACCTACAATCTCTGTTATTAATTGTGGTAACATATGTTGCCATTTTAACTACTTTTAAGGTACAGTTTAGTGACATTAATTACACTGACAATGTTGTGATACCAAAAACACTATCCATTATCAAAAACTTTTCATTGCCGAAAAGAAACTAGGTTCCCGTCAAGCAATAATTCTCTCCTTTCCCCTGGTAAGCTCTTATCTGTTTTCTATCTCTTTGGAGTTCCTTATTCTAGATATTTCACAGAAGTGGAATCATACAATATTTTTCCTTTTGTGAGTTTGCCATAACTGTAAGCCATAAAAGAGACAGGCATAGTAACAGTTCAAAAGTATCTGGAGTCTATAAAATAAAACATAATGTTAAGGCATATTTGCATTCTTCTCTGTACCGACAGTCCTGGAAACTACTTAAAGCAAATGCTGCCATTTGAGCCTTCAGTGATCACACTATACCTGGAATTTAGTATACAGATATCAGCTTCTAATCTCCATTGTTAGGAGAATTTCATGTTTTAAATTTTGAACTCTCCTTTGGAACCTTTTTGAAGATGAACAAGATGATTGTGGTAGTGCAATAACCAGCAGAAATTCTCAGCTGCCCTCCAGTTGTCCATGCAGAGCAAGGACGCATTTTCCCAACGTGATCAGCAAATCAATAAACCATTGTATCGAATATCACCTTCTATAGGTTATTATATTCTCACCTCTAAGATAAACTTGCTTCCTCTAATTTTTCTGGTTTCCACAGCAGGAAAATCCTAAAAGTATGATTTCCTCTTAGGAAACATACATGATTCTTACTAAGAAAGTAGGATTCTATTTACTTTCATTAGGTAGCGACACAAAGAAAGGGTCCTGCAGACTCAGGATTTGCTATTCTGTTTTGTGTGTGTGTATGTGGATAGATGGCTATAATAGATTATAATTTCTTTTGCATTTAGCTTCATATTGGTTGTCTTTAAGGAAGGATTATACGTTTTTCCATTAATAAGTTTGATTTTTCAACTGAATAAAAATGCATGTTTCAGTGTTTTGTTTGAATACAAATTTCTTCAAAAATCACTCTATTTTTAAAGCCAAGATTGTGTGAGTACAGAGAACTATGGAGTATTCGCAGTGGAATATATTTAGTGAGTACAAATCTGGAGTAATTTGAGTCTAATTAATTTGAAGCAAATTATAATTAAAGACAACAGGTCCAATTAAACTTCAAAGTAATTTCAACTATCAAAAGGAATGTCCCTTTAACTTGCATTCTATATTCAAAACCAAATCTGTTCCCTCAATTTATGGTATAAAATAATAGTCAAAAAGATAAGTTAAAAATCTGTGAGTCCAGTTTTTAACAATACCAAAATCAGGATAACAAATAACGTCCTCAAAACAAAAAACAATGAGTTTATTTTTTTAATCTTTTTTTTGAAGGGGCATGGGCAGGCGCAAAATCAAGGACAACACCTAACTTCCTTCAGTATTTCCTATTTCAGTAGAATATAGGGACTCTCAACAAAATGTATGGACAGATGGGCAGAGGGGATTCATTTTGGAAAAGATAAATTTTAATTAAAAAAAACAAGTCCATCAGCAAGAATCCTTCCTGGCACCTTTTATGACTATTACTTTCAACTTGATATAAAGGTTCTGTGGTGGCTTAGAGTTATGTTCCCCAGAAAAACATGTTCTTCATTTTCTTCATTTCTCTGGGTGTGACCCCATTGCAAACAGGACCTTTTGACGAGGTTACTTTAGCTAAGGTGTGGTCCAACTGAACCAAGATCCTATTACTGGAGTCCTTTATAAGCAGAATGAAATTGAGACACAGAGAGTGGAAGCCACAAGTCCCCGAACCCAGAGCAGGCAGGAGAGACTGCCACGTGCATTTTCATGTGACAGGAGAGCAGAAAACCAAGGCTCACCTGCAGCCACCCCCCAGAATGCCACAGCCTTCTGAGAGAAAGCATCACCTCAAGGTCTTGATACTGAATTTCTTCTGGCCTCCAAACCATGAGCTAAGGAATCCCCATTGCTTAAGCCAACCCAAATGAAGAGTATTTGTTTTCTCAGCTGGAAAACTATATTAGGTTCTGCTCCCTCCAAAAGTCTTGTCCCCCACCCCAAACTGGAATTCTGCATCTCTTGCCTCTGCCAACTGAACCAGCCTACTATTTAAGGGTAAATTAAGTCTGTACCCCACAACACGCATTGACCCCTCTCTGTCCTCACTCGTCCATCTTGCAGTTCCATGACTTTCAAACTGCACCAGGCCTCCTCATTGCCACAATCTCCCTATTCCACATACTTCCACCTTTTGACAAAAAAGCGCATTCTACCACCTCACTTCTAGGTAATCTGGGATGGTTTACTGCCGTGTCTTCTCAAACTGAAAATAGTTTAAAAGTCAGAAGATCTGGATCCAATTTCCGTCTCTGCCATTTACTCATACTGTGACTTTTTCTCAAATCACTTGACATTTTGTATTCTCTATTTCCTCATTTTCCCCCCAATTTAAAAAAATATATATATTGAGCACAAACAATTTGTCAGGAACTGGAACTGTGCCAAGGTACTGGGACTGCAGATGTATCACGGTATGCCCCTATGCCCAAGAAACTTACAGTTAGTGGAGTGAAAATGGCTGCCCCATGCCTTCCACTGGGATAAAGTGGGGAGCTGTTTAGAAATAATCCATGAGACAGAACTCTGTATATTTTATAATATTAAACATATGAGGTACAATTAATATTAGTTCCTTGCCATGCCCAGCATACTCTCAATCTCACATGAGAAATTTGAGGAAAAGGCTTTACCTGCAAAGTGAAAGAATAACATTCTGTATTTGTACAGCAAAAAAATGAATGAATAAAAATAAAACCTCAGACTAGTGGCTTATATTTTTCTAAAGATTAAAAAATGTAATCCAACTTAAAATATTTAACTTATCCAAAATCCTGTTCCCTTTCTGCTTATATTTGCTGAAGACTTTCAAGATGTGTTGACATAAAGGGAAGGGCTGCATAGTTTCTTTCCCTATAATTGAAAATGAAAATAACAATCAGAAAAAATAACTCCCACCTTATGAGGACATTCAACATGTCAGAAGAGGTCCTACAGATAATCATCTCTAGGTATTACCTTGACTGGCCTCATACAGCAAATAGCTGAATAAATGCTGTGTTTTCAGTGAAAATAGTGATGCAATCAGCAAACATTTTCTCAGTCTTCATTAAGTTCTGATAAACATACTTCCTTGTCTATTCTTCCCTGTACCTCATCTAACTGAGAATATCAACTGCATGGTTCAAGGTTCAAATACATTAACAAAGAGCAATTAGGTGCCCCATTGTCTTGGTCTCATGTATTCTAGGAAGCAATGCAAAAATAAATGGGTCTTGGTTTCCATTAAAACGAACTTAATAAAATTATTAGAATTATTGAAATAATTTAAACAATCATTCTTTGTGTACTTTTATCCTGGTTACCACACTGTTAACAAAGAAAGATGCCTTGCCATAAAGGAACTTACCAAGCCAGGATGACATGTTGTAATTTAAACTGATTAAATATTGAAACAACTTGCAAGATAATGTGGGTAAGCAGGTGGGGAAAGCAAAATGTCAGTTGCATTATTCAACAGAGAAATGGAGAGAGGAAATATCTACTTGTTTTCAGTTTCAGGGATTAATGAGGTTATTTGGAATATCATTAATGATTTCATATTAAAACAATAAAATAGGCATATGTGGTGATCAATGTTAAAATGGATCTGCATTCATTGAACAAATGTTTCCAGATGACTGCTCTGTATTAGAATATCACATAGACTGTTTGGCAGCACAAGATGAGCAAATAGTCTCGAAGTCTTCCCAGAGAAACAGGCGCCTAATGTGAGACTGTAGGAGAAGTTCTACTGGCAAAGTTAGACCAGTGAGAAAGCTATTCAAGCATAGATATAAAAGCAAGTGCAATGAATAAGAAGTGAGTAAGAAGGGACACATCTCAGAATTGATCATCTATTGAAGGTAGGGAGTAAATATTTGATAAATGAGGCTGGAAAGTTGTCAGAGAGCAGAACAAAAGGGAACTTGCAATTCATTAAGGAGCTTCAATGTCTTACTAAAAACAGTGAGAGGATCCCAAAATATATTAGCCAGGAAGATGACTGAAGAGTTACAAAAAACTTGAGATAGTAATTGTATTTTTTCCGACCATTTTTGAAATGTACCTGCTTACCTGGAATCAGGAGAGCCTAAATTGTGATAATATTTCAGTTTCCTGCAGATATGGTTTAGCAGAGCTACTGTGCTAAGAAAGCAAATATCTTTCCTTCCACAATGACAGAATTTGTGTCAGAAAATGAATCACTCCTCTCACCATGCAAAGAGAGCCAGGAAGAAACTACAGGCTATAAATGTACCTAAAAGAACTCAAATTTACATTTGGAGGAGACAGTTAAAAAAGAAGCCACAGAATGGCAAAGATGCATTTCCAGGCGCATGTGTGTGACATGTGGTGGGCGTTAGTGAGTACTTACTCCCGGAAAAGTGCAGTGATACAGCCTGTAGAAAGGAGAAATTACATAGGAGACAATGAACGCTATGTCACAGGCTGAGGATACAAAGAATGGAGCAAAAGAACTGTTTTAAAAGGAGGAAAAAATAGAGAAAGGGAAAGGATTACTAAGAGAAAGTTGAAGAGGAAGGAAATGTGTAATTGTGATTTATGGTTAGAGCAGCAAAGTCCAAACAAAAGAAGAGAACATTGAGTAAATTTAGAGGGATTATAAACCATCTTTGGCAACATAAAAAGGCACAAAAATAAAGGTGCATAGCGCACAAGAGCCCTTAAGTGTAGTACTGCTAAGAAAATTTACAGCAGGGAGAGATTCATGCTCAAAATGAAGCAAAACTAAGTAATGTTAATATCTATTTGGGTTTAATATAAATGTGTAAAACGTCTATTATTCTGATTTTCTATGAAAACATCAAATGTATTTCAAAGAACCATTTCAGCTGAAAGCCCAAATTTTAGAATTCTAATCAGGCTTTATTTCAAGTTCGGCAGATTTCATAGGCAAACAGACTTCAGATTTTATGATGAAACACCCTGGTCCTCTTACACAAGGAGTCTGAGAAGATGGCATGAGCAGGCGATTTGGCCCAGAGAATAAGGAACTCCAACACTCCTTACTTTGCATAAGTATAATAAATAAGGATGCACAGTAACAATGATGGTAAGGAGAGAAAGGGAGAAAAAACTCTCCGTGCATAAAGGCCATAAAAACTCAAAACCATAAAATAACTTATATTCTTCTTTGACGTTGTGGAAACCAATCCTATATCTAGAATAAATTACCAAGACTCTAAGCTACTTGTCAAATGGATTCTTCTCGTGCAGAAAACTTTTTACTATGCTTTCAGGGTAGTTCAAATATTATTATTATCATTTTTTCTATAATTCTCCTTTACCAACTAAGATGTAGCAAGCCTGTACCATGTTATAAACCACGTGTTAGGTAATTGCATTGATTATCATAGTCTGTATGATCCTCCCATGAAGTAAATGCTAATATTATCCCCATTCAAAGGAGACAGACTCCAACTCTACTTCTATTTAACTCCAACCCCCGAGTTGGGTAACTCTTCTTATGCTCTTCTTCCTTCCCTCTATCTACTTGAATTTTAAGGAAAAGCATTTCACTTTTTCTATAACAAGAGGAATTGAATTGAATTTCATTGTTGTAACCACTGATGGGCAAAGCCGGGGTTGGGGAGACAGAAGTAGAATTTATTTCACATCAACCTTGCACCACAACATCACTCGGAGGCTCCCCATATAGAATCTCAGATAATGTCCCCAACAATCCAAGGAAATTGTCAAAACTTACTACACTGCACAAATAAGGGGATCGACTTGGTGGGTTTCTCATTTTGCCTAAGATCCATCACCCACTAAACAGTAGAACAGGAATTTGAGCAAATATCTGTTTGACTTCATGTCCCACTAGTGAAACTGCTGGCTTAAATATTTTCTCCTAAATTATTCTTATCACATGCTTTTCATAGAGTATTAAAATTAAAAAGGATGGCTCAATACCCTAACTCCATATCCATTGATTACCTTCATCTGCTTTTAGTATTTTCCCTGATACTAGCAGATTCGATCTACATCCTGAGGTCATATTTTTCTCTATAGATATCAATACATATTTTTAAAATTCTATACCTTGCTTCAAAAATGGTTCATGCTCATCCTGGATAATTTGTTGTCAGCGTGGTGCCGCCACCATTGCTAATACTAACCTGTATTTCTCAGATCCCCTCTCCTGCACACTTCCCAGTTAGAGGATGCCATTGATATGAATTTCTGGGGGGCCCAAGGTGGAAATGAAGTAGTGGTTGGGTTGTGTGTGGATGTCCTCAGAAAAGCCATGTCCTTTAATCCTCATCCAGTATTGCTGGGTGGGAGCTTTTTTATTATTTCCATGGAGATGTGACCCACCCAATTGTGGGTGGTAACTTTTGTTTAGGTGGTTTCCATGGAGGTGTGTCTCCATGCATTCATGTGGGGCTGCTTCCTGGGGTCCCTTTAAGAGGAAACCATTTTGGAAAGAGCCACAGAGCCCACACAGCCAGAGACCTTTGGAGAGGAAGAAAGAAAATGCCCCTGGGGGAGCTTCATAAAACAAGAAGCCCAGAGAAAAAGCTAGCAGATGTCACTATGTTCGCCATGTGCCCTTCCGGTTGAGAGAGAAACCCTGACCTTCATCGGCCTTCTTGACCCAAGGTATCTTTTCCTGGATGCCTTAGATTGGCCATTTCTATAGTCTTGCTTTAGTTGGGACATTTTCACAGCCTTACAACTATGGACTTGCAACGTAATAAATTCTTCCATTTAAAAGCTGTTCTGTTTCTGGTATATCACATTCTGGCAGCTAGCAAACTAGAATTGGGTGTTGTGGGAACAAACAGCAAAGCTTTATCAGAGGCTGTGGCTTCGTGGACCTTTTTCCAACCTCCCACCTCACTCACAGGGGGCTTTGCAGACCTCTCCAAGAGCTCCCCAGGGCTACTATGGCAGAATCCATGGATTCATTCATGAACTCCATTTCTCTCCCCTCACTCCAGGATCTCAAACTGAAATACTCTTAATTTCTCTGAACTTTGGTGGCAGCTCCCACTTCCTAGGCCAGATAATCGTTTGTTGGGCAGAGAAAAAAAAAGGTGTTTTGTGCCTTATGGGATGTTTAGCAAAATCCCTGATTTCAACACACTAAAAGCTGAGACAACCTTCCCCACCCCAGTCAAGATGAACAAAACTGTCTCTGGACATTGTTGAATGTCCACCGAGGACAAAATCACCCCGAAAATATCCACTGTCAATTTCTGCACTTCTATGGTTTCCCTGAAATCCCACTCCTCCAGCCCCTAATTCCAAATTAATTAAACACTTTATCCCTAAATACATACACTGTAGAACGCTTCTGCCTTCGTAACCAAACCATGACTCAGAGTTGTGTGATAACTGGTGAATTCTTTTTTGCATATCAGTAATCAAAAATGTATTTAATTTGGTGACATACAATGTCTAAGTATAAGGTTAAAAATTCACATAATTTATGATATACATATTTCTTTTCCACAAATTATTTTCTAATATAATATTATCCTTACTTTTAAAAGATTATTACTTCAGGGTGGGCCACAGTGGCTCAGTGGCAGAGTTCTCGCCTGCCACGCCAGAGACCTGGGTTCAATTCCCAGTGCCTGCCCATGCAAAAAAAAAAAAAAAAGATTATTACTTCAATATATAGAGAAATATCCATTTTCTGCCATCTATTACATTTTGTAGAAAAATATGAAATACTTACCAAAATTACTTCTTGGGGAATAACTGCTGCCTTATATTTTTAGAATATGTTTATGCAAGAGGTAGATTATAATTACTGAAATGTTTTAGTATAAAAAGGCCAGCCAAAAATAAAAGTACTTCATGTGGTTGTGGTACAGATTATTCTAAACTATGTATGCATATGTGGATCACTTAAGAGAGAAAGTAGTATTTTCCCTTAATTGCCAATGGCCTAACTGGACGAGAACCAAGAAGTAAACAGAAAAAATAAAGCACTGATGCTTCCTAAACTGGACTAGGTCTATTTATTTGACTTTAAATCTTATTGACAAAGCAAACAAACGAAAAGGGTCCCTTCTTTTTGTTTTGTTTATTACAATTTCTCCTTGAATGTAGATTAACTAATCTTCCCACAGATAAGTCCCCCAGTCATTGAGGGGAATTAGGACATAACTAACTGAGAAGAGTGACAAAGGAACTTCCCATTTCTCCCATGACAGATAAAGTTTTCCTGGAGTAGAGAAAGGTGAAATAGTTGATGAGGACACTGGAAGTAGATTTCATGAGTCCCTAAAAAGGAGGGTCCTTCTGCTATCTGTGCTTTTGAGCTGAGCCCTCTACCTCTTATGGTAGATACATACCCAAATTTTGGGGGGGAAATGTGAGGAAAAAGACCATCACTACCCTGCTTCAAATAGAGCCTAACAAGGAGCAAAAGCCAGGCTATCATCTGACATAGATAATAGGGTGGAAAATCTAGAGTATAAATGAACCACTGGGACAGTCTCCCAATTTTTCTTTTACTTCTACAAGACCGAGAAGAAACCTTTTAAAAGCTTTTTAGAAGAGGTATAAACAATAAATCTAAAATGGAGATAAATGAAAACAATAAAATCCCTCAATTAATACAGGAAAAGTAGAAAAGATGCAAAAAGCAGAAGGAACAAATAGAAAATAGATAGCAAGTTGGTAGATTTTAATCCAAACATGTCAATATCCACATTAAACATGAAAGGTCTAAACACAGCAATTAAGAGACACTGATTGGATAAAACATAACATCTAAATAATAGATGTTCTTTTACGAATATTCTTTCCCTCTATTAGTGGCACATGGTAAGATATTCATCTTTTACACTGATATTCAACATTAAATTGATTGAGCTAGCCAATGCAAGTAAGGGAACAAAAATAAAGAAAGAACAAACATATTGGAAAGAAAGAAATAAAACTCTCTATAGATATGTGCAGGAAAAAACTACTCGTTTTCTAAGTACATTATCCAAAATATCTACCAAGAGTTATTAGAATTAATAAAAGGGTTAAAAGAAGTAACAAAATATAAAGTCAATATAAAAAAATTTATTTCTATATACTTATAAAGAAAAATTATAAATTGAGCTTTAATAAATGTATAATTTAGAATAGCACGAGAAATACATTAAATATTTTGGTATTGAATATTATAACATACATGTAAGATGTGCAGAGTGGAAATGAAAAGTGCTGATGAAGAAAATAAAACAAGACCTAAATAAGGGGGAGATAAGCTGAGTTAATAATTTGGAAGACTCAATATTAGCAAGAATTCAATTCTTTATAAATTGTTCTAATGAGTCAATGCAATACCAATCAAAATTCCAGAAGGAAATTTTTAAGAAATTGACAAGCTGATTCTAAAATTTATATGGAAAGGCAAAGAAAATAGAATAGCCAAACCAATTTTGAAGAGAAAAAAAAAGACTTACCTTATTATATGAAATACATTACCTTATTGTTATGCTACCTTCTTATATGAAATGCATTAATCAAGAAAATGTGCAACTAGAGAAAGGATAGACACACAAATCAATTGAAAAGAATGGAACCTAGATGTAACCCCATACATATCAGGTCAATGAACTTTTTGACAGAGTTTCAAAGGCAATTCAACTGAGAAAGAATACCTATTTCAGCAAATGATGCTGAAAATATTATATATCCATATACCAAAAAATCCTATATTCCAAACTTTGCACTCTATGCAAAATTTAACTTAAAATGGAGTATAGATCTAAATGTAAAAACTCAAATTATAAAATGTCTGGAAGAAAGTGTTTTGTGGCTTTGAGTTAGGCAAATGTTTCTTAGGTATACTCCCCAAAACAGCCCATATAAGGAAAAGTTAATAAATTGAACTTACCAAAATTAATAATTTTCAAAAGATGCTCTTAGGTCCTTCAAAAGATACTGTTAAGATAATGAAAAGACAAGCCACTGCTTCAGAGAAAATATGTGAAAATCACATATCTGATTAAGGTATCCAGAATACATATAGAGAGAATATCTTATATACAGAATTCTGAAAACTTAAATAAGAAAACAACACAATATATAAATGGGCAAGAGATTTAGATAGAGAGTTTCTGAGAAAAGATAAATGTGATTAAAAAAGTACACAAAGAGATACTCAACATCATTAGTCATTAGGGAAACAAAAATATTAAAACCACAAAGAGATATTGCTGCACATTTCTAAGAATGGCTTAAGTTTAAAAAAAGTGCTAATGGCAAGTCCTCACTAGAATGCAGAATAACTGGAACTTTCATATTACTGATAATAATGCAAAATGGCATAAACACTTTGGAACAATTTGGTAACTTGTTATAAAGTTAAATAAACACTTATCAAATAACCAGATAATCTCATTCTTAGGTGTTTTCCAAGTAAATTGAAATCCTATGTTCATACGAAAGCCAGTATGTGACACCTTATATCAGTTTTATTCATACTACCCAAAACCCAAAACAAGCAAAAGGTACCTTCAATAAGAAGTAAATGATGAGTGGTACACTCATATAATTGAATACTACTCATCCTGTTCAACAATAAAAAAGAAAGAATCATTGATATACTCAGCAATAGGGAGAACTATCAAATGCGTTTTGCCAAGTGAAAGAGTCCAGACTCCAAAAGCTACATGCTCTATGAGTCCATGTGATATGACATTCAGGAAAATGTTCAGCTACAAAGCAGGACATCAGATCTGTGGTTGGCTGGCACTAAGGAATGTCTTCAGAGGGTAGAGTTGACCACAGAGGAGTGTGGAGGAAGCGGGGAAGTGATGGAAGTCTTCTAAATCGTCTTGGTCATGGTGGTGGTTACCCAAATATATGCATTTGTCTAACTTTGCAGAAATATACACATGAAAGGGGGAGCCTTACTGTACGTAAAGCATATATTAATTTTAAAGGGAAACATGAACCATCGGAACGTTTGGAATAGAAATCCAAACCAAACTTACTCTCCCAGAACTATTGCAAGACATAGTTACTATGCCTACTTGGCTTCTGTTCTGGTTTGCTAGCTGCCGGAATGCAACACACCAGAGATGGATTGGCTTTTAATAAAAGGGGATTTATTTTGTTGGTTCTTCAGAGGAAAGGCAGCTAACTTTCCACTGAGGCTCTTTTCTTACGTGGAAGGCACAGGATGGTCTCTGCTGGTCTTCTCTCCAGGCCCCTGGGTTCCAACAACTTTCCCCGGGGTGATTTCTTTCTGCATCTCCAAGGGCCCGGGCTGAGCTGCAAGTGCTGAGATGAGGAATGCCAAGCTGCTAGACTGTGCTACATTGCGTTCTCTCATTTAAGCACAAGCCAATTAAGTAAAACGTCACTCATTGCAGCAGACACGCCTCCTAGCCGACTGCGGATGTAATTAGCAACAGATGAGATTCACCTACCATTGGCTCATGTCCACAGCAACAGAACTAGGTGCTTTCACCTGGCCAAGTTGACAACTGAATCTACCACAGCTTCCTTACTAAACAGTAAGCTCCTGGAAGGTGGAGATTTGTTTTATTTGTCTCTATACCCTAGCACCCATCATGATGCCTTGCAAAAAGAAAGTGCTCACAAAAAGTTTGCCATTTGAGTAAGTTAAGTGACCCACAATTAAAAGTTTTAAAGCTCGGCCAATATACATGATTGGGTGATTCTATATAATAAGTATCAGGAAAAAAAATTGATACTGATAGAAAGTAAGGCTTACTACCTTAGAGATGCTAATGATAGAGAAGCTAAACTGCAGAGTTTCAAATGGCCCTTGATGAGAGGTTTATTACATTGCAAGTAGGAACTATTTTAAGAAAATTCTAAGTCTGTCCTACATGATGTATGTGATTAACAGTAAGAACAGAAAAGATGGTGCAGCTCAAGTTGGAATTTAGGTGAAGTGAACTTGTTGATCTTCACATACAGCTGTCACAATGTCAGGAGTTTTGGTGGTCCAAGGGATTATATCACAGCTGGAGAAGAAAGACTCTCTCGGATACGGAAGGGAGAAGTTATTCTCCAGGAAGAAGATAAGGAAGAGACTGAGAAATCTCAAGCAGACCTGAAGCTTAGTCGAAGGATTTTCAAAAGATTTTTATTTTACCCAGCTTAAGCATGGTGGAGTCCTGTGAGAATCAGTCTGCCCCAGCTGTCCTCTGCCTTCAGAGTGCGTTTCAGGCACAGTACTCTGCTTGGAGCCCAGAGACTAATATGGCCACTCAGGCACATGAGCATTTTCCCAGTCTCATATGTTGACAGAAGTGAGAGTGCCGTGAATCAATTTAGTCAGCATGAAGCACTTCTGTGCCTTCCTCCGGAATCACAGACGGGGAAGGAAAAAAAACAGGATCCTACAAGGAAACACTCAATAACTTATTTGTAGAAAGAATACATAGAGAAGGGATGAATGAATGAATGGATCAATGAGTGAGTGAATCATTGAACAACACTTATAATTTGTGTTATTTGGTGCTAAAAATCATAGAAGCTAGTTTAATAGTAATGATGGGCAACTTGTATGAGCAATATTTCAAGATTCAAAGCTGCTCTTCACTAGTTGTCCTCATCTACATGTGGATTTGCTTATGGAATGGTTCATTAGCTTTTCCTGTTTTCAGTTGCCAAATTTCCAAATAGAGTTGTCCCTTAGGAACTTTTTTCTAATGCCATTGTACTTTCTGCATTTCTCTTTTTCACACAATTTTTCAATAAGAAGACTCATGCCTTCATGACCTGCAGGCTGTTTGTGAATTATTCTTAATATCCAAAGCAAACAATAAAATAATACATTTGTTTTCTTGATATTATTTAGAGATTGTTTCCACTATCTAAGTGATAATGCTATCCTTGCAGCTGTAAAATAAAATATAAAGCAAAACAGTCCCTTTGAATTCTCATTTCATTGATCAAGAAGACAATAATAAGTTACAACAGTACAGATGTTGGTGGAACAATTGCCCAAAGGAGATTTCACTTTACCTCTTTATCAGCCCAAATTCTGCCCATATTCCTTTGGCATTAATACACAAATCATAAACTGAAATAAAGCCAACGTCTGATTGAACAGCACTCAAAATACATGCCAAGCTCCATGAAACAACTTTGATGCTATCTAAAATTAGACTAAGTTAGAATTTCCCAAATTAGTCTTTGTGTATTCACTGTTGCCAAATAAAAGACGAGGGACATGATAATGGGCACAGTAAATTGGAAAGGGTTTAGTTTTATTTTAATGTTATGATTTTCGAGTTGTGCTAATTTCACAAGGGGGCTAGAGCGGGACCCTGCAGTAAGATTTAAGAACTTTAAAGTATTCCATTCAGTTAGTGATTCACCGTGGATGACTCACAGTTTCTCTGTATTTGATTTCATTTCATTGGAAAGCAGATAATAAACCTTGCAATGGACTGAACTCACAGAGCTATCAAGAAGATTTAATGAAAAATGAGTAATACTTTGAATTCATTGAAGTGTGCTATAAAAGAGGGAGATATGTGAGATTTTGATCTCCAAATATTTTAAACTGTGATCAGATGTCAGCCAGCTGAATCAGTTGGCATTTCTAATTTATGGGTTATATGATATGTAGATATTGATATTCTTTACCATAAGCTTTTTGCATGATTTTTCACGTTCATGTTCTCGCAGTTACCTGAGGCAGGTTTAAGAAAAAATCGAGACTCAGAGACGATGAAATCACTCAAATCATACAACTGGCACACGGTGGAGGTAGGGTTGGAGCCAATGCCATTTGACTCCAAGGCCTGTGCTCCTAGCCAATCGGAACTATTTCCTGCAGTGTATTTATCTCAAAACCTAGTGAATGAGCACAAGTATCACTATAACCTGAGCAATTACCCTGATTTTAATACTGTCTGGCCTCTTAATGGTATTTTTATTCCTAAAAAGTGACATGGTGTTTGGTGTATTTAGGGAAGCAAAAATTCAATACATAAAATAAAGACATGCAAAATTACCTTTAGATCTGTTGTTTTTTTGTTTGTTTGTTTGTTTTGTAATAGCAAATTCTTCTCCCAGGGTCGAACTTCTTAAGAAGGAACTTTGGAAGATGTCTGCAGTTTCTGAGTGTGCACAGTTCAAAGAATCATGTTATTATTATTATGTGTGGGGTTTGCCCCATTGAAACCGATCTGCTTTTTTAATAATCAGGGAAATTTTAAGAAATGGTCTACACAATTTACCTCTGACAATGGAAGCATCAAGCACATCATCTCTTAAAAATGTCTCTGACGAGTCTGCAAATAATTTTACTTAAAAGTTTTACAAAACCATGGTAGTCCCAAAGATAGAAAGCCTTTTGAATTGGAGGCTAACAAAGAAATTGAAACTCTTGTGAATTCCAAAGGTGATTCAGATGGCTTCCAGTTATGTATTATCCTAAAAAGGGTGAGTAGCGTTTCCAACTTTTTAAAGATGTCTTCACAAAAACTAACACTATCTAATTTTGCTAATGATGGGCAGTACAACGGGAAAAGACTTAAGATAATTTGACATCATTCTCAAATTCTCTGGAAGTGAATGATCTTTACTGACTCTGTAATACTTTGGATTACAACTTTATCAATGCTCTATCTTTCTTTAACTACCTTACATTTCCAAGTTCAGCTTTTATAATGATCTCTTCTTATTTCTAATGCTGAAAATATTTGAGGGATTTTTAACACTATGCCTTATCTGTGGTTCACTCCCAGAAAAAATCAGGAATGTTTTTAGTATTAGAGGAGTTTACACAAAATTTGGTGCTCTAAAAATACCAAATTGCGAGGGGCCAAGATGGTGGCTTAGTAATGTGCGCATTTCAGTTTGTCCTCCAGAACAACTACTAAGTAACCAGAAACAGTACAGAACAGCTCCCAGAGCCATGATATTGACCGAACACACAGCATACCCCAGTCTGGACCAGCTGGACCGGCTGCGAGTCTCCGGAACAGTGAGCTCCTCAAGCTGCGGCAGCCGGCGCCTGGTGCCTGGCGCCCCTCCCCCACAGGCGGCTTTCCGGAGGGAAAGGAAAGAGACTCTAACAGTAGCAGGGACTGAGTCCAACCAAACACCAATAGTGGCATTAATAAACAAATTCTGACTACTAAAAATAGGCCCCCAGCTCAGGCGAAACTGGTTAAGGCGGAGGTCGCCTATTGGGCTAACCGAAAAAGAGGAAGGGATGAAATGGAGGCTTTTGTGGCTGTTTCTATGGAGGCTGGGCTGCCTCTGGATTCAGCAGTGGGATTACACAGGCTGCAACTGCCCCAGCATACGCAGAAACGGACTGCTTTCAGGGTTGTCTCCCGCCTGAGCCTTCCCCAGGGGAGGTGAAAAGCCCAACTCAGGTGGAATCCCTCTCTCAAGGAATTCAGACCCCAGGGCTTTGCAATTTGAAGCCATTAAAAACAGCCTACAACCTTTCCTCTGTCTCCACCATGCCCCTAGCAGTGAGAGCCTTCCAAACTTAAAGGAGCCACAGCATCTTTTGCTGGTGGGACCTGCAGACAGACAAGTGCCACATATTGGGCAGGATAAGAAAAACAGAGCCCAGAGACTTCACAGGAAAGTCTTTCAACCTGCTGGGTCTCACCCTCAGGGAAAACTGACACAGGTGACTCCTTCTCCCCGAAAGGAGGCCAGTTGAGTCCAGGAAAACCCGGTTTGAGTCTGTAATACCTATGTAGACCCTCCTAAGGGTGGGGAGGGAAAAGGCACCTTATAAGCAGGACAAGAAACAAGAAAACAAGAACTGAAAAATTACCCTCTGTTAAACAAAACTTAAGCTAGAGGCTCAGAAAAAGCTGAACTGAAGGTCAATGAACAGATAGACAACAAACTCATCTAGCAAGAAAACCCTAGGTAAGATAAGTGAAAGCAATCTCCAGAATAAACTAATTAAGGTAATTAAATGTCCAGACACGAGCAAAAAATAACAAATCACACCAGGAAAATTGAAGATATGGCCCAGTCAAAGGAACAAACCAAATAGTTCAAATGAGATACAGGAGCTGAAACAACTAATTCTGAATATACAAACAGAAATGGAAAACCTCATCAAAAGCCAAATCCATGAATTGAGGGAGGACATGAAGAAGGCAAGGAATGAACAAAAAGAAGAAATGGAAAATCTGAAAAATCAAATCACAGAACTTATGGGAATGAAAGATACAGTAGAACAGATGAAAAAAAACAATGGAAACCTACAATGGTAGATTTCAAGAGACAGAGGTTAGAATTAGTGAACTGGAGGACGGAACATCTGAAATCCAAAAAGAAACAGAAACTACAGGGAAAAGAATGGAAAAATATGAGCAGGGGCTCAGGGAATTGAATGATCATATGAAGTGCACAAATATACGTGTTGTGGGTGTCCCGGAAGAAGAGAAGGGAAAAGGAGGAGAAAAACTAATGGAAGAAATTATCACTGAAAATTTCCCAACTCTTATGAAAGAGCTAAAATTACAAATCCAAGAACTACAGCGCACACCAAAGAGAATAGATCCAAATAGGTGTTCTCCAAGACACTTATTAGTCAGAATGTCAGAGGTCAAAGAGAAAGAGAGGATCTTGAAAGCAGCAAGAGAAAAGCAATCCATCACATACAAGGGAAACCCAATAAGACTATGTGTAGATTTCTCAGCAGAAACCATGGCGGCAAGAAGACAGTGGGATGATATATTTAAATTACTAAAAGAGAAAAACCACCAACCAAGAATTCTATATCCAGCAAAATTGTCCTTCAAAAATGAGGGAGAAATTAAAACATTTTCAGACAAAAAGTCACTGAGAAAATTTGTGACCAAGAGATCAGCTCTGCAAGAAATACTAAAGGGAGCACTAAAGACAGATACAAAAAGACAGAAGAGAGAGGTGTGGAGAAGAGTGTAGAAAGAAGGAAAATTAGATATGATATATAAACTAGAAAAGGCAAAATGGTAGAGGAAAGTACTACCCAAATAGTAATAACACTAAATGTTAATGGACTGAACTCCCCAATCAAAAGACATAGACTGACAGAATGGATTAAAAAACAGGATCCTTCTATACGCTGTCTACAGGAAACACATTTAGACCCAAAGATAAACATAGGTTGAAAGTGAAAGGTTGGGAAAAGATATTTCATGCAAATAACAACCAGAAAAGAGCAGGAGTAGCTATACTAATATCCAACAAATTAGACTTCAAATGTAAAACAGTTAAAAGAGACAAAGAAGGATACTCTCTACTAATAAAAGGAACAATTCAACAAGAAGACATAGAAATCATAAATATTTATGCACTGAACCAAAATGCTCCAAAATACGTGAGGCATACACTGCAAATACTGAAAAAGGAAATAAACACATCTACCATAATAGTTGGAGACTTCAGTTCCCCATTCTCATCAATGGACAGAACATCTAGACAGAGGATCAATAAAGAAACAGAGAATTTGAATATTACAATAAATGAGCTAGACTTCACAGATATTTATAGGACATTATACCCCAGAACAGCAGGATACACCTTTTTCTCAAGTGCTCATGGACCATTCTCTAAGATAGACCATATGCTGGGTCACAAAGCAAGTCTCAACAAATTTAAAAAGATTGAAATCATACACAACACTTTCTCAGATCATAAAGGAATGAAATTGGAAATCAATAATAGGCAGAGTGCCAGAAAATTCACAAATACGTGGAGGCTCAACAACATACTCTTAAACAACCAGTGGGTCAAGGAAGAAATTACAAGAGAAATCAGTAAATATCTCGAGGCGAATGAAAATGAAAACACAACATATCAAAACTCATGGGATGCAGCAAAGGCAGTGCTAAGAGGGAAATTTATTGCCCTAAATGCCTATATCAAAAAAGAAGAAAGGGCAAAAATTCGGGAATTAACTGTCCACTTGGAAGAACTGGAGAAAGAACAGCAAACTAACCCCAAAGCAAGAAAAAGGAAAGAAATAACAAAGATTAGAGCAGAAATAAATGAAATTGAGAACATGAAAACAATAGAGAAAATCCATAAGACCAGAAGTTGGTTCTATGAGAAAATCAATAAGATTGATGGGCCCTTAGCAAGATTGACAAAAAGAAGAAGAGAGAGGATGCAAATAAATAAGATTAGAAATGGAAGAGGAGACATAATCACTGAACTCACAAAAATAAAGGAGGTAATAACAGGATACTATGAAAAACTTTATGCTAATAAATACAACAATGTAGATGAAATGGACAAGTTCCTAGAAAGGCATGAACAACCAACTTTGACTCAAGAAGAAATAGATGACCTCAATAAACCAATCACAAGTAAAGAAATTGAATCAGTCATTCAAAAGCTTCCCAAAAAGAAAAGTCCAGGACCAGACGGCTTCACATGTGAATTCTACCAAACATTCCAGAAAGAATTAGTACCAACACTGCTCAAACTCTTCAAAAAAATTGAAGTGGAGGGAAAGCTACCAAATTCATTCTACCAACATCACCCTCATACCAAAACCAGGCAAAGATATTACAAAAAAAAGAAAACTACAGACCAATCTCTCTAATGAATATAGATGCAAAAATCCTCAACAACATTCTAGCAAACTGAATCCAGCAACACATTAAAAGGATTATACATCATGACCAAGTAGGATTGATCCCAGGTATGCAAGGATGGTTCAACATAAGAAAATCAATTAATGTAATACACCATATCAACAAATCAAAGCAGAAAAATCACATGATCATCTCAATTGATGCAGAGAAGGCATTTGACAAGATTCAACATCCTTTCCTGTTGAAAACACTTCAAAGGGTAGGAATACAAGGGAACTTCCTTAAAATGATAAAGGGAATATATGAAAAACCCACAGCTAATATCATCCTCAATGGGGAAAAATTGAAAACTTTCCCCCTAAGATCAGGAACAAGACAAGGATGTCCACTATCACCACTGTTATTCAACATCGTGTTGGAAGTTCTAGCCAGAGCAATTAGGTAAGAAAAAGAAATACAAGGCATCAAAATTGGAAAGGAAGAAGTAAAACTATCACTGTTTGCAGATGATATGATACTATACGTTAAAAACCCTGAAAAATCCACAGCAAAACTACCAGAGCTAATAAACAAGTACAGCAAAATGGCAGGTTACAAGATCAATATTCAAAAATCTGTAGTGTTTCTATACACTAGCAATGAACAAGCTGAGGGGGAAATCAAGATATGAATTCCATTTACAATTGCAACTAAAAGAATAAAATACCTAGGAATAAATTTAACTAAAGAGACAAAAAACCTATATAAAGAAAACTACAAAAAACTGTTAAAAGAAATCACAGAAGACCTAAATAGATGGAAGGGCATACCATGCTCATGGATTGGATTGGAAGACTAAATATAGTTAAGATGTCAATTCTACCTAAATTGACTTAACAGATTCAACACAATACCAATCAAAATCCCAGCAACTTACTTTTCAGAAATAGAAAAACCAATAAGCAAATTTATTTGGAAGGGCAGGGTGCCCTGAATTGCTAAAAGTATCTTGAGGAAAAAAAACAAAGCTGGAGGTTTCACGCTGCCTGACTTTAAGGCATATTATGAAGCCACAGTGGTCAAAACAGCATGGTATTGGCATAAAGATAGATATATTGACCAATGGAATTGAATAGAGTGCTCAGATATAGACCCTCTCATCTATGGACATTTGGTCTTTGATAAGGCATTCAAGCCAACTCATTTGGGACAGAACAGTCTCTTCAATAAATGGTGCCTAGAGAACTGGATATCTATATGCAAAAGAATGAAAGAGGACCCATATCTCACACCCTATACAAAAGTTAACTCAAAATGGATCAAAGATCTAAACATTAGGTCTAAAACCATAAAACAGAGGAAAATGTAGGGAGATATCTTATGAATCTTACAATTGGAGGCAGTTTTATGGACCTTACACCTAAAGCAAGAGCACTGAAGAAAGAAATAAATAAGTGGGAGCTCCTCAAAATTAAACACTTTTGTTCATCAAAGAACTTCATCAAGCAAGTAAAAAGACAGCCTACACAATGGGAGACAATATTTGGAAACAACATATCATATAAAGGTCTAGTATCCAGAATTAATAAAGAGATTGTTCAACTCAACAACAAAAACAGCCAACCCAATTACAAAATGGGAAAAAGACTTGAACAGACAGTTCTCAGAAGAGGAAATACAAATGGCCAAAAGGCACATGAAGAGATGCTCAACGTCCCTGGCCATTAGAGAAATGCAAATCAAAACCACAATGAGATATCATCTCACACCCACCAGAATGCCATCATCAACAAAACAGAAAATGACAAGTGCTGGAGAGGATGTGGAGAAAGAGGCACATGTATTCATTGTTGGTGGGAATGTCAAATGGTGCAACCACTGTGGAAGGCAGTTTGGCGGTTCCTCAAAAAGCTGAATATAGAATTGCCATATTATCCAGCAATACCATTGCTAGGTATCTACTCAGAGGACTTAAAGACACAAAGACACAAACGGATATTTGCACACCAATGTTTATAGCAGCATTATTTACAATTGCAAGGTGATGGACACAGTCAAAATGTCCATCAACAGAGGAGTGGTTAAACAAACTATGGTCTATACATACGATGGAATATTATGCAGCTCTAAGACAGAATGAACTTATGAAGTATGTAACAACATGGATGGACCTAGAGAACATTATGCTGAGTGAGACTAGCCAAAAACTAAGGGACAAATACTGTATGGTCTCACTGATATGAACCGACATTAGTGAATAAACTTGGAATATGTCGTTGGTAACAGAGACCATCAGGAGATAGAAATAGGGTAAGATACTGGGTAATTGGAGCTGAAGGGATACAGACTGTGCAACAGGACTGGATACAAAAACTCAGAAATGGACAGCACAATACTACCTAACTGTAATGTAATTATGTTAAAACACTGAATGAAGCTGCATGTGAGAATGATAGAGGGAGGAGAGCTGGGGACATAAATGAAATCAGAAAGAAAGATAGATGTTAAAGATTGAGATGGTATAATCTAGGAATGCCTAGAGTGCATAATAATAGTGAAATGTACAATGTACAAATTTTAAAAATGTTTTGGCATGAGGAAGAACAAAGGAATGTCATTATTGCAGGGTGCTGAAAATAGATGATAACTAATACTTTAAAATGTCACCTTATGTGTGAGACTAAAGCAAAAAATGTTTATTTATTACAAAATTTAGATTTTGACTAGAGCATTTCCTAATATAACTCATGTTGATAGTTTGATTGAATGTCATAAGTACTTGGAATCTCAGGTAGCACATGAGATTTCGTTGGTTTGTCCAGAGTGATTCCCCAATGAATCCCAGAATGATTTGATCAGTGACTGGAAAAGTATTTGCAAGCCCCCTTCGGGGAATGGTGAGAGTCGGGAGAAATTCAACTTCCCCAAGTTGAATTCTTGATATTCTCACAAGCAGTGTGAACAACCAAAGCTATAGGCTGAGCCTCCAGGCTTGAGGTTTGTTCACATGAAACTTAACCCCACAAAGGATAGGTCAAGTCTACTTAAAATTTAGGCCTAAGAGTCACCCCCAAGAGAGCCTCTTTTGTTGCTCAGATGCGGCCTCTCTCTCCAGCCAATATGATGAGCAGTCTCACCACCCTCCCCCTCTCTGCGTGGGACATGACTCCCAGGGGTGTGGACCTTCCTGGCAATGTGGGACAAAGATCCTGGAATGAACTGAGACTCAGCATCAAAGGACTGAGAAAAATCCTAGAATGAGCTGAGAATTAACATCAAGGGATTGAGAGAACCTTCTCAACCAAAAGGGGGAAGAATAAAATGAGACAAAGTGTCAATGGCTGAGAGATTCCAAACAGAGTTGAGAGGTTATCCTGGCGGTTATTCTTACACATTAAGTAGATATCACCTTGTTTTTCAAGATGTAGTGGAGAGGCTGGAGGGAATTGTCTGAAAATGTAGTGCTGTGTTCCAGTAGCCATGTTTCTTGATGATGATTAAACAATGATATAGCTTTCACAGTGAGACTCTGTGAATGTGAAAACCTTATGTCTGATGCTCCTTTTAGCTACAATATCAACAGAAGGGTAGAACATATGGAATAAAAATAAATAATAGGGGGAACAAATGTTAAAATAAATTCAGTTTGAAATAGTGGTAAATGAAAGCGAGGGGTAAGGTATATGGTACGTATAGTTTTTTTTCTCTATTATCATTTTATTTCTTTTTCTGTTGTCTTTTTATTTCTTTTTCTAAATTGATGCAAATGTACTAAGAAATGATGAATATGCAACTATGTGATGATATTAAGAATTACTGTTTGTATATGTAGAATGGAATGATATCTAAATGTTTTGTTTGTTAATTTTTTTAATTAATAAAAAAAGTTAAAAAAAATAAATAAAAATAAAAATAAAAATAATGCATTGATAGAGGAATGTCAAAAGGACACAAGAGCCAACTGAAAGAGCTCCCAGTGGCTAAATGTGGAACAATTTGGGCAAAAAAAAACAAACAAAAAAAACACAAAAATAGTATTGCATTATACCAAAAGTATGAAATAAATATCCAAGAGATCATACTGATATAAATAAATAATTGAATAAATTAATAATTGCATTGGAAAAGACAACTGTATCATGCAGAAGAATTTCAAGTAAATTGGAATAACTAATTCTAACTCCCCACTTCTTTAACATGAGCTGCAGGTAGTGACTTTGACCCAAAGAGTGCAATATGGAAAGAGGGAAGAAAGAGTAACTTTACATGGAGAAATCTGATAAACACACTTTAACTAGATGACCACAGGAGACCTCAAAAGTCATAAATCATGTTGATAACTATGTACCACTGATGGGATGGGATGAACGGACACTTTACCTCTGTGGTCTTCCTCCAAAAACCTATAACCAAGTCTAATAATGAGGAAATAGCAAACAAATTCCAATAGAGTCACATCCTAGATAAACCTGACAACTATGAGAGGTGATGTCATCAACATAATAACATACGATATCCCCTGGAAAAAAACACCCCAGAGAGTGACCCAGTGAATAAAAGGACAAATTCTACTTGCTTTGAGCTCTGGGGCATGGTAGCAACTTGAAGACTCCAGAAATATTGATTCAAAGAAAAAGAAAACTGCCAGGTAAGAAACTTCTGTCCTGGACACACCGGTCTTCTTCCCTCCCCCTCTCTCAGTCCCATGTGGCTGGGAATTGCTCAGAGCCAAAGCCTGGGTCTCTAGACTATAAAGCCACTCACAAGAGTAAGTTAGAGCCTCATGCATGTGTAGTCCCAGGGACCAGATTCACAGAGACCCAGGGTGCAAAATGAGCTGGGGAGGAATGATACAACAAAAGAGTCCCCAGGGCGTGCGGGGGAGAGATGCTGCGGTGGGATGGTGGTTCCCAGTGAGGTGCTCATTCAATCCAGACTTGTTGGCTGTACCACCTAAATGTAAATCGGGCTTTTCCAGAGTGTCTACCTTTCTGGACTGACCCCATCTGTCTCCTCAGGGTGGGATATCCTAACGGGAAAGGAGCATGCTTTGAAAACCTCACAGGGGAAATAAAAAAAAAAACACATAGAGAGAGAAAGAGTTAAACTGGGCTGCTATAGGACAGAAGAGCCCCAAACTGAAGGTTGTAAGGAAAACAGGGCACGGAATAAGGAGAGAAATTAAACAAGTCATAGGAGCAAGTGAGAAAATTCTGCACAAAAATAGAACAGATCAAGATTGTGAGAGAAGAAATAGAGGAAAGGAAGCTTTCTCCTGGAGGTGAAATAATTACATAAAAATTTCAATGTTAAAAATTGTGCCACATATCCAGGGCAAAGAACCCCTGAAGAAGTGGGAAAATCTAATCAGTTATACTTGACCTATGCTAAAGGTCTAGAATAAATCGGATCAAGCATTGACTTAATGCAAAGTCAATTAACAATAAAAGACTAGACAAAAGGGAGAAACCGAACTTTCTGTTCAACTATCACTATAATCAGATGCCTGCACAACAGAAAAAAACAAATCACAAGCCATACTAAGAAACAGGAAGATGTGGCTCAGTTAAGGGAACAAACTAAAAATACAGGGAGCACATAATTTGGAAAAAGTAATCAAAGAAGTTTAAACAAATGTCCTAAATTAATTCAAGGAGATGAAGGAAAATATGTATAAAGAGTTAAGAAGATTAAGAAGATAATTTATGAATATAAAGAATTTGAGAGTATGAAAAGAAACATAACAGAAATTATGGGGATAAAAGCACAGTAATAGAGATGAAAAATACATGAGTAGTGTGCAACAGCAGATTTGAAAGGCAGAAGAAAGAAGCAGGGAACTAGAAGACAGGACAAGTGAGAACATACAACCCAAAGAAAAGATAGAGAAAAGAATAGAAACAATTGAGCAGTGTCTCAAGAGATTTGAGTGGCAGCACAAAATGCACAAACATCTGTGTATTCGGTGTCCCAAAAGGAAAAGAGAAGGGAAAAAGGGGAGACAGAAGAGTTCAGGGATGATGGCCAAAAATTTCATAACTCTTACAAAAGACATAAATATACGTGCATGAGAAGTGTAATGTAATCCAAACAAAATAAATCCTAGTAGATCTATTTTGAGACACGTAATAATCAGAATGTCAAATGCCAAAGATAAAGAGAGAATTATGAAAGCAGCAAGGGAAAAACAATTCATCACCTACAAGGGAGGCTCAGGAAGACTAAGGGCCAATTTCTTATCAGAAACCATGGAAGCAGGAAGGCACTGGTATGGTGTATTTAAGGTACTGAAAGAGAAAACTGCCAGCTGAGAAGTACTTATCTGGCAAAACTGTTTTTCAAACCATAAGTGAGAGTTTAAAATATTCGCAGATGAACAAAAACTTGAAAAGTTCATCAACAAAAGATGTGCACTACAAGAATTGCTAAAGGGAGGTCTGCAGGGTGAAAGGAAAGACAGGATAGAGTGGCTTGGAGAAGCGTGAACAAATGAAGATGATAAGTAAGGCAACTAAAAGGGTAAATGCAAAACCCAATACTACTGTATCCTTGATATACAACTCTACTTTTTAATTCCTATAAAAGTCAGAATAAAATTGAATGAGAAAAAAAGCATATTCCATGATAGTGGACATGCAAAATATAAAGTAGTAAAGTGGGACAAAAACAACATGAAGAGGGAAACAGAAGAATATGGAAGCAGAAGACAAATACGCTATTGAAACTAAGTTGGTATCTTCCCAAATCAGTAGATTATAGATGTAGGCTGTGTAATATAAATCCAGGGTAACCAAAAAAGAAAATATTTTTAAAATACAAGAAACAGAAATGAGAACAGAAACAGTAAAGGTCAACTATACTGAGAAGAGTGGCAATGAAGGAAAATAGACACAAAGAAAAGAAAGGACGTATGAAAGCCAAAGGACAAAATGACTGAAGTAGAAGTAAGCACTGCCTTAAAATAACACTGAATGTTAATGGATTAAACTCCCCAAACAAAAGACTGGCAGAATAGATAAAAAGAAAAGCATGATCCAACTGCATATATTTTACAAGAGACTCACATTAGACCCAAAGACAAAGGGAAAGGTTGGAAAAAGCTATCCATGCAAATAGTAACCTAATAAGACACGTGGTAGCTAAACTAATGTTATTTAATTTTGAATTAAATTCAAAATTTAAATTTTCTGTAGCACACTATCTAATTTAACTTATCAGGTCAGTTTATTAAAGCAACCCAGTTACATGGAATCTAAAATAGGGAATTAGATCTTATTATTCTGTACAGGCTAAGTTAATACCCAGATACTTTCCAGAGTATTTGGGGCAGAAAATAAAAACATATTTGCAAAGTCACTTTGAAGGACTTGGTAAAAAAGGTAGACCCTTACAACCATCCTACGTGGGGAATTCCTGATATTCTCTCAGGCATTAGAGACATCCCATTTAGTAAGCCGAGCCCTAAATTTTGCGGCTTACCCTTTTGAAAGTTATTTCTGCAGTGGAGAAGCTAGGCCTGTATGCAATTATGCCTAAAAGACACCCCAAAGAGCCTTTTTTTGTGGCTCAGAAATGGCCTCTCTCTCTAAGCCAACTCTGCAAGTTGGCAACTCACTACCCTTCCTCCTACATGGGACATGACTCCAGGGATGGAAGTCTCCTGGGCAATGTAGGACGTGATTCCCAGGAATGAGTCTGGCTCTGGCATCATGGAATTGGGAATGGCCAAAAGTAGAGAAAGAAGTGGAAAAAATTAAGTTTCAGTGGCTAAGAGATTTCACATAAATGTGAGACGTCACTCTGAAGGTTGCTCTTTTGCGAGCTTTAACCAAATATGTCAATTGCCACAGTATGCCACGCCACAACCAACAGTATTCTTGAAAATCAGAGAGGGTGCACTGGGCTCTATCTAAGTCCCAATAAATATTTTTCTTAATAAGTTTATTTTTTCAGAAATTTAAGGCCTCCAGATTGATCCTAGGATAGATAATTCCTGAAACCCAGCAGTACCGATCTCTCCAAGAATAACAACCAGGTTCGTTCTTCTATCCCAAAAGGTCAATACCCCTTGCCAGCCTGAAAAATTTACAAAGGCCTATGGCCAGATATCCCTGAAGACTGAGAGAAAGATGAAGTGAGAGGAAGGAGGCGTAACAGAGAAATCAGGATTGAGCAAATGTCTGTGGCTGCTGACTCATGATAGAGATATTTCTTTTTAGTTTCTAGTGTATAGAATAGCTAGAAGGAAATGCCTGAGATTGTTGAACTGTGGTCCAGTCGCCTCGATCTTTGATAAGATTGCATGACTATATAGCTTTAACCATGAGACTGTGTGATGGTAAAACCTTGTGACTGACACTCCCTTTATCCAGTGTATAAGTAAACAAGTAATATAATAAAGACTGAAAAAAAAATAATGGGGGGGATAAGGGAAATGAGATGTTTTGGGTTTTCCTTTTTCTTTTTATTTCCTTTTTTGAAGTAGTACAAATGTTCTAAAATTGATTGTAGTGATGAATGCACAACTATATGGTGATACCGTGAGCCACTGATTGTATACTTTGGGTGGATTATATACTATATGACTATATCTCAACAAAATTGCACTGAAAAACACTTTTTTGTTGTTGAACTACAATCTCTCTCTGGTCTAATAATTAAATGTTGTTAATATCCCAAAATACTCCTGTATTATTAAATTGTGGGGAAAATTTGGTGATATTCAACTTAAAAATATAGTGAATGAAAAGATAAAGTTCTTTCATGATTTATAACAAACATATGACATTATTACAAGATGTTCATAATAGGGTGATATATGGGGAAAATACACGTAACGTAAACTGTGGACTGTAGTTAATAGCACCATTTCAATATTCTTTCATCAGTTGTACAAAGGTACCATACTAATGCAAAATGTCAACAATGGGGGTATATGGGAACACTGTATTTTTTACATGACTTTTTTACATGACCTAAAACTTCTCTAATTAAAAAATAATAATAATTTTTAAAAACATTACACTAAGCGAAAGAAACCAGACATAAAGTACTACATATTGTATGATTCCATTTATATAAAATGTAAATATCAATAAATCTATAGAAGCAGGAGTAGATTCCTGGTTATGCAGGCTTGGGGGAAGGAGAGAGAGATTGAGAGGGGCTAAGGGGTATGAGGTTTGTCTTTCTGGGGTAGTGAAAATGTTCTGAAAGTGATCATGGTGATGAATGCACAAGTCTGCTAAAAGCCATTTATCATATACTTCAAATGAATTATATAGTATGGGAATATATCTCAATAAAACTGCTTTAAAATTTTAAATTTAAATTTACAAAAAAGGAAAATTATAAAATGGAGAGATATTATACCAAGTCAAACATACATTCTCAAATTTGAGACCCTTTTAATCACTGGACATCTATTCATATTTTCTGATTTAAACAAGATACAACCTCATGCAAACACTTTAAATTGGGATGCTAAATCATATTTCAACTATTAACCTGCTTTCATTGGTTTCGCCGTGCTATTTGCATCACAGAAACCAAGCATTTGTCAAACTCTGAATACCAGCCGCATATTTATTTCAACATATAAAACAAAACATTCATTTTGATCATTTTCTTTTCAAAAGATAGTTTTTGAAATTTTACTTTTATATCCATCTGATCGTATGCTTTTAGAATTTGAAGAGCAGAATATATGAATCTTAAAACTTTTCTAATATATCATAAAATGCTATGATGCTAATAGCCAAGGACATTTTTACTTAAATCTTAAACCTTGCAGAATCCACAGTAAATAATGCCATTTTTAAATTTAAGTATCTGATCCTCTGATAAGAGTTTTATTTATATTATCCATTTTAAATGTTAGAACAACTTTGTAATATCGTGATCATATAATACTAACCCCTTTGTTACAAGTGAGAAAACTTAGGAAAAGAAGGACTAAGTAACTTGCTAGGATAATAATTAGAGTAGAAGTGGTTTCAATTTCTGCTGTAAAACTCCAGAGTTCTCTCTTCACCACGTTTCTAAAACTTATAGGAAGTTCTTTGAAATCAAAAGAATTATCAAGGAGCCTGAAAATGTCTGGGCTCTCAGAATAATACAGATCACTGCCAAAGAGATTTTGTCTTTGGGACTGAGAATAGAATGAGTTTAGTAACGCAACGCTAAATTAAGACCTCTGCTATCCAATCTCATAGCACCCAGTCTTTTCATTAATCATTAAGTTCACTTTAATAAATTATATTTTTAGTTTTTGTTTCATGTCTATTCTCTTTTAATACTATGAAAGTTCCATGTGAAGATGAATTGTATGTATTTTGTTCACTTTTCTACTCTTAGAGTCTAGCAAATTGCTAACCAAAGGGCGCGCTCTCAGTTGTTAAGATATATTAGTTTTGAATGACTGATTATCCTGCTAAGAGTTCTTAGATAATGCAGACATTTAATGTTCTTAATATCAAGAAGACTGGATGAAGATGGTTTGGGGGGAATGGTTCACTTATTCAGGGATGCCAGGATATTGCCTAAGCATTTGTGTTTGTATCTGTTAGCTGTTGCTGCATAACAACAACAACAACAAAAACCTCAAAATGAGTGGCTTAAATCCATAAGTATTTATTATAGTTGATGAGTTTATGGATCAGTAGAATGGTTCTTCTTGTCAGCTGAGTTCAGTCAGGCATCTGAAGTCAGTTGTTCTTGGGTAAGCTTAATTGGGAAAACTTACTTCTGCAGCCTGTGTTTTCACCATCCAGCTGGCTAGTGTGGACATACTCACTAAGTTACAAGAGGAAAGAGAAACTCCCAAGACCTAGACTTGCCAATGGCTCACTGTCATGTATGTCCTATTCTGTGGGCCAAAGCAAACCACAAGAGATGAAACTCATCTATATTCATTGTAAATGACAACTTCTGTTAATTTCTGTGTTTCCTTGGTGGCTGACAATTGAGGTAAATTCATATGAAACTTTGAAGAGTCTTCTCTGAATGTCTTAGAACATTTTATTCTCATTTGTATTTCTACTACCCTCTTAAGGTGATTTCATAGGTATGATGATATCACATTTTTGAAAAGGTTCTGAATGGTTAGCACAAAGTGCAAGCACTATAATTTGAAATACAAGAAAGTGCTGATGAATGGTACTACAGAGAATGAGGAACCGGGGACTGATAGAAAATCATGGATTTGGGTTGGTGAGGGGCATCACAGATGAGATTGCTTCACCCAACCTAAGTCCTATATCATCTTTTATTTGATACCTATTTATATAAGACAGCCTTTACACTTCAGTATTCCCCTTTCAGTTCCAGGAATGCATTGCTTCATGAGTAACCTATGTCACTATGGAATATTTCTATCTGTAAAAAGTTATTATGCAAGTATGGGTATTCTTTGATCTCATCATTTCATTAACTCTCTGACCTTCCTCCTTTCTGTCTAAACTCTACTTTGTGTCTTTACCATCTGTGATAGTTCCCATTGTTCATTATTTCTTCGCATGTTTGGAAACACACTGAGTTTTCTTCCCCCCATGTCTTTACTCCACAATTACCGTGAAAACCTTCAGCTTTATATCAGCCCTGGCATATGCCAGGAATCTTGAAATTGAGCAATAGACAATGGAAATCAGTTTAGAGACCAATAATTGTTTATATAGAACTACAAGGAAGCATATTGATCATTGCAAAGATTGAGCAAGCTTTAAGTAAGTTGGGACAATTTTTAAAGGATAAAGCAAGCATCTTCAGTTTTTATTATTTTATGAGTTTTGTTATTTGATTTTATTATTTTATTATAGTCTAGCTGAATTTTCACAAACTTAAACTCTGATTAAGATTTTTAAAAGAAGAGGGATCTTGTCCCATTGATTGATTTGGAGTTATTTGGAATTTGAAGCTGAACGTATACAAATATATTTTTATAACGAACAAAATATATATTATTCAACCAGCTGTGCTACTGCTGAGCAAGTGCCTTCAGCTAGGAAAAGAAGTTGCTTTAGTTCTCTAAAGAATACATAATGATTTTTAAAAATTTTGAGGGGGTTGAGGGGAATAAGTCTCAATTCCAAATCTTTTTATTTCTTTTCACATTTTCCACAGCACGTTCCAACACTCCCCATCATACACCCAGGCTGCTGAGAGATGTAAAAATTGTTACCAATATAGATGCATGGTCTCAGACTCAGCTGGGCTTCTCTACACTGTTCATGACTTCCTACCCTTGGCTGGACAGGGCTCCCATTGTCTACCAGAGTTATTCAAAACTGTAAAGACCACATTCATGCTCCAAATTAAGCTCCTCCCTATCGTTAAAAGAGAAAAGCAGGGTTTGTCCTTTATTGAGAAAATTGATGGTAAAGCATAAATTTATTGCCTGCCCCCTTATCCAAAAAAACTGATTCTTAGATTTTATCTAGAATGAATATATTTTATCTGCATCACTCTTACCTCAGTTTCCCCAATCTCAGAGGAAGAAGTGATGCAATCTCTGCATCACTTGCTGATATGGGAAACCTCTTGATTTCCACTCAGGGACTTGACCAGGAAACCTAGCTTTTCTCTTTCCAAGACCCAATCACTTCCACTATGTGGAATTTCTTTCTTCCACATGTACAGATGCCATCACTTGTCTCCAAATCAGCCCTGTCCTCCGTCTTCTGCCCCCATTGCTCTGTGAAATGACCCTGGACAAGGTTACAGATGGCGTTTTAGGTGCTATCATAATCTATCTCTTGGGAACACTTAACACTGTTAACCAGTCTTTTCTTGACACTAACTCCTGTCTATAATATCATGTTGTTTCTTCATTCATCCAACAAATCTTTGAGCACCTAATTTCAGCAAATCACTATTCTTATGCACTTGGAATGGATCAGTTTGAACCAAGTAGCTAAGGATCAGTGCCTACTTGGAGCTTATGATCTATTGAGGAGTGACAAGAATAAACAATATATATATCATGAGTAAATAATTTCTAGTATGCTAAACATCGATATTATATGGAAAAAAATTAAAATTAGAGCCAAGTAAGTGGATCAGGACCATGAAGGATGAGATTTGCTTCAGCATTAAATTCAGTAGCCAAGGTAGACGTTATTGAAAAAATGAGATGTGAACAAAAACTTGAAGGAAGTGAGAGAATTATCTAATCAGGAATGAAGGCAGAACCTTCCAAGAAAATGGAAAAACTAGACAAAGGCCATAAAGAGTGTGTCTGTGTATGGAGGAATATCAAAGATGTGGTAGAGCTGGAGTGGGGAAAGTAAGAGGAAGAGTAGGAGGAGAGAAGGTTTGAGAGAGCCTGGGGGCCACATGAAGTGGGGTATTTTAGGCCATTGTAGGGGCCTTGGCTCATACTCTGAATGAAATGGGGAGCATTGAAGAGTTTTGGGCAGAGGAGCATCATGATTTGACTTTGGTTTTAAAAGTCACACTCTGGCTATAATGAGAATGGATTACAGTGAGTCAAATCTACTTCAGTAATCCAGGGAGAGATGATAATGGTTTGTATCAGGGTAGTAACAATGAATACGATGAGAAATGATCAGATTCTGGTCAATTCGGGAGGCAGAGCCACAGGGTTTTCTGGATGCTGGGAGTAAGAGAAAATGAAAGATCAGAGATGGCCCCAGAGTTTTGGCCAAAGCAGCTGGAAGAATGGAGTAGCCATCAAATAAGAAAGTGAAAACTTCAGATAGAGTAGCTCTGACAGAGAGGAAGAGGAGCTCCTTTCTAGTCATGTAAGGTTTGATATATGGATATGCCAAACAAACAGTTTAACTTAAGGCTCTGGAATAGAGAGCGCATTCTGAGCCAGAGATGTGTATTTTGGAGTCAACAGGATATACTTGGCATTGAAAGCCATGGGACCAAAGGAAATCACCAAGGAGATAATACAAAAAGAGAAAGAAAGAAAAGAGGACAGAGCCCCAGCAAAATGCTACCTTTAATATCAGGCAAAAAAGAAGAAATGAGCAGAAGAGAATGAGCAGAGGCAGCCAATGAGGTAGAAGGAAACAAAGAGAGTGAGGAATCACCAAAGCCAAGTGAACTGGGCATGAAAAAGAGTGAGTCCTTAATCTGATCACTGCTGGTCTCTCCCATCCATCAATGAGCCTTGATTTCATGACTGTTTTTGTTTTTGTTGCTCTTTAGGTACCATGTTCAGTTCTTACCATATGTATTATCTCATTTAATCTAATCACAACCTCATGAAGGAGATAATGTGAGCATACTTATTTTACATTTGAGAAACTAAAACTTTGAGAAGTTAAATTACCGTGGTAGCTTAGAGCTATGTATGCTAGAAAAACATATTCTTAAACTTAATCCATTCCTGAGAGTTTGTACCCATTGTAAGTAGGACTTTTTTGATAAGGTTCCAATAGTTAAGGTTAGATCAGATCTAACCAATAGACTTATTGGCCCATCTGTATTTAGGATGGGTCTCAACTCTATTACTGAAGGTCTTATAGGGAAGGCCACAGATGGAGAGAAAGAGAAAGACACAGGGAGCAGCCAGAAGCTGTAAGTCTATGGAACCTGGAAGAGAAAGTGAAACCAGGAGAGACCATATGTGCGTTGCTATGTGACAGAAAAGCCAACAGCCAAGCATTGCCATCAGCCAGCCCCAGAGTACCATCTCCTGAGGGAAAATCATCACGTTGGTGACACCTTGATTTTGAATTTCTCCTAGCCGTAAAACTGCTGAGCCAATAAATTCTGTTGTTTAAGTACAAATATCACATGGTATTTGTTTTAGTAGCCAAGAAACTAAAACAGTCACATTCCCAAGATTATAAAATTAATAGGTATCAGAGCCAAATCTGTGCTCTTAGCTACTATGTGGCCCACGTTTTTAGATGACCACCTTACAGAGACATTTGTAGTCCTAAAGAGATGAAGTCTGCGACTTTTTACTAACAACTTTCTAAATGATCATAAATAATTTTAGTTGCATATGCCTATTTTCCCTTTAAACTTACTGAACTGGAAAAAACATGTATCATTTCCCCATCTCTAAATGCGGTAAATGCTTCATCTATTTGTGTTAGTTTAATATTATTGTCAAATGTAGGATTTAATTTATGTATTTGTAATAGGTCTATTTCATCCACACTCATACATATATCTGTATACATATATGTGAATAGAAGAACTTCTGCATTCTAACTTTTCTCAAGAGATTATTGAGGCAGGGGGTGCGAGGGTAGTTCAGTGGTAGAATTCTCACCTGCTGTGTGGGAGACCCAGGTTCGATTCCTGGTCCATGCACTTCCCAAAAACAAATAAACAAACAAAAACCAACCAACCAACCAAATAAAAAATTCAACAAAATGGTGCTGCAATAAAGGATGTTCACATGAAAAAAGAATGAAATGTGACCCCGCCATACAACATGCAAAAAAACAAAGATTATTGGGGCTCATTTCCTTGTTAGCACAGCCTACACTTATTTTCAATCTTTGTGCTTTGATGATTTCAACTTAAATGTAAATAATTTATGTGATTTTGTGGAATTATATAAAGTCCTTTACACAGAATGAATTTCTTATTGAATGTCATGAGCTTTGCCTCACAATTGTTTACAATTTCATAATTAAATGCAATGCAAAATCCCTTTGTTTAGACCAATAATTTGTGATTGTCAGGAACACATCAGACATAATAATTCTTCTCAGAATACTTGACTACTACAGTTTTAGCAGTAGATCCAAAAGAGATATAACATAACTCAGATTCTAATTTAAAAGTAGAAGTCATCCTGTGTTTATATTTTTATTAACTGGCATTTACCTTGTAATTACAGTTACCAGCTGTAATACTTATAACTATTTAAAAGTAATGTGGCTTTTATGCCCTCTAACTCAAATCTTCTATGTCATTTAATGGAAAAATTGCAACCCTAGGCACACTTAGAGAAATGAGTATATTTATATTGAAGTTTTTCTCTTTATCTAGATTTTAATTATGGTGTTTTAAATTGCATTGCAGGAATAACCTCAAATGGTTACTAAAATAAAAATGCAAAGCTTATTGGTTATTCAGAGATATCAAGCCCTTTGATCTGGAAATACAGATGAAAACTGTAAGAGATTATTCAATAGCTGTATGCCTTCCTGATTTATTTAGAGGTGGTCTAAGAATGGCCCCCAAAAGTTGCTCTTTTTCTCTTTTTCTCCAGCATTTGATTAAATCTTTTAAAAAATTAGAGTATTTTAACTTAAAATATTGTTGTTAATTTGGCATTTTATATATATGCTATATATGAAGGAACTAAATGAAATCTAGGATTTTTGATAACCTTACCTTAATTGGTGGGCTGAGTTCAGAGATCATTGAAAGGACAAATTATCCTTAGGAATAGTAAAAATGAACATTAACTCCAGAGTTGTGTCAGTCATGAATCTAAGAAAGGCCTCTTCAATCTTTAAATTCACATGAACTTAACACAATAATTAGCAAACTGAATGAACCATGTAGAGTTCAAAACCTTTTAGTTATCAGGAAGAATATTGGAAAACAGACAACCATGGCCAGTTACAAAATTCCCTCAAGTCATGACTGATGAATTAGCATCTGTTTTTATGAGAAAGCTTTATATTATGATTTTTTTTGGGGGGGGTGTATGGGTCGGGAATCAAATGTGGGTCTCCTGCATAGCAGATGAGTATTCTAACACCAAACCACCGTGATTCTTTTTACCTTGCACTAAGGGTTCTATAACTTATCAACATTGGGTTGAAAATGTTGTTTTACAAGATGCATTAGTAAATTTTAATATTTTAAGATTTCACTGAGTAAATGAAATTCAATTAAAAAAAATTAAAAGTGTAGTCCTAGAACTAATATGGGAAATTTTAGTTCTTTGTCAAGTAGCCTATTTATTTCTTTACAAATCAGGTAAGATAAGATTCAGCTGTGAGGGACAGTAGTCGTTTAAAAAGATAGATGATCATTTCTGGAAGTAAGCAATTCTGGCTTATATCAGGAATTAAACACTTTATAATTTGCTGCTGTCCATTTTCAGCCTGTGGCTTCCATTTCATGGGCCAAGATCGATGCTCCAACTCCAGCTGTCACACTTCATTTCAGCCGGACGGACAGTGGAAGGGACAAAGAAAGACCTGCCTCTTTCATTTTAGAACATGTTCTAGTTTGCTAGCTGCCGGAATGCAACACACCAGAGACGGATTGGCTTTTAATAAAAGGGGATTTATTTTGTTGGTTCTTCAGAGGAAAGGCAGCTAACTTTCCACCAAGGTTCTTTCTTACATGGAAGGCACAAGATGGTCTCTGCTGGTCTTCTCTCCAGGCCCCTGGGTTCCAAGAACTTTCCCCGGGGTGACTTCTTTCTGCATCTCCAAAGGCTTGGGCTGAGCTGCTTGTGCTGAGATGAGGAATGCTGAGCTGCTTAGCAGTGCTTCGTTGCAATCTCTCATTTAAGCACCAGCCAATTAAGTCAAACATCACTCACTGCAGCAGACACACCTCCTAGCCAACTGCAGATGTAATTGGCAACAGATGAGGTTCACGTACCACTGGCTTATGTCTGCAGCAACAAGACTAGGTATGCTCACCTGGCCAAGTTGACAACTGAATCTAACTGACACAGAACATTTCCAAGAAGTTGCACACAACTTCTGTTTCCATTCCCTTGCACACACACACAAAATGTTATATGTTGATATTTAACTACAGAGCAGGCTGGAAAATGTATTCTTTGTACCAGGTAACCATGAGCTCAGCTAACAATCAAGAGTTCTATAACCAAGGAAGAGAACAAGCATGAGGTGACAACCAGCAATGCCAGCCATATTGCTTCTGGTGTATTAAGTCCTGGTCTGTTGCATAACTACAGAAAACTATTTCTTCTCCATTTTCAAGGTGATTTATTTATTCAGAAGTAAACCATAACCACTTGAAATGGTCTATATGCATGTCATCCTCAGTTGATGAGGTGGGAATGATTTTTCCATACAGAAACTGTGTTGGGTTTCTGTCATAGCAATGCTGTCACGTTGAAAATAAGAGTGTGGACATGTGCCACTGACCAACAATAGCTGTCTGTGTAGATTGGTAAGCGTGTGTTTCCACCGTGCCCTCCTGAGGCTTTGCTTATGATTAGTTATTTATATGCTTAAATTACCAGAGGTCTTATACGTTATAACACATTTGATCACATTGCATATTAATCCAAGTTTAGTAATAAAATAATTATACAAGCTCCCCAATGTATCTTTAAATGACTGCTGTATACCTGGGAAATTCACTCTCTCCATTACAGCTTGTCTTGTATACAGTAGTCTTGACTGCTTCACACAACATCCAGCAGAAATGCATCGGAGTCCAACCACTGCGCAGATTCTCATCATCTCTCATCTGGACTATAATTAAAGCTTTCTATTGGATCTCTGTGAGTTGGGCTTTTTACAACTTGGTAGCATAGTGATTCTTTTAGGGTTTAAATCAGATCATGTCTCTTCTCAGCTCAAAACCTCTAATGGCTCCATCTCAGGCAGAAAAAATGGCCAAGCTCTTCCATGAACTTATCACCTACTTGATCTGCAGCCATTTCCCCACCCACGCTGCCCTCCTAACTCTCTGGCCTTACCTCCTACTTCTTTTCTCTTACCGTCTGTGTTATAGCCATAGAAGACCTCTTTTTGTATGTCAACCTCACAGCACATATTCTGGTTTTCCTCTGACTACTATGCTTTTCCCCCAATAGTGTGTTTCAAACGCTTACTTCCTTCAGTCCTCTACTCAATTATTATACTGTGAGGGGTCTTTCCTCATGATAAATAAATAGAGAACTCCCTACCCAATACACCATATTCCTTTATCACCCTGCTTTATTTTTCTGTAGCATATTTTGTTAAATGACATACTGCACATGGATTTGCTGATTCATTTCTTTCTTGTGCCTCCGCTAGAATGCAAGCTCCGTAAGGGCAGGGACTTTGTTTTGTTCACTGCCTAGAACACTGTCTGACATACACTCGTGTGCAAAACAAAATTAATGCAACAAAATGAACGTACATCTTAAAGTTTCTTCAAAACCCTATAATAGATGCCATCTGACCCTATTTATCAGCATCTTTTTTAGGTTAGGGTATCTAAAACACCCTAGATTTTATTCACCGTGCATTCTTGGAATATCAGACTATGTGCTTCAAAACCCAATTGAGAAAGAGAAATATCTAAAGCTATTTCTCAATAAACCCTTATGAAAAGAAAGGGACATTTTCCTTCTCTGTGCTGTAACCTCTTTCCCCTGTGAATACAACTTCTATACTGTCCAAGTGAATCCCAAGTTAGGCTCAGAGTTCAAGATATTCTGGTTTTGGAAACCATTAATAGACACTCCTTATTTTCACAATAACCAGCTTACAGTTATGTAAAAATTCATTTTTGAAAGTATTTAGTCCCTGTGGAAGTGCTTTTGTTTTACCCTTTTCTTATTAGTGCCTGTTTGTTTTTTCTCTCTTTCATGAGTAACTTTTAATCTTGTTTTTTAAAAAAGAATATTAATTTAAAAAATATTTCTGTATTTCTTTTTTACCTGTTCACCTTCATTTTTTACCTTCAACACTTGCACCTTCTCTAACATGTACTAGATATTTGATCAACTCTTTTGTTCTCTCAATAGCACCTATTAACATGAAATATTCTTATGTAGTAAAGTGCCACCATTGATGTGCTATTGTGACGCCTAGAGACTATAGCATTTAACCTGCCATGCCGCTGCCTCATTCTTAAAGAAACAGCGTGTACATTCTGTGTGTGGAGAATGTACACAATCCTGAAAACACGTGTGTGTTGGTTGGTGATTGGAATCACTGTAGTAGAGAATGAAGCCATCACCTGCTGACTCTGCTTTTAGGTTTCCAGTTCAGCTATATGAACAGGGAAAGCAACCACAGTTTGGAGGCTGTATGTACCCTAAAAAGGATCGTGTTCTTTTAATCCATTCCTGTGGGTGAGACCTTTTGATTAGGTTATTTCAATTGAGATGTGACCCACCTCATTCAGGGTGAGTCTTCACCCTCTCTTAACGAAGCCCTTCTTAAGAGGCTAAAAAACAAAACCACATACATACAGAAGCTGAGAAAAGATATTAAGAGACCCACAGAAAATAGAGTGGAAGCCACTGAAGTCAGAAGTTGAAAACAACAAACGTGGGTAAGGAGCAGCAGATGCTGCCACATGTCTCACTCTCCAACAGAGGAGTCCACACCACTCGTAATTGGTCTCAGAGAATGTGCCATCCTGTTGATGCCTTAATTTGGACATTTTCGTGGCCTTAGGCTTGTAAATTTTTAAGCTAACATCCCGATTGTTAAAAGCCACTCCATTTGTGCTATACTGCTTTGTGTCAGCTTTACCAAACCTAAACACACAGAAAGAAATAAAAACAAACAATTGAAAAAGGCATTCTTTCTTAATATTTAACAAATAATTACCTGCTTGAGCAGAGAGGCAAGGGTGAGGTAAGTTCTTCGTATGTGACTGTTGAGAAAAAACACGTCTGTAAACAAGTAAATTTTTCAGTTGGAGTTGTATAATGATTTTTACTGTATGTTCTACTTGTATACAAAAATCTAAATATAAAGTCCTATTTTCTAAAGTAAAATTTAAATGGAATATCTGATCAAGCAAAGGTGATAAATCCATGCAATGGAGTAATATTCAGGCATAAAAAATGAATGAAGTACTGATATATGCTATGACATAGCTGGACCTCAAAACTATTATGACATGAAGGAAGCCAGACACAAAAGGGCACATAAGACAGGATTCCATTCATATGAAATATCCAGAACAGACAAATCCATAGAGACAAAAAGGGGTAATTGTTGCCAGGGGCTAGAGGGAGAGAGGAAATGGAGACCAACTGCTTAATGGTATAGGGTTTCCCTTTGGTGTGATGAAAACATTGTAGACCTAGATAGAGGAGAAGGTTGCACAACACTGTGAATTTAGTAAATATTCCTGAATTGTAAACATTAAAATGGTTAATTTTATGTTACCTGAATTTTCCCTAAATTAAAAAAAAATAGAGCACTGTTGAAATTATTTTGTGTAAATTTTCTGTGATTTGTGGTTTAGAAAATAAATTTGTAGAAATATTAATGAATTATCTTTGGTTGTTTCCTACTTAGAACTAGTTTCTACTGATATGCAGATAATTAGGTCTTAATGCTAACTACTCGTCATTTGGACAAAGATAAACTGACACATAAATTGACAAAATAGCTAATAAATGTGGGGAAACTGAAGTGAAACTTGGTTAACTGTGCTAACCTGAGATCATACAGCCAGTAAGTGGCCAGGATGAGGGTAGAGTCCTTTTGGATAAGACAAAAGATGGTGGGTTCTTATGGAAAGGAGTAGCTATTATGAAAGGTAGTAGCTCTCCCTGAAATCAAAGGTTGAGGAAGAAGACAGAAGCGATTTCAAAGCTTGTTCCATAGGCTGGAATGAACACTGAGTTTGGAAACTTGGAGTTTAACCTTGGCTCCAGAAATAACGACGTATGATCTTAATTCACTAAGGTTTCCAGTTTCAATAAAATGAGATGACAGTATTAAACAAGTTAAATTAGCTGCTCCCTAATATTCCCTGGCTCAACAGTTCTATGAATTAATTTTTAAGTGATTTGCAGTACATATAAAGTGACTTCATTGGCAAGGAAATCTGGATGCTTACATAATCACAAGTGTCATGTGAGTCAGCAGTGTGATCTGGATGCTTGAAATTGACACAGTTTTAGGGTACATCAATATCAGAAAAAAGGAAGTAATGGCCCCACTGAATTGTGGATGGCCCAGACAACGTTTTTGGTGTCCATTCAACTCTGGATCCAGGCAATGGGTATCCTACAAATATGTTGAGTTGGAATCCCAAGAGGTAAAGCAAGACGGGTGTCAATAAAGTAGGTCAAAAGATCAAAGAAAGAGTCTAAAGAAAGAGTTTCTACCCCAAAGAACAGGGCTTTACAAGCCGCCAGAGCCTCATCTAGTTCACAACACAGTGTGCCCAATTATAAGACTTAATAATTCAAAATGGAAAAGGAAGGGAAGGGGAGAAGGGAAGGGGAAGGGAGAGAAGGGGAGAGAGGGAGGGACGATAAAAGAAATGGAGAGAGGGAGAAGCTATAGGGAATGATAAGGAGAAAATTGCCTGAGGAATAAATGAGATCTACAAAAAAGGCAGTGGGTTTGTTTTCCCTGTATGCTTTGACCACGAGTAGGGTATTTGCCAGAGGGAATACTTTCCCTGTAGAGAAGATCCGTATGAATGTAGATGCTCTAAGAGAAATGAAACTTTTTCTTAAATGGCAATATAGAGTGTCCCAAATCTTTCCATGATACATAGGCAATAGAAATGTTTGCTAATTACAAATTTAACTGCCAGAAAAAAGGAAATGTATGCTATGTGCAAGAGATGGCTAAAAACACAAGGTTGCACACTCTTCTTCAAAGACATTTCAGGGATTCTATTAGATTAGAGGATCGCAAGCTTCCTAGATTTCTCTTTGTCCCACTCCCATTTGAAAAAATATGCAGTGCTGCATTCACACTACCTTGTGTGGTATGACACAGGATGCAACAGGACAGGGGGTGCCTGGTGCCAGGATTGAACCCACGTCTCCTCCACACAAGGCGAGCACTCCACCAGTGAGCCACCCACGCACCCTCATTCTCCCCATTTTAAAGGCTCATTCAACATGTATTTCTCCTAGAAGAATTTACTGACTGATTCCACAAGATTCTTGTGCTGCAACTCAGGTAGGCAGTCCGAATGATATTCTGTCATTCTGGATACATACACAGCATTTTTCTCGTGTCTCTATGTTCTTTTCTTGGCCATTATCTTCAAAATAGATGGATTAACTTGATGCACTTTTGTCATCACTTCTCTTTTTTCATAGTCTCCAAACAATACATACACATATATTTTGCCTAATTTAGTAATTTTATTCAGTGAGAATGAATAAAGAAATGCCTAGGATTTCACTGTTTCTCCCAATCTTTTCTAGAACTAAAATTGTGTTCACCTACATGGACTTCAGCATAGAATTATTCTCAGTACCAGGTGGATGTGAAGGAAGAAATGCTATTTGGCATGGCTGATTGGAATAAAGAAGTTTCATATTGGAAAAATGTGGCCTGCCACTGTGCTTTAATCTAGGGAAACTGGCTTCGATTTCTACAAGAGTAACAAGACCGTTTCCCTCACAAAGACAGGAAGACAGAAAGAAATAGTCTTTGCCTCCTTCCTGTAATCCCTGCTGAGAATTTTCTTCACTTACTCATAACATCACAATCTCTATTGAGAGAGATTAGAGAATCTAACAATTTCATGCACACTATGTTATTAATATTATATAAAGTATGTAATGCAAGCAAATTTTCTCTAAATGCAGACTAATTGAAGAAAGATTTATAAATAGTAGATGCTTGGAAATGGATAACTTCAACAGCTGTCAAAAATATCTGATCACCTTTCTTTTCCAAGTGATAAAATGAAGACTAAAACAAGTTAAGAAGCTTTCCTACATTCACATAGATGCTAAGTATAGGAACTGAGATTCAAACCAGTTCTTTTTTTTTTTGCTCCAAATCAAGTATTTCCCTAATAATCACAGCTGCCTCAAAATTTTAAAAAAAAAAAAAAAGAAAACATCAAGCTAAACTAAAAAAGCAAGGAAATCTTTTCATGAAATAACTTAGACAAGCTATATGCTTTAGATTTTGTTAGTTGAACAGGTAGATGACAAGGTAATTAGATAAGAGTTTGTAGATAGGCTGGCATTTTCTTTTAAATCCAAAAACAAAGGAATCAAATCTAGATAAAAAAAAAAAAAAAAAAGGAGGATCAGGAGATATTAGAGTTTGAGGAAGGGAGAGATTAATCAGTTGGGAAGAATTGCCTCTCTGCCCCCCCCCCCCAAAATGGCATAGTGTGGGAGCAAGATAGAGAGTTGAAAGGTGGAGTAGAATTCAATAAATGTGAACAGTGAAGGTGGAGGTATCAGTTTAGGAAGAAAGAAGTATTTGAGCCAGAAGGTATTATTAGAGTAAATACAGTGAATATTTGGGGTACAGAGAATGACAGCCACGGCAGGGATAACAGAGGGCTAAGCTTAGTAAGGCAGATGAGCTTCAAGAAACAGAAAATTTAATAGCCAGACTAAGGGGTCATCAGAGAGCATTAGATGGTGGGATCTCATGATCAGATTTCCTTTGTTAATAGGAAGATCTGGCAAGGTTGCTGAATATGAGATTTTATTAGCTAATTAGGTGGAGAGATCATGAGGCAATTAGGTATAAAAATCAGGAGTTTGGGGGCAAGTACATGCTGGAGTTCTAAATTTGAGAGTCTGTCATATAGATGGTGTTAAAGGTCACCCACTTAAAGATGACATCACCAAGATGGTGGGAGTATTAACCCAAAAGAAGAGACCTAAAGAGTGAGTCATGAGGATCCCAATTTAACATATTAGAAAGCTAAATGAAAGCAGCAAAAAGAAAATTCACCGAAAGAGTTCATTGTGAAAAGCCAATGAAGGAATGTAAAGTATGATCAATCATGTCAAATATCGATAAGACAAATTGTTTGCAGGTCATTGATGAACCTAGTAAGATCAATTATCCTGCTTTCGGAAGGGAAATAAAGCCTGATTGAGGTGAGGCTTAGCAAGAAGGGAAACAGAGTAGAGAGTGAGAAAAGAACACTCTTGATATTATGTTGTAAAGAGGACAAGAGAAATTGAGTGGCAAAAGAGTAAACAAAATCCAGAGTCTTTTTTTTAAGATAGGTAAAATATTTGTACTTCAATAGGAATATCCTCTAATGAGGGAAAAATTGATGATTCAGAAGAGACCAGGGAAAGGAGTTGGGACTACGTCTAGAAAGATCCATCATCCTCTAGATAGAATGATTTAAAATTATAAAATGTAACTGTCTCAAAATGAAGTCACATATTTAAATAACTATCAGTTGGAATCTCAATTCATTAGAGTTTGTGTTATGTATATGTGTGGATAAAATTGGATAAAACAATCTCAAAATGTATTTAGAGAACAAATACCAAAGATGAACCAAGAACATTTTACGAAAGAATAGCACAGAATGACATGCCTTCCCAGACTCAGAACATAAAATAAACCCATTATTAATAGATCAGTATGCTATCCACATGGTAATAGACAAATGGTTTCACAAAATATAGTAGAGACTCCAGAATTAGATCCAAAAATATATATAAGAATTTAATGCATGAGATGAATGGTAGTTCAATTGAGAGGGAAAAGATTTATTAATATGTAAGTTATGGTGGCAAAACTAAATATCCTTTTGGGAGAAAATAATATTGGCTCTTATCTTACAATAAAGGAAACCATGTTTGAAAGTATTTAGAACCATAAATGCAAAATTAATAAAATTAAAGTTCTGTAAGAAAATCTAGGAGCCTACGGGTACAATTAAGAGGTTTAAGCAAGAACCTTCTTAAGCAAGACTTAAAATTCAGATACTATAAAAAAAAGTAGATTTCATTACACAAGAGGAACTTATAATAGTGGCAAGCATATTATTGAAATGATGAATCGAGGAATCCAAGTGGGAGAAGGAGGGGAAATGAAAAATTTGCAGGCTGAGAGCAAGGAGAGGGATCCCAAAGCTAGAGGACCCAAGCCACATCCAACGCTCATGGGGGGACTGGCTGGAAAAGCAAGTGATAGGAGAGGAAGAGGTGGTCAGAGAAGAGGTTGTTTGAGTGAGGAGAATGGAGCACTCAGAAGCGATGACAAACCAAGGTGGGAACACATGTACTACAGTCAGCTAGGAAGAGGGAAGAAGAATGAATGTGTAAACTTCGAAACTACCTTACCTTATCTGAGTTCTTCATAGACATAATAAGTACTTATCTGGGATGGGCTTACATAAGCCTTATCCCACAGGCGGGATGTAAGTGCACCTGCACGTATCCAGAGCTGATTAAAGAAGGACGAGTCTGGCAGGTCCCCCTAACTTCAGTCTATTAGGGGATGCTAGATCATTGTTGGAAAACTTATTGCTGAAAATGTATGGAAGGAAAGTATTTCATATTAATTTTACCTCCTCTCAGGAAGAGTATGGGGAGAGGCGCTCCCAGCCCTCTGTGCCCCAGTTGTGCTCTAGTAACAGGAGTCGATATTCTATCCCCAAAGGGAGTGGGTCAGTTGAATAAAGGGTGCAGGCATTTATTTTGCTGAATGGGGATGGACAAATTTGGAACCAGGATTTTTCAGGAAAACAAAGGAAGGGATGACAATTCACACAGAGCTTCTACTTCTCTAAGTGTTAAACATTACTAGTGTGAAGGGTCACTAAATCATGCTTCCAAACCATATATTCATTCCATATATTTTATGTTCACAGGCTTGAACTTCTTTTTCTTAGCCTCTCTCTGTGACGAGTATTTGAATTGGGTTCCTCAATGAAGACAAGAGAAAACCCTTAGCATGAGGCCTCATCAGTGAGACTCTGGAAAAGGTGACAAATATGGGATACTGCCCAACTCCTTTGGGAGAGAATACAAAACATCTGAGGTCATTCCTGCCATATCTTCAGGGAAGGAGAATATACTCTTCAAGTGGTTCTTCATCATTAACTTTCAAAGGCATCAAGCTGAAGCAGCATGTGTAAATGACGATAATAACTGGAATGGTAAGTGTCTGGGAATAATGGGGAGAGTATAAAAGAAAAGAAGGATCTTTGTTTTTAATCCCCTCCTTCTTCTAATATACTGAAGATAGATAGATGGCATTACCTCTTAGACTGACCTGAAACATTATTTTAAGCTTCCTTTCCAAGTTTGGATCTTGCTGCAAGATTTCTTGCTTACCACCTTCCACCTTAAATATGAGTGTTCCACACTTTTCCACACTGTTGGTGGGAATGTACAATGGTACAACTACTTTGGAAGACAGTTTGGTGGTTCAGGAAGTAAGTATAGAATTACCATATGATCCGGCAATCCCATTGCTAGGTATCTATTTAGAGGACATCAGGGCAAGGACACAAATGGACATTTGCACACCTATGCTTATAGCAGCAATATTTACAAGTGCCAAGAGATGGAAATAGCCCAAATGTCCATCGATGGATGAGGGGCTAAACTAGCTGTGGTTTACACATACAATAGAATATTATGCAGCTATAAAACAGAATCATCATGAAGCATGTAACGACGTGAATGGACCTTGAGGACATTATCCTGAGTGAAATTAGCCAGAAACAAAAGGACAAATACTGTATGGTCTCACTAACATGAGCTAATATTAATGAGTGAACTTGAAGAATTTAAATTAAGAATACAGTTTATCAGGAGATAGAAAGAAGATAGAGATTGGGTGATTGGTGCTGAAGGAAATCAGATTATGCAACAGGACTGACTGTAAAAATTCAGAAATGGAGAGCACAATACCTCCTGATTGTAGCACAGTAACATAAGTGCACTGAATGAAGCTGAATGTGAGTATGACAGAGAGAGAAGGGCTGGGGGCACGTATGAAACCAGAAGGAAAGATAGAGGATAAAGACTGACATTGTATAATTTGGAAATGCCTAGAGTATACAATGATTAAATTTCAAAATGTTTTTGCATGAGGGAGAACAAATGAATGTCACTACTGCAGGGTGCTGAAAATAGACAGTATATGGGAAAATGTATAATCAATGCAAGCCAGGGTCTATAGTAAACAGTAACATTGTAATATGCTTCCACTGAATATAATACAGCATTGCACCAAAACTGAATGTCAGCAGGTGGGGGGATTGGGAAAGTATGGATTCTGTATAGTAGAAAAGGAAATGTCTTCAGATAGAGTACGGTGGCAAAGACATGTCTCTACAATTAGTCTGGAATGTATGATGTGTGAATAAAACTGTTTAAAAATGAAAAGAGAGAAACAAATGCTGGAGAAGATGTGGAGAAAGATGTACCCAGAGGTGCAGCCCCTCGGAGGGAGTGTGGTGGCTCCACAGGAGGCAAGGCGTGGGGTCGCCATATGATTCTGAAACCCCCTGCTCAGTGTACACCACAAATGGACATTTGCACACTGGTGTCTCTGGCAGCAGTGTTCCTGATCCATGGTGGGTGGAGGTGGCCTAAGGGTACAACGACTGAAGAATGGAAGGGGGAACTATGGTGTAGACACACAATGGACCACTGAATTGCAGCAGGAAGGAATGAAGTTGTAAAGCATACAATTAGATGGATGAAGCTTAAGAGCTGTATATTGAATGAAAGATCAGGAACAAAAAGATGAATATTATAATATCTTAATCATATAAACTAAGGATAATATAAAAATTCAGTGAACTCAAGTCAAGAGCATATGTTATCAAGTTGAGGCCTATTGTGAAGGGTTCTAGATTGTAAGCACTTACACCAGCCACGTATATTCAGATGTTACTGTTTATTCTAAAGTCTGAGATACTGAGTTGTTTGTATATAACATGGTCTTTCCCAGAAACTTCAGGTATTTGGTGAAGACCTGAGACTAGGAATTAGAGCCCTGAAGTTATGAAAGTCAGCAGTATCCCACACAGGAACTGTTTAAAAAGTTGAAAGAATGATCAGACATCTAGTAGACATATGAATGAAGCTGATCTGAATAGGACTAAGGTATATCAGAAGACTGGGTAAAAGATGATACCATCCATACTTTAAAACTTCAACTTCTGTGTGTGACTAGAGGGAGAGATGTTTATTTGGTGCAAAATTTGTATTTTGGGTAGTACATTTCCTAATTTAACTTGTATGATAACCATAGTTACCATAGTACATGGAATCGTGAATATGTCATGAGATTTTGTTGGTTCATCCAGGTTAGTGTGATGCCCTGATAAATCCCAGAGTGATTTGGACAGTGAATAGAGAAGTGTTTGCAAAGTTCCCTTGGGGGAATGGGGAGAGGGCGTGCAATTTTCACCTTTCCCATTTGGAGAATTTCTGATATTCTAGCAAGCAGTGGGGACAACCAAATCAATAGGCTGAGCCTTTGGTTTTGGGGTTTGCCCCTATGAAACTTATTCCTGCAGAGGATAGGCTAAGACCACTTAAAATTAGGCCTAAGAGTCACCCCAGAGAACCTCTTTTGTTGCTCTGATGTGGCCTCCCTCTCTAAGCCTACACAGCAAGTGAACTCATTGCTTTCCCCCTCTATGTGGGACATAACTCCCAGGGGTATAAATCTCCCTGGCAATGTGGGACAGAAATCCCAGGATGAGACAGGACCTGGCATCAAGGGACTGAGAAAACTTTCTTGACCAAAAGGGGGAAGAGAGAGGTGAGAAAAAATAAAGTCTCAGTGGCTAAGAGATTTCAGAGTTGAGAGGTTATCCTGGAAGTTATTCTTATGCATTATATAGCTATTACTTTTCAGTTTGTGGTGTATTGAAAGTACCTGAAACTGTAGAGCTGTGTTCCAGTAGCCAAGTTTCTTGAAGATGATTGTATAACTACATGGCTTTTACAATGTGATTGTGTGATGTGAAAACCTTGTGTCTTCTTATCCAGGGTATGGACAGCTGAGAAAAAATATGAATTAAAAATAAACAAATAATAGGGGGAATAAAGGTTACAATAAATTGGGTAGGTGGTAATACTGGGGGTCAATGAGAGAGTAGGGTAAGGGATATGATATATACGAGTTTTTTTCTTTTTATTTCTTTTTCTGGAGTGATGCAAATGTTCTAGAAAATGGACATGGCGATGAATAGCAACTATGTGATGATATTGTGAGCCACTGATTGTACACCATGTATGGAATGTTTGTATGTTTGTATGTTGTTTTATCAATAAAAATATATATTTTTAAAGCCATAAAAAATGAGTGCTTTGTTTTCTTGAAGCTCTTGCCAGATGTGAAATCGGTCTTCATTTTCTAAGTCTTCAACACACCTAGTGCCGAGTTTTTGCTTGTAAGTTTGTTTTTGCGCGGGCAGGCAGCGGGAATCGAACCCAGGTGTCTGGCATGGCGGGCGAGAACTTTGCCACTGCACCACCATGGCCCGCCCCTAGCGCAGGGTTTTGAAAGTAGCAGTTGTTCAATCAACTGAAATGAAATATTTTCAGGGTTTTGATTTTTAGCACAGAAATATTTGCCTTGTTTATATAAGTGATAAAAGCAAAGTCCTTTATAGCCAGTTCATTTCGTTTTCACCTTTCAGCGTAGAAGTTATGTGAATCGCTTCTGTTAGAAGCTGTTCTCATAGAATAAACTCTGCTTAAAATTCTATCCTTTGCCCATCTTTTGTCAAGTAACATTACCATTGGCACATCCCTCTGTAGTAAGAACCAATCAAAAGAATAGCAAGCTTATTGCCTAGCATGTATAACGTATACAAATTAAATGATTCAATAAAACATTTGGTTATGTAAGCCAATGAATCATACTGACAGACATCCCCCAAATCCTGCTATGACTCAAGTATTTCTGGAGAATGGGTAGATATCATCCACCAACCCAGATACAGTGAGTGGACTCAAGTCAGTTCATCTACTTTCTCACCTCTTCTGTCACCTTTTCATCTTCCTTTTTCTACAAACTTTCTTCATCTTTCAAACCTTCTTCCATCCTAAAACTTTGGTTGACCAGGAACACAGACTGCTCTAGTCTTCTCTGAGGGGGTTCAGGACCAGAGGTTACTAACTCCTCATGTAAAAGGGGCCACTGTTTGGGTCCAAAATCATCGTTCTCTTTGGTACCTGCCTGAGACTAATCAGTAAGTTGTCTCAGCTGTTAGAGATGAATCTTAATAAATCAAAATGGTCAGGTATAGCTTGTTTTGCATTACTTCAGCTTTCTTTTTTGATTTTTTTTACAATGAAGAATATATTAGCCTACTTTGTTGCTTTAGAAAGTAGAGTGTATTGGATACAATGAATACTTTTTTGAGGATTTCACATCACATGAGTACAATATTTTGAGCATTTAAAATCATTATAATATGGAGTAGTAGAGTGGAAAAGTCTTTTCTGAATATGCACTGACCCCAAAATATACTCTGGAAATTTTCTGTGGAATTATTAAAAGCAAAATTTTCATATCAGCTAGTAGTTTGTGTGCTACCTCAAAGTTTTCATTTTTCAGAGTAAACAAATAGTTAATTAAGGGTTCCAGTTAGACAGATTATATTTAATCAGCATTGACTGTACTGGGACAAAAATTCCTGAAACGACACACATAAACTTGGTGAACTTATTTCTCGTGAGGCCACAGATTTCATTAGTCAGCATTTAAATAAGATATCCATGAAAAAAAAATGAACATTTTCTTTTACCAATGTAATTTTAATTGTCAGTTCCAATTTCTTTAGCATCTTGCCATTTGTTGATATGTGGGTAGCTTACACAGCACGTTGTTTGCTGTTCCAGGTAATGTATTGGTTTTCCCTCTTGCCCTTAATTAAATTCAGGTAAGCGTTTTCCCCAACATATTGCCTGTAATTAGTAGTTGAGTATATGAAAGTTTCCCATTAGTAATTTTTCAATGTATTTTAAATTTTAGTATGAAAATAGGTTGGTTTAGCACATCCATTTCTTAGAAATCTCATTTATCAGATGACTCATCTAATGTAAACAGATTACTTTATAAGGAGTTATCTTTCTCACTTTGTGTTCTATAAAATAATTTCAGCTTTAGAGACAGGCATTCTAATCTCAGCATTAATTTACATAAATACAACTTTCATTTCCAATTCTTTGCTTTTCTTTGTTTCTCTTTGTAAATGTAACACAATCCCTATTCATTTAAAGAAACAGTGGTTATGAAAATCGTCTTGAGTTTCTCCTTACTTGAGTCCTATGTGTATTTCTCTGGGGAAAACTATACTTTGCTAAGGGAATACCAGCTTTACCCTCCCTACAAATGAAAAACCAAATCCCTTAACACACAATAATATAAAATGCAGTCCAAGTTTCTAGCTGCTGTGATAAGATGAAGCAGGTTCACCACACTGAGGCCAAAGAAACAAAATGGTGTCTCCCTGGAAGACAGCCACGGTTTCATCTACTGCTGACTAACAGGCTGATGATTTACCAATACCATTCAAAGATCAAAACTCCGATGGAAGCGTTTCAGGTGTGCAAAATAATCACCTGGCATGCTGGTTATAAATGCAAACTCACAGACATCGCCTCTAGCTTTTCTGATTAGAAAGTCTGTGTGTTAGTACCACGTTTATAACCTTGTTACCCCCCACTGAACTCCTATATGTAATTCTGAAGTAAATGGTCCATGGATCAAACCCTGAGAAGAGTTCATTAGAGACTGCTTTTGTGCTGAAGCCTTCTCATGCTCTCCTACTCAAAAAGGATCAGCTCTCAGCAAGTTCATCTGACTCAACCTGATGTTTTTCCTGCCCTGTTTATTATATTAAGCAATAAAGGTGAGCTGTTCATGGGTTGGGGGATTCAATGTGTGGTTGAATGATATTTTGATGTGTTAACCAATGTGTTTCCCCATGTTTTATGTCACCCTGTGATCCTCTGACATGAGGGCAGCCAACCCATGCAGCATGCATTGATTTTGGGAAGAAACACAATCACAGAGAAAGAGAAAAGCCTGCTGAACAGCAAAAGCCTACATTTTTTAAATTAGCAAAATCTAGCTAACTGGGAATTCAGGACACAAAGATACCTTATGACTCAAGTCAAATTACACTGCTTCTGTCCCATTCTCATCTCCTCTTCCCCCATCCCAAGGTGCAAAGCAGCTACAAAATTTGGGGAAGAATAGAGTGGGGAGGGGATTTAGACATGAGTAGAGTTTGTGGAGTCAGCGATGGAACATTTCTATTGTCTGCTGAGAAAAGTCCTAAAGAAGGATGAAGGGAGGACTCCAGGGATGTTGGGCATGTGTGGTTTCTGTTTTTTATGATCATCAGTATTAGAGAAGTTGTAGGTTTACAGAAAAATTGTGCATGGAATACAGAGTTCCCATAAGCCACCCTATCATTAACACCTTACATTAGTGTGGTACATTTATTACAATTCGTGAAAGAACGTTTTTATCATTGCACTAGTAATGCTAGTCCACCATTTACAAGAGAGCTCCCTGTTTGGATTATACAGTCCTAAGTTTGTTTGTTTTACTTTTTATTCTAGCAACTTAAATAAAACCTAAACTTTCCCTTTTATTCACATTCAAATATATAATCAGTCCTGCTATTTATGTTCACGATATTGTGCTCCCATCACCACCATCCACGGCCAAAAACTTTATTCCAGATATTTTGTGGGAAAAGGAGTAGAGGAACATTTGCCTCATTTTTTTTCTAGTAGAATGGAGAAATGGAAAAGTTGCCAGAAAAAGACTGGCTGCAAAATACCTCTAGGAAGCCTACACAGTCTCTTTACCCCAGGGGCAGATGATTCTCTATTTTCTGAGAAAAAAAAACAAGATGGGGTAAAAAGTTGTACACGGCCTCACTGAAGTTCTGTGGTGCCAGCATAGACAAATACAGCTGAGCAATTCCTTCATACCCCAAAGGGGCGCAGGCATTAGCTGGGTCGTAGTGTGACACATGGAGCTTTGCAGTGAAGCTTAGCGGGTGTCCCTGCAGCAATGTGCATGGCCTGGCACGTGAAGCCAGATCACCTGAGACTGCCACAGAAGAGGGCAGGACAGAGAGTCATCAGCCACCTGGAACACATGCCATCCTTTATGGCTTGGCACTGCGTGAGCTTCCTGGAATGTAGATGAAACTATGGAGAAAGGGGAGTGGGCAATTTTGGGGGTGGGAGATGAGATGACCCCTTAGTGAAATTAGAGTTCATACTAGAAATAGCAGTTGGAGAAATGATAGAAAATTCTATTTTCTGGACACCTGTGTTTTTTAACTCAGATGAGAACTAATTGCAAGACACAAACCGTACATAGTTGAAATATATTTCAAGCCAAGAGAGATAATTAAAGCATTTAACTGAATTTGACCATGCACGATGCCTTTAGTCAATAAGTCATCTTAGGCCCCTCTCGAAGAAAGCAGTTTTACTTGCTATTCCATCCTTACAGCTATTTCATCATCTTCCAGCCCAGAACTATGTTTCACTCAGCCTCAGGAAGAGCTAGAGAAGGTTCTCTTTTTTGGCTTTTGATGAAAACATTACACTTCTCACTACTTCAGTGAATATCATCAAGTGCTGTCTTTCAAAAATCCTGTTTGTCTTCTTTCTTTCCTAAACCTATATTTAGGTCCTTCTCAGAGACATTTTTAATAGCGCTTAAGTCATTCCCAGCTCTTTGTCCTGATTGTCCGCTCTGTGGTACCCAAATGAGAAAATCCACTTTGACCTCACATTTTAAACACAACTCCTTCAATCCTTTATCAAACCTCCTTCTCTACAAGTAGTATGCTTAGTCTCTTTAGTACTATCTTTAATGTAAAATTTTGTTACTAATTTTTTACTTGGAATTTGCATCATATTACACTTTCCAAAGGCGACTGCAACAACTCCAAACCCATACACTTTCCTGCACTGCTTCTTTTTCACAGCCTTACCTAGGGACGGTGTGTACTTTTGCACCCCCGTGAATCCTGCTTGACAACGGCATTGAATATCAAGAAATGACACTGGCAATTCTGGTGAGGGGAGCCCTTAACTGGAATGGCAGCTTCTGCTCTTTGCTTTGCAGAGGCCAGCTGCCACAAGACTTGACTAACCTGAAACCACCGTTCCATGCTTCTGCCTGCAGAGGCCCTGCAGCAAGAGCCATCGTGAGGAGAGATGGGCAAGACAAGGAGGAGTAAGCACCGGACAAGAGGTAAGAAGCTATCCTCCGGTCCAACCTTCAGACGCTATGCAAGATCGTTTTGGTTTGCTAAAGCTGCCAGAATGCAGTATACCAGAAATGGATCAGCTTTTATAAAGATTTTTTAAGTTACAAGTTTATAGTTCTAAAGCCTTAAACTTTAAGGCATCCAGAGAAAGCTACCTTGATTCTGAAGAAAGGTCAACGTCTGTCGCATGGGAAGGCACGTGGCTGGCATCTGCTGGTCCCAGTTCCTGGTTCCGTCGCCGTTAGCTTCTGATTCCAGTGGCTTTTTCTTTAGGCAATTGTGGGTCCTCACTTAACTGCTTGGGGGCAAAACTCTGGGTTTCATCTCTTAGCTCAGCACCTCATGGATGCTAAGACATGTGGCAATGTCTGCTGGGCCCTGGTTCCTGTCTAGGTTTTGTTGGCTCTCCCAGCTCCTGGTGTGTCCTGGGGCTTCGGCATTTTCAAAAGTGTGTGTCTAAGCTTTTTCCTCAATGTGTCCCTGTGTCAGCTCAATGTTTCCCGGTGTCAAGACCCTCCTTGAATGGGCAGAGTCAGTTCTCCATCTAGTCAAAAGGGTGTGTTGCATTTCTATGGAAACAACCTAATCAAAAGGTCCCACCTCACAATATTGCATCAGGATTAGAAGAATGAGGCTTTTCTGGAGGTACATAACAGCTTCAAACCAGCACAAAGACCCGAAAAGAGAACTACTCAGTTGAGCCCAGAAACTCAGAAACATGATACATAATAATAAATTGTTTTAAGCCACTGAATTTTTAGATGGTTTGTTATCATCAGTAGAAGACCAAAATCAGAGACCATCATCATCTTGCTATGTTAGTTCACCGCGTTGAGGCAAGATGGGGAGGGCATCCCTGAAGAAGCAATCATTAAGCTGAGGGATGACAGGGAAAGAGCAGTTAGCTCAGTGCAGTAGGGGAAAGAGCATTCAGAGAGCAGAAAGAAAGCTGTTTGGTTGGAGTAGAGAGAGGGAGAAAGTAGATGAGGTGGTGAGAAGAGGCCATAGCCCACAAATCTTTCAATGGCTGGTACTTCCAAGAGAGAGAAACCACTTGAGTCTACCATGCTATTTTCCTTTCTCTGAGTGATCACTGGCATTTCTCTCATTTAAATTGTGATAATATACTTCCTTGTGGGACTCAACATGTGATTGCTTTGCAGTCATGAATTTCTTACTTCATTCCAGAATATTAACTTAATACTCATGTATGAATATCACACTAAAGTGTAAATGGGGAATCTTATTTTCTTGTTTTACAAATAGTGCATGTAATAATAATGCACAATGTTACAATGGATATATTAGGTACACAATAAACACATGTTAAATGACTTAAATATATATTTTACGGGTTTCAATAAAATCAGATGTGCTTTTCAAGCCATGAATTATATCATTTGTGCCTCTAGGGCTAAATCTCTTTATATTGCAGCAAACATGATCAGAAGTCCCCTTATTTATGGTCCTTTTGCTTAGGTTTGTAGTCAACAGGGCACATAAAAGAACTGATCCGAGTATTCATTTAGGAAATCCAATGAGCTGTTGCACCTTTAAATTCCTGTGATTCTGCCACAGTGCAGAGCTTCACACATTGTAATTTCCCAGGATACTACAAGCTAATTTTATCTGAATACATATCTGCTTCAATGACACGCTTTTTTAAAAATAAGAGTTCATTAACTGAGGCAGGCGGCACCAGATCTCCTTGAGTTCCTGGGAGTGGGGTGATGGGAACGGAAATGAACACTGTTAACAACAAGCAGTGCTGGGGAGAAGTACTCACCTGTAGGGTGAGGTTCAATGACTAGACTCTTGAATCCTTGGCTACATCCTGTTCTTTGTTTCTCATCAAAGCTATCATTCATGAGAAATTTGCAACAGAATTGAATGCGGGAAGACCGATCAGTGAGGAGCTTGAGCGACATAACTCCACTTGACTCCTCCATGTACCCAGCAAGACACTTTAGAGATGAAGAAAATAGAACTGAGTCCATCAGAATAGATTTAAAAAGGCGGCGAAAGGAAAAACAATGGATTGTCCATACTTTGTTCTCAATAAAAACTCTGTAAAAATACAAGTTTGTGCCATCTGTCACTAACACATTTGGGTCTGGAAGTTTGCTTTCAATAAAGAAACTTAGATCATTATAGAACATAGTTTTGCAAATAAACCATTTGTCACTGTATCTAAAGATAATTTACAGCCTTCCCAGTGTTCAGAGAGCAGGAATAATCAATAGATGTGAATAAGTTAATGAAATTGCCAAAAAGCTTTTCTAAATTTTATTACAAGTCTAAACATGAGCAGCTCTTTGACTCAAAATCTAATGTACATATATTTTCAGTATCTAGAGCTTTTGGTCAAACTTGTTATAGTTCCAAGAGAATTACAAAAAATACAAAATGTTGTAGTGACCTAATATTTCTGTTTTTCTAAAGTATGATATTTAAAATTATCAGCCTGCTTCAAATTAATAATTCCACAGAGATTGCTAGGGGACATCTGAGCACCATTAAGTTCTAACGATGCTTCAATACATGAAATACTTGTCACAGAATTCAATAATAGTTTGATTTTATAGTTACAATGTTGAATAAAAAGAACTGACCAATCTTTGATTTCATTTCTAATCCATTTAAAATGTTTTCTTCATGTTTTTATCATACTTTTCATATGGCTGTTCCTGGTATTAATCCATCTTTATTAAATATGTTATAAATGCAATTATCAGATGTTCTGATTTTTAGAAGCTAATGTCCAAAAATTCAGTTTTTTGTAAATGTAAAGGGTGTTTCTTTTCTGTAATTTTTATCAGCTTGTCTCTGTAATATTCTGTAAAAGAAATAATTCTTTCCATTCATTGGAAGTGTTGTATCTGGACAGCCTGTCATACCTTCTGTGCTAAGGCTTAAAAGAAAGCCTAAAATGGTAAATGAAAATAATTCCCTTTTAGTCCAAGGAGATGCACAAAAGGGTTTTGCTTGTTGTTGTTCTGTTTTATTGTTTAATATCCTAACAAGAGCATAAAAAGCTGGTGTTGGCTCTACTTAATACTTGCAGAAACTAAAATGCCAAGAACTTAAATGACTTTTCTGATTTTTCTGGCCTTAAACAGTCCAAATGGCAACATCAGAGAGACAAAAAAGTTAACTCTTGGAAAAACTACTTGTTCTGTGTCATATCCAGCAGCAAAACTTGTTCCTCTGTAAGAATCAGTCACTGATCATCTCTTAAGAAGTTGATTTTATGTAGCATGAAATTAAGTATTTTAATAGGATGTTTTAACCTGTCAACCTACAAAATTATATCCACCAGCTGATATTGTACCATGCCTTGCTGTAGAGATTACACATGAAAACTTGACCATAACCTCACTTTTTCAAAACCCAGTATCTTTGGCAACATAGATTTGTGGTAAGAGCAATAGTGCCTGATTGAAATATATATATATATATGTATATATATATACAAAATAAATTCATAGAAATTAAAGAAAATATCAACAATTTCAAAGAGAGTCATCTTTCTCATATAAAACTATTTTTTTACATGTCTTTACAGGTATGTAATTGTCCTTGCATGACATAAATATTTATCAGGTAGTTGCCTAGCAGCAAATAAACTTTGTACATCTGAATTAGAACACTGATACAACTGAACAAACCTAGGAGGATAGTGAAATTGTATTTTAAGCATAATTGGTTCTCTAATTGTAAGGCCCACCATAGTCAATGTATATGGAAACATAATTAATGTTGATTTATTCAAATACTGTTAAAATGCATTATTCTTCACTGTCTGAAACCTGAATTACAGAAGGGAAATTTTTCATTTTGAAAGTAAAGTGTTTATAAACATTATATTTTTTCAAAAGTCAATGTAGCAATTATAATGTTAGCTATAATTACCCAAGAGCAATTTTAAAAAGAAGATATCATGCAGCATAAAGGAGAATGAACTTCAAGAAATAAACTCTGTCTATGACAAATCAGCTGAGAACAGAAACATTGCTATTAGTACATATAATCAAAATAATTTTGGAGCAACAAATTATATTTTATAGTTCAAGAAATATGGAAAAACTACAAATTTGTCTCCTAGGTATACATTTTTTATTAGTCTCATATATTCACCGCATTTTATAAACAAAAGACAGAATGTCTTTTAAAAGATGAATTAGGGTTTATAAGGATCAATATCAGAACAGAAAAAATTTGTGAAATAGTTCAACAAAATTTGTTTTGCTTTGACTTTTAGTTTGTTTTCAGACGTAAAGGATAAAAAGAAAAAGAATTATGTACTGATGATTCAATTTTATATGCTGAAAAAAAAAACCTGACTAGGTTTGAGAGAGAGAAGGAAATCCTGGTATCTCAGTCAAGGATGGTTGCAGGAGTGTTAAGAAGCAGGTAGTGATCCCTGGGCCTTGAGTAATCTGGGACCAGGCTGAGCCCATCGCCCTGAGGCTGCGGCCCTTTGGAGACCAACAGCTTGTTGGGAATTTCTGAGTCATCACAATTTAAGGACCAGGATTAGTCACTCACCTTAACTCTTTTTCAAATGATCACTCTCTGTTACTCTTTATTTTATGCGCTGGTTTGAGCTGTTGTGTACCTAGAAAAGCCATGCTCTTTCAATCCTAATCCAATTTTGTGGGGAAAGACCTACCGTAAGTGGAGTCTTTTGATTAGAGCAGTTGTATGGAGATGTGACCCACCCAATTGTAGGACCTTTTGATGAGATGGAAATGTGACCCTGTCCATTCAAAGTGAGTCTAGAGACTAATTAATTAGCTCACTGGAGTCCTTTAAGAGTGGAACATTTGGAAGAAGCCTCAGGAACAAGCATCTGAAGATGCAGAAGCAGCTGGGAGGGCTGTGTGAGCTCAGAAGCAGGGAGAAAGGACAGCAGACATCACCGTGTGCCTTCCCGTGTGACAGAGGGGAGCCCTGGAATCAGCCTGTCTTGAGAGAAGGTATCCTCTTGTGGGTGCCTTAATTCTGACAGTTTCACCGCCTTAGGATTGTAATTTGTAACTTAATAAACCCCATTTATAAAAGCCAATTCATTTCTGGTACCTTGCATTCTGGCAGCTTTAACAAAGCAAAACACCTTATCAGCTTGGTAATTTCCTATGTTGTTATCACAGTCATTCAAATATTATACTGATTCTTCTCCATCCATCAGAAAATTAATTCAAACCCTCTCCCAAATTTTAACCTCTGCATTTGATTCCTCTGCTCTCAATTCCCTTGCCAAGACTTTTCAATTTGAACACAATTGACCATTTCTCTTCTCATTTTAAGGTGCCTTATTTGCCTCCATTTCTGTTTGCTAAATAGCACTAGTCCCTTTTTCTCAGAACTGTGCCCCTTTTACTTTAGGAAGCTGTTCCTTTCTCCACTTTTACCTTGAAGTTCAAACAGGAGTTTACAATGTTAGTACCTTACCCTTCCCAGTGCTTTGGTTTTCTAAGCTGCCAGGATGCACCATATCAGAAATGCAATGGCTTTTAAAAAGAGAATTTATTACGTGGCAAGTTTATAGTTCTAAAGCCATTAAAATGTCCAAATTAAGGCAACAACAAGAGATTACCTTCACTCAAGAAAGGCTGATGCTGCCTGTAACACTTCTGTCAGCTGGGAAGGCATGTGGCTGGTGCCTTCGGCTTCTGGACACCTCTCTCAGATGGGAGGGCACGTGGCAATGTCTGCTAGCTTTCTCTACTCATTTTATAAGGCATCCCCAGGGGAATTTTCTTTCTGCCTCTCCAAAAATCTCTGGTTGTATAGGCTCTAAAGCTTTTTCTAAAATGGATCTCTCTTAAAGGGCTCCAGTAAGCAACCCCAACTTTAATGGGTAGAGACACATTTCCATGGAAATTAGCTAATCAAAAGTCACCACCCACAGATGTAAAGGACTTGTACACAGAAAACTATATAACATTGCTAAAAGAAACAAAAGGAACTGATGGTGGAAAGACATTCCCTGCTTGTGGAAAGGAAGGCTAAATATAGTTAAGATGTCAATTCTCTCCAAATTGATCTACAGATTCAACACAGTACCAATCAAACTTCCGACAACCTACTTTGAAGATCTGTAAAAGCTAACTACCAAATTCATCTGGAAGGGAAAGAGATTCTGAATAACTAAAAGCATCCTAAAAAAGAAAACGAAGTGGGAGGATTAACATTCCCTGACTTTAAAACCTATTATAAAGCCACAGTGGTCAAAACATCATGGTACTGGCACAAAGACAGAAGCATTGACCAATGGAATTGAATCAATAGTGCAGAAATGGACCACCAAATCTATGGTCAAGTGATTTTAACAAGGCCCCCAAATCCTCTGAAATGGGACAAAATAGTCTTTTCAATAATTGGGCATGGAAGACCTGGACATCAATAGCCAAGAAAATGAAAGAGGACCTCTATCTTATACCCTAGACAAAAATTAACTTGGAGTGGATCAAACACTTAAACATAAAACTAGCACCATAAAGCTTCTAGAAGAAAATATAGGGAAACACCTTCAAGACCTAGTAATAAGAGGTAGCTTCCTAAACTTTACACCCAAAGCACAAGCAACAAAAGAAAAAAATAAATAAATGGGAACTCCTCAAAATCAAGTGCTTCTGTACCTCAAAAGACTTTGTCAAAAAGGGGAAGAGGCAGCCAACTCAATGGGAGAAAATACTTGGAAATCACAAATCAGACAAAGGTTTGCTTTCATGTATATGCAAAGAAATCATACAACTCAACAACAAAAGAACAAACAATCCAATTATAAAATGGGCTAAAGATATGAATCGGCATTTTTCTGAAAAGCAAATACAGATGGCTTAAAAACACATGAAGAGATGCTCATTTTCACTGGCTGTAAGGAAAATGCAGATCAAGACTACAATGAGATACAACCTCACACAAGAATGGCTGCTATTAAACAAACAAGTAACTATAATGTTGGAGAGGATGTGGAGAAACTGGGACACTTATGCACTGCTGGTGGGAATGTACAATGGTGCAGCCACTATGGAAGACTGTTTGGCATTTCCTTAGGAAACTAAATATTGAGTTGTCCTATGACCCAGCAATAGCACTACTTAGTTTATACCCAGAAGAGCTGAAAGCAATGACACAAACAGAATTTGCACACTGACATTCATAGTAGCATTATTCACAATCGCCAAAAGATGGAAATAAACCAAATGCCCATCAGCAGATGAGCAGATCAATAAAATGTGATTTACACGTATGATGGAATATTATGCAGCAGTAAGACAAAATGACATCCTGAAGCACATGACAAGGTGGATGAGCCTTGAGGACATAATGCTGAGAGAAATTAGCCAGACACAAAAGGACAGATACTGTATGATTCCACTTTTATGACCAGTATAAAGGTATAATCACAGGCTTATAATACAGACTATAGGGGACGTAGAGATACATAGAAACTAGAGACAGGTGAACCATTAGCTGATGAAGTTGAACTCCAATGTAAGGGACTAGATAAGAGCGAAAGGTGATTCTCTAGTGGGTCTAGAAGTAATATTACCATATTGAAGATGAACAAGATTGAAAGAGGTTTTATAGACCTACATGTCCCACTGACTCACACTAGAAATATGAATGAGTTCTCTTAGAATTACTTCAAAGATATGATTCTTGTATAAAGAGTGTATGAAGTCCAGGGGGAAAACTGCTATTGCATGCTATGAGCTATGTTCAAAAGGAAACCATCAGCACTACCACAGCAACAGCAGAGGTAAATAATGGGGGTGGGGGGACAACAGTTAAGAGGAGGTTTAGATTTTATTTGGAGAGGGCGTGCTTACTGGTTTTCTGTTTTTTGGGGAACAATGAAATTATCTAAAACTGAAAATGTTGACGGACTGTGGACTTTGGGCCCTTTACATGATGCCCGATGAATGAAGGTGGCTGAGGGATGCACTGACGGAGAAGCATATTGGTGAACAATGGTGTACACTTATGAATGAAGGTCGTGCTGCTACAAAAAGGAACTATGTTGGGAGGCATGCAATGATGTGCATGAACACGTGGGACATTTGGTGAGACAAAATAAGCCAGAAACACAAAACAACAATGGTATGGTCACTTTTAGAAAATGCTTATAAGAAAACAGGGGCCTAGATTGTAAGCATTTAGAGCAGGCACATTAAGTCCGGAGTGGTGATTAATATTTCTGGATTCTGAGAGGCTGTTTTATATACATCACCTGATATTTAGAGATAAGAATAAGAATAAGCTGAACAGGTTGGGGTTAAAGTAATTCAGAACATAGGGGTAAGGAAGACAGTGTTTGTATTTTAGAACCACACATACTCTTTGAGACCAAATGGAGGTTTATTTGGTCTGGAACTGACATTTTCTGTAGTGCATAATCTAATTCAACCTATCTGTATAGCTCATTTGAACAACTGAAATACAGGGAGCACAGAATAAGAAAGAGATCCTTTAATACTGTATAGATTATTATAATGCCTGGTTACATCCTAGAGTATATTAAGCATATAATCAAAAATATTGGCAAAGTCCCCTGAGGGATGGGAGAAAAATATGGAACTATTAAACCTTACCATCAGGGAATCCCCTGATACTGTGTCAAAACTTAGGGACACCCGAATCAATAGGCCATGTCCTCAATCATGAGTCTTACTCTTGTGAAGCTTATGTAGGGAGCAGAGAAGCTTAGCCTACCTATAGGCATGCCTAAGAGTTACTTCTGGAGGACCTCTGTTGTTGCTCAGATGTGGCCTCAGTCTCTCTAAACCAACTCTGCAAGTGAGTTCATTGCCCTCCCCGCTACGTGGGACATGACATCCAGGGGTGAAAGTCTCCCTGGGGACATGGGAGATGATTCCCAGGGATGAATTGGGACCTGGCACTGTGGGATCAACAATTACATCCTGACCAAAAGGGGGAAAGAAGTGTAATTAATAAAGTATCAGTGGCAAAGAGAGTTCAAATAGAGTTGTGAAGATACTCTGGAGGTTGCTCTGACATAAACCAACCCCCAACCAGGACCATTCCAGCCAATCCTAAAGAACACCTAGGGCAATATGTAAGATTCCACAAGGGTTCCAGGCACTAGAGTAACTTTCCAGAACCCTACAACCTCCAGATGGTTCCCTGGTCCAGATAAGTCCTGAAACCTAGCCCAGCCTCTCCAGAACATCAGATACTTCCATCTCCCTACCCCATATTAGTGACAGACCCTTCCAATATTAAAAATTTAGAATTGCCATAGCCCAAACAAACCCAAAGAGAGGTATGGAAAGATCAAAGGTGATGGTAGAATCATACATAGAAGATAGGACTTAACAAATAAATATGAATGCTGAATCATTAAACTGATATCTCTTTTAGTCTCCAGTATTTTAGAGCAGCTAGAATTAAAAACCTGAAATTGTGAAATTTTAACCCATGTCAAAACCTGAAATATGTTCTACAACTAATTGTGGTGCTGTGCTTTGAAATTTATAGCTTGTTTGTATATATGTTATTGTTCACAAAAAAAAAAAGAAGGAAAAAAGTTAATTGTGATGATAAAAAAGTATTTAAGCCTTCTAGCCTCCTATATTCTGGAACAGCTAGAAGGAAAAATACAAGAGGATTATATGGTAGCCCATGACAAACTCTGAGATCTATTCTGTAATTGCTTTTTGAAGAGTGCTTCAAAAATTATCTTTTTTATTTCTTTGCTTTGTATATATGTTATACTATACAATAAAAAAGTTAAAAAAAAAAAAGTCACCAGCCACAAATGGGTGGGTCACATCTCCATGGAAACGATAAAAAGATCACACACATCAACAATACTGAATGAAGATTAAAGAAAATGGCTTTTCTGCAGTGTACAGCAGTTTCAAACTGGCACACCCAGAGATGACTTACCCAAGGGGAGGTAAATTTGAATTCTTCCTGGCAATAGAGGGAAGGCAGGAAGTTCCTCTCTAGTGGCAATGTTAGGAGGTTTGAAGAACCCAGGAAAGAGATGTTCCTCAATAACGTGATAGCCGTATAATGAGAGAAAACAGAAGACAGGCAGAGTCAGCGCAGTGCTAGTTACTGGGTTCAGCTGCCCCTTCGACTAAGCTGCACCCTGCCATCCTATGGCTAAGCAATCTAACCTTCAATAAATAGTTTCAATGCATTTCTTTCTTTTTTTCTTTTTTGCATGAGTAGGCTCCAGGAATCGAACCGGGGTCTCCAGCAGGCAAGAACTCTGCCACTGCGCCACTCTTGCCAACCCTCAATGCATTTCTATCCATGCAAAGCAGAAGGCTCATGCTTAGTATGTTTGTCACCCACGGCCCTTGAGTCACCCTCCTTTTATGAGATCCTAAATCCAAATCCAGCCTGCTCAGGCCTTCGCTTCCCCTTGGCTGGCTAGCCTGACCTTTCTATGAGGTCTACTGAAAACATCTAAAGCAAATACTTCACTGCCGTCTTTTGACATTGTCTTCTAGGAGGTAGGTCTTCAATGTTCTTTCAGGAATGAGTAAATTTGCTTGTCAGAAGGCATTTGTAATTAAACTGGTCCCTTTCTCAAAAAATGTAATCTCATTTTCTGATGAAGGATCTATGCACATAATCCCTGTCCTCTCAGCCAAAAAGTAGGTCCCTTTTAGTTTTGATATGGCTGTGCCTGGCTGCCCTCTTCTTCCCAACCCTGGCTGGACAGTGTGAGTGCGGATTCTCCATCATAAAGCACTTACTTTCAGATTGGCTCTGGGGATTCGAGTTTAAAACGGGAAAGAGTTTCCTTAAGAGCTGTGTAAAATGTGCTGGCATCAGTGCTGTGGGATTGCAGCGAGTTTGGGGCACTGAAGCAGTTTGGTTTCATTATTCATTGTATGATCTGTGTGGGGTAAGACTCCAGCACACAGTTCTGGAAATAAATTGTACTTTCAAGTAAATTTGAGTATGGAATTTGTTAGAAATCTACTACCAGTGACTTTAGGAGCTCACTTCACAGAGCTCTGACTTCATGGCCTCGCCCATGGGCTGGTTCTGGTGTAAGGAGAGGGGTCAAATGTCCCAGGAGAAGTGCAGTTCTGTACAGGTTCAGAAATCCTGTGTCCTGTGCTCCCATTAAGGATAATCCAAAACAAGCTGAGAAAACCCAGTGCAGCACTTCTAGTCGTGAACTAATCATTACTATACACCTCAGTATGCTCATCCCTGCTTCAGCCTAATTTCCGTGGGAATTTTAAATGTTTTAATTGCTCAATAACCACAGGCAAAAGGCAAGGGGCCCATGAGCCACCATAGCAGCGCTCACTCCCCAAGAGTGAATTCCCAGAACCTGCATTTGCCAGCAGCTGCAATCTTCTGATCTCCAAAGAAACATTGCGAGGAGCTCAGCCTTTGTGTAGATCAATTAAAGTGCCTGGGGCAAAATGCACCTCTCTTCTTTTAACGTACTTTTCCCTGGGTGTTGGCTGCAAAGTATTACATTAAAGAGAAATTTATGGATATGAAAAAAAAGTTTATTTGGGGGATTAAAAGCAGTGTTTTGCAGCCTTAGATATACAACTTTTCTCCCATGCTCTTATTCATGATTGGAAATGGCTTTGGGACCTCCTTTAGGGGAATACATATTCTCCAAACACAGGTCAATTGCTAACAGAAACTTACTACTATGTAGGAAGGATGTGCACGGTTTCATAAGCCCTGGCAGGCCTGATCTGGCCTGTCTTTCTTTGGGGATCATATGCCTGTACCAGGTGTATCAAAATCAGATGGGCTTTAAAACTCCTCACGTGCTGTCACATGGAGTGAGACGAGAAGGCGTGTCTCAGGCACAGGCTGGGAGAAATGACAGAAGGGAGAGGCAAACTGCAGGCATTGGATGATCATTTTAGATTCCAAAAGGTCAATACAAAACTGACTTATACGAACAGAAACAGGACTCCGGAAACACAAATCAATATGGCGATGGTCCAAGCTTTTAGACAGGCTGGCCTGAACAAACGCAGACTTTCTATCGAACGCTGTGCTTAAGTGAAATGAAAATCTCTTGCCATATTTGAGTACGGATTTTATGTTTTCTCTCTTCATTGTGGCCTTCCTGTTTTCTTCTTTGTGCGTGTTTGAGAGTCAAGCCTCCTGGTTATTGGGAATATGCTGAAATTCATGACTACCCAAATTTAATTTCCAATATTTTAATTTATTAAAATTTATAAATAATTTTAAATGGATTCTCCAGTATTAACAATTGCCAGTGTTTAAGAACTAGGTAGATCTCCCATTTTATGCTTTGCAAATACTTCTATAGTATCCTATAAACAGCTGGAAGAACAGCAATTATTATTCCTATTTTATAAGTAATGAAACCGAGGCACAAGGATGAGAGGTGGAACAAAGAACAGCAAAGCAGAGACGTTTTCTAGGCCCCCTGGGTGCTACCTCAGGGTCTCTCCCATGCATCACGTGCCATTAAAAAAAAACAAATGCCTCCCACAATTAAAATATCAAGGGAATGTTCCCTGCGGAAAACTATGACATGAAATTGGTTTTGTGTTCTTTTTTGTGTACTGCATACATAACATTGATGCTAAGGATAATTTTGTCAGGGACAAATCACATATGTAAGTGTGAGTGGTTTACTAGTTTAGCATTTGAATCCTTAGTAGATATTTACGTTTCTTGCCAGCAGCAGAAAGCACAGCACTATCTATCCTCAAGTTTCCCTAAAAGACAACTGCGAAAACCTTCCGCATCCTTGCTAATTGGTGCACTGCTGCAAAAAGGTACAAACCCAATTTAACGTTCTGGTTTAGTGAATGAGACACTTCAGGAGTGGGTTGGTTTTTCAGGCTGCACCCTGTTCATGCTGTTTTGTTTGATTTTGCTCTGTTTTGGTAAGGGCATTGGGTTTGTATCAAGACCTTTTCCCCAAATTAGTTTACATCTAATAGCTTATCGTATTTTCAACTTATTTCTTTCCCTATAATCAAAGATATTCAATTGCCTATGGCAATTGCCATTCCCTATGAAATCAAAACCATGCTGACAAGCCAGATTCTCCAGAGACTTTCCTTACTGTGAAAGGGCTCTGCCTGCAAATAGCAGGAAACAAGGAGAAATTCCTATGATAACCTTGTCCTTCTTAACTTTCCCTAATTTTTTGTAGGGTTTGGTAACTTCTTCCTTCCTCATTGCCACAATAATTGAAAGAGTACTTCATCACAAATCCTTCCTGCAGACAAGCCTTTTCCATCAAAATCAAGCAAAATGATTACTATTCAAATTCTCAGAGAATTGTCACCTTTAGTTTAAACAAATTCTTCTTCCTGCGAAGCCATTATTAGTAAACTCTTTTTAAAAATTTAAGATGTGCCCATTCTTCTATTATGTTTAAGCTACAGAAGAACTATTTAACATTTTCCTTACAGATTTAATGGATTTGGAAGTGATACTGAGTCACCCTTCACCTTTTGTGGTCCACGTTTTATAATCTCAGTTTGCTTGACTCTTGCCTGTAGATCCTAAATCACAGCCTAGCGCTTCAGCTTTTTCTTCAAGTCCAACATTCAGCAATCACAAATAACAAATAAAATAAAAACAAATAAACAAATACTCTATTTTCTTACTTTGCTAATCATGAACAAGTCGTTGTTCATGAACTTAGCCTGTGGCTATTTCCTAAATTCACCAAATATAGGACATAAAACTTATTTCAGAAATTTTTGTAAGGATTAAGTGCCAGAAAACCAAATGCCCCTAATACACCTAACACAGTACCTTGCATCATCTCGTAAGCCAAGGGGATGCAGGGTTGGGGGTATGAAGGAGGTTCTGTAACAACATATTTTTCTTTTAAAAAGAGAAAAATGCTACATTGGGCTTTCACAAAATTCATGTATTCCCCAGGAAAGAATTTTCTCCCCACTCTGGCTCGTGCCTGCTGCCTGCCCATTAAGAACCCATGTTCGCAGGCACTAACTCTTCCTGCTTTTACCCACTGGCCTCCTCCAAACAGGCTGGGTTGTGTTTGTTTGTTTTGCAGAAGCATCCCCTGATTGTTCTGCACCATGCCTGCTGCCTGCTGTTCTCATTTTCCCAACTCCTGAGCGGGTGTTTCCAGCCTCCACATTGAGGTACCCTGAGGATGGAAACCTGCAGGGCGGCAAATGAATTTAATCCCATTGTCAGTTGCAATTCTAAACTGCTGGGCAAGCAAAGAACAACTCCTTCCAGAACGCGTGGCTCCTGTGAGTGAATTGGTAATGAACCCTGGAGCCAGCTGTTCAATATCCTACAGCCATTACAGGGTTAACTTCCCACCTGCCTGGGAGCAGCCAGGGTGCCAAATCCTGCTGATTATCTCCCCAAATTCTGTCTTAAAAAGAGTCTCCTTTTATGGGCAGAAGTATTAAAATTCATTAAGGCGAACAAGAAAAAGAGAAACTCTCCTTTCATTGTAGAAAGTGGAGACTTCCTATTCTCAGGAATTGCCAAGAGGAGACACTTTCATCCGGGAAGGTGGGTGCAAGCTTTTGCTGTGGATTGAAGGAGAAGTCAAACATAGGCAATACTTTCAACCAGTGTGCTCTGTAAGAAGCTTCATGCCAATGCCACCCTGTCTCTTATGACCTTTTTGCTTATAATTTGATTTAAAGAATTCATCTTCATTGCAGGCTCATGTCCCATATAAAAGGTTGCTAGGAACTGCCTATGCTCATCGAGAGAAGGCTGTTCTGATAAAAACAAAACATTAAATCATTTACTACAAACAGAAGAAAATTGAATATAACAGACCCAATTCTTTTCCAATTCTATACATTCTGGTCTTGAAACAATTTTTAAAGACAATGACCAAGGCCACCTGTGGTATGAGTATTTGTCAGCGTGGGTCAGAAGACGTCTAATAACACAAAACAAAACAAAAAAAGAAAACAAAAACAAGAGAATGCTGGCTAGCTTTGTTCCTTTGGCCTGTATGATAACTCCGTTGTCCTTGGGATCTTTTTCATATTGGAATGCTGGAACGAATCAAACACAACTACAAATCTTGCGTTCCTATTTTTGTTATAGATTGCTCTCAAAGATAATTAGTTTGCTTATGACATTATAATTCAGGATACTGCTTCAGAAGTTCATTTGGGGAAACAAGTGCCATCACTTTGAAAAACTGTGTCCATATGTCTCACGTATAAATCTTGGCTTTCAGCTAGAAAGTTCTTCACTAGTTTCTACAAGTCTCAGCAATCTAATAGTGGGAATTCCGAAATAAATCAATCAGGTACCCACTGGAGGAGCTCATCTGTGGTTTCATTTTCCTAAATAGAATCTTTCAGAATATTTAACAGTCTTTGAAGAGGAAGCTTATCACTAATACTAATTTGACTTTAATCTGCTTCCATCTGTTTCTTATTTATCTATGCAACATTCATAACAGCATTCCTCAGAATTCTATGTTATTATGAGTCACCAAATCAAAGAAAAGAGCTGTCTACATTAAAATCGATCCTGATAAGCCCAAAAGAAAAAAGTTGTCTACGCACAAAAATCCATTTGGTTGTTTTGATACAATTTATTTGTTCTCCAAACATCTGTAAGTCAGCAATTACCTGGCATTTTATGAAGTAATACACTTGTCACTTAAACCATTAACCTCATTTTAAAGTATAGACAGAGCCTCAAGTCTTAGTAAAACACCAGAAAAAGCGAGAAATTAAAGAGTTAAATAAAACATTTTCACACTTAATCAGGTCACCATGAGTGCATGCGTTATTAATGTATTAATGAATTAATACACCATGCTTATTTGATTTAACATTCAATTTAGAATATTGTTTGTTAATTATCAAGTCGTGGAAAAAAACAGAGAAAAAGGAAAAGACAACTCATATCCATGTAATGGCTGAACAGGTGTTTTATACATGCTCCCTCCTCTAATTTTCACAGCCTTGTAGACAAGGTGTTATTATCTTCATTTTGCAAAAAGGAAACAAGTTAAGAGAGGTTAAGTAATTTGCCTCAGGTCATAGTGCTAGGAAATAGTAGATACCAGATTTGAAATTAAGTCTGACTCTTAAAAGGTCACACCTTTTCCAGTGCATGATGACCAGGCAGGAAGCAGTTTCCGTCCTTAGCCAAGCGGTGGGAGCGTGACCAGGGAATGCTGAAGTGCGGAGGGAATGGGCTGCGCCTGCCTCCAGCTGATGGGCAGACTAGCAGAAGGACCTACCTAATGCAGGCCAGAGATTAAATGTGTCTCTAATGATCGAATAATATTGTAGAATATAAAGCTGGAAAACAAGTTCAAAAAATCAAATTTGTCAATTTCATTGGCTTTTCTTTTCCATTTGGGAATCAATTTGCTTGGTGAATGAATAAAAGGTGTACAATGAAAACGACTGCCTCTGCCGTGGCCCAGTCGGCTCAGTTCCCATCAGCGTCTACGCAAACCCTGCGCTTAGCTTCTTACGTGTCCTTCCGCCGTTAATTCCATGGAGATCTTCCTGGTCCCTTTCTTATGCGAAAGACAGTATAAGATACACAGCTTTCTGTGCCAAAGAAGGTTGTTGGTTTTTTCACATAAAATATCTTAGGGATCTTTTAGTATTCGTATTTCGAGAGCTTCCTCATTCTTCTTTTGTTGTTGAGGCTTGATATAAACACTCTACAAAACAGAAAACAATAAATATCTCTCACTATAACATTCAGAGATGAGTCAAGAAAACCTCTGTTCACCACTATTATTTAACGTGGTTCTGAAGTGAGTAGCCAATACAATTAGAAAAAAGAAAAAAGTCAAAAAATTTGGAAAGAGGGCAAAATTATCACTATGTGCGGTGTCATTGCATAGATAGACAATAATTTATTTAATCAGTTTCCTCCTGATTGTCGTATGTTCTTCAAGTTTTTTACCTTTATCAACTTTCAATTCTTTGCTATACTTTCATTTTTGTTGGTTTGTTCTCTCCTTCGAGCATACAATGTTCAATGAATAAACTTGTAGCTACGTCATTTCATACATGTAGAGGCAAATCTGTAGATAAATTTCCCACAGTGTCACTGCTGGATCCAAGAGTAAATTAATTAGTGATTTTCTTATATAGGAAGTAAATTCCCATTCATAAGAACTGTAGCAGTTGAAACTCCCACCTGCAATAAGCATGCCTACTTCCTCACGGAATTTGTATAAAAGAGAAGTATTTTTCATCAAATTTTGAGATTTTTGTCATTCTGATAAATTAAAAGCGGTTACTTTAAAATAGTTCTTCCATTTTATGGTATCCTTGGTGATTGTTTGCATATGTGAAAACCACTGAAAATGCATATTAATTTTCTACCTTAATGGCTTTACTGAAATCTCTCCTTGCTTATGGTAGTTTTCTAGTTGATTTCACCTGGATATTTCTAAACATAGGATGCGGTACATAGTGGTATTTTATCTTCTTTCCAAATTTTAAAACTTTGTTTTCTTTTTACTAATTGTACTGGTTACTCACTTCAGAACCAGGTTAAATAACCGGGGTATTAGTGGGTTTTCCCGTGGCATGCCTGACTTCGGCTGGCGTTTTCTGGCGGGCAGGGGTCGGGGTGGGGGTGGGGGGGCGTGGTCGGGTTCTCCTGCATGGAAGGCGACCATTCTACCCTGAGCCACCCGTGCACCCTTCATCCCTGGCTTTTATAATGACAGTCATCATTGCATTCTATTTTACAGAGTGCTTCTATCCAGAGACATTTTTCAAAAGTCTTTTTGGCGTTCGGAGTATGCACATTTTTCTTAGATGTATTATTATAAGGACTACTTATATCAATAACTTTCTCAATAGTAAACGATGTTTGAATTCTTGGAACAAAATACTTCTGATAGGTTCTGGCATCCGGTTGCTATACCTATATGCGTTTTTGCCGGGGCAGCTCGGGGCATGGAACCCGGGCCTCCCGGGTGGCAGGCGGGAACCCTGCCTCTGAGCCCCCGCGGCCGCCCGGCTCAGCTCGCTAGTATCTGCTTGAGGTTTTTTGTATCAAAATTCTTAGGTGAGATTATTCTACTATTTGCGTTTGTTGCGATCTTTGTCGTGTTTTAATGCCAGCGTTCGCACAGATACTCCCTGTGACCCTACTAAACCTGGGACTCTGGGGGCCAACTTCCCTGATATGTGCTTATCTCTGCCAGCAGCTTCACCACATAATATTAACTGATTCCGGTTCACTTCTGAAATGGTGAAACCAGCCTTTCCTGGCAGTGAAAGATTTGCTCTTCATTCTCAGTCTGGTTTTCTTTCAGTGCAGCCACCACCTTCAACCACCGGGACCCAAGTCATGCTGCTGGGGGCGTTTTCATTACATCTCCAACCCCGAGGAGAAGCAGATGCCACATTCCAAGTGGACCCAGCTTTCTGGTCCCGGCGCAATTTAAACAAAAAAGGATGTTCAACTGAATTTACTTGTTTTTGCACATCCATGGAAAGTTTTCGGTATGGTTCATACCACGGCTTCAGGCAGGCGTGGGTCTTACCTTCACTGTGCTGTCACCATTTTCAAATCTTCTCATCCCATCCACTTTCATTTCCAGCGTTATCAATTTTCAGTTCTTTGGTGCAATTTTATTATTCTTGAGCAGTCGCTCTTTTAATTATGCATTTTGTATAAAATGTCACGTGGGCCCGCCAGTGGGAGGCAGGAGGCAGCACAGCTGTGTTCCGCGGCCGGCGCGCGAGCGGAATAACTGCGCATCGGTCCGCAGACTTGGAAAGAACCGACAGGATGGGGCCCTGGGCATAATGCCGGGGACTTCCATAATGATTTGCGGACTAGCAGTGACGTTTTTACTTTACGCCATCAGCACAGGTGAATTTGAACAGTGCTGTTAGAGGACTAGTGTCGTTTAAATGGTTGTAACTGAAACCCCTGCCCGTCAGCACTGCGCAATGCGAGGACTCCGTGGAAAGTGGAGGTGTCCTGGAGTTTTTCCTAATTTTTCAGAGCAGCTTTAAAACATCACAGTTTTCTGTTTTATATCAGATAGGATTTGCCTGTCAAGAATCTACTCTTGCTTCATCTTTATCAAAAGAGATATATTTCTTCTATAGAAATGAGATGTTCAGATTTTTTTGATTTGTCTGGAGGTCAGCTGTGGTAATTATGTTTTCCTAGAGAATCAGCTGTGATTCAGGCTGTTCCTTCAGGCTGTGTCCCTTACCTTCAGAAAGTGTACTTTTGCTGTATCTCTTATCGTCTGACCAGCTGCCATCAGCCATCTCGCTATTCACTTCCCTTGAAATATTTGCTGTGCTTACGGCAGACCTAGCCAACTATTTGAGTCTGTGGATTATGTGTATCTTATAATTTCACTGGAAATGAGGTTTGCAGATTTGGTTAGTTTCACCTTGTGACCTTTGTATAATATCCAGGAAGAGGAAAGGGAAATGACTGTCTCACACTGCCACGCAGAAACTCTATGCATACTGGCTTCGCAACATGAAGTTAAACACTTAGATTATTTGGTGTAAACTTCTAACTCAATAAAGTAGGGTTTTTATAACAAAATTATTTGAGAGTCTTTTGTCATTGGGCCACCAAGGCCTTGATTTGAGGGTAAAGTGTGATTAAATAGCAATAGCATGAGGGAGTTTCTTTGGAAGGATGGGGTAGTTCTGTATTCTCATTGTAGTTGTGTGACAGGCATATACACAGGTGAAACATTTTCATAAAATTATAAACAAATCAAAAAAATGTGTACATAGAAGTTGGAAAAATATGAATAAATTCTATATTTTAGTTATAGTATTGAACCCGATGTCAATTTGCTAGTTTTGAATAAACAGGCTATTGTTGCATGATGTGTTACCATTGAAAGAAGTGGGTAAAAGTACATTGGAACTTCCAGCGCTGGTTTTGCAAACCCAAAGCAAAGTTTACTGGCATTTGAGCATTCTTGCTGTACTTCATAGATTGATTTCTGACTATGGAAACTAGACCTTCTAGATATTTAGATCTGCCTATAGCTATTATGAAACTCAATAGTATTGTTTTGTCTGTGCACATTCAAAGTTCAGAATGTCTTTCATAAGTGTCATGGTTGTATTTTCATATAGCACAGTTATCTCTCTCTCCATTGGAAAAAATGGATTAAAAAATCACCCACAACTGGGATATACACCATTGTTCCTTGTACTAATCTATGATGGAAAAATCAGAAGAATTTCTGTTCAACCGTGTAACAGATTGAAGAAGGGACTATGATCCACCATCCTTTCAGAATAATGAAACTTGGCTGTGGATTCCCTTGGAGGAAAAGAAATATGTCAGAAAAATGGACGTGAAAAGTAGTAACATAAAATCTTAGGGGCAGAGGTGGAGATGGGAAATTGCTCAGCTTGGATTCAAAAGCTCTGTCATAAGACTGAGGTTAAACTTTTTGAGTCTTTCTGTTAAAGAAGGAAGTTGATCTATATGACCCTACCTGGTGCTTCACAAGCATGGCTAATCATCAGAAGACACCAGGTAAGAACTGCTATACTGATGGGAAATCCACTGAACCAAGATAAATTTCACATCAAAATTTATTGTTTTAAGCGGTACTATAAAAACAGCCATTTGAAAGAAAAATTATATTCCCAACTTGATCAAATGATTCAAAAAGTGAGAGAGTTCTTACACCAACCTATACATGTATTTCCACATCTCAGAGGAATAGTTATTTTTGCTTAAAAATTGCATTTAACCCATTAGAAATTCCAGACCATTTTCAAGGCTTTATCCTTAAGTATAACCTTGACTGAAGCATAACCTAGATAACAGCTCTTAGTACGATGAAGTCAAGTTTTCTTTGACATGTTATGAAGTACTGTGTGCAATTCTTTATACAAGATATGCATAGGGCCACTACAGAAAAAGAGGTAATCATTTGGATAAAGCTTCTATTAGACTTTATAAATGATACATTTCTTGATGTATTGAAGTCTTGTTTTACATTGCCACTAGCTCTGCATTGTTTGAATTAAAAAAAAAATAACTGAGTAGATTTTTTATCCCTTAAAAATAGTTTTGGTAGAATTATCCACTGAATAGGGCTAACTGCTTTAAGTCCTGGTTCTCATTTCAACCTGCATTAATTTATGCTTTTTTTTCTTTTAACACAAAAATGCTCATCTTCAGACGTTGTTTTCTTTACTGCTAATTTTTACCCTTAAGAAATAGTTATGTTTAAAAACAAAAACCATGAACTATTTTCTTCAAATGTTGTTGAGAGGCACGTTACTGGAGAGAAAGATCGAGGTGGGGCAGCTGGGAAACTTGCCCATACTTGCTCACCTTCTCGTCTGCTGGCTCTGAGGTGTCACTGGTGGCTCCTGCCCCACAGATGAGCTCTCCTTACTGCCCAGTGGGAGAGGCTGGGGCCCCAATGCCCTGTGAGCCTGAGCAGGGAAGACACCCGCACACACAGAGGCTCAAAGCGGAACACATTTCAAAGTGACAGCCACAGACTTCTTCCCTTTTAGGGTCCCATGAAAGCCCCAGCTGTTACTTTGGGAATTCATACCAAATGACGGTTGGTTGAGGGCAACGTCAGAGGTAAGTTCTCTATCACTAAGGCAATGGAGTAAGCTGAATTCTTGGTCGAACCCCAAACTAAATTCTGCCTGCTCTCCAGAAGTTCCTGTATCTCCTTTACAAACACATTCAGATAATCATCCAGGTACTGCCAAACAGATGGAGGCACAAACAGACAAAACACCCAACCTGTCATTGGTGGTTTAAGTCAGCCTGATCCATACAGCAAAAAGCAGCCATCAAGGTTGGAGGACACCTCTACCTGCGAGCACCACCCTGCTCTCTTTGAATCTGCAGAATCCAAGTCTCTTAGCTGCGTGTTGCTAATCTTCTCTGTCCCTTCTAGCGCCTTTGAACTTCAGTTCTAATCTTCTGGACATTGACTTTCTCTTCCAACTCTGTCCTTTTACTCCTCTTAACACAACCTCTCACTTTGTTTGGAGGAAGTTCTCCATGGGTCTGTCCTGGTTCTGCCCATTTTATGATAGCTTTTACTTGGGATCATCTTTTCGATAATCCCTTGGGGAATTGTTTTAGTTTCCAAGGCTGCTCAAAGCAAATACAATGTCATGGTTCAGCCTGAACAATGGGAACACTGTTGACTGCAGTTAGAATCCCGGAAAATGTCCACATCAAAGCATCGTCAAAGCAGGGTTTCCTTCCTGAAGACTGGCTGCCAGTGATACTTGGCTCCTCCTTGTCTGTTGGTCTCTTCCTTTTCTTCCAAGTTCATTGATTTCAGCTTCTTCCATGGCTTTCTTTCTGTCTGGATTTCACTTTCTTAAAAAGGACTCCAGTAATAGGATTAGGTCCCATCCTGAGTAAGAGGGTGTTTTGGTTTGTTAAAGCTGTCAGAATGCAATATACCAGGAATGGGTTGGCTTTTAGCAATGGGGATTTGTTAACTTATAATTTACAGTTCTTAGGCTGGGAAAATGTGCAACTCGAGGCATCAACAAGATGTACCTGGATTCTGAAGGCAGGCTCCTGGCATCCAAAACACCTCTGTCACACGGGAAAGCATATGGCTGGCATCTGCTGGTCCTTTGCTCCTGACTTTTGTTGTTTTCAAAGGCTTCTGTTTCCAATTGCTTCCTCTCTGAGCTTCTGTGCATCCTCTCTTAGCTTCTCCAGGGTTTTTCTTTCTGAGCTTCTCTTAAATTCATCTCTCAGCTTCTCTGAACTCTCAAGGGCTTTTCTGTGTGTCTCTTATCCTCTTAGAAGGCTCTAGCAAGAGGATTTAAGACTCACCTTGAATGGGGTGGGTCATATTTCAATTGGAACAACGTACCCCAAAGATTGCACCTACAGTAAGTCTGTACTCACAAGAAGGAATTTAAGGAACATGGTCTTTCAAGTATGACACCAGAAGCAAAGATAGAAAATAAAGACTGGGTCTGTATAACTTAGCAAAACCTAGAGTGGTTAATGATAATGATTAAATGTCCAAATAAAAGAATGCTTTTACATGAGGGAGAACAAATGAATGTCAACATTGCAAGGTGTTGAAAGTGGGATGGTATATGGAAAAAATACCATCAGTGAAAACTAGAGTCTTTAGGTAACATTAACATTGTCATATACTTCCATTAAATGCAATAAAGGCAATATCCTAAAGCTACATGTCAACAAGAGGGGATATTAGGGAAGGGTGTAGGATTCTCAGTGTTGGCTTTGTTGTTTCTCCTTTTTACTTTATTTTATTCCTTTTTCTTTTTCTTTCTTTTCCTCTTTCTTCATGGATCAAATGGAAATGTTCTCATATAGATTGTGGTAGTGAGTACGTAATTATGTGAATATACTGGGAACCATTGATTACTTACTTAGGATAGATTGTAAGTTGTGTAAATAAAGCTGTTTAAGAAAATAAACAGAAAGATACAAGTGTTGACGAAAATATGGAGAAAGGGCTGCACAGCTCCTTATTCACTATTCGGAGGGAAGTAGAGTGATGCAGCCCCTCTGGAGGGCAGGGTGGCAGTTCCACAGGAGGCTAAGTAATAACTTGCAACCCCATTATCAGGTGTATACAAGGAAGAAATGAAAGCAGGGACATGAGTGGACATTTGCACACTGGTGTTTATGGCAGCAATATTCTCAATTTGCAATGGATGGAGGTGGCCTAAGAGTACATTGGCTGCTAAGTGGAAAGGTAAATGGGGATGTATACATACAATGGAATTTTGAGCGACTGTAAAAAGGAATGAAGTTGTGAGGTATGCAACCACGTAAATGTACCTTGTGGACAGTCTGTTGAGTGAAATAACCCAGAAACAAAAAGACAAACATTGTAACACCTCACTAATACAGAGTAACTTTGTCATGGTTAAGTTCATGCGTCAGCTTGTCCAGGTGGTGCCCAGTTGTCTGGTCAAGCAAGCTCTGGCCGAACCACCGTTATTCCAAGGATATTTCATGGCTGGTTAATAAACCAGGGGGCTGGCTTATTAAATCATTAGCATGTTGATTGCATCTGTGGCTGATTACATCTGCAGCTGGCCAAGGGGAGTGTCCTCCTCAAGTGGTAATGATCAGTCAAAGGCTTTACGGAGAAGTCAGAAATGAGAATCTCTCCACTTCAGCCAGCCAGCCTCTTCTGGGAGTTCACTGAAGATCTCCCACGTAGCTGTCAGCTCCTGGCCCGCCCCATGGAGCTTGGACTCGTGCATCCCCCACAGTTGCATGAGACACTTATAAAATCTCATATTTAATCTCCTGTTGGTTCTGTTTCCCTAGAGAACCCTGACAAACTATAACGTGCAAACTGAGAATTGAATCCAAGAGCTTAGTTTATTAGGGGAAGGCTTAGTGTAAAGTTTCCTGGATTTTAAGCTCTTAAAGCTGTCACATCTATTCCCAAGCTGTAATGGTTATTTCTAAATTCTGAAATGCTGAGAATTGTCTGTTTGTGTATAACCTGGTCAGTCCCTGTAATTTGGGGTATCTGTGGGACCCCTGAGACTCAGAGCTAGAGTCCTGCAGTTATGAAAGCAGCATTACCCCACACAGCAACTGTTAATAAAGTGAAGAAAGAGCTCACGCTTCAATAGAAATACGAATGAAGTAGATCTGGTCCAGACTGAGGTAAGTCAGACTCCAGGGTAAAGGATGACAGTGACTGTGTTTTAGAACTTCAACTTCTATGTGATACCAAGGGAAATTTTGGTGCAAAATTTACATTTCCAGTAGCACACTATCTAATTCAACTTGTACGGTCAGTTTATTCAAACACTGCAATCACATGGAACCTTGAATAAGGAGTGAGATCTTGGTTTGTACAGGTTGGTGTGATATCTCAATTCATCCCAGTGTAATTTGGGCAGAAGATAAAAAAAAAAAAAAAACATTTTCAAGCCCCATTGAGGGACTGGGGAAAAATGTGGAAAATTTAAAGTTTCCTACCTGAGGAATTCCTGGCATTCTCATAAGCATTGGAGACAACCAATTTAATAGGCCAAGTCCTCAGTCTTGAGCCTTGCCCCTATGAAACTTATTCCTGCAAAGAAAAAAGCTAAGCCCACTTACAACGACACCTAAGAGTCACCCCCAGAGAACCTCTTTTGTTGCTCAGATGTGGTCTCTCTCTCTAAGCCGAGTTGGCAAGTGAACTCACTGCCCTCCCCCCGGTGTGGGGCAGGACTCCCAGGGAAGTAAATCTCCCTGGCAATGTGGAGCCTGATTCCCAGGGATGAGCCTGCCCCTGGCATTGAGGGAATGAGAAAGCCTTCTTGACCAAAAGGGAGAAGAGAAATGAAACAGAATAAAGTTGCAGTGGCTGAGAGAATTCAAATAGAGTCTAGAGGTCATTCTGGAGGTTATTCTTGTGCATTATATGGATAAACCTCTTTTAGATTTTAGTGTATTAGAATAGCTAAATAATACCTGAAACTGTTGAACTGCATTCCAGTAGCTTTGATTCCTGAAGACAATTGTATAGCTACATAGCTTTTACAGTGTGACCATGTGTTTGTGAAAACCTGTGGCTGACACTCACTTTAAACAGTGTATGGACAGATAAAAAAAATACAGATATGGACATATAAGGACTTTATAAAGTGTATGGACAGATTAAAAAATAAGGACAATAAAATAAGTAAATAATAGGGTGGATAAGGGGACTAAGATGTTTTAGGTGTTCTTTTTCACTTTTTATTTTTATTCTTATATATTTTTTGAGTAAGAAAAATGTTCAAAAATTGATTGTGCTGATGAATGCACACTATTTGATGATAGTGTGACATTGATTACACATTCTGGATGATTATATGGTATGTGAATATATCTCAATAAAATTTCATTAAAAAAGAACATGGCCTTTTGTTTGTTCATTTCATCTTCAAACCACCACAGGTGACCACACCTTGACGGAAGTAGATCCGACCTACAATGGTTTTATTCCTACCGGAAGGGACTAGATTTAGGAACATGTTTTTCTGGGGTACATACAGTTTCAAGCCACCATAGAGACAAGGTTTCTTTTTCCAGGGCAGAGGGTGGATTTATTTGTTGTCCAAAGTAATAAAGAAAATGGCTCTCTATGGGACAAGTGCTGGAAGCTTTGCCAGCATCCCCTTGGAAGACTGGGGTCTGCTATGCTCGGGATTCCTCACCTGTGGTAAGAAAGCAGCGTGGACAGCTTAGCCCTGCTTCTGCCTCCATGTCACCTCCGCAGAGCTGGGAAGGCAAGGGGAGCCAGTGCAAACAGGACATGTGCCTGCCGTGCTGTGAATGACAAAATCATTTGTCTCTGCTCCAAGAGCCCGTCTCTCCTGCCAACATCTGTGTCACTGTTGTGGGTTAACTCTGATCCTTCTCAGTTCTTGACAGAACTCAATCCATGTAAATAATATAGTGGCCATTTTCTATTTGGGGTTTTCCTAGCATTTATTTCCCTCTCCTATTAGCACCCTGATTTCCCCCTTGAGAGTTATTTATTCCTTCTTGGATATTAGCTGCAGGAATGTTATTAGACGTTCTTTCCTCTCCCAGCTAGGGGCAGGAGTCTGACCCAGGCAAGCCTCACTGGAATTTAAGCAGAGGGACGAAGACAATGCAAACAACTGGCATGCATCCCATCAGAGACTCCTGGATGCACATTTCCTGCTGTGTCTTTATAGCCTCTTAGTAGAATCTATAGACACCTTGAATTCTGCCTGTCTTCAGACTTGGTTTCTCATATTTCCCGTGAATTGTTTGAGTCTCTTATATTCCCCCAATACATTTATTTTTGATTAAGTTGGTTTCTGTTTCCTTCAGCCAAAAGAATTCTAAGGTCATGCGCCAGCCTTCTGGGCAGCGTGGCTCGTGGGTGCTGCGTGTAGCACAGCTGTCTGTTCACACCGCATGGTCAACTCGCTCCATAAACTGGGAACTAGAAACACATAAATGAAAACATTAAAACACACTAAATTTCTGGATTTATTGCTCTCCTTGTGGTTAAAAACCTATCTCAAAGCGGGCATTTATTCTTGAACTCATATTTACTGTGAGTAAACAAAGGAGGAAATGATCCTGCTCTTACCCTAATGAAAATAGAGAGATTAAAAAAATAAGCATGCTTTTTCCGTGGTGCTAATTGTCATGAAGAAAAGTAAAGCAGGTAAAGTTTAAAAAAACTGACTGGAGGGCGGTGCGACAGTAGCTCAATGGCAGAATTATCGCCTGCCATGCCAGAAACCCGGGTTTGATTTCCAGGGCCTGCTAATGCAAAAAAAAAGTATTAAAAAACAGAACAAAAAACAAACCTGACTGGAGGGGAGAATGAAGTGGTTGTTGCTATTTTATATGATGGCCAGGAAAGACCCTGTTGACAGTGTGACATTTGAACAATGACCTTACAGGGAAAAGCATCCTCACAATAGGGAACAGTACATGCAAAGGCCCTGTGGTGGGGGTATGTCTTCTTTAGGGACACAAGAAAGCTGTTGTGGCTGGAACAGTGAGCCAGGGGAACAACGTATAAGAGGTGAGATCGGCGTAGAGGAGGCTATGTAAGGTAGGGCCTGGTGAGACTTTGGTTTATTTTTCTGTCAAATGGGAAGCTGCTTTGATGGTTTGGAGCAAAAGTGTGAAATAGTTAGTCTTAAATTTTAAAAGTGCTCAGATTCCAATATGGAACCCAAATTCTGGGGGTTGGGGTGGGGAAGCGATGCTGGAAGCAGGAAGAGCAGTTTGAAAACTGTTAAAGTTATCCAGGCAAGGAATAGTGGTGAAGTGGGCCAGAGCGTTAACTGGTGGGAAAGGTGAGGAGCGCTCAGAGCCTGGCTATGATCTGAAGTCAGCGTCAACCAGATCTGCGGAGGGAGAGGGGCCTGGGAAAGGGCTTGGGTTGATTTCAGACCCAATCCACAATAGGAAGAACGGAATCCCATTAACTGAGATGCTAACGGTACGCGAATGGACAAGCAGCCACTGTGAGTCTTTATGTTCTGTGTGTCTGGGAGAAGATCAGGATGGTTATTTTTTTAGATATATTCAGTTTGGGATTCATAACAGAGATTTAAGTGAAGAGGGCATATTAGTTAGTTAGATATGCAAGTGTGGAATTCAGGATAGAGGTTCAGTTTGAATGTGTACATTTGGAAGTTGTCAGCATGCAGTTCTTTTAAAAGTTCTGAGACTGAGTAAGTTAATCAATGGTACAAATATAAATAGTGGTGAGAGGATGTCCGGAGAGTAAGTGCTGAAACATCTCAATGCTAGGAGGTTGGAATTGTTGAGGAATATCCAGCAAGAGAGACTGAGGAATTGTGGGAGAAATAGGATAAGACCAGGGAAGTGGGGTGTCATAACAGCAAAGAAGCGTAGGGTTTCAAGGAAGACAAAATTCTGAACTCCTTCAAATGCTGCAGAGAGATCAAGTAAGATAAAACATTTTAAATGACCCCAGGACATAGAATGTTACTGGTGCACTTGACACATCAATGGCAGGAGTGAAAGGCTGGTTGAGTGGGTTCAAGAGAGAATGGGAGGAGGATGGCTGGAGTCCAAGACTACAGACAACCCCCGCTGAGGAGGCTTTGAGGGTCCTGTCCAATATTGTTCACCCTCTCCTCCCCTCACCATTACATAAAACATCACCCTGCTGATTTTTCTTTATAGCACCTATCCCTGCTTAAAATTGTCCTTTCTGTTATCTCTTTATTTTCTGACTCTGTTCCCAACCATAACATAAGTTCTAAAAGAGTAACAGCCTGTGTTTAAGTAGTGTCTAACACAAAACAGGAGCTCAGTTATATATTTTTTGAATAAATAAATTTTTAAATTCTAAGAGTCATAATATGCTCTAGAGACATTGACTAATAAAGGCTGCTTATTTATTAATAGAAATTATCATTAATAGAAATCATTAATAGAAATTATCATTATACCTAAATTAAAAATACACAAGTAATTATGACAAGCATATATACCTCTAGGCTACCATTTTTAGTTAATACTTCTACCTTAGGTGCATGTTTATGAAATTCACCATTGAAGACACATTTTTGTTTGTTTCTAAACTCTAGTACATTGTTTAAACTTGAGAAGTAAGAAAATAAAAATTATGTTTCTAATTTGAAATGTTACTTTCTTTTATGATAATGATTAGGCATCATAAATTATCATTTTAAAACCTAAATATAGTATAAGACTTTAGCAAAAAATCTGCTTACTAAGAGGTAGTCAGGCATAAAGTTGAAATAAAGCAGCTATAATTTCCTTTGAAACTATCAATTTTTAACCACGAAGCTAAAGAACTGGAACGCTGAAGAGAAAATACAAAGTAGAGTATTAAACAAAGAGAAAAAAAAATTGGATATCTTTGCACAAGACTGAATAAGACACCATTCATAAAAAAGAGACGTCCATGATTATCTCTCCTAAACTAACTGAAAGTTCCATGAAGTTGGTTTTTCATAGGTGATGACATTTGAATTACATTTCCTTATAAACTAGTACTCTGTTTCTACAATGCTTATTTATCTTTCTGTTCTAGCTTGTTTTAAACAATAGAAATGAAATCATTAGCTCTGACTTCTATTGACCTAGCAAATGGTGGGGTGTCTTGGGCAGCATGGATATAAATCCACGGTAGGGGCAGTGGGGGGTACTGTCAAAATGAGACTCTCATATTGTGGTAAGTTGAATTACGTACCCCAGGAAAAAACATGTTCATTATTTTAATCCCATTCCTGTGGATGTGAAGGCATAGTAATCAGGACCTTTTGAAGACATCATTTTTGGTTAAGTTTTGGCCAACTGAATTAGGATGTGTGTTAATCCTACTATTGAAGATCTTATAAAGAGAAATTGGATTCTCAAGCAGGATTCCATTGACAGCTGACTCTTGCTATGGCATCTTCTGGCAAGCATGATGCTAGATGTTCTATAATGACCTATTTTACCTCGCCAATGCCCTATGTCTGTAACTACTATATCTCTTTTTATAGATAAGAAAATCGAGATTTAGAAATTTTCCCTAGTATCAGGTTTAAAAATTTCAGAATTAGCATTTAAATCCATGTCACTCTGTTTCCAAAGTGTGTGCTGGCATCACGGTTTGTTATTCACTGGGATTCAAATAAGTGTAAAACATAAAAGTGTAAAACTTATAACAAGATCATTGACTGTCCATCTTGAAGAGAACAGGTATGCTGAATCATTCGATTTCCAAATACTGTTGTATAATTACGCACTACATAGAGTAGCAAACAGGTAGACCAAGGTTACTCAGGCGTGAATGTGTATATAAACCTTATCTTATGATATTGGAGATCTTGCTAAAGTAAAGATTTGAATTGAGTTGGTCTGGTGTGGTGTGAGCGCCTGCCTGTAATCAGTCCTCGGATGATGTTGAGGCTGTCCCCGAGACCCACGCTCAGATCACGCAAACAAGGCAGTGACAATTCCATTCACATTCACTGTCAGACGGGTTCATAAGAACCACTTGGGAAGTTTGTTAAAAATTTGTTACCAAGCACTGTTCAAAAAGGCACTTTTTGTTGTCGTTTCAACAGCTCCTCCTCCTGCCCATTTCCTTCCCAGCTCACCGTCTGTTTTCAGGGTCTCACATCACGTAGAGTAGGACTCAGACCCAGTTACGAGGCAGGGCCTAGGAATGTGTGCTGGGAATGATCACTGACAGGATCACAACTGAAATACGAGTCACTTCTAGAAAACTTGTGATGAAGACTACATGGTCTGGAAGAGAGTGATTTAAGAGCAACCCTGAACCTGTATTTATTGTCCGTTTGTGCAAAAAATGATTAATGTCTCTAAATTTCCAACTCTTATTGTAAACCTGGCACACTAGCTATATTCATCCTTAAATAGTTGGGTATAGTAAATGAATTATCCACGTAAAAGTGTCATAAATGCCTACACTGAAAAAATACATATACTTGCAATGATACTGATGACAGTAAGTTTGAATTACAGACATACCAGAAGATTCACCTCCCACCAATATCTTTTTCTGCAGTTTTTAATAAATTCTTCACATAGACAAAAAAAATTTAAATCCAGCCTATTGGACTCTATTTTAGTATATAAATTGTTTTATAGACAATCCTTATATGAACTCTTTTGGGTCAAAGATTGTGTTTCTTTTTTGCCTTTGTATCCCCTCCCTCTACAAGTCTCTCCAACGGTTGAATTCATAGGTTTCTTGCCCTTTGAGGAATTTCTTTCTCCCAATTTTTCTTTCATCCTATCTATGCCCTCAGTTATGAAAGGGAGAAGAGTAATCATTGACATCTTATCCAAATATATTTGGTATATTGGACTAATGGAAAAATACAGTAAATTTTTTCCCTTGAATAGAGGAAAGGAGAGAGAGTTTTATCCAGAAGAGAAATAAAACTTTTACCTAAAAGAAAAGCAGACTCGGGGGTACGAGGGTGTCTCAGTGGTAGAATTCTCACCTGCCGTGGTCGACTCAGGTTCCATTTCCGACCCATGCACTTCCCAAACAAACAAACAAAGAAACCAACAAGGACAAACAAGCAAATAAAATTCAACAAACAGTGCTACAATAATGGGATACTCACATGGACAAAGAATGAAATGTGAGCCCCACCACACAGCATGCAAAAAAAAAAAGGCAGACTCTATTTCAGTGGTGCTTACAGGGACATGAGAAGATTTCTGGATGGCTGGAGGTGATGGAAGGGCTGGACAGTGGATATTTGGAGATAAGCGGCTGAAAGCCTGGCCAGAGGATATAAAAGAAAAACTTCACTTACAGCTAGCTGATTTTGACCTCAGCTCACTCTGGTCCGCCCAGTGCTGACTTCTTGCTGCTCTCTGAAGTCTTTGGCCAATACTGTAAGTGTCAGAGAGGCAGCACCCATCTTCTTAACTCCCAGAGGCCAGCTGCTACTCATTCCACGACTAGTCCTGAGGGACTGCAAGGTGCTAGGCTCTGGTGAAGGTCCCGGGGAGCTGGGCTCTGTGAGCGCGGGCTGAGTCCTGAGCTGTCATCTTCAGCTACTGGATTTTGAGCTGGCAGATGCAAAACTCCTGGAGCTGACAGGAAGTTTTTCTTGTCTCCTACAGAACACTTATATTTTGGCGAAATTAACAGATACATCTCACACACACACACACACACACACACACCCAAAGAGAGAGAGAGAGAGAAAATCAGGTAAACAGATTAAATACTAGAGAATTAATAGGAATAGAGTATTTGGGGAAGTGCATTAAAAAGTTCTGCAGAATATAAAATGCTTAAAGTGAGAGAAACTTGACAAGGAGGAATAAATTTTCATATAATAAGTTCTAAGATGATTCTATGGGCTCCTGAAGAACTTGACCCATGGGAGCCTTTCTAAGTGCCTGGAGTATCTGTTTCTAATCACTAGAAGAATTTAGCTATATTTTCATGTTGAGTAAATATGCAAAATGAGAAACTCCATAAAAAGGTTAAAGAAACCTTTGGATATTCTGAACAAAAAAGAAAACAGATCAAAGTAAGTCTATGTCAACTGTTTTCCTTTTCTTAGAATATAAAAGGAACTAGATCCAACATCATTTTAAGGATATTTCATTTATTTTTAAAATAAGTTTGTAATATAATTCGGTTTTGGCAACTTGCCTTGAGGAATATTTATATTTTCATCCATTTATTAATTATTACTCACAAGTTTAAAAATTTCACTTGAAACATCATCTCAGAGAAGCAGGCATGGGACTGGTTATACCCTGCTGCCTGTTTCATGAATATGCAGCCCTCAGAGTTCTTGCTTTAAAATCAGAAGACCTGAGTCTTGTCTCCATATTTCACACGAGACGGCTGGATTGTGTGCCCCGTTGCCGCCTCCTTGCACTCTGATGGGGCTCCATGTGGGATTCACAGAATTCCAGGCCATCCAGGTGCCCTGCCCCATCCTCTCTCCCCTGGTGACCTACTCGTCCTGGTCTCAGCTGTCACTGGCGGAGACCACCACCCCCTGCTCCGAGCCCTCCCACAGGGGGTCCGCTGCGGCCCTCACCACGGCACGCACATGGCCGGCTGCTTGGTCCACCGTGGAGGCGTGGTACCCGAGGAGGTGAAGGCGACCACGGCTGCCATTGAGACCAAGCACACCATCTAGTCCGTGGACCCGTGTCCCAGGAGTCTAAGGTTGGCCTCAACTCCCAGCCCTCCATGGTGGTGCTGGAGGGAGAGCAGGTCAGAGTGCCGAGGGCCGTGTGAGCGCCATCTCTGGGGCTGGGCCGCCTCCACCACGGGTCTGCCCTACCCAACCCACGGGTTGCCTACCCAGCAGGGGTGTGTGCTTGGGCTGTGGTGAGGGCACCGAGGGTGGAGAATCGGAGGCCCAGAGGACCCGGCCGCCCTGGAGAAGGAGGGGGAAATGCGGGCACAGCCGAGGGACAGCGAGTACAAGAGTGAGGCGTCCTGGAGACTGCTCACACTTCCAGTGCCCCGTCTCACCCACAAGCACTTGGTTTTCCTTTACTTAACCCACAGGCCTCATCATCCCTCTCTTCAAAACTGTCATCCTGGTGCTACCTTCTTTGCTAGAAGATTGCTAAATAATTTTGAATTATTCTCAGAAGGAAGGAAGATGTTAACGAACACTGAATTTCTGCCGTGTGCTGGCCATCTTATAGATTACCTTCCACACTGCTTTATGGGATAAAGAATTCCCTCTATTTTTATGCTAGGAAACTGATTTTTAGAAAGATTAAATACTTAGTCTGTGGCCATATCACGAGTAAATGGCCAAACCAGGTCAGTCTCCAAAACCTACAGACCCTCCTCTGTATGACCAGAGTTCATGAAAGTGTATACCGCATTCATGGGCAATAAAAACCAAGAGTAATCGTTTCCCAACACAAATTCTTTTTCATAAATGTGTATAGATATCCTCCTCCTCACAGCAATTTTGTCTTGAGTTAGTATGCTTCATCTTTAGGTGCTAATACCACTTCACACTGTGCATTACTTGCTAGCTCAGATCAGGAATCCGCTTCTCGTTTAACTTGTATAATTTGCTTCTTGCAGCCATTCACTTGAAAAATATTCGTTGGGCTTTGCCATGTGACCCGCTCTGCATTTGGCCACCTGGAATCCAGAGTGGCTAAACAAACAGAGGTTTTTCCTGCCCTCACGAGGCTTTGATTAAGAGTAACCATCTACCCTGTACGTTCAGGATCTTCCCAGCTTAGGCTGTTATCTCAGTATGTGTGCGTCAACCGTACCCTCTTTGACTCTTGAAAGTTTCCTGGTCTGAAAAACAAATTTTGTAATCATTCTACTTATAATAAGGCAAGCAGATAAATACATGTTAGTATGAATTTAATAATTATAAATTTAATAAGTACTATGAAGGTAAAAAAGAGGCACGCATTTGGAAGAAATTAGAGGCATCTCTTTAGATGGGGTTGGGGAGAGCATGTGATACCTCAATGAAAAGGAAGACTTAAAACAAACAGTTCAGCAATTACAGAAAAGGTAAAAGTTTGTGAACATACACACAAAGAAAGCTTTCTTTGTATTCAGAAATATTAACATTTGCAGAGGTCAGCAAAAGGGAATATTTTAATCTGCAGCTTGACTGGTATTTAAATGCGTGCTTGCTGTTATTTAACTCCAGTTCCACAAACTGATTGAACAATTATTTATCTTTGCTTCTCTCTTTTTCTTTCTCATAGCTATTTAGAGCGATGTTAATGAAATAGTCTATGGTTTCCATTTCAGAGCATCACACTTTTACAGTCAGAGACAGTTGGAAAATAAACTCAACATGGGAAGAAATTGTACCTTGTCTGCCATTTTCTATCATAGAGACTGGTAGATAGTAAGTGTTCAATAAATATTTACTGACTACATTAATGATTTGAACTTTCAAAGTAGAGTTTCTGAATCCAGACATATCTACATGATCATTCACAAACAGTTGTCCAAGACAGACAGCAAAAGCATTAGGACCCAATAGGGTGTTGGAGTGAATAAAGTTTTCTTTGTATTTAGGTGAGGACAATCTAATAATTCTCATAGTGACAAATTCTCTATGTCCAATGAACATTGAACAGCATTCTTTAAAATTAAGAATTTAACTAGAAAGTGAACATGATTAAAAGTAAATAGAAAAATTTTTAAGAAGTGAAATTTTCAAATAAAACCCAAATAAGAAAGGAATTAATAGTATGTCATTCATACGTTAACCAAAAAGTAGTTTTTTGTTTGCACCAAATGAGATATGACCCAGAATTTTAACATAAGGCAATATCATATTCTTCATGGACTGGCATTTGTGACATCATCTTTTTGTTGTTGTTGTTAGGGTCTCTCTTCTTGTTCTAAACACAGACTTTCTTCTATTCTGTAAGTTGGTACCTTTTCTGTTCCTTTGCGTCATCGTTTTTTTTTTTATCTATAAAGGGCTATTTTCCCCACTGATCCAACTGCTTCCATTTCCGTTTCTATTAAATTTCCATCAAATGAGATATTACATTAAATGTGATTTAGAAGTGCTAAAATCATCCAGAAAGGAGGGTGACTCGTGGTGAGGTCTGCAGATGGACTGAAACGTGAACGGAGAGCCGGATGGGTATATTTCCGCATGCACTTTTGCAATGTTCTTCGAAGCTCTGGGCTTTCAGGAACCATGGTCCGGGGTGACGATAAGAAACAGGAACAATATTTCTCAACTGGAAGCCCAGAGCCAAAACAGGAGTGAGAAAGAAATCAGCCACCATTTGAGAAGGCAGTAGGGAAAGCACTGTAATTAGAGGAAAAAAGTAAGAGGTCATGTTGGGATCAAGTGAAAAAACGTCCAGGGAAGAGGATGAGGACACAGGGAACTCGCTGCTGATCTCAAGTTTGAGAAGGCTCAGCGCATGGCTGGGCACCACGTGAGGGACGAGGGAAGGGGTCCTGGCGGGGATGTGCACATTCAAGCAGGATGTGAGGATGGTGACTGGGCGTCACTTGCTTCTTGGTTCCTAATACAGACAGGATTGAGAAGAGCGATGGCGGGCCTACCGATCACAGAGGCAGGCTGTTGTTGTCTGAGTTAGGCTGGGAGTAGTGGAGGTGATGGAGCGGGGGAGGATGAAGGTGATGGAGGGAGGGAGGGAGGTGACGGAGGGAGGGTTGGAGGTGACGGAGTGGGGGAGGGGTGGAGGTGATGGAGTAGGGGCGGGTGGAGGTGATGGAGGGAGGGTTGGAGGTGACAGAGGGAGGGAGGTGATGGAGGGAGGGATGGAAGTGATGGAGGGAGGGAGGTGACGGAGGGAGGGATGGAGGTGATGGACTGACGGAGGAGTGGAGGTAATGGAGTGAGGGAGAGATGCAGGTATAATGGTGGGAGGGTCAAGCCAGGACCCTGCAGAATTCTGCAACCCCCACCCCCACCCCCACTCTGCTGGCTGGTTGGCTGCAGGCTGCAGGAGGGGGACTTTCCTGGGAACACAGACAACGTGCGCCTCAGGGCACTGTTCCAGAGCACAGAACCGGAAGCATTATTTGGAGCGTGTTTGCACAGATGACAAACTGGTGACAGTGCAGGCCACCGTGAGCTAAAGCCTATGACCAAGTAAGACTACCCTCAGCGTGCAAGGATCGTTACAGACTAGAATTTTTTCCCCTTATAAATTATTAAATTAATCTAAAGGTAAAAAGTCATTGCGCTGGTGATTCTGACCAGTCCAATAACACAAGGAATAAATAGCACATTTTAATACTGAAAATCGAATAGCATACTCTCCCTATTTGTAGAGGATGATTTCCTACCTTGAGAATTCAGGAGACTCAACTGCAAAACCTAACAGAGTTCATCAAAGTGGAAAAACCCAAGAGCTACAAGGGAAGAATAGAACATATTCTTAAACAGAGTAATGACCACGTAGGAATATTAGCAAAGTAAATGACACTATTGCACAAATAGTAGAAACAAGACAAAATACTTGTTTTCCTTAGTATAATGCACATATCTAACAAGAAATTGTATATCTAATAGTAAAAAGGAACAAACACTTCACTGAAGAACAAAAATAGATACTTGAATAATGCAAAGTTCTCATGCTCTAGATGAATATAACTCAATATGGTCATTTCACAATGAGTCATTAAATTTGATTGAACCATAATTATTATTCCAGCAGAATTTTTCAGGAAATTCATAAGAAAATTTAAAGCTAATAATAAATATAAATATTCTAGGACTATGTAGACAATTCTGAAAGAAAAGAAGAAAGAAGATCGTAAAATTTGAAAGCATATTACAAAGTTTATTGACTAAAACAGTATGGAGGCTTCCAGTTTAGGGGAAAAAGAGATACTAGCAGATCTCAACTCAAATGTTCATTGTTGCTGCACTAAGGAGGTTATGGTGGAAGCCTGGAGAAAGGACTGGTCAGCCAGGGAAGTGCTGGGTTTGTAACACGTAGTAGGTCTGCCACCCACACTTATTCTTTTTGCATCCCCAAAAACATTTTGCTCTCCGGATTATTAAAGGGCAAATGGGTACAGTTCCTTGACTTCAATAAATCTTCTTAGAAGAATCAATTGAACTCATCCGCATTGTTTTTGGTACAGAGAAGTTGGGGCAGAGCCTCGGTGAAAAACAATCGAGCAGTCAACTGCATGTGTTCAAACCATTCGTGATGAATATCTGGTTTGTTTCCCTTATTTTCAACACAGACTGAGCAAGTAGGACAGATGTGAGAACAGGAATAAGGAAAAATATGTATCTTTTGTAGTAAGTTGGAGCCCTCTTTGAGCTTGATTATGCCGAAAGTATGTTTTAACACGTGGCCTAAAATAGCAGAATTAAATGTTTTTCACTACCACACAGCTGCTTCTGAATGAAACAAAAGTGCAATTCAAAGAATAGTAATTGAACACTTACTATGTACAAGACATTTCAAAAGATTCACAGATGAGTCAGCCTCAATTTTATCTAAAAGATGACAGTAGAAGAAAAGGAGACATCCGTTTAAAGTAGAGCAGGAAAAGAACTATAAAAGACAAAAATAAAATTGAGCAGTAACTGAAAGAAAAGAGGTGAGCTCAGGTGGCTGGGGGAGGGGACAAAGGTCAACACGTTTAGAAAGAGGCAACTACGAAGGAGTATGAATGGTTTTGCCACAGCAGATTCCACGGGGCTAGAGCAGAGGCCTTGGAGCAGGTCCATAGAGGGTAGAGCGACGGAGGAAACGCAGGAAGGAGTAGTTGGAAACAGGCGTACAGGATGGCCTGAGAAGGGCTTGGTGCCCGGCTCTCCGTAAGGAACAGAAGACCCTGAGGTTTAATTGAAGGAGAAAGCCATGATCAGAGTGATGTCTGAAAGGAAAGCCGAGCTGGTGCTCACGTGAGGGAAAGCCGGCAGAAGAGGCAGACTGAGGCTGGCCCAAACATCTGGGACGTGATCACAGCCAGGCTTTAAGAGACTCACCTGACGTCAGCTGTGGAGTTGTGGACGTCATAGCACAGAGGAAAGGATCAAGAGGGGCTTCCAGGCCCTAAACCAGGTGATGGAAGTGGGCAGGGAACAGAGAACAGGAAAGTAAGAAATGGGATAGAGCAAGAACCTACTGGTGGCAGTTACACGAGTGTGCACCGGTGCGTGGAGAAAGGGGCTCTGATAGGGACGTGCTAATCCTTGCTTTAATAGGAACTGTTTTTAAACTTAGAGGAGGTTACCAGGGGCCGGGATGAGGGTGGGGAATGGAGAATCAGTGCTTAGTTGGCACAGAGTCTCCGTTTGGGATGACGGAAACGCTTCGGTAATGGATGGTGGTGAAGGGAACCCAACATTGTGAGTGTACTTAACAGCCCTGAATTGCATATTAATGTGAATAAAAGGGAAAATCTTAGGTTGCATGTATGTTACCAGAATAAAAATTTAAGAAAACTACAATCTGTAGAATGCAAAAAGTGAAACCTAATATAAGCCATGGACTATAGTTAAAAGAATAATTATAATAATATTTCATCAATTGTAGCAAAGATACCAGACAAATTCAAAATTTAATAGAGGGGAAACCATGTGTGAGGCAGGGTACTCTCTGATTTCTCTTTAAATCTACAGCTTCTTTAATTAAAAAAAAATTAAAAATAAATAAGTGAAAACAAGAAAAGAATTACAGAGCAGTGCACACTGTTGTCAAAATCTTTCGAAAAAACACAAGGTTGTATGAATTTAAATTTTTTCTGTAAGATATCTTAGAGCCTATAATAGGTTCATGTGCATTGTGATTCTGCAGGAGAGTAGAACAGCACGCAGTGTTCACTAGGCCTAATATAACATAAAAATCTATTTTAGTGCTAACACGATTTGGAAACTAAGTTCAGTAAATTTTACCTTGGGGTTTTAAGAATAAGTGCCTGGGAGAGAGAACTGTACATGTGAAGCCCCTTTATTGGTCTCAGTTAGGATGGACATGTGCTTTTTGCTTTTTAGAAATTATTATTACTAAAATGTCTGATTAATTATTTAACATTTTAGTCAGAAAACATTTAGTTTTGACTTAAAGGATATGACAGTATACCCAACACTAATTTCTTGAAGAAGGGCCAAAATCTTTGCTATTTATAAGAAAATGGGAGTTGAGGGAATCTGATCCTCTTTCTTGTGTAAATCTCGCCAATATAAAGTCATCTATAATTTCGAGCATTGTACAGTCCCATGTTTTACCGTCTAACTTTCCTTATAACATACATGACCGAAAACTTCCCCTTTCAGTCATAACCACATACATAATTCAGCGCTGTTAATTACACGCACAATAATTTTACCATTACCACTTTCCTTTTCCGAACATTGACAATCAGCCTAAATGGAAATTCTACACAAATTAAGCATCCACTCCCCATTCTCTAGCCCCATTCTCTCCCCTGTAAACTGTATTCTGTCACACTATGCGTTTGCTTGTTAAAATTCATTCATTTCACTCAACACAATGTCCCCAAGTTTCATCCAAGGCGCCACAGGTATCAGGACCTCATTCTCTCTTACAGCTGAATATTATTCCACAGTATATGTATACCACATCTTATTTATTCATTCACTGGTTTTTGGACAATTGGGTGACTTCCACCTTTTGGCAACTGTGAATAATGCTACTATGAAGATCATTAGGCAAATGTCTGTTCAAGTCCCAGTTTTCAGCTTTTCTGGGCATTTACCTAATAGCAGTTTGCCAAATCACATGATAATTCTATACTTAGCTTCCTGAGGAACCACAGAAATGTCTTCCGCAGTGACTGTACCATTCAACATTCCCACCAGATGTGCCCGAGTCCTCCTGTTTCTCCACTTCCTTTCCAGCCCTGGTAGTTTTTGCTGTTTTATCAGTGGTCATTCTAGTAGGTATGAAATATCTTATTGTGGTTTTGATTTGCATTTCCCTAATAGCCAGTGACGTTGACCATGTTCTTATGCGCTTTTCAGTCATTTGTATTTCCTCTTTAGAAAAATGTCTGTTCAAGCCTTTTGCCCATTTTTAAATTGGGTTGTTTGTCTTTTTATTGTTGAGTCATAGGATTTCTTTATATAGCCTGGATATTAAACACTCATAGGATATGTGGTTTTCAAATATTTTCTACCGTTATGTAGGCATTCTTTTCACTTTCTTGACAAAGTCTTCTGAAGCACAGAAGTTTTTAATTTTAAGGTGGTTCCATTTATTTATTTTTTCCTTTCATTGCTTGTGCTTTGAGTGTGATAGCTAAGAAATCATGGTCTACAACAAGGTCTTGAAGAAGCTTCTGTACATTTTCCTCTAGGAGTTTTATGGTTCTGGCTCTTATGTTTCATTCTTTGATCAATTTTGAGTTAATTTTTGTATAAGATGTGCAATAGGGGTCCTCATTCATTCTTTCATATATGGATATCCAGTTCTCTTTGCACCATTTGTTGAAACAACTAATCTGGCAAAGTTGACAGGACTTGGCACCTTCATCAAATATCAATTGATCATAGATGTGAGTCTATTTTCTTTTCTTTTTTTTTTTATACATGGGCAGGCACCGGGAATCGAACCTGGGTCCTCTGGCATTTCAGGCAAGCGTTCTTGCCTGCTGAGCCACCGTGGCCTGCCCTCTATTTTCTTTTTAATGTGAGTCAATTTTTGATCTTTCATTTCCATTGCTCAAGATATCTATCTTTATGCCAGTTCCATGTTGTTTTTACCACTGTAGCTTTGTAATATATTTTCAAAGACAAGAAGTGTGAGTTCTCCAGCCTTGTTATTTTTTTTTTTTTATAGATGTTCTTGGCTATTCTGGGCCTCTTATCCTTTCCAATAAATTTGATAATTGGCTTTTTCAATTCTACAAAGTAGGCCATTGGAAATTTTATTGGGATTGCATTAAATGTGTAAATCACTTTGGGTAGAATTTGATATTCCAACCCTGAATAAACAATGTCCTTCCACTTATTTAGGAATTCTTTGATTTCTCCTAGCATCTTAATAATATTTGGTATTCCAATTCCTGAATACAGAATGTCCTTCCATTTATTTAGGAATTCTTTGATTTCCTTTATCAATGTTTATAGTTTTCACTGTATAAGTCCTTTACACCCTCGGTTAAATTTATTTCTATTACAGATGCAAGACCCTGTGAATCAGAGAGATAGAAGCAGTCTTGCAAATGGGTATAAGGGGTTTAGACAAGTGACGGATCCAAATAAAATGAAAATCAGAATGCTTTTGGTACAAAACAATTCAAAGGATTCATGGAAACCCAAGTGTCCGGTTAGGGTAACCAGGAGAACAAGCGACCAAAATAAACAAATAAATAAAATCATGATGTAAATTATTATCATTCAAGACACAACATAAATGCTACTTCCTCAAGGAGATCTTTCCTAATCAGTAACGCAACAGATCTGATTGTAAAGATCAGATTGATATACACACATCTAATATTTTACCCTATATCGAGTTCTTTTTAATAATTCCAAAGTTAAAAGCAATTAAAAATGACCAATGAGCAGGGAGAGGTCTAGGGCTCCAACATTTCACCAGTTTCTTTCTTCCTCCATCATACATGCAGTGGCTCAGAAACTAGATGAGACTTCTTAGAGAGGTGTTTGATCATCTTAGCTATGAGAGGTCTAATTTTATACTCATATAGTTGCATAACTTATATGACATTTTCCAGGGAATGAAGCACCATAAATAAGGGAAAAAATCCAATTTGCTTTTCATGAGCAATCCTAGACCAGGGATATCCCGCTAAAAGCATTCAATAGACTTTCCACGTACCAAATGCTATTAATTTATTTGCTGGATTCCTGTCATTAGCGTGTTATAGGATAAAAGTGACCACCTGTGACTTCTTTCTTCCCTAGGTTGGTCTGTACATCTGGTGACAACTCCTGCCTTCTCAGTAGCTAATGTATTTTTGTTGTCTACTTGGCACATTATATTTGAGTATTTCTTCACGAAAACAGGAGCCTTGCCTATCTTATGAACTCTTGTTTCCTCAGTTGAACAACATAGGGGTTCAATAATTTTTATCTTCAGAGAAGAGTGATCGACTAGTATTTAAGGATAAGTAGGATTTTTATATTAAGAAGGCGAGAATGGAATTCCAGGCAACAGGGAACAATGTGTGCAGATGCTTGAATGAATAAAGATATTTGAAGGCAATACATCTTTTAGAGGAGTTGAAATCTGATTTTCTCTTGACCATGGTTCTTTAAACCTAAACATTAGAGTTAAGACCATAAAACTTTTAGAAGAAAATGCAGGGAAATATCTTAAAAATCTTGTCATAGAAGTGGTTTCCTAGACCTTACACCCAAAGCATGAACAATGAAAAAAGAAATAGATAAATGGGATATCCTCAAAATTAAACATTTTATGTTTCAATGAACTTTGTCAGAAAAGCAAAAAGACAGCCTGTGCGATGGGAGACAATATTTGGAAATCACATATCAAATAAGGTTTTAGTATCCAGAATATATAAAGAGACACTACAATTCAAAAACAAGAAGACAACCCAATTCAAAAATGGGCAAAAGACATAAGCAGATACTCTTCAGAAGAGGAAATACAAATGGCTAAATAGCACATGAAAAAATGCTTAACTTCACTGGCTATTAGGGAAATACAAATCAAAATCACAATGGGATATCATCTCACACTCACTAGAATGGCCATTATAAAAAAAAAAAACAGAAAATGACAGGTGCTGGAGAGGATGTGGAAAAAGAGGCACACTTACCCACTGTTGGTGGGAATGTCAAATGGTACAACTGCTGTGAAAGGCAGTTTGGCAGTTCCTAAGGAAGCTAAGTGTAGAATTGCCATGTGATCTGGCGATCCCATTACTAGGCATCTATTCAGAGGACATGAAGGGAAGGGCACAAATGGACATTTGCACACCCATGTTTATAGCAGCATTATTTATGATTGCCAAGAGTTGGAAATAGTCCAAAAGTCCATCAACAGATGAGCGGCTAAACAAGTTGCAGTATATACATGCTATGGGGTATTGTGCTGCTGTAAGACAGAATAAAGTCGTGAAGCTGTAACCATAGTATACTATTCTAAGGCATGGATTCTGCAACCACACTGGTAAGAGTCACCCTTCACTTCACTACCTGCCTTTGTTACCTGGGACTACTTAGCTCATTTTTCTACAACTATTCCTATGAAGCAGAAGTAATACCTCATAGGACTGCTGTAAAGACTAAAGGAGAGAACCATGCAAAGAACTTTCTGCTACACTTGACATGTTACCTATTTTCTCAAACTGAAATTGACAAAGCATAGAAACCTGGAGTTGCTTCTGATTATTCATTCCGATCACCCCACTCCTACTCACTCCCAAGGGTTCTGGCAGCCATTTCCAGGGAATCTCAAAGATTTTTTCCTACTTTATAATATAAATAATCTAATTCTTAACTGCAAAACCTCGTAACTGTTTTTTCAGTATTACCCTTCGCTGCTTGACTACAAGTTCTTCTGAATTGTTCTGCTTTTCAAATGGCTCATTGAAATGGGAAATTATGTTCAAATTCTCCTCTCTCCTATTCTATATACACTTTGTTTTAGGTAATTGTAACTTCTCAATGTTTCTGATAATTAATATTTGAACCACACCTTCACATACTAGTTTTAGTGTCTGGGATATGCTCTATCCTTTATGAAAAAAAGCGATTTTATTCCTGATAATTGTAACGTACAATCTGCAAATTTCCATGGCTAAAAGGCAGAGAAACCAGCAGAATTATTAGCAACCTCATAGAGTTAGAAAAACAAAAATCATAGGTCAGAATTGCCAAGAAAGTCAAGATTTTAGGGTCTAAGATCCTGGGAAGAAAGGACAAATTAACGGAAAAGCATTTGCAAACACAACCAGTGTTCGTTAAAATGAAAAACTGCAGCCGTCACCACCAACCTCTTGGATACCAGGAATCAAAGGTCCTTCCTTAATTTAATAAGGGCTATATATAATTAAAAGTAAATATGGAAAACATCATCCTTAATGGAGAAATGTTGAAAACATTCCCACTGAGAAAAGAATCAGGAAATAAATTCTGCTATCATCACTTATTTTTAACATTGTACTAGAGGTCCTAGTTAGTTCAGTAGCATAAGGCGTAAGGATTGAAAAGCAAGATAAAAAAAGTCCAGTTTTGTAGATTATATGACCTTATATTTAAAAATCCAGCTAAACTGCTAGAATTAAAAACAAACTTAGAGTTCTGCTTCTATTAAGGATGTAAAAAGCCACTAAAGAGTATACATACTAAATGGTGAAGGAAAAAAAAAATCCACAAAATTACAACTATTTGTGGGTCCATCAGACAGCCAAAATTCCACGGTAACTAGGGAAACTGAATTCCCAAGTCCATCCGCAGAGAGGAGGGACTAGAGAACTGTTTTGCCCTTGATAGGGCACAGGAGGAGAAATTGACTGGTAAGACGAAAAAGAAAAAGGAATTTTAACAAATACTTGAAGGCTACTATGATAGTTTTAAATTCCTGGGCTCCCCAGGCACAAGACGAGTTGGCACGCATCCGCCGCATTTTATCCGTGAGCGCCCAGGGCGTGTCCAGGAGAAAACGAGCAGGGGACCCAGAGGGGCCCGCACCTCAGTGGGGCAGGGGGGGATTTGCTGTCAATGGGGGACAGGCAGGATATCTGGACCTTCCTCTCCTATAAAACAAAATTTGTCAGGCGCAGAGGTAGGGACAGAAAACCTAACCCCAGGGTTCAGGAAAAAGCCTTCTGGTGCTGGGGGAGTGGCGAGGAGCCGATTTATGCGCGGGATTGTACACGCACACAACCAGAGCTGCGCTGCCCCGGGGAGGAGGCGGGGGTCTGCAAGCCCCTTCGGCCACCTGATGGTCATGCAGGCCGGCCGAGATAGTCCCACTCCTGAGGTTTGGGGACACAGGGCCTGCTTGGGACCTCGGCTGCAGCAAAGAGACCCAGACGCCCTCTCCCTCCTCATGAGCCTTAGAATAAATGACAGAGGAGCATCTAGTGCGGGCGGCAGAGACCAGGCAAAGGCAGGTCTCCTCTACGGCACAGGTACGCAGAACCTACAGAAAGACAAACAGGAGCCCTGAGCACCAGTTCTCAGGACAGCAGCCCCCACTCCCCGAAGGACAAGGCGGCAGCGGTTCACCTCTGGAGGCATCCGAGCAACAAAACACAAGTGCCACGTCACTACTGAGCAGACTGACCGGTCAGCCACACGGACAAGCTGACACGAGAAGAGGCGCCTTCGTTTCTAGGAGTAAATACTGTTCGCCACAGTTCAATATCTGATAATCGATAATTAGAAGACCCACCAGAAAATGGGGAAAAGAAAGGAACTTTGTCAAGATTAGTCAACAGAACCAGATCCAAAGATGTTCAGATGTTGGGACTATCAGACAGGGAAGATAACATAACTATGATTAAAATGTTAAAGAAGCCAGTGGAAAAAGTGTGCAATAAACAATATGCATGTATAGATGGGTGGGGATTTCATAAAAAATGAGAAATCATACAAAAAAGAAACAAATGAAAATGTTACAAATAAATACCGTGATAATAGAAATGAAGAATCCCTTCAACAAGCTTTTTAGCAGACTGTACACAGCATCAGAAAGCTAGTGAAGTTTAGGATAGCGTAATAGAAATGATCCAAACTTTAAACAAACAGGAAAAAATAATGAAACAAAAAGCACAGAATAGAGAATCCAATTCTGGGACAATATTAAACAGTCTAATATAGATGTAATTAGAGCCCCAAAAGAAGAAGAAGAGAGAGAAAAGAGGGCAGAATAAATATTTGAAAATATTATGGTCAAGAATTTTCCAAAACTAATGAAGGAAAATAAACCACATAAACAAAAAGCTCAGAAAAACCAAAGCAGAATAAACACCAAGAAAAATACATTTAGAGAGACCCAAACAAAGTCTTTAAGGCAGGCAGAGGTGGATGGGCAGTTAAATATAGAGAAACAACGGATGCGAGAATTCTTCTCTCAGATGCTTTATAAGCCAGAGGACAATGGAGTAATTTCTTTTATGTACAGAAACACACTCACACAGACACACCCCCCAACTCAAAATCATACACTCAGTGACATTTTTTTTTAAGTAAAATAAAAACATTTTAAAACAAATGGAAATTGAAAGAAACCACTGCCAGATGACATGGACTTTAAGAATTGTTAAAGGAATTCTCGAGGCAGAAGGAGTACGAGAGCAGCAGCAAATTTGGATCTGAAAAGAAACAGAGTGCTAGAAATGGTAAAAAGTTGGTAAATACAAAGGTTGACTTTCTTATTTTTAAATCATTAGATATAATTCAATGTCTAGGAAAATAATATATTTTGGAGTTTCTAGCATGTGAAAATACTTATAAAATTTTGAAAATGATAGCACATAATATGAGAAAGAGAAAATGGAAGAATATTATTTTAAGGTTCTGACACAACAGTGTAATGTTATCTGAACGTATACTGTCACAAGTTAATAATGTATACAGTGACCCTTAGAGCAATCACTGAAAAAGTAAAATAAAAAGCTATAAACCATAAACTAATGTTGGGGATAAAATGGAATCATAAAATAATACTTCATCCAAAATAAAACTGTAAAAGGGAGAAAAGGAACAGAAAATAGATGGGACGAATAAAATACATATAGCAAGGTGATAGACTTAAACTCAACCATATCAGCAATTATATTAAATGAAAATGGTCTTAACATTCCAGTTTGAAGGCAGAGATTGTCAACTGGATTTTTAAAACAGCAAGAACCAACCATACACCATCTATAAGAACACACTCCAAGGACACAGACAGGTTATAAGTAAAGGGATGGAACAAGACATACTAGGAAAAAAAATTATATGTTGCAGAGCCTGCATTCTATCAGATGAAAGAGACTTCAGAGTAAGAAATCTTACTGGGGACAGAGGAGAGACACTGAATAATGATAACGGGATTAATCTGTTAAGAGGGCACAAGGATTCTAAAGTCATGAAAAAGTCTGAAAGGAGAAAGACAAATCCATAATTATAAGGAAAGATTTTGATGTTCTTTTCTCTGTAACTGAGTAACAAATGGACAAAATAAGAAAGAACCAAACAACACTATTAATCGACTTGACGTGACAGACATACATAGAATACTTCATCTAAGAACAGCATAATAAGCATTCTTTTCAATTGCACATGGACATTCACCAAGAGAGACCATTTTCTGGGCCAAGAAACAAAGATTGACAGAGTTTTAAAAGGTTGAAATCATGTAAAATATGTTCTTGATAACAATGGAATTGTTTTCAGAAAGATACCTGACAGAATACTTAAATATTTGGAAAGCAAATAATGCACTTTTAAATCAACTTTGGGTCAAATAAAGAACTTACAGGGCATTTAGAAAATATTTTGGACTGAATGCAAATGAAAAGCAATATGCTAAGATTTTTAGGATGCAGTTAAAGCAGTGCTTAGAGGGAATTTTATAGCAGTGAGTGATTATAATACAAAAGAAGGAAGACCTCATACCAATGATCTAATTCAAGGGTTAGCAAACTTCTTCTGTAAAGAGCAAGATGGTAAATATTTTTATCTGAATGCATTGTAATCTCTGCTGCAACTACTCATCCATGCCTCCATAGCTTCAAAGAAGTCAGAAACTATGTAAATGATATGCATGTGTCCCAACAAAACTCCATTTACAAAAGAAGACAGGGAGCTAGACTTGGCCCCTAGGCTGTAGTTTGTTGATCACTGATCCACCTTAAGAAACTAGAAAAAGAAGAGCAAATTAAATCCAAAGCTAGCAAAAGGGAGGAAATTATAAACACCAGGAGTCAATGAAATTGAGAGACAAACAGTAGAGAAAATTATTAAAACCAAATCTGGAACTTTGAAAATAGCAATAAAATTGATAAATTTTTAGCCTGGATGATAAAAAGACACAAATCACCAATATTAGTCAGGAAAGAGGGGACTTCACTATATATCCTACAGATATTAAAGGGATAATAAGAAAATGTTATGAACACTTTTGCATCAATGAATTTGATACCTTAAGTGAAACAAAGTCCTTAAAGATACAAGTTACTATATATATATATATAGATATATATATATATCAAGAAATAGATTATGTCAATAGCTTTATAACTAATGTTTTAGAAGAAAAATTTTTACTAAAATACCTTCTTACAAAAACAAAACCAAAAACCAAAAACACCAGACTCTGATGGCCCTACTGGTGAATTAAACTAACATTTACAGTGGAAATGACACCATTCCTATCCAAATATTCTTCCAGAAGATTGAAGAGAAAGAGTTCTCAATTTATTTCATGTGACCAGCATTACTCATACCAAAATCAGTCAAGAACATTACAAATAAAGAAAATATAGATCAATATTATCTATAAATATAGATAAAACTGCAAATCAAATCCAACAGCATATAAAAAGTAAAACTCATGATGAGAAAATAGGATTTATTTCAGAGTTGACCAAAGAGCCATCTCAATAGGTGGAGGAAAAGTATTTTAAAAATTTCAGCATTAATTCATGATTAAACATTTCTCACAGACTAGGAATAGAAAGCAGCACTCTTTCCATGATTAACATCATCTGCAAAAAAGTACAGTAAAAATCATGACTAATGGTGGAAACCAATGATGTTTACCAACCAAGTTTGGAAATAGGGCCAAAGAATTTTCATTCTTAAAACATTTATTCAATATTATAATTAGGGTCCTAGATAGTACAATCGGACTAGAAAAAACAGTTAAAGTCGTAGATTGGAAAAGAATAAATAAACTGTCTTTAGCCACAGATGATATAATTATTTATATAGAAAACCTCGAGGAATTTACTAAATATCTACTAGAAATAAGTGAATTTAACAAGGTCAACATACCAAAGAAAATGATTTCTACATACCAGTAACAATCGGAAAAAGAAATCAAGATATACACATCTATATCATTTACAAACCCTCAAGAGAAAACATGAAATACTTAAATATAAGTTTAATAAAACATGTGTAATGTGTACATGGAAATTTGCAAAACATTGCTGAGAGAAATTACAGAAGACCTAAATAAATAGGGTGCTATATTGTTTTCATAGGTCAGAGAATGCAATATTCTTCAGGAGTCAATTCTTCTAAAATTATCTCCAGATTTAGTGCAATCCTAATTTCTTCTGTGGATATTGACAAAATTATTTCATACTTTATATGGAAATGTAAAGGACTCAGGATAACCAAACCAATTTGAAAAAGACAAAAAATTTCTAGGAATTGCACTATCCAAATTCTAGATTGAGTGCATTATAGTTTTAGGATAAGGACAGCATACAGATCGATGGAACAGAATAGAATCCATAAACAGATGTACAAACATGTGTTCAATTGATTTTCAACAAAAATGCCCAAGTAACTCAATGGGAAAAGGATAGCCTTTTCATCAAATAGACATTAAAATCTAGAATATATAAGGAACTTTTACTGTTCAGAAATGAGAAACTAATTTCAATCTAATTGATAAATGGGCAAGACACTTGAAGAGACACTTCATCAAAGAAGATATACAAATGGTAAATAAGCACATGAAGAAATGTTCAACATCATTATTAGGGGAAAACAACTAAAAAACACATGAGATGCAACTACATACATCCTAAAATGGTTACAATTTTATAATTGACAAGGGACTCCTGACCCAGACAAGATGGTGTACACTCATTTCTCCCTGCAACCCACCCGCCCTCACATAGGTGCAACTGTACACCCCAGACATAACAAAGGAAGCAAAGTTGGACAATGTAATAAAGAGGAAGGTACATTGGTTTGTCACGCCAGAACTGGGGAACAACATAAGAGCAGGATGTCTCTTCTCTCCCCACCCAACAGAAAACAACTACCGGCTCAGACTTTTCCCAATCTCCAACTTCTCAAGAGAAGGTGGCCCAGCAAGGCTGTTTTCTCTCTAATCGAACGAGCATCTCATTGACAAGGGGCCGAGCCTGGTACCACCAGCAAGGGGAATTTATCGTGAAACTTGCTAACAACGAGCCACAAGGCTCTCCTGCCTCCCCAGGAAATTTCATCTGGGCAGTTGTGTGGCACTGGCTTGGGGGACCCACCAAAATGAGCGCCCTGGCCTGGGAAGTCTCACTGTCCACGTGGGCCTGAGAGTCCTCTACTTCACCTTGGTGCATTTAGGAAGGGGAAGAATCAGTAGGGGTCACACTGTGTGCCCTCCCTCATCGGCACCAGACAGCGCAGCCCATGGGAACCTCTTGGGACCTCTCCTGCAGCACCAGCAGGGACCAACGGGAGTCCCAGCAGGTCTACAAGAAGAAACTAGGAAAAAAAGAGAAAAATAACCCCAAAGCAGTAGAAATAAATAAATAATAAAGCTCAAAGCAGAAATTAAGACAATTGAAATAGGAAGCCCAGCTGGCCTACCACAAGAAACTAGAAAAAGAAGAGAAAAATTAAGCCAAAAGAATAAGGAATGAAATAAGAGCAGAAATCAATGAAATTGAAATAGGGTAACAGAGAAAAGCAGTGAAACAAAAAGCTGTTTCTTTAAAAAATATCAATAAAATTGATAAACTTCTAGCAAGACTGACAAAAATAAAGAGAAGACATGAGACAAATCACCAGTATCAGTAAGAAAATAGGGGCTATCACTACAGATCCTTAGTTATTAAAGTTAATAAGGTGATACTTATAAATTATAAATTATAAATTATAACATGATACTTATAAATTTAAAAACTTAAAATAAATGAATCAATTTATTGGATCAGTTGGATAGGTTCCTTTAAAACCTCAAGCTACCAAAGCTCAACCAAAATGAATCTGATAATCTGAGACCATTAACCAATTTAAAAGAGAAGAATTCATTTAAAACCTCCTGAAAAAGAAACATCCAAGCCCAATGGTTTCACTGGAGGACTCCAACACTCATTGAAAGAAGAATTAACATCAATTTTACACAATTTCTTCCAGTAAATAAAAGAGAAGGGAATATTTCCCAAGGCTTTTTATAAGGCCAGTGGTATCCCTGATACTAAAACAAGACAAGACTGGAAAAAAAGAAAACTACACACCAATATCTCTCATGAATATACACGCAAAATTCCTCAACAAAATATTAGCAAAAGGAATCTAACAATGTATAAAAAGAATTACAGAATATGAACAAGTTGTATTTATTCCAGGTATATAAGGCCAATTCAATATTTGAAAATTAATAAGTGTATCAATAGGCTATGAAGAACAATCATATAATCATATCAATTGATGTTGAGAAAGCATCCGACAAAATCCAGCATGTATTCTTCATAAAAACTCTCAGCAAGTTAGGAATAGAGAGAAATTACTTCAACATGAAAAAGAGTATCCACAGAAAATCTGTAGCTATCATACTTGATGGCAAAAGATTGAATCCTTTTTCCTTAAAATTGGGAAGAAGGCAAAAATGACTGCTCTTACCTTTTCATTCAACATAGTACTGGAACACCTAGCCACTGCAGTGAGGTACAAAAAAGAAATAGAAAGCATACAAATTAGAAAGGAATAAATAATACTGTTCCTATTTGCAGGTGACATGATTGTACATAAAAAATCTTGAGAGATCTGCATAAAAAGTGAGAAGGCACATGCACAAATCAATCACATCTCTATATACTGACAATGGACATGTGGAAATTGAAATTAAAAACACAATTTAAAATTGTTACAAAGAAAACAAAGTATTAAGGTATACAATTAAAATATTTACAGGATTTGTACACTTAAAAATTACAAAATGTTGATGAAAACAATCAAGAGTCCTAAATATTCATGGGTTCGAAGACTCAACATAGCAGTGTTACCAATTCTCCCCAATTGGTAACTAAAGCAAGCGTTTTAGTTAACCCCAAAAGCTTAAGCTAAAATTTCGGTGGAAAGGCACAGGGCCTTGAATAGCTAAAAAACTCTTGGAAGAAAAAAGTGAGGAATCACCCTATTAGGGCTTACTATATAGCAAGAGCAACCAAGAAGGTGTGGTTTTGACAAAGGGAGATGTAAATTGATGGAAGAATCCAGAAACAGACCCACACAAATTTATTCCACTGATTTTTTTCTTTTTTTTTTGGTATGCTGTACGGCAGGGGTCACATTTCATTCTTTTTCCATGTGATTATCCCGTTATTGCAGCACCATTTGTTGAAGCTTTCATTTGTTTGTTTGGGAAGTGCATGGACCAGGAATTGAGCCCGGGTCTCCTGCATGGCAGGCGAGAATTCTACCATTGAACCACCCTCGCACCCACCTACTCGGCCGATTTTTGACAAAGGTATGAAAGTAAGTCAATGGATGAAAGGAATTCTGCTGAGTGAAAAAAGCCAAGTCCAAAAGTTTAAATACCATATGATTCCATTTTTGTAATGTTTTGAAATGACAAAAGTATAGAAACGGAGACCAGATCAGTGCTGCCAGGAGTTCGGGATGGAGGCTGGGCGGGAAGACTGTAGGTGAGGTCTACCAAAGGCCACGCAAGGAGTCCTTATAACCACAGAACTTTCCATATTTTGACGGTAAAAACCCATAAATGTGATAAAGTTCTGTAGACTAAATACACACACACACACACACACACACACACACACACTAGCACAAATAAGTACAAGTGGTAAAACTGGGAAAGTCTGAATAAGATCAGTGGATTGTATCAATGATAAAATACTGGTTACAATGTTGTTCTATCATTTTGCAAGATGTTACCTGGGGGAAACTGGGTAACAGGTATATAGCTCTCTGTTTTTCTTACACTTGCACATGAATCTACAATTATCTCAATAGAAATTTCAGTTAAAAAGGTAATGCTCGGTTTAGCAGCAACTGGAAATCGCTTCCATTGTTCTTGAGAATTCAAAATGGTACATATAGTCCCTTTGGAAAATGTTTCTTATAGATATAACCATGTACTTACCTTGCAACCCAGCAATCTGACTCCTTGGTATTTACCAAAGAGAAATTAAATCATATGTTGATGCAAATACCTAAACACAAATGTTCATTGAAGCTTTATTAATAAATGCCAACTGGAACTTGTGAATGGATAAGGAAATTATGGAACTCTCCTATAGTGGGCTACTACGCAGCATTAAAAAGCCATGACACTTATACATGCAACATCATACATCAATCTAAGAAGCATTATGCTAAGTGAAATATACTAGACATAAAAAGGTAACTTCTGTATTACATTTATAAGAGAGTCCAAAAAAGTCAAACTATTAAGACAGAAATCAGATCAGCATTTGCCATAGCATGGGGACAAGAGGAACACAATTTATTTCAAGGGGTACAAAGGAACTTTTGGGGGTGATGGAACTATTCTGTATCTTGATCGTGATGGTACTTAAATGTTGTTCATATTTGTCAAAACTCATCAAACTGTATACATAAAAACTGAATTTTATTGTATGTAAATTAAACCTCACTTAAAAAATCAATTTAGCAAGATTTTTCAATGTATTATCAATATACTGAAATAATTTTTTCTATGTCTCAACAAATAAAAATGACATAAAACTGTCACTTATAATAGCATCAACAACAACAAATTACCTAAGAATGTAATTATAGATGCATAATATCTCTACACAGAAAACTTCAAGGCATTACTAAAAGTAAAGATCTAAATAGACGAAAGATATAGCAAATTCATTGATTGGAAACTCAAATTTCTAAATATGTCAATTTACCTGAGCTGTAGATACAATTCAATTGCAAGCCAAATCTGGAGACTTTTTTATAAATGAAAATTGAGAAGCTAATTATTAACATTCCTATGGAAACAAAGAGTGCCAAGAGGAGTCAAAGCAATCTTGAACAACGAAGTGAGAAGACTCCCACTATCAGATATTAAAACTTTATATTATAAAGCTCGAGTAATTAAGTAGATATGATATTGACTTGGGGATGGACAAATCCACCCATGTAAGTACTTAATTTATGACAAGGCACTAGTAATGCAATATTGAATGAATCCTTTTCAGTGACTAACACTGGATCAATTTGATATCTATATGGAAAAAACTCCTACCCCATATTCTGTACAAAAATTAATCTGAAAACGATTATAAACCTAATTATGAAAGGCAGGAACAATAAAATTATTGGAAGATAATAAAAACTATTAGGAGAATATCATCATGATCTCCAACTCACCAAAGACTAATCCGACAGGGCACAAAAAACATAAACTCCTAAAAAGGATCATGTTTTAGGTTTCATTAAGATAAGAACCTCTGGTTATCAAAATATGCCATTATGAGAGTGGTAGGGCACAGTCTGAGAAAATATCTGCATTACAAATATTGCAAAATCTATTATCTCCATCCACAATATCAAATAATTTCTACGAGTCAAGAAATCCAAAGGAAAGAGGACTAGCTTCTTTGCAAGACAGTATATACAAATAGACTATAATCATACGTAAAAGTGCTCAATTTTATTAGTTATAGGAAAAGCAAATTCTAACCCTGATGTAGTATTAGTAGTACACAACCAAACAGAATGACAAAGGAGAAAAAAAGACCAGGAAAAACAAGAAAACTAAACAATACCAAGTGATAGCAAAGAAACAGCAACAGAAACCCTTGTGGACTTCTGGTGGGGGTATAAATTGATACCGCTTTAGAAAATTGTTTGCATTGTCTATTGACCCCAATCATTTACCCACCCTAGAACCAGTAATTTCATTCATATGAATATATTAAGAAGAAATGCATACATGTGTTCACAAAAAGGTATGTATCTACAAAAATGTTATTGCCTGTAGTAGTCTTAACAGCCCCAAACTAGAAAAAATTCAAGTACCTGTTACTAGTACAATGGATTTTTAAAGTACGGTATATTCACACAATGGGATATAATACAACAATTTTAAAATAACAAACAAAATAGAATACTATACAGCAATGAAATTTACATAGTTTAGATGACTTCACAATGTTAAGGGAAAGAAACCAACACAAAAAGGACATATTGTTTGATTCCACTTACATAAAGTTTTAAGAATTCATTATTAATCGGTGATGATGGAAGTCAGTGTGGTGTCTTTCTTTTTGGAAAATGAATGTCTGGGAAATGACGAGAGGTTTCTGAGATTGTTTACAGCCTGCGTCTTGACTGGAGTGATGGTTAACAGGTATGTCCCACTTGTAAAAATGTATAGAATGCTAATATAGGATGTTTATTTTCCTGTCTGCATATTTTGATAAAATTTTACAAAATGAGAAAAACAAACACACCCATTAAAACTGTATTATCAATTCTTTTGGAGCACACCACTCTATCAACTTTCACACATATAGATTAAAATAAGTAAAAGCTGTAAGTCCACAGGACTTCTAAAAATTACATTCTTTTAAGATTATGCTTCTCAGAACTTGGCTAAATTTTGCCAGGTGTGGCAATAATGATATGTGTGCACTTAAGAGTGAAAACCTAAACATGCAATAAGTTTCATGATTGCATTTTAATATTGGACAATTTAAATTTTACCATAATTCCAAGATTGGAAAGCAGAGGCCATATCTTAAAAAAAAAAAATAATAATGCTCATATTTGGACGATGAATGACATTTTCCCAGAAATTCAACAATCTAATCTTAAGGTGTATGTCATTACTACTGGCAGTCTTCCAAGTAAGGCAAAGGAGTGAAAACATTGGTTATTGCCAAGTTCTCAGTGTCTTTCCTTGGACCACCAGCTAGAAAAACCAACAGAAGTTTATTTAGCCAACCAGTCTGTTTTAAAATTTGCCTACGTAGAGTGCCCATTAGTGTTTAAATATTTTGTTATAAAGTTATTACATTTATTTAGAATAAGGTTTTAAAGAAATTTATAGAGAAAATAAATAATGGAACTACTGTGGAACACTGTATAATAAAATTAATAGAAAATAGCCTTTTGGCCTTTTAGAAACCTCTCTGAGTTTATACATGCTTTGGTACATGCTTTGGTACACTGGGGAGGAAACAAGTCATGAAATGATTCAAGCTGACTGAGTCAACAACAGAAATTTTATTTAGAAATGAATGACCATGTTTGCAATAACCCCCCCCCGAAATATGAAATGTAAAATGGTTACGAAATTCTAAATCTCAACCAGCACACATACAATTCATTGAACATTGTAATTCTCAGAGTCATGAAATCTGACATGGTAAGACATTATTTTTATCAGTCGGGGCAAAAAAAAACAAACAAAAGAACACTAGGTCCTTTTAGAAGTCTGAAGAAGATATAAATGATCTTTTGGTTTTTCACCCTCCTTCGAACAGTTTTTACGTCTCTTTTTTTCTTTGTAAGATGTTGCACATCATCTGTGTAATATTTATTTAAAATATCTTAACTTAGAACAACTAACTTAAAAACAAATGTAAGCATTCCATGCATGTTCTACTGCTTCAAGAATAAAATTAAAACAAGATATCCTCTGTAAAGCAAATATATTTATTATGCACTTTCATATACATAGGGATTTTTGCTTAATATAATACAAGGAATAAAATAAAACTTTTACAATGTGAAATTCAATGTACATTGTAGGATATTTACATACCCAAACTAAGGGAAAAATAAAAGAAAGCATTTGTCTGCAACTATACTCGCTGATAAGTGTAAATAGAGAAATATTAAGCAAAACATACATTTGCATAACCAAAACAATTTTGAGAAAAGTACTTTTGAGTTTTTAAGTAGTGACTTATTTTTGGTGAGGATGAAGGTGGTGGCAGTGGTGGGCAGCAAGAGATAAAAAAAAAATTGCTGCATTTTACATTGTTGTTAATCTTCCTTCCAAAACCTTTTTCACAAATATCCATTTAAAATTTTTTTCATTACTCTATTTCCCTTGTTATCAACTCATGGCCCTTGGGGAATGGGCACGGATGGAATGCTGCAATGTTAAAAGCACGTGGTATTATAGTTATGAAGTGGCAACAGCTGATTTTACAAAATTTAAACATTTCAATTCCAAAAATAGCTTTTTAGGAGTTTTATATTTGGAGGACAATTTTTACTCTTCTTATTGGGACAGAAGTCAGTTTTCATTCACGGCATTAGATCTCCCACAGGAACAAGTAAGCAAAGCGTGGCATCTCGACACCCTCATCTCCCTTATCCTAAATGAGAGCCGCATGTCATCCTATATTCCAAAACCCAATCTATATAAAAACATCGAGAGGAACACTTACTTTCGAAAATCGTAGTTTCCAACAGGTTCTCTTCCTACCAACTGTTTCAAGTGTATAAAGCATGGATATGAAAACATAAATCTTTGAAAAACACAAATCCCTTATGTAATGAGCTGTATCTTTGCCCTTTGGCTACAAGGTGCATTTTTTGTAACAAACAATAAAATTAAATAAATACAATCCCAATAGTTCAAGGTTAATAGAAAAACTGGCATCTTTCTTCTTTCTAAAGAAAAATACACCTAATAAGAAATTAGACTTTATCTTCTACAGCATTGTAAATGTACTGTATTTGAGATACAACTAAAGGTGCTCTAATAATAGGATGTGTTCACACTTATTAACAGAATCATTAACACTCTTAAGGCTACTTTGTAAGAGTCCTAGTAAGTGTATTTAATAAATGTCCCATAGGGACAAGCATTCGATACTTGAAACATTCACATTCGAGTTATCACTATTGCCATGTCACCTTCAGATTGATAGAACTTATCAACTTGTTTCTGATTCCTGATATAGCATATCAATGACATAAACAAAATGAATTTTGCTGACTTTAAAAAAACAAAAGCAAAACGAAAAGCCTTATAAAAGATTCAAGCGAAACATTTTTCACAACCGAATCCACATTTCTATTTCTGTGAATAGTATGTGTCCTTCATTACTGACCTCTGGTACTAGGTCATATATCCTGAAGATTTACCCAGTAGTAGCAATGGTTTTGTGCTGGATCTTCAAATTCTCTTTCCTCATTCCTCCTTATCAAGAGCACATGGAAAGAATTTTTTTCCTAAGACTAACCAGGCTCATTCAAAGATCAAACCCATACCTATGGCTTCTAAGCAATCACGCTACCCTTCCAGACATACCCTCACCAGGCTGGGGTCACAGGCTGATGTGAACCAGACAACTTCGCTTTCCTTGGTCACAGACTTTGTCCAGAGAAATAGGAAAGAGTATATGGACAGAAAAGTGCAAATCCTTCACTAGTTTTTATCAAGTAACAGTAAAAAAAAAGACACATGTTCGGACTGATGGGTTAGAGGTGTCATCTGTGAAGGATAGCACACAGTGCATTCATCAAACTTATCACCCAACGAAGCCATTAAGATTGATCTGATTTTCAGGGGGGCTATTTAGATTATACAGTGTTTTATGAACTATAAACTGCTGGGAAGGAAGCCAACATTAACATCTGCTCTGGTAAATTATATCCAATTTAACTGGCAGGAAGATAAGGGCAGTCAATGAGTTGTCCAGAGATCCAAAACCTACCCCCAACAAGGCAGGCCCACCGCCGTCTGCACACAGGCGAGCAGTGCCCCATGGCCAGGCCCAGGAGGGGGAGTGATGAACGAGTGCAAGCTGACCGTGCCTCCCAAAGGATGAAACCGAACTCTGCTCTGCCTACACTCGGTTTTGTTTTGTTTGGGACTCTTTTAGCCAGAGATGAGGATTCCAGGTTGAAACTTAGAGCAGCTCCCTAAAATAACCGAAATTATTAAAATGAAACCTGCCAATAAAACATCTTTTTCACCTCCATGTGGCATTTATATAGAAACTTATGTTCATCCAATGTTGAAGGTGTAGTGAACATAAAACAGTTGTAAGATTTATTTTATTGAGCAACATTTTAAAGATACAAGAAACAGGCCATATTCTACTACAATGCAAATGTGACTAAAACAGTATGCTTAAGTTTCTTTTGCCACAAGAAGAAAAAAATAAATACAAGGAACACTGCCTTTACATACATTTGACCATGGCACATGCACATTTATCAAATCTTAACTTAAAATACTTTAATCAATTTTTTTTCAGCTTTTATCAGGGAACTGCAGTATATATCTGCCTTAAAAATAAAAGTGCTTATCCTTGTGTATTGAGCACAGTGCTTATCCTTGTGTATTGAGCACAAAGCACACAAAATGAAATTTTTAAGCAGAGAGGGTTACACTGAGAAGGCAGCCTTACTACTTAGGCACATTACAGTAATTAAGGTAACTGTACTGCAGATATCACATTCTTCTTTTTTTTTCTCAGCAAATCAACAGGCACCTTCTGTTTTCATCCAGTAGCTGAAGGGCCACTCCAGTAACATCTTCCGTTTCACAGAATAGGAAACTAACACAAAAGTTTTTAAAAAGAGAGAGAATTAATTCCTATCTTATACTATATAATCAATTATACATAGCTTAAAATTTTATATAATACAAATAAAATATATTTACACATACATATATATGTATATATCTACTATGGAAAGCACAAAGTGGACTTGCCCAATTAGATCTGTTATTTAAAATATGTCACTTTTTAAGAATCCACAAAATGTTTACCTTAATTCATGTGTTTTACCGTTTAATATATATTTACGCGTTGCTTTTATACAAGATTCCATCATGAGAGCTGGAGGGAAGTAACATCAAAACTAAATATTGTTTAAATAAGCTGGAGAATGGATGAATATTTTATACAAATTATTTTTGAATGAGATTTGACTGGTCTTCCAATGACTGACCCTGAAGTGAATTTATTATTAGAAGATATGGTGGATATACTTATAGTAGTGTTTAACCTAAGCTGCTCCCAAAGACAAAAGAAGCAAAAGAGAGAGACTGTAGTTTGCTAAAGGAAAGAATGCAATTTTGTTAGAGGAAAGAAAAAATAGCAAAAGTAAAGTAGGTTAAGTATACTCATAGTATAACTCAGCAAGATTCCTAATGAAATATTTGGCTGTATTTCCAGTATGGTAAATGTACTTCTAAAAAGGTATCCATAATATAAAAATTATGTACCTATTTTCCCACCAATTTCCTCTATACAATTAATAACGCATTCTTTGTGGTGGAGAGAGGAAAAAACATTTTTAGTTAATAAGTATGACTTTTTAATTTTAAATAATTATTTTATCTAAATACATGCATCCTCCCAATACATCCATCCATTCAACATCTTTTCAACCCTATCCATGACTATCCATGACAACACGTGAAAACACTACCAGGAAGAGTATTTAGAGATCTGTCACAATAAAAATCACCTTCTGCTGATTAAATCTTGACTTCTATGGTGAAAATGAAGGAAATTTACCTTTACTATCTACTAAATGCTACATGCTATTTTATTTAAAGGAAGAAGATGAAATAGTCCCTCTCTCTGTCACTATCAAGTCTTTTAGGTGGGGAAAATGACTGTATAGGAAGGAATGCTTAATCTGGAATTTATCCACTCATTCATTCATTCATTCATTCATGTGCTTAACAAATTTTTACTGAGAAACTACAATAGATGAAAGCAGTATTCCAAGCACATGGAATAGAGCAGCAAACAAAAGAGACACATATCTCCATCCTTACACTTTTACTTTAGTAAAAGTTAAAAGGGAGACAATAATAAACATCATAAATAAGTAAAAGGCATAAAGCACATAAATAATAAATGCCTCGGGTAAAATAATGCAGGCAAGGGAGAAAAGAAGCTATGGAGCTGGGGGAGTTCAAATGTTAAAAGAGTGATAAAGGACGGTTTTGCTGAGAGGGTATTTGAATAGAGATTATGAAGCGAGGGTACAGGCTATGTGAATATTACGGAAAAGAGCATTCCAAAGAGTGGGACCTATACTTCTGACATTTTATTCTTTATACTGATGACATTTTACCTTTTATAATGGTGTTTCCTTTTTATAGCTGAAGCTAGGGTCAGAACCTTCAATCTGAAGCTTCAGAGCTTGTTTAAGGCTTAGTTCTGTCTCCGAGGAAGGATATCCCTCTAACACTTCCTGACGTCCTCGATCTTGCATTGTTCGTGGGACTGAAACCCTACCAAGGAAAACCTGGTTGCTCTGAAGATGATAATTTGGATTCGTCATTATCCCATTTCTCTTCTTCTGTTCTCCACTTTGTTGGTGAATAAGAAACTGCTGTTGTGAGCGACCCATTTCTTGCTGAGCTGAAGGGATAATTTTGCACTGAGACTCTGCTGGCACTTGCACAGGTGCACTGGTCCCAGACTTGGCTGTGGGCCCTCTTTTATCAAACTGGGTCATTTCATATTCTAAAACCTTTGGCTGTGAAGAATTGCTTTGTTTAGCTTTTTTCCCAGCAGACCCGGATTTGCTGGAATTTTCTGATTTCCCCCCTTTATTTGCCTTTGTTGACTTCAAACTGGGTTTTACTTGGCTCCACTCAAATTCACTACTTGGGGAATTGTGACTCTGTCCTAAGGACTGCGTTGTGGAAGACGGGGAAACAATGGACTGCCGACTTCGACTGCGCGGCAATGAATGCTGCTGAATTTGTTCTGTAAACGACAAGCTATGAAAGCTGTCAATTGGCACTGTTTGAGCCGTTGCTGTAGATGAAGTAGTTCTCAAAGATGAATTTTTTGAACTTTTCAGGGAGTTATTTGACAATGATGACTTCTGACGATCAACTGTAGAATCTGGAGATTCTGAAGGAGAACTGAATGCATGAGCTGGCCCATTAGGTAAACCACGCAATGAGGGCTGCGTATCCCCTCCACCAGTACTACCGGAGCTATTGGATTTAATGGTTAACGACTGCATTTTTGAAGACATTGCTTGTAGAGGCTTTTGCTCCATTGTGTGAACAGGAGATGGGGAGCAACCATTCAAACTAGATGCACCATATTTTTCTAATAACTTAATTATTTGGGAATGTCCGTTTTTAGCTGCTACACGCATAGCAGTGCGTCCAAATTGATCAGCGTGATTTGGATCAGCACCGTGCTCCAAGAAGACCTGCACGACATCGATGTGCCCTTCCTGGGCTGCAATGCAGAGTGCAGTTGCACCTTGATTACATGTATGGTCAACAATGGCGCCGTGCTCAATCAGGAGCTGAACCACTTTTACATGGCCCTGCCAAGCTGCAGACTGCAGAGCAGATCGCTTTTCATTGTCTGCAGCATTGACATCAGCATGGTAGGTTATCAGAACTTGCACCATTTCCAAATGGCCTTGCCAGCAGGAAACATGAAGTGCGGTCCTTCCTTCAGCATCACTTGATTCTACATTTGCACCATTTTCTAAAAAATATTCAGCCATTGTAAGTTGGTTTTCTAGGGCCAAAATATAGAGTGTGGGCCTACCATCAGCATCTTTGTAGTTAACATCTGCTCCGTGGCTAAAAAGTAGTTCAACAATGTCCCTGTGTCCTTCTAACGCAGCAACCCGCAGTGCATTTCTTCCATCATAACCCCTCTGATCAATGTTGGATTTGTTTTCCAGTAATATTTGAACACAATCATAGTGACCCTCTTGTGAAGCTAATATGAAGGGTATCCGTCCATCATTATCAATTTCATTTGTCCTAGCACCTTGCTCGATCAGTGCTTCACATATTAATCTGTGCCCTTCAAAGGCTGCCATGTGCAAAGGTGTCCACCCAGCATCGTCTCTGTGATTCTCATCTAACCCTCTATCCAGTAGAGTGCGCACCACCTCCACATTGCCTTGTGCCGACGCTATGCTGAGGACCGTCCTACCTTCACTATCAATACTGTCCACAGCTGCACCCCAAAACAAAAGCGTGTTTACAACTGAAGCATGACCCATGGAAGCCGCTGCTAACAGCGGTGTGCGGCCATTGTTATCTGTATGATCTACGTCTGCTCCCCCCTCCAGCAGCAAGTCAACCACATCAACATGTCCTTCGTAGGCAGCCACTAGCAGCGGGGTCATGCCATCTTTATCACAATGATCGACTTCAGCACCTCGATCGATTAAAAGGCTAACGACGGATGCGTGCCCTTTACTTGCAGGCACACAAAGTGCAGCCACAGACAGCGCGGTCCTGCCATCAACATCCTCATGATTTACTTCTGCTCCGTGGTCCAGTAAGTGTTCCACAATCTCTCTATGCCCCATGTATGCTGCTGCTATCAAAGCAGTTCTGCCTTCATTATCAGCCTTGTTGACTTCAGCACCATGTTGCAGCAAATTCAGTACAATATCTTCATGTCCTCCCCAGGCCGCGGCCCTCAAAGCTGTTCGGCTATCAGCATCTGCACAATCCACTTTTACGCCAGCATAAAGCAGCGCAGAAACTACCTCAGTATGGCCACCCCAAGCAGCAGATCTCAATGCTGTCCAGCCATCATGATCAGTATGATTAATATTTGCTCCACACCCAATCAAACAATTAACCACCTTGGTATGTCCTTGTCTAGCAGCTAGAGTGAGAGGTGTATGTCCATGAGCATCTTCTATCTCTAAGTCTGCTCCCCTAGAGACAAGTAAATTCACTACATCAAGATTGCCACTGTAGGCAGCATTAGCTAATAACGTTCTTCCATTTGAGTCGCACTGATTCACCGAGGCTCCATTATCTAATAATGTCCGGATGGAATCCTCTCTTTCTAAGGCTTGTCGGACGATGCACGACGTGCGATCATCTTCGCTGTTAACGTGAGCACCAGCTTTAACCAACAGCTGTAGCACTTCTTGTTCCTTGGGTATTAAAGTAGACAGAGAGTCTCTAACAGGTGTACCATTCCATATCATCCACAGAGCTAATTCAGCTGTCTCTAACTGTAAGTTTGAGTTTATTAAGTGCAATGCAAATTCTTGTGCTTCCAATGGTGTTAAATTCTTCGCTTGACAGGTATAACTCATAGCCAACATTCTGTGTCCTTCTGCTGCATTACATAAATATTTCTGAGTGCAGTGTTTCACATCTAGAAGCCACTCTGCAAAGCTATAGTGAAACAATATTTTAGTATTTCCCAGTCCATCAACAAGAAGTTTGGAGAGGACATCTAGTTTACGTTGAAAGTCTTCCAAAGTTAATGACATGTTTTTGGTCCATACTGCATGATATAATTCTGTGATGGTCAAAGGTCGGCAGGCTGCAAGAATAACATTTAAAATAGGCTGAACTTTTGCAAACTGTTTTCTTACAAAAAGTCTTTGACATAACCAGAGATATAGACCATTTAGAGTTCCTGGGATATCACGAATCTCTCTTAACATAATAAAATTTTCTACAACTCCATCTAGAACCCGTTCTAGATAAAGAAAGCATCCACTGCTTTTGATGTGCAGCTGATTTAACATCTCCGCAGTTTCTTTGGTGAGGTGTTGTCGTAGAGCTTCTTCTTGATCTAAACGATGAAGAATGTACTGCTGAACGTCCTTGACGATATATGCCTTCCGAAGGTCATCTAAACTTATTTTTCGAAAACCTAGAAGAAGAGATTAAAAAAGATTTATGTCATCAGTTGAAAATGATTATAGAAAATGCCATATATTCAAAGAGAATGTCTTCAGTGTCTTGACTGTCAGGAGAAAAAAGGAAAAACTCCTAATAAACAAATCAATACCTATTAGGATTCAAACCAAGGTTTACTTTTCCATCTGTTTAAAAAAAACACTGATTGTAGATGAACTATTTCATTTTCCTTATCTACAAATGGAACTATTTCTTATTCTTTCAGTGGCTCAGTGCCTCTTTCAATTTCAATGATAATACTAAAGCATTAGGCAGTTTTACATATTCATAAAAGGCACCTTGTTAGAATTTTCTGAACTCCCAAATGATTAGGAAACAGAGTTGCAGAAGACGTAACAAATAGGTTTGTTTTTCAAGGCTAATCTTTTTTCATATGAATAATTTATATATTCCCACCCATACACCTGAATGTACACTAGCCTTAATTTTGGGACCGAAAATTTTCATCCAATTAGAATACCACTTACTTTAAACTACTTTATTTTACGTGCTATCAAATTAAAATAATCTCATACTCTCTTAAATGAACCATTTAAGAAGGAACTTTGTCAAAGAGTTGTAAAAAGAAAGCAACAGTAAAATCAAGCCAACAAAAAATATGCTAGTTACAGTTATTTGAAACTCGCTTTAAGTTCTTCAAAGGGGATTGTAATTCCATTTTCTGAAGGGAGATGATATGATTTATAAACATGATTTTATCAGACAAATGTGTATTCCTCTTACAGAACAATAAAACTTCAGAATGAATGAAATCACTTAAAAAGATACAAATCTGGAAATTCAGCAAAGATCAGTGATGGTCAATTTATACTGAACAATACAGTCCTTTAAGCAAATGAATAAAACAAATTATATATATAAAATACAGGCCAGCCACTATATGCAGTACTGTGTGAGAGATGAGACTTCACTCTGTAACAAGGAGTGAGGAATTCTGACCAAGGCGTGAACACAACCAGATGTGCATTTTGAAGGACGATTCTAACATCACTAAGGAAGGAACGGAGTGTGTCAACAAAACTAAAGGCACCATTTATTAAAGAAGCTGTGATAGCCTGGGTGAGAATCACTAACACTAGGGCAGTAGCAGCCACAAAGATAAAAATCAAGGGTGGATTTGAAAATGATTGATGAGAGCTAGACTGTTTAGGGCTTGATGAATGTGGAGTTGGAAAGAAGGAAGGAGTCTAGGTTAATGCTAATTTATGGCTTGGCCAACAGGACGAAAAGAGAGACCACTGAAGGATAAAAAGTTTGTTGAGAAAGCTGATCAATTCAGTTTTGTCATACTAAGTTTCAATTATTTGTTTGAAATGGAAAATTATTGGGAAAAAAAACCAGCCTACCAAGAATGACACAGGCAGAAATGACAAATTTGCAAATATCCCACAAAAAACCCCACCAAACCCAAAAGGTTTCTCTAGTGAAATCTATCAAACATTTAAGGAAGAAGTAATAATTGTAAACAAACCTTTCAAAAAGTAAAAAAGGAGAAAACACTTCCCATCATATTCTGTGCCTAAGAATATTCTGTGACCAAAACCCAAATCATTTAGTCAGATCGATCGATCTATCTATCTATCTATCTATCAAAGGTTGATAGTTAACATTCAGGGAGTGCTTACTTCCTTCCAGGCCCTGTCTGAATAGCTTAGATTCATTTTCCCTTTGAATTCTCATAAAAATCCTATGAGGCAGGTACTCTCATTACTCCTATTTTACAAGCTGAGGAAACCGAGGCACAAGAGAAGCTGAGAAGTGAGTCATCTTGCTCAAGATCACAAAGCAAGGGCAGGGACCCACATTCCAACTGGAGCAGTCTGTTTCTAACAGCACATGCCATCCAGGGCTTAGGGTCTTAGCTTCCCTCTACATATAGGACTTGGTAATATGAGACAGGTGGTTTAGAAATAATCAATAGCACACAGAAATACAGATATATACACACACACCTAAACCTAACGAATGATGAAAGCATCACCAAATAATGGTACAGGCAGTCAATAAATAGCGCCAAAAAAATCTGTGGTTTTATAAGTTAGAGCTTTAATTCACACCATTTAGTAGAAAACATTCTACAGGGATAAAATAGTTAAATGTAAAAGTAAGATGGACATAACACAATGAAGGACAATACATAAGATTATATATAATAGACTTCCAAAGAATTATTACAATTTAAAAAGCTGAAGAAAATAATTGCAAAGAATGATAGCCCATGAAATAAAAGTCCTAATTTATAAAAACCTCATAAATACCATTAAGAAAGTCATTAAATTTCCTATAGAAATATATGAAAAGTCAGAAAGCAATAACTCATTGCTTATTGGTCTTTTGGCTAAGATCAGGTGTAAAAAGTAGTAACTTGCAGAAAAGAGATAACAAAAAAGAAAAACTGATGAAATAACCATAAGGGGTAAAGACTTCAATAGTAAAAAAGTACAAATAAAAATGAGATATCCCCTTTCATTTATCAAATTGGCAAAGATTTTAAAAAGGCATGATTCAATACGGTGAAGTACAGAAAAACAGCACTCTCTGGCAGGAATATAATATATCCTTCTGGAAAACAATTTGACAATATGTATTAACTTTAGAAATATTTTAAATCACATCAAGAGAGGTGGTCAAATACTTACATACAGCCCGGAGTTTTTATAAATTAATAACATTTCAGGGGAAAGAGTGGAGTGAGGGAATCTAACCATAATCTGTTTTTACCTAACATTACCTTTCCACCAAGACAGGGCAGAAAGAAAAAAAAAACAAATTCATTTATTCATTCTTCAGCAAATAATTGAATGGCAGCTTTGTTTCAAGCTGGGTTTTATATGCTGGGAAGTTAAAGCAGAGGACAAGCGAGACAGAGGTACTACTCTTATGGAGGTTATATTCTAGTGGCAAAGACAGACAAGTAAGTAAACAAATATAAATGAATTTTAAGTAGTAGCAGGACTTATAAAGAAAATAAAACTCTGCAGGAAAAGTAATATCATAAAATCACCAAATGTAGATGAGGACACCGAGACACTTCTATACAATATTTGGATAATTCTCTCACACATCAGAAATGGGTAAAAAGAGGTATATTTCAAGAGATATCCTAAAGGGCCACTGACTCTGTCCTTCACACACACACAAATGCCTTAAGGTAGCTGGCATTGATTTTTAAAAAATGGCTTACTTGTGACTCTCAAGATGTTCAGGTTAGCTGGTGGAAATATGAAAAGCTGATCCTGATACAACAACATAATAAACACAGCCCTGCAGATACATAGCAGCTAATATGGCAGTAAGTATCCTTGACTTTTAAAGAGGTTAGAAAAAGAATCTTGAAAAAGTCAAAAGTTTAAGTGATCTTAAAACATTTTTATGGTCTGTTTTTAACAAAATTAATAGACGTAAAAGGTAAAGTTGAAAACAGCTGATAGAAGGAGCAGAAGCAACAGCCAGAGTTTCAACTGTCTGCTTTCCTCTGAGAAGGGAGCACATAAACCAGCACATCGATGAAAAAGACTTGTGGATGGCAGGAAGTAATCACGCTTACCATTGAACATTTTAGTCACAGCCTTACTCTGTTTTCGGGCAGAACAGAGAAGCAATAGCCAGGGTGGAAAGAACTCATGGTGACCAGCTAAGAGCTCTGCAACAGTCCCAGAGAAGCGGGTAGATGTTTGTTCTCCTTCAGTAAGGTTGCACCCCTCATCGACGGAATCCACAAGGAGATAAAGGCTCTGCTGCGGAGGCTTCATTCCCAAAAGAGGGAGCAGGACACACCTAGAAAAGACATCCACATGAGCATTTTGAACGTAACTGGCTATGATGCTAAGATTTATTATTTAAACATTAGTATTATGAATTTAGATATATCCTAAGAAAAAAGTAAATTGAAGTTTTAGGATAAAAATGCACACATTTCTTTCTTTACTTTAAGGATATTATTGGTCCTAAATAGTTCACATTTCTAATAACAACACTGTTTGTCTGTATTAGTCTTTCAACAAAATTAAGAAAGGCAGTAGGAACTCAGAGGAAATTAGATTTTAATATTCCTTCCTGATTTTGTGAGTCAAAGGTAAAAACTCGAATTGTTGATTTGCAAATTGCATGCACACTTAAATATGAACAAGGCTAAAATGTGTTGCTGAAAAAATCACCCTGGGGGCGGGCCACGGTGGCTCAGTGGCAAATAAAACTTCTTGCTTGCCATGCCAGAGACCCGGGTTCGATTCCTGGTTTGTCTAACCATGCAAAAAAAAAAAAAAGGAAAAGGAAAACATGCACATGCTGGGTGCCAATTTTAATTGGTCATTACATCAAAAAGTTTGGTCATTATATCAAGGGTTCTTTAGATTTAGAAGTGTTCTATCATTATTATTGCTCTTACAAAACACTGCATTTTAAACTAGCTTATCACACAAAAATGTTAAAGGACTGTACAAAGAAAAACTATAGTCTCGGTTTCATTTGATGTGTTCTGAAAGTTCAAAGTAAAGGGCAAACCACTGGGTTTTATTCCATGGAATAATGCATTTTTCATTCATGTAATTTATATTGCAATTAATAGAACTTATTCATAACTAAAACAATCTCATTCATTTTAATCAAATATTTACTTGATGTGTGCTGTGCTACGTGGCAAATAAAGTGCTGAACAGACACAACAGTAAAGAGAACATAATCCATCCAGCTATTTTCATAATATTCACAAACTATCGTTTCTGCATCCTTCTTCTTAATTCCAATTCCATCATTACCAAGATCCAACTCATCGCTACGTCCTATAAAAACCCTCTCTAAGAGACTCTCAATCCAGGTTCGTCTTTAGCACCGACGCCCTAGGCCAGACTCCCACCACCTCCGTCCTCTGGGGCCACCAGAGCCACCCCCGGCCACTGCGGGGCTCACCAGTGAGGGAGCACCAGAGCCGGAGGACCCTGTCCCCCAGCCGCACCAGCCTTCCTTAGACTTCTGCGTGTCGGATTACATAAACATCTTTTCACTCACAGTTCCTCCGATTGGTACGCCCTTCCCTTCCCTTCTCATGTATAAGCTTGAGAGTCACTTTCTCAAAGCTGAAACCCTATTATATGTTGACATTTAATAACATCACATATTTCTCCTTCACAGCATTATCACATGAGCTATTTTATAGTTACTTACTTAATGCCATTAATGTTTGTGATGATTAATTTTCTATGTCAGCGTGGCTAGGTTATGGTATCCAGTCGTTGCTGAGACATCTGCAGATGGGATTAGCATCTACAGTCAGTCAACTTTTAGTAAAGGAGGTTATCCTCCATGATGCAGGGGAACTCATCTAACCAGGTGGAAAGAACTGAAGGCTCCAGAGAGAAGCCCTTCATCCAGACCGATCTTCTCCAGCCTGCTGCCCTCCCCTATTCGAGACTCAATACTTCAATGATCAACTGTCATCAGAACTTCCACCCGGCTGCCCAGCCTACAAATCTCAGTCCTTAGTCACTTGAGCCAATTCCTTAAAATAAATCTCTTAAAACACACATATCCTGTTAGTTCTGTTTCTGGAGAGGGCCCTAACTGATACACGTCTGCTTCTGTCTCTGGACCATGATTACCCTAAGAAAGTGGCGATGGTGGCTCTGTTCATCAGTGCACCCCAGGACCCGGCCCGGTGCCTTCCCCCAGGGAAACCAGAATGAATGTCTGGTACAGTAGCACTCCAGGATGGGGTAACACTGCAACACAGTGTCCTAAGCGGTATGATAAAAAGTAGTAAAATTACTTGCATGGTAAAGAAAAAATGATCAACCAAATCAAGGGAAGTAGGTAAGGAAGGCAAAGAAAGGATATCAGAGAAATATTCAAATATTAGGTGTCTACAGTGAACTAGGTTTTGAAGACCCAATTACAATTCTCTAGGAAGATAAAGAGGGCAGGCCACAGTGGATCAGCAGGCAGGAATGCTTGCCTGCAATGCCAGAGGACCCGGGTTTGATTCCCGGTGCCTGCCCATGTGAAAAAAAATAAGATAAAGAGAAGACAGGAGAAACATGCTAAATTCGGGAAAATCTAGTTTATATTATATATGCATTTTCTCTGCTCTGAGCACAAAGAAGGATAATTGAAAACCAGACATCAAAATGTAGTATAAAATTTTTTTAAACATATATATATAGTATAATGACTGTTATACTATATATATATATGTTTTTTAAACATATATATATATATAGTATAACGAGTGTTACTTCAGAGCTAATCAATTCTGAAGGGGTATGTAGGAAGCTAATTTAAAACCAACTTTTTGACAGGAATGTAGTAGGGCAGTCAGGGAAGTTGGGGGATCAAAGGCAGTAAGTTAAGCTAGGAGAAGCTTAAGAGAAAAAGCTAGGGGAGGGGAGAACAAAAGGGGGAAAAATCTAGTAGCAGTAACAGCATTCGTAAAAGCCTAAAGAGAAAAACCAGTACATGAAGTGTGGACGGAAGAAATGGTGAAAATGAGCATACACTAGGCTTTTTAAGCTTTATCATATTGGGACTTCGCAGGAGTAGAAGACTTTTAAGAAGAACATCAATAAATCCAGATTAGTGCTTGGAAAGACGACTGGCTGCGCTTGCAGAAGAGGCTGAAGCAGACCAGTTCCAGGAGGAATGCTGGGACAGGTGACCATGCCTTAGAACTTAAAATAGGGTCTGGGGGCGCAAGGACAGTCCAGTGGCAGAATTCTCACCTGCCACGTGGGAGACCTGGGTTCAATTCCCAGTCCATGCACTTCCCAAAACAAACAATCAAACAAACAAGCAAAATTCCACAAATGGTGCTGCAATAATGGGACACTCACATGGAAAAAGAATGAAATGTGACCCCACCATACAGCATACAAAAAAAAATCTGGATGATGGAGTTGTATACACAACTATATAATGACACTGTGAGCCAGTGATTGTGTACTTCCGATGGTTTGTATCCTGTTTTAGTCTGCCAAAACTGCCAGAATGTAGCACAACAGAGATGATCAGCTTCTAATGAGGTGATTTATTTAGTTAAAAATGTAGAGCTCTCCAGAGGAAAGGCAGCTAGCTTCCAGCTGAGGTTCTCTATTACATGGAAGGCACACAGCAATGGTTGCTGGCCTTCTCTCCTGGCTTCTAGGTTCCATCAGCTTTCCCTGGGGCAATTCCTTTCTGCATCTCCAAACATCTGGGCTGAGCTGCGAGTGCTGAGATGAGGTGTGCTGAGCTGCTGAGCTCCCTTCTGACCTCTCTCTTTTAAGCTTCCAGCTAATTAAATTAAACCTCACTCAAGCATTGTGGAAGGCACTCCCCTTAGTTGACTGCAAATGTAATCAGTCATAAATGAATTTCACATCCTGATGATTTAAGCTCACAGAAACAGAATAACGGGGCATCATTTCCTGGCCAAGTTAACATCTGAACCTAACTACCACATGTCCACCCATCAACCATCATCGGTCCCGCATACAATGCAATAAACCATTGCATATACAAAATACATTTGTTTCATCATAATATCACAAACCCTTAAATCATTTCAGCAGCAACACAAATACAATATAAAATTAAAACCAGTACAAAATCTCAACAAAGTCAGCTACAGGCAGGCAGGCATGGTCCGTTCTAAGGCAAAAGTTCTCTTCTAGCTCTGGACCTGTGAAATTCAGAACAAGCTAGCTGCTGCCAATATACAAAGAAGGGACAGTTATAAGATACATGCTGTCATTACCACAGGGAGAAATCAAAAGGAACACAGCAGTCACAGGATCCAAACAGTTCTGAAAACTTGTGGAACAAACTCCACCGGATTTCAAAGTCTGAAAGTTATTTATCCTCGGGTCTTTAGAAGGCAGCAGTCCCATGCTTTCCAAGGACCTACACAGTGGCTTTGCGCTCTCCAAACACTGGGGTGGCTGCGATCTTGGGGGATGAGGGGAGACCACCTTTTCCTCAGCTCTGCCCTCTCCAAGCTTCAGGGAAGTGTCAAGGCTCTCTGCCATCTCTGGGGCACACGCTCAACCCCTCCAGAACAATGAGGAGGCAGGCAGGCTCCCTCCAACCTGTGGTTTATGTGCTCTACCCTCTCCAATGCCTGGGGTGGCAAAGCTCTTCCAGAGCAGTGAAGCGGGAGGCCCACCCTCCGCTCCTGGGGCAAACTCACCTTCCCCACATACACAGGTGGGCCACTCTCCTGGACTGAGGTTTCTTGGCTTCAGACCTTAGCTTCCAATGTTCTCACTCTTCAAACTCCAATTTGTCTCTTTTTTGCCCCTCTCTGCCCAGACTGGCAGTGGTTGTGTTTACACCAACAGTCTCTTCAAAGCACTTTAGGCCTTCTCTATGAAGCTCCTCACAATCCTTCCAAAATCTTCCCCTTATCCATCAAAAAAAAACATTCCAACATGTTTGGCATCTGCAAACTGCAGCAGCACCCCACTTCTCTAGTACCAAAATCTGTGTTATGCAATATATCAGAATTGGAACGGTTTTTAAAAACGGGAATTTAATAAGTTACAAGTTTACAGTTCTAAGCCTATGGAAATGTCCAAAGTAAGGCATCCAGGGAAAGATACCTTAATTCAAAGAAAGGATGACAAGTCTGGAACGGCTGTCAGCTGTGAAGTCATGTGCTAGCATCCACTGGTCCCTTGTCCCTGGGCTCTGTTGTTTTCAGCCTCTGTTCCTGTGCGCATTCCTCACTTTGCTTCTCCAGGGCCGGCTTTCATCTCTTGGCTTCCCTTGGCTCTCTCCACAGGTTCTGGCTTGCTGAACATCTCACGGCAATGTTTGCTGAGCTCCAAGCATCTCCAGACTTCTTTGTTTATTTTCTGAAGCAACTGTTCTCCAAGTGTCTACATCCACTTTCTCTGTTGGCTGTGAGGCTTCTGACCTTTCTTTCAGCTGTGAAGTTTCTCTCCAAAATGTTTCCTCTTTTAAAGGATTCCAGTAAACTAATCAAGACCCACCTGGAATGGGTGGAGTCATACCTCCATCCAATCAAAGGTCAAAAAACACAGTTGAATACATCACATCTCCATGGAGATAATTTAATCAAAAGATTCCAACCTAAAATGTTGAATAAAGATTAAAAGAAACAGCTGCCCTCAAAAGACTAAATCAGGATTAAAACATGGCTTTGTGGGGTACATGATACTTTCAAACCAGCACATATGGTATGTGAATATATCTCCAAAAAACTGCAAAATATATCTATATTATATATAGACATATATATATGTCTATATATAATCTGAACTATCACTAACATCACTACATTTTAATTCAATGCTCCAAGTTTTCTGTACATTATAAGCCCATTAATTCATTCAATTCTCATATTAACTCTTTAAGATGAGTACTATTATAAAATCGAGATGAAGAAAGAAGTTAAGTGTTAGGGATTCAAGCCCAAGGCCGAGCTCCAGAACCTATAATAGGACAACCACTTGTAAGGGTTTCCTGGTGTTAAGCACTGAAAGAGCCACAGAACTCTCCTCTTCTCCCCCATGCCCCACCCCACCCTCCCTCTTGGGCAAACAGGATGGCTGGCCACCTAATTTGTACTCCTAGCCACTACGGCGCATTGCACATCTGTAATTATTATAATACACACATTTTTTTGTGTGTGTATGTGGATGCTCTTTATCAGGTTAAAGAGGTTCCCTTAAATTCTAAGTCTAGTGAGGGTTTGGATCCAAAACAGATGTTAAATGTTATCAAATACCTTTTCTGCATCTATTAAAAGGACCATCTGTTTTGCTTTTGTTTGTCTGTTTTTCTCTTTTTGATTCTGTTATTATGAGGAAGTATACCAACTAACTTTTGAATGTTAAACTAACTCAAATTTGTGCAATAAACCTGGTTGGCCATGATGAATCACATACTTTATTATTTTTTTTGCATGGGCAGGCTCTGGGAATTAAACCCTGGTCTCCGGCATGGCAGGCAAGAACTCTGCCTGTGAGCCACCATCGCACCACCCCAAATCACTTACTTTATGTACTGACAAATTCAACCTGATTCGTTTCTCAGAACTCATGATTATTTCATTAAATTCTTTTATTTTTTACATACGCATTTTCTCCCATTCTTTTCTTGATTAAGATGGCTAATGGTTTATGTATTCTTTCATTTTCCCCTAAGAAATCAATTCTTATGTTTTAATTTTAACATTTTTTTTTCACTTTTGTATTTTAAAACATTCTACTTTTATAATAATTTATTTCTGTTTTCCTTGTTATTTTCATTTTCTAATTTCTTGGACTTAAAGAATAATTCACTCTTCTGCTTTGTAAATCATTAACACAAATACCAAAGGCTAGGAATTTTCCTCGGTGTACTACTTTAGCTCTATCCTATGGACTGTAATTATAGCAATATAGTTATCATTTTATGAACATTCAACAATAAAATTTTTGTTTTTACTCCTACTTTGATTCAAGAGTTGCTAAGAGACCTGTTTTTATGATTTTATGGCAGCATCCCCTTTCCACAGGCCAAAATATGTTTTTTTGGGGGGTCACGGTGGCTCAGGAGGCAGAGTTCCTGCCTGCCGTGCCAGAGACCTGGGTTCATTTCCTGGTACCTGCCCAAGCACCTCTAATTTTGTTAATTATACCTTTGCTCCATTCATTTATACTGCTTTGGAAAATATGCATTGCGTTAACATCTTTATTAATGCAATTTAAAATCCTTTACCTAGATTTCCCTCCTTTTTAATTCTGCCTTGAATATGAATATTGGTAGGGTTATTTTTCTGTAACTGGCCTTTGCATTTCCTGGCAAAAAGGGCAGCTGAAAACTGTAAGAGCATTTCTGAAATGAAACACACCCAATGATGTTCTTTTTCTTTGTTAAAGTGAATTTACTTACTGCCTATTTTTTTGGAGGTTAAACCTTTAAAAGCTACAATAAATATTACAAGGAATATGCTATCAGATAGATGATAGAGAAATGACACAGATATATAGACAGAGAGTGGATAAATGATAAAGATAGGCAGAATCTTATCACATGTACAATATTTTCTTTAAACTTAAATTGCTACTGCTGAACATCAGGTTTCAGTTCACTTGCTTACTTGCTCAACGCAGGTATAGAGAATTAGAAAGAAGGTCCCTTCAAGACATACAAGAAAAGCCCGATAAGTTGCAAGTTTGACTTTTCTTGATCTTTTAGGTTCATAGGGCAATCAACTAGTACAAAATCTAAAGAGAGACAGACATCTGCATACAGACACAGGATGAAGCACCTGCTCACCTGGGGCAGGTACAGGTGGACCCTGAAAAGAAAAAGTCAGCCAAAGAAGTCAGTCAATGGGTGCAGGAAGAGGTGGGTTGCTAAGAGTGTGCAGCCCCTGAGAGCTACAGATAAAGTGACAATTCACACTCTCTTGCAGATTTTTCTCCACTAAATCCACAGGGCCGTAAAAAAAAAAAAAAAAAAAAGAAAAACAAAACAAAACAAAACAAATGTACTTGCACAGCTCCTGGCTGGCTGGCAGGGGTATGGTATGAATTACTTCCCAGACTGTTCTCCTACATATATCCTTATATCACCCATGGAATAAAAGCCCTATGGGGAGACGGAACTGATAAGCAACACTGCCCTTAGGGAATGAGTGAAAACTCACTGCAGCTGGGAGAAGAAGCAACGAGGTGGTGGTGGTGAGGGGGACCCCCTACCTCTGGGGAAGGTGCTGGACCCAGAATTACAGCAAGGGAATGGGCAGGGTCACTGAGAAGCCCTCGGCCCCGACCCAGGGATACAGAGCATGTTTAAAATCAGGGACATTTTTTGGTTTTCTGACTAAACTTTGATTTTAAACATGCTCTGTATCCCTGGGTCGGAGCCGAGGGCTTCTCAGGGACCTCCTGTTCCCAGCCTCCCAGATTACTAGTGACAAATAACATCCATTATCAATGGCGTATCACCATGAGAGTTGGAAGACAAAAGAGACAGACCCTCTCTGAGGTGGAGAGCTAAAGGAAGAACTCCAGAATGGAGGACAGAGCAGATACCAAGAAAAGCACCTGGCAAATGAGACCGACCCTAAACACAAAGTACCGCTAGAAGAACTTGAAGCCTGAGACGCTGACAGTAACCAAAGCAGTAACAAACCTCAACTCCAACCAACTTCTGGCTATATTAACTTACTCTGCACCCTAAAGGCTTAGCAGTGGGGCTAAAGTACTGCTATTTACCTTGTCTCAGCTCGTCTATATAAGATGCCTGGCTTTCAATAAATAACCATGAGACACTAAAATAGCAAAACAAAAAATCTGAAAGAGAAAAACAAAGTTGGAAGATTCATAACAACCAAAAATTTAACATTTATTACACAGCTAGAGTAATCAAATAGTATGATATTTACAAAAGAACAGACACATACACAATCTAGAAACAGGTCTGATGATTTTTTAAAATAAAGATGCAAAGGTAATTCAATTTTCTTTTTTTTTTTTTTAACATGGGCAGGCACTGGGAAACGAACCCGGGTCCTCTGGCATCGCAGGCAAGCATTCCTGCCTGCTGAGCCACCGTGGCCCGGTAATTCAATTTTAAAAAAAGTTTTTTTTTCAACAAATTATGCTGAAAAAATGGTGGACAATTGGACATCATATGCATAAAGATAAATCTTAATACTCACCCTCAAACTTATAAAAATTTACACAAAAATGGACTTTTAAATGTAAAACAAAGCTACAAAACTTCTAAGAGAAAGTCCTTGTAAATCCTGTATTAGGTAGAAAGTCTTCAGATGGTACAGAAAAATCATGCATAAATCATACATAAAAGAAAAAAACTGGTAAATTGAACTTTATCAAAATGAACATATACAGTGTCTGCAAAAGACTATTAAGAGAATGGAAAACCAGTTACAGATTGGGAGAAAATATTTGCAATGCAAGTTTTTAACATAGGACTTGTATCTAGAATACATAAAGAACTCTCAAAACTCAACCATAAGAAAATAAACAAGAACAGTTTTCTTCTAGTGGGCAGATCATAACCGACACTTTAGAGGATATGGGGGGGACAGATAAGCAGATGAAAATACGAGCAACATCATTCATCATTAGGGAAACGTAAATTGAAGCAACGGAATGTCACTAGACTCCTATCAGAACTGCTGAAGTAAAGAGATGAAAACCCTGAAAATACTCCATGTTGGCGATGATGTGAAGCAATGATACATCCATCTCCAAATGGTACTGCCACTTTGGAAAACAGTTTGGCAATTTCTTAAAATGTTACATAAACTCATATTATATGATCCAGCAATCCCAATTCTAGATATTTATTTACCTATGCAAACTGAAAACCTATAGCCACACAAAAATCTGTATATGAATGTTTAAAGCAGTTTTATTCATAATCCCCTCAAAACTGGAAACAGACCAGATGTTCTTCAGTGGGTAAATGCGGTGGTACATCCATATCATCAAATGCTAATCAACCACTGAAAAAGAGAAGACTACTGACTCATATAATAACACTGATGAATTTTAAATGCATTTTGCCAAGTTAAAGAAGCTAGATCCAAAAGGCTACCTATTATATGATTCCATTTATGTAACATTTTGGAAAATGCAAAATCATAAGGACAGAAAAAAGATGAGTGGCTGTTGGAGTTGGAAGGACTGACTACAAAAGGACAGCAAGAGAGAATTTTGCAGTGATGGAACCATATCACAACTGTTGTAGATGCATGATTCTAGGCACCTGTCAAAATTATAGAACTGCACTTCAAAAAGAGAATTTTATTCTATGTGAACTAAATGTAAAAGTAATCATAAAAATATAAGTTACTGTTTATGTGTATGTGGAAGACAAATGATGTAGTCCAAATATTCATAACTCACGGGACTGTCCTTAATATGTGTAATATCAAATAAGTCATTAAAGAAGTCTTTGTTATGGGTTGTCTTCTAGCGTTCCAGCTGGCACTCTGAGGGCCACCTGGACAGACCAACACTCTTAGATCAAATCCCTACCACTGCCATCACTAGACCACACCAATCACAGTAGCTCAAAAGCAATGGTTTTTCTGTCCTCTCTAACCTCAGCAGCCTTGGTGATAGCTCTCTGAACAGACCACTTCCTTGTACTCTCAGGACTTCACACATATTGCTCACTCTCCTACTATAATTTTTGCCCCTCTTCATTTCAAAGTTATTATTCATTCTTTAGAGTTCAGCTCAAATATCACTCACTCAGAGGGTCTTCCCTGACTACACTCCCACCCTATGATGCAAACCAGTCAAGGTCTTCTAAGTATTCAGTCATGAAAGCACTTATATCAACTATAATTAATGAAGTAAGGAAGGAATCGATAGTTCAACACTCATCTTCAAAAATGTTGTGAGGTGGTAAAGTACTGCCTACATATTATTTACCAGTGTATTTCTAATACCTGGCACAGGACCTTGCACAGACTGGGTGACCTATAAATATTTATAAAATGAATTAAAGGATACACTATTTTCCTTATTGATATGCAGAACGGTACTGTTTATTCATTTCAGTGTCATATATTTAAAATTAAACACAAACAACCATTCATTATTGGCTTACTGTGAGATCCTAGGGGCTTAACGTATACTCTTCTCAGTTATACGCTATTTTCGTAAATTTATTTGTACAGAATTTGGGCTATTTTACATATATTCTATCTTACATTTACACCTACAAATAAGATGTTTCTATTTATCTTCCATCCATCTTTATGGTATTATCCCATTCTTACTACAATTCAAAGTCTGGTACAAGCCCACTTGTGTGATCTTCAGGTCTGGACTCCAGAAAGAAACAAACTAAACCGCTACCAAAGGACATGTTATACTTATAAAAAACAAAAAACTCATGTATCAGTAGGAGTGAGTGCCTTTCAAGGTCAGGGACCTTTGTAACAAGCCAAAATATGGTAAAAGCTGCTTACGGTTACTCTAAAGAAGAGTAGCAAGGGCTCAACATCTTTTTTAGACTTCAAGAAGATTTTAGAGAAATATCTTTACCATCTCTGAAATCTCAGTTTCTACTACCAAGGTGACACACAATTACAAAGAAATAGGAAATGATAGCCCAGTCAAAAGAACAAGACAAAACTCCAGAACCATCAAGGAAGAAGAGATTCTGTAAGTAACGAAGATTTTAAATAAGATGATTGCCAACATGCAAAAGGAGGGACAGGAAGAGTTAGAGAAAGAACCGAAGTACATAAAGAAAATAAGGATTTAAAAATAGGAGAGGCTCAAAAGATGTAGGGAATGTAAAAAGGAGACACACATAAATACTGGAATTAAAGACTACAATAAATGAAACGAATAACACCCTAGGGAATTTCAACAGCAGACTGGAGCTGGCAGAAGGAAGAATCAATGAACCAGAGACAAGACAACTGAAATGATTAAGGTGGAAGAGAAGAAAGAAACTTTTAAAAAGCGAACACAGCCTACGAGACCTGGAGGACACCATTAAAGATGCCAAGGATGCATTAAAGACCCTCTAAAGGGGAAGAAAGAAAAGAAGAGGCAGAAGGAATGTCCAAAGAAATAAAGGCAGAAAACTTCCTAGATTTAATGAAAGACATGAGCACGCACATCCCAGAGCCAGAGCGCCCCAAGCCAGGAAAAGCCGGAAGAGGAGCTCCTGGACACAGGGTCAGGCTGTAGGATGGCAGGGCAGGAGAGAGTGCTGCAAGCTGCAAGAGAAAAGCCGTGTTCTATTAACAAGGAAGTCCCAATAAGACTGTGAGTCAATTTCTCATCTAAAAACCATTAAGGCAAGAAGATAATGGTATGAGATATTTAAATTGCAGAAAGAAAACAACTGCAAATAACAGAATTTTATATTCAATGACAGTCTTTCAAAAAAATGAGTGAGATTAAAACATTACCAAATAAACAAAAGCTGAGGGAGTTTATCACAACAGGACATTCCCTACAAGTAATAATGAAATTCTTCAGACTGAAAAGAAAGGACACCAGACAGTGGATCAAAGTGACATAAAGAAATAAAAACCTCCATAAAGGTACCCTATGATAATTATAAATGCTAGTACTACTGTATTGTATTTTTGTTATGTATCTACCCTTTTTACTTCTTACAAGTTCTAAAATGCAAATGCATAAATACAAATGACAAATCTATAGTTTTGGATGTAAAATAATACAAAGATAATTTCTAACAACTACAATAAAAGGTGAGGGGACAGAGGGGTTTACAAAAGTATTTACGTGTATGTTACTGAAGTTATCAAATCTAACTAATTGTTACAGACTTAGGATATTTAATTTTAGCCCCATGGTAAACACAAAGACAACTATGAAAAATATATAAGAAATAAATGAGAAGGGACTCACTCCAAATAATAAAAATAGAAAAAAATCAAAAACGAAAGTAGAAATTACTGAAAAAATTAAGGAACGCAAAAAAGGTATAACCAAGTATCAAAAGGGCAGAAGAAAGTCCAATACTATCAGTAGTTACTCTAAAAGTAAATGGAGTAGGGTGGTGTGACGGTGGTCAGGTGGCAGAATTCTTGCCTGCCACGCTGGAGACTCGGGTTTGATTCCCAGTGTCTGCCCATACAAAAGAAAAAAAAATGTAAATGAAGTAAATTCTAGTCTAAAGGTTAGGAATAGCAGCAGAATGGATTAAAGGCGTGATCCAACTATATGCTGTTTACCAGAGACTCACGTTTAATTCAAAGACATAAGTAGATGGAAAGTGAAAGGATGAGAAAAAATATGTATATATGTATATATATATGCATATATGTATGTATGTGTGTGTGTATATATATATTTTATATTTTACATTTTATATTTTGCAAACAGTGACCAAAAGAGAGTTGGGGTAGCTATAACAATATCAGTAAATAGACTTCAAGTCATTAAATACTGATAAAAGAGTCAAATCAACAAGAAGACATAAGATTTATAAATATATATGCACTCAACAGGAGAATTCAAAAACATATGAAGCAAATATTGACATTTTTCAAAGGAAAAATACATAGTTCTACTTCATATAAGCAGACTTCAGTACATCACCCTCAATAATGGACAGAATATCTAGACAGAGATCTATAAGGAAATAGATGACCTGAACAATACTATAAACCAACTAGACCCAATAGACACGGAACATTTCACCAATAGGAGCAGAATGCACATTCTCATTTAGTGCACACAGATCATTCTCCAGAATACACCACAAAACAAGTATAAAAAAATTCATAAACCATACAACATATCATATCCAGCCAAAATGCAACAAAGCTAGAAATCAGTAACAGAGGGAAAAATGGACAATTCACAAATACATAGAAACTAAAAAAACACAATCTTAAAAAATCCAATGTTTAAGAAGAAATCACAGGAGAAATTAGGAAATATCTTGAGGAAAATGAAAATAAAAACAAAACATACCAAAACACAACAAAGACAAAGCTGAGAGGGAAATCTATAGTTCTAAATGCTTATATTAAAGAAGAAGAAAGATTTCAAATGAGAGACTTTAGTGTACAGAGAATGTAGAAAAAGAAGAGCAAACTAATCCCAAGGTGAGCAGGAGGAAGAAAATAACAAAGATTAGAGTAGAGATAAATGAAATAGAGAATATAAAACAATAGAGCAAATCAATGAACCAAAGGATAGTTCCTGGAAAAGATCAATAAAATCAACAAATTTTTAGCTAGATGACAAAGAAAACAAAAAAGAGATGATATAAATAGTTTAAATCAGAAATGAAAGGCAGGACATTACTACTGGCCATAAAGAAATACAAAGGATTATAAGGGTGTACTATGAACAACTGTATGTCAACAAGTTACATAACATAGATGAAATGGACAAATACCTAGAAACACAAACTATCTCCACTGACTGAAGTGTAAACAGAAAATCTCAATAGACCAACAACAAGTATAGCTATTACATCAGTAATCAGAAACCTCCCAAAGAAGCAAAGCCCAGGACCCAGATTGCTTCACTGGTAAATACTGGGGATGTTTACCAAATATCCCCAAAAGAATTAACACTAATCCTCTTCAATATTCCAGAATACTAACTCATACTATGAGGCCAACATAAACCTAATATTAAAGCCAGATAAAGATACTGCACGAAAAGAAAATTATAGACCAGTATCCCATATGAATATAGATGCAAAAATCTTCCACAAAACACTAGCAAATTGAATCCAACAGCACATTAAAAGAATTATACACCATGTTCAAGTGGGACTTCCCCCTGGTATGTAAATTTGGTTCAACACAAGAAAATCAATTACTGTAATATGCCATTTAACACAACAAAGAAGCAAAACACAAACTCAATTGATGCAGAATTTATTTGACAAAATCCAGCACCATTTCTTGATAAAAATACTCAAAAAACTAGGAATAAGAGACTTCCTCAACCTAATAAAGAGCATATATGAAAAATTCAGAGCTAACATTGCAATAAAATGGTGAAAAACTGAAAGCATTTCCTCCTGGATCAGGAACAAGAGACAAATGTCCACTGTCATCACTTTTATTTAATATTGTAATGGAAGTTCTAACTAGAGTAATTATGAAAGAAAAAGAAATAAAGGACATCCAAATTGTAAAGGAAGAGATAAAATTTTCCTGGTTTGTACATATGTGATCCTCTATACAGAAAATACTGAAAAAAATCCATAATAAAGTTAGAAGAACTACTAATAAAATTCACCAGAGTGGCAGGGTACTAGATCAAAATGTAAAAATGTCATTAATGTTTCTATATACCAGTCATGACAACATGAAGAGGAAATCAAGAAAAAAATTCCAATTACAATAGCAAAAGGAATCAAATACGTAGCAATACATTTAACCAAGGGTCTAAAGATTTAAGCACAGAAAACTACAAAACACTGCTAAAAGAAATCAAATAAGATCTAATTAAATGGTAGGAGATACCATATTCGTGCATTGGAAGACTAAATACTGAGCTGTCAGTCTACCAAAAGCAATTTACAGATTCAACACAACCCCAGTCAAAATTCCAACAGCCTTTCTGGAAGAAATGGAGAGCCAATCATAAAATTTATATGAAAGGGTAGGAGTCCAGAACATCTCGGAAAAAAAAAAAAAAAAAAAAAAGGAACGAAGTAGAAGGACTCACACTTTCCAACTTTAAATGTTATTATAACATTATAACAACCCACAAGTTCAAAGATCTCTGTGATAGTAAAACACCATCCTACATTCATTTTCCAAAACATAAAAAACTCTGACAGCAAGAGCTGGTGATGTAACAGAGGAATGGGAACTTCAGGCACGCTGCTATTTGAGTATAGACTGGTATAATTTTGAAGGGCAGTGTGGTAACAGCTCACAGGGTTGAAGATGAATATAGCTACTCGATGACTTATGCATGAACTTCTAGGTATGCAACTTGTCCTCATCCTTTACTACTTTATTCCTGGGATATGCACACAAAACGACCCAAGAACATTCTCAGCAACACTGTTTAGCAAAAGTAAAAAAGTTGGACACTTCTTAAAAGTGTGTCAATTTAAAAACATACAAATGAATTGTAGTGTAAAGAATGGAATTATACACTGAATAGCAGTTAAAGGAATCATGTAGATCCACATGTAACAAATGTTTAAACTTAAAAGAATGTTAAACAGAAAATGTTGCAGAATGGTACTTGCAGTATAATATTATTTATTTAGAAAATGTGATGTAGAGGTCTCTGAGGGTCTCTTGGACCCTAGACTTTTTTAAGATCATAATAACACTAAGAAGTTACTTGCCTTTTTTCACTTTCATTCTATCCTAAGAATACAATGGAGTTTTCCTATGGCTACAAGTAGAAGCAGATAGAATAATCCAGCTGTCATTTATTAACCCAAATATTAAAGGTATTTGCAAAAAAAGTAAAACAATGCCACTTAAGTTTTTTTCTCTTTTTGTCTTGGATAATATAGTTTTTTTGTTGAAATGTTATTTATCATAACATGTAATAGATTTATTCTTAAATACATTAGTAAATCTACATTTTAAATATTCCAGTTTAAAAATACAGCATATATTTATAAATACAACTCAATAAACAAAAGTTGTTTGGGATCCTCAATGATTTTTTTTTAAGATACGCAAGGGACCGGGCCAAAAAATTTGAGAATCACTTATATAGAACTAAAAATGTACAAAATGATACCATATAATAAATGCATGTATATAATATACATGTATACCTTCCTATATAGTCAAACTACATTGGTAAAACAAAAAAGCAAATTCACAAGAGGGCTCACCTATGGGGCATGAGTAGAAGAGAATTAAGAAGAGATACCAAAGGGACTCAAAAGTGGACTATTTCTTTAAAACAATATAAAAACCCTGATTTTAAAGCAAATATGGCAAAATGGGAAGGTACACATGGTATTTGCTTTCCTATTTTATTTACTTTCCTGTATAACTCTGAAACACTTTAAAGGGTGGGAACAATTACACTTCCCCCACAAACTGCTTTTTTTCAACCATTTCTTTCCCTTTAGTGCCATTAAGTTTTCCCTTCCAATTCCTGTGGAGCGCCATCTCTCACTAAGGCAGCAATTTAACAACATATTAATTGAGATTTAAGCTTCAAAAGCTTCCCCCCCTTTCCGAGAGAATATGAATCTTAATTTCAGAAAGAATGACAGAAATTCCACACATGAAACTATGATTTAATGGAAGGCAAAAGATGCCTCATATGACTCTTATCACATAACATAAATCTGATACTTCTAAGAGATTTTCCATTTGATAAAAAATAATTCCAACAGAAACTGTAAAAGATACAAATAACCACAAATATTGTTTTAAAATATTTTTCATCTATAGCTTTTCACCTATAGCTATATAACTTGCATGTATATAAACTGTTCCACAGAAAAACATGGAATGTTTCAAAACTGAACATGGTTACAGCAATGTAAGTTATCAGTGTGGACAAAATTATGATGTTCAAGATGAAAATATTAATATTTATTCACTAATTCAAAAAGCAAATTAACAAGCCCCTTTTATGTGACAAATACTGTTTTCAGCCCTGGAGATGCAGAGAGATCAAACTAGGCAAGGACTCTATTCATTCCAGTGAGAGGGCAGGAAGTCAAAATCAGTAAGTGCACAATATAATTTCAGACCATGACAGATGCTGAAAATGAAGAAATAAAGAAAATAAAGTGGGATGATATGATTTTTAAAAATGACTAGATGAGGAAGCATCTAAAGACTCAGTGGGTAGTGGGTAGGGAAAGCTCTCTGAGGTGGCAACATTAAAGATGGTATCTAAATGATACGAGGGCAAACAATCACACAAACATGTGCTCTGTGTCAGAAAACACGACGGGAAACGTGGGTGAAGCGCACTGAGCAAGCCTAAGAATGGAGTAGAATGAGGCAAGGGCCAGCAACAGCTACCAGATGCTCAGATTTTATTCAAAAGGTAGTGAGAAGCCATTGGCAGGTTTCAAACCAAAGAAACATGATTGGATACTTTTACTACTTTGAAAAGATAAGAGGGAAAATAGCAGCAACAAAAAAACCACCTAGGAAACTCTTAGTTGTCTGGGCAAAAAGATAATGCAAATAGCAGTGATGGAGAGAGGCAGAAACAGAACAAAATCGGCTGACGGACTGAGTTGAGGGGGTGAGTGAACTGGAGGAATCAATGATGACCCCTGTATTTTTGATGAAAATTAATGACTTCCCATTTGAAATATAATTTTATTAGTTTTGTATTATTAGTTATTATCACAGTAATGCTATATATCACAAGCCACCCCAAAACTCAGCGGCTCAAAACACATTTATACTATCCAGGTGTCTCTGCGTTTGCTGATGTACTCTCTAAGGACGTGGCATCAGGCTGCAGAACGGTCCAGTCTATTGCACAAACTGCACATCTCCCTCATCTTCCTGGCTCCAGCACGCGAGCCAGAGCGTGCCCCGTGAGGACAAAAGCACAAGCGGGTGAGGCCAGCCACTCAAGCACGTTTACAGCTCCATCATCATCACATCTGCTAACATTGCACTGGCCAAAACGAATCACAAGGCTGGGCCAAAATAAAAGGGCAGAAAAATATACTTTTCCTCCAGCGGAACCACATGCAATAAAATACGCATGGACACAACAAAGACCACGGACATAGAAAGGCAAACAGCAGAGGCAAATAATTCAACCTACCGCAGTATCTAGGAATTCAAATCACAAGTCATAATTGTAAAAGACCATCAGTTTCTGGAAAGCTCTAAATCAACAATTAAAATAACAATAATTAAGACATAATGACTACAAATTTTTCTAAAGCAGTTACATGGACATTTTCAAATCCTATTTTATTATGGAAGAGTAGAGTTAGCTAGACATGTGAACTGGAGAAAGGAAATAACATCAGGAATATTTCTGATATTGGGATAAGAAGAGAGAGGGAAATCAATTTGAAATTTAAGGCTGAACTAAGCATGGTATGGTTAAAGACATTGTTAGAACAATCTGATGGTTGTCACTAACCAGGCAGAACACATTTTGTAAACACTTGAACGGAAATTTCAATTATGAAAAAGGTAGCATTTCAAATCACTGGAAATACTAAATTATATCTGATCCTACCTTCCATTTAGATTGTATCAATCCGTGTGGATTAAAATTCTAAGTTGGAAAATTAAGAACATAATATTTAAAAACCAAAACAAGCAAATAAAACTAAATGACTATTTCATGATCTTGGGGTAAGGAAGAAATTCCCAAACCTGACATCACAGCTAGAAACTATTTTACTTCATAAAGTTAAAACAACAAGAAAAATAAGTAACAACAGCAACAACAAAATCACTAAAAACAAAGTGAAATGCTAAAACACAAACTGAAAAAAATAAAAATTAGCAACCTATAACGAAAAATTCATATCCTTCTTTGTATATGAAAGGCTTACTAAACAATACAAAACCATGTATAATCTTTCTTGTCTATCTATGTCTCTCACAAGTTTTACAGTGTCATATTCATGTCCTTAAAAATATTTCTTGAATGAATGAGCTTGATGTGTTCTGATGAGATGAAGGAAACGTGATATATACTTTAAATGAGTCAGAATTAAATTAGCAAAAGCTCTGAAAGCTAAGCAGAGATACTTAAATTTGTTGTGTAGGTTATCGGAAACGCAAATGAATGACCTAATTAAAGCACTGCTTTACTTTGGTTAATTGGATAACTGTGAACAAAACGGACTGAAATATAGCGGGAAACTAAAATTAAGTACACTAACCAGGTGTAGGTGAAAAAATATTCTAAGTCAGAGTAAAACAATTCAAGAAAAATTCCAAGAAAAAACTTTAAATATCTTAGAATCAACAATGTAATAAAAAAACAGTCAAAGAAAAACGAGCCTAGAGCTCGGGAAAGCGCCTCGCACACTTCCACAGGGGCAGGTTTCACTCAGCCATCTTGTCAAATCAGACCCTGGCCCAGCAGACCTGCATTTCAGAAATGAACAAGCCAAGGTTGCTGATCTGAGGACCACACTTTTGGGTAGAAATGGTCTAAGAAATAAGAATTATGCAACAACTCTGATAACACACATTCCCCAGAATTCCAGACAACGACCAGGCTTCCTACTGTATGCTGTTGTATCATCCTGTACTCTTCTTAGCATTTATCAAAGCCATACTTTTACATGTATTTTTGTGATTATTTGTCAATGACACCCCCACGCCCACCACCGGCCCACTCGAGCACGACCAAGTGCCCTGCCTGGCTCACTACCTTTCCCGGACACATGGTCCGTACCTGGCACGCAGCAGATACCGGACACTGAAGAGACCAATGAACAGAAACTCTGGAAGGGAAGCTCGCGTGAGGACAACCAAGTCAAAAGACACATGTGGCTCAGAAATAAGATACAGGCTGCTGATGCAGATTTAACTGCTATCATACTACATCTCAATATTGACAGCCATGTAAAATAGCTGGAGGAGTTTGTATGAAGAGTGAAGAGCTAAGTAAGGTTTGCTGGACAACACGCAGAGAGGCCCTAAAGGAAGAGCCAACAAAGAACAGAGTAAGACAAGGGATCAGGAAAGGAAGAAAGTACAAATAATGAAAAAACATCCTGAAATAAATCTAAGGCTAAAGACAGACTGGGTAATGAGTTCAGAGGCGACTAAGGGAGAACATCTTTCTGTGATTACGCAGAAAGAGAAGTCAGATTTTAGAAAGAATAAACTAGCAGGAAGGGAAGAGGAAGGAGCTGTTGCAGATAGAAATTCAAGGTAGTATGAAAGCAAATTCTGGGAGAGAAAAAGTGTGGTGTGTGTCCTTCTTCAGATGAATAAGACACGTCCATGTTTGGAAATTCCTATACAAACCAGGGTGACATACATAAAGAATCGCAGTGGTCTTGATATAGCATAGTAGAGAGTGTTAGGGACTTAAGAGTGTAGACCTCAAATAAAAAGAGCACCGAACCCTCAGCTTTACTGGATTATTGCTTTACAGCAACGTGAATATAAGACCGATAAAATTTAGAGTTTTTAACAAAAAAAAGACAAAGCTTTGATGTGAAATTCCCTGATGTGCAAAAGAAACAGCTTCAGCCTTGCCCCCTCTGGTGTGACACTCTGAAAACCAAGCAGGAAATAAAATGATAGCTGAGCAATGCTAAGGGCGTCGTGATATTAAACAATATAAACATGCAGACAGGATCAATGCGTCACTCAATGATAGCAGAAATGGCCAAAGGGTGAGGACTGGTTCAGCGAGTGGCAAAGAGTACCAGGAACCAAAAGCAAGCAGCCTTTAAATATGAAGTCTAGGATGGGGAGCCAATCTGGAATAAAAAGAAAAGACTTTAGGAAGGGTAAAGTGAGAGGGTTTGAACGAACAGAGATTCATCTGAAAGTAAAAAGTGACATAGTTAACAGAAAGTTGGAAACAGGTCAGTGAAAAGTGAAGATTTCAGAGTAAAACACACACAAATAAAATTCTGATTATGAAAATCATAGATTCATGTATATTATTCAAAATGTTTAAAAAGCCACTTTTACAAGGATCTTTAAATCTGAATTATTTAAGAACGGATAATGACAGCAAACTTAAATATTATCAGGTACATAACACAGATAATGAAAGGGGAATATTTTACCTTAAAAACACCTCACAACTGAAAGTAAGGAATGACACTTCCCAGTCCGTCTGTTCTTAGCCAAAAATGCCTGAAGCCAGTTGAAACAGGAGCTAGACACCTGGCCACGTAAAACTACCTGGACCAAAGGCATAAGGCATACATGCTAAACAGCAAACAGCAGGTGAATAAATTAATAATTACTATACCAGTATGACCTGCCTAACTGAACTAAATGATACAGCATTTCAATTTATTTTCTTATTCAGGCATCAAAAGTCTTCAGTTAGGCTCAAACATATTCTAGATAAGCAAGTAGCATTTTTCGTTCATTCAAAAGATAATCACTTAGCACATCCTTTTTGCAAAGTATACTGCAAAGCACTGTGGTAGATATAAAAAAATTAATCAGTCATGGATCATGAAGAAGCATATGCCTAGTAGTGGAAATAACAGAAGACATATGCATAAATAATTACAGCACACACACATACAAAACCCAGAGACAGAAGTGAAGAGCTATAAATACCTTAGAAGGAGACCAAAAGATTAAAAGCTTCAAGCATTCAAGGATGAAACAAGCAAAGTCAAAAGATTCCCAGTTTCCAATACTTTCCCAACAAGCCATGCTGCCTTTTCCCATGAACATAACTTTTCTGTTCAATTTTCAAAGCTTAGAATCAGTCATCCTTAATTCATCACAATTTTATTCCATTTATACTTATTTGGTGGCACCTGATGATGTTTAATTTTTCCTGTCAACATTATAAAATCTTTGTACCTGACACAGGAGCTCTGACACCACACAGAAAGCTCATATCTGGTCCTGCAGGCAGCTACCCAGAAACAGGGAACGGCACCTGCCACGAAACAAGATATGCACCTCCCAATTCCACACCCGTCCCTGTCCCCATACAGGCCTTGGGCTTAGGAGCAACGACTGTGAAGTTCAGAAACGTGTTTCAGGTAGAAGAAAATACCATGTTTGCTTCTGTTTCTACAGGAGTCTCAAGACCTTCCTCCACCCCATTCCCTAACTTGGGTGCATGGATACTTCAGTCAGAGTAACTGGGGGGCGGTGCAACTGGGGGGCAGCGGCAGAGTGCCCGCCTGCCACACCCGAGACCCGGGTTCGGTTCCCGGAGCCTGCCTGTGCAGAAAAACAGCAAATGGTATTTTAGAAACAAAGGGCTTCTAGGAAACTCTACCCCCACCTCTAATTCTAGAAGAGCAACATTCAACACAAAATGCACAAAGTTTTGCATGAAATATTAAACGGGAAGGCAGGATAAAATAAATTGGCCCCTCACCTCAAAACAAGTAAAAGGGTAAATGGCATTAACTTAGTCCCATGAAAGAAACTGAAGATAAAAAGTATTCTAAACTCACTTCTCCATCAGCAATTGACAGACAGGCAAAAATAAAATCAATAAAGATACAGACGATTTGAGCACTGTTAACAACTTCAATTGATAGTTATAAAATACTAATAAATAGCGGCAAAATACAAATTCTTTCCAAGTGTTTATGGAAAATTCATCAAGATAGACTAAATACTAAGTCATCAGCCTCAGTAAATTTCAGAGGAAAAAAAATTATTCTAAACTTACTAATAATAGCCTTGCACTTTAACCAGTTAAAAATAAATGAGAAGGGGAAAAAAATCAAATGTCTCTTCATTCCTTTAACAGATGACATAATTCTATTAGCGCTAAATGTACATATGTTGCAAGAACACTGTAACAAGTATTCACCTCAAGCATTATTTCTATTTATAGAAATATGATAAATACTTGTGCAAGAATTGAAGCTCCATGAAGGAAGGGAATTTTGTCTGTTCCAGCCACTAACTTAGCTTCTGCTGAACTCGACCTAAAACACAGAAGGCTCCCAATAAATATCTCCAATTGAACTGTGCCTAAAACACAGAAAAGCACTCAATAAATACATGCTGAAAGAATTAATGAAGTAATGTCAGGCAAAATGTTCCCAAAAGAACTAAATCTAAGAATCAGGAAAGTGTACAATACCATGTCAGAAGGAACAGAAAGTGGCAATATTTAACTAGATCAGTATGAACTTGGTTTCACTCTAAAAAATTATCACTGCGAAAAAGTGATTTCAATAAACTGGCTATTAGTAAGTTACACTTAGTCATATGATCTTATGTAAGAAGTTAGCCTGTTATACTACATATTCTATCTAGTATCATGGACAGTTAAAACCAGGAAAAAAACAAGTAAGATGATAAACTGAAAAAAAAGATAAGTAGATTTTAAAAAGCATTCATTACCAGATCATCTCTTCAAATTGCCCGGCTTTGTGGATCTGGGATTAACATTTCCTTTATTAATGTTCTATTACTATTAAATTGTTTCTTTCACACATGAATATATGAAACCATCAATATTATAATCTCATGTTAAGAAAGTGATACAAAAGTTGCTTTGAAAGTCTGGTTTCTTTGCAAAGTTAGAAAAAAAACTGTATTTCTCTTTGCTCATTGATTTCTATTTCATCTTCTGTCATGTTATAATTAGCTACTTCTACTTGCCATCCTCACAATATCGTAATGCCTTGAAAACAGTGATCTTCTAACTCACTGGCTCCTACTGAATTACATCCAGCATTGACAAAATAAAACACACCCATTAAAATTCTCAAAAGGGCTTTAATAGTTTTGATCAATCACTACGAGACCTACAATACAATTTTGATTATCTGTCCAAAATCGTCTAATGCTATAGACAGTACAAAGAAAATTAACTTAGATCTGTGTTCTCATGCTTGCTTGCTTTAATGGTTGTATTATAGCTTCAACTTTAGAGAAAATGTATTTCTATGAAATATCAGAAACAATTCCAAGATTATTGTAATTTTTTATGATTAAAACAGTGATGCATATTTTTAAAAGATCCAGTAGATTAAGAGCAGCAAAATGGTCAGTATAAAGACTAGTACAAAGCAAACAAAGTGGTCAGCTCCTTCTCTTAATCAAAATTGCAGTGGTGTGGTTTGTACTTACAACTCTAATCACCTATTTCTCCTCAATTAGTTAATAACCACAAATCGCACAGGAAAACATTAATAGGAGAGAAGATCTTTTTCAGAGAAATCTATATTATAGAAAAAGATACACTCAGGATCAGGATATACTAAAAATACATAGCTATCAGAGATGATTTTAAACATTCAAAGGCATTAGAAATTTACATCTGGAGTCCAATTAAAACATTATATAATTACATAAACTAAGCTCTCTGAAACAGATTTTCTAAGGTGTCAATATACCCAAAGAACTTATAAAATCACTTATAATAAATAAATGAAAATTCAGCTCCTCAACTTGTGATACGATCTCCAAAAAAGCAATGGGTCAAGAGAAAAAGGGTTTTTGTGTACAGACATGTTGAGTCTTTTAAAAAAAGTAATGTTTTATATTAAGTGCTACATTATTTAATGAGACCACAGTGATTTCATATTGAACACTGTCCATCAAAACTTCCATCTCACATTTCTGCCACAGGCAGCGCCTGACACACGCCCTCAGTCTTTTAAGAATGATCCAATGGCTAATATTTAGTAAAATATGATACTGAATTTACACATCAAAAAACTTGACAACTGCATCACACCTGCGCAAGACACGTCGCTTTGGCAGACTTTAATCAACTCCGCTCATGTGTGAACTGTGTGCCACTATCTATACCTTCCTTTTCGAATGCCCTGTCTCTATCACTTAAATGGGATGATCTGAACTCTACACCCAAACTGCCCTCATGACACAACTCCTGTTCTCCAATCCCACCACACCCAAACTACTATTAAACTAGTCCTCTCCACTTGAAGACCTCCAAGAATTTCCAAGATTACAAGTATTTATACATGCACATGTGTTTCTAATCCCAGCTCTGCCACTTACTAGCCTGGACGCTAAAGTTACTTAGGCTTCCTGGGCCTCGGGTCCCTCATCTATAAAATGGGGATAATAATAGTATCTACCTCACAGAACTGCTGTGAAGAATAGATGATTTAATATTTCTAAAGCACTTAGAACAGTGATTGACACAAATGCTAATTATTACTGTGAGTATTCAATATTTTCAATATTGCTTCAAAAAGTATGATTTCATACTATTACACCTCAGGACATCGTAAGAACTTCATTCTTCATAACAATTCGAATCCTATTCAAATTCCTCCCCCACCCCACATGCGCACACAAACTAACCTTCAGCGCACAGTACACTAGGATCCTCGGGGAACAAACTGTGAAGACCTGTGCATGGTAAACCATGAGGCAGTACCAAGCACAAAATAACAATTTGCCTGCTTCTTTTACCATGAGCAAAGTGATAAGCAAGGAATTATTTTCAAGGAATCGTGTTATCTTGTTCTGTTTTTTTCAAACATATTTAGAACTTGGAACTACTTTAAACTATAAATTGCTTACTTCTTAGACAAATACATTTACTATGGAAACATGCTCAATTAAAGTTAGGGAAAAAAGGTCCTTTGCACCACTCACTACAAGTACTGAAATGATAATCTCCAATATTCTCTATAAATGTCACATACTTCAAAATATCATTTAACTTTTCATTTAGTTGATAAGGGTAAAAAATCTGAAATCACATTAGCAGATTTCCTTCTGAGTCTCAATGGCCCATGATCTCTTTGAAAGAGAATCTTTGTTACAGAAATCAACATACTTACGCAAAAAAAAAAAAAGTGGATTCCTTAACGATTTCCTCTAAGTTTAGCTCAATGAAGAGTTTGCTCTCTGAAAAGGTAGCCTACAGGCCATGCAGAAGACAAATGTTCTTCTCTATCATAAGAATACCAGCTACAGGCAATGCTGGAAAACTAAATAACTGTCATAATGTTTTTTTTTTAATTTAAGTTTTTATAGTGCTTCATATTCTGTTATCAAACAGATAAAATTAAAAGATACTTTATAATCAATTAATTGTGCTTACGTTTGGTTTCCTTCAATATTCAAAATACTTTTACAAACAGGTGTATTCACAACCACCGATTATTCACAAATGTACAGCATTAATAAGGTACCCTACTAAAAAAAAGAAAAAAAAACCCTACTGTTTGCATAAAAAGTTGAAAACAATGACATTTCTACTATTACCTTTTGAAAGCTTCCGCTGGGTTCCTCTCGCATTCCCCAGGCTGTAAGAGGCTTTGGACTGCTGGATCCCTTAGTTTGTCCTCATATCCTTGGAGCAGTCCACTGTGGCGGATCTGGGCCACCAGACCTCTAATAAACCCTCCTACACACAAAGTATCAGAGTCTTGGGCTTTGCAGAAATGAAAGGCCAAAGCCTGCCGATGTAAACCTCTCTGCAAGCTTGTAGGTGAACTAGGCCATAACAGCTCAGTACACAGAGCCGTCTTGCCACTGCCAGGCCCTCCTACCAACAACACACCCCAGGCAGCTCCTTTTCCAGAGACAACACCAGCATTATTCCCAGAATTCATTACAAGGGATGGTGTGCTGACAGCACTATTGCAACAGTTAGTTTTCTCCTGGAGGCAATGCTGAAGCTTGTGGAAAACCCACTCCCTACAGTAAAACTGCTTCCCCTGCAGTAAGCTGGTTTGAGCCATTTTGCAGACTTTCTCTTCCCAAGGATTAGTCATAATAGGTTTCTTAGCTTCAACATTTGCTAGAATCTGGATACATCAACAGAGGTCTTTACATCCATTGGGACATACTTGCATGTTAAATTGACTTTGAATAACAGAGTCACCAATTACAATAAAATTCAACAGCCATAGAATCCATCTGCCAATTGAACATGCATGGCTTTCCTTGGCTCTTTATTCTTGATTGCAGAGAATATATCAGTTTAATTGTGGAGCTGAAGGAAAAATTCCTGGTTCCAAAGCTCAGTAACATGCTTCCTATGTTTTGATAGATCACACAACGCCATGGTTACATCTGGAGCTTATGTGATGGTGGATGCCTCAAGTATACAGATGAGACAACACATCTGGAAAACTGAAGAGGAAGTCCAATCTTTTAATCTGTACAAAATGCTTCTCCAGATTCCAAATGTTAATTCTGCATCTGAAAATTAGATTCAGAAAAGCTGTCCATTACAGTAAGTGTCATCCAAGAGATTACATTTATACAGTACTTAGGTAGCTCTGCATTTCTTATTGAAGGATGGTCACTCAAGTACTACACCTTGCCAGTTTCAGGCATCTGGGAAGCTGCCAAAGAACTGTTTGCGATTAAGGTATTTTTTTGTGGTAGAAAGGACAGACCACTGTTAACACTTTCTTAATTCAAGGCATTTATAAAATGCATTTTTCAAGACAGCATATTCTTAATGAACCTGGTCACATGTTTCTTGGTTTTAAGATGTCCGGGTAATCGACAATTTTCATAACTAAAATAAAACAACAACAACAAAAAAGCTATCAGTGCAAAATACCATATGTTAAAAGCTTATTTATCAAAGGATACAAGTTACCAGTTAAAGTAGTCTCAAAAACCCATATATAGTTCATCTTTGGCACTTTCAAAAAGTTGGACAATTACCCACAAAATCGCAATTACATTTTCCTTTCCTCTACGATTATGTTTCCCAAACACCACATTTCAATCAGATCACTTTCGATGTTTAAAACCTCAGTGCAGACCGGAGAAGCAAGGACACTTCAGGCCCATAGAGTAACATCCTTAACTCGGGCCAAAAAGGTCCTTCCCTCCGGCTCGATGGAAAAGCGCCGGTGGAGGAAGTCCTGGTCACTTCACAGGCGGCCAGTCCAAGGACTGTGCGTAGAAGGCGCTTCTTTGTGCAAAATCCGTAGTGTGCAAAATCTGGGGGCGACAGCCGATCTCTCAGGAATCAACCCAAACTCCAGCACGACGAGCATCCTCCCCTCCCGGGCGCCCGGAACGAGGTCTGGGCTGGGGCCGGCGCGGACCGCAGCGTGGGGAGGCTTCCTTCCCGGCCAGGGCGGGGGGCGGCCGCGGCGGCCGCGAGGGCGCTGACAGACAAAAGGCCCCGGGACTCCGGCCCCGGAGCACCCTCTCCCCCGCGCGGGGCACCGGGGCACCCCGAGCGGCCGCGGCCGAGGCTCCCCGGGCCAGGCGGAGCGCGTCTCCACCCGGAGGGGCGGTGGGTCCCCCAGCCGGCCGAGGGGCGCCCCCGGGCGCGCCCAGCCCCGCGCCCCCGCCGGGCCCTCGGAGCCAGGGAGCCGGGCTGCGGGCAGAGGCCGCCGGGCTGCACGCGCCGTTCAGCTCCCAGCCCGACCCTCCGCGCGTCCGACCTGAGGCGGGGGCCCCGCTTCCGCCGCCGCCGCCGCCGCCGCGCTCGCTCACCTCGGCCCCAGCCCCGCCGCGTCTCCGCCCGGCCTGCGGCGCGCTCCCGGCGGCACACCCTCCTCTCGGCCCCGCGCCGCCACCTCCAAGGGCCCGCAGCCTCGGCCGGCTCCTCCCAGCCCCCACCCGGCAGCCGCCGCCGCCGCCGCCGAGGCAGTGACTCGGTCCCAGGCCGCCGCCGACCGGCCGGCCCGCCCCGGCCCCGCCCCTCCGCGGCCCCGCCCCACTTCAACTGCGGCCCCGCCCCGCCTCCCCAGTGGCCCCGCCCTCCAGGGCCCAAGCCCCGCCTCGCCTCTCCGTGGCCCCGCCCGCCCGGGCCCGGGCCCCGCCTTGCCTCCCCAGAGGCCCCGCCCCGCCCCCACGCGGCCCCGCCCCCTCCAGATCGTCGTCCGTTTGGCCCCTCCCCCCCCGCGCCCCTGCTAGCCTCCCGTGCCCGGGCGTGTGCGGCCTCCCGGACCAGCTGCCCGCGCCGCGGGGAGACCTTCCCGGGGGCCCTGAGCCCGCCTTCCCCGCGGGGCGGAGGACGGGGCGGGGGCGGCGCTCAGGTCCGAGCTCCCGCGAGTCGCTGCCCCTCCCACCCCTCCCCGCCTGGCCTGGCTTCCTTTGTCTTCCAGGCTGCGGCGACTCGCTGGCTTTTCTAGGGCCCGGTCCGCCCCTCGCTGGGGTAGTGGGCACGGAGGGACAGAGGGCTCGGGGGACAGTGGGCACGGCGGGGCTGTGAGCACGTGGGAGCTGTGAGCATGGGGGGGCTGTGAGCCTGGGGGGGCTGTGGGCACGGGCGTCACTTGACACGGGATGACAGTGGGCACGGGGTTCAGTGGGCATGGGATGACAGTGGGCACGGGGGCAGTGGGCACGGGATGACAGTGGGCACGGGGGCAGTGGGCATGGGATGACAGTGGGCACGGGATGACAGTGGGCACGGGGGCAGTGGGCACGGGATGACAGTGGGCACGGGGGGAAGTGGGCACGGGGGGAAGTGGGCACGGGGTCTTGGGCACAGGATACGGGGGGCGGTGGGCACGGGGTGTGGTGGGCACGGGGGGGCGATGGGCACGGGGTGTGGAGGGCACGGGGGGCGGTTGGCACGGGGGGCCGGTGGACACGGGGGTGCAGTGAGCACGGGGGTGGCCCGCGGCGGCTCCTGGAAGCCAGGCCCTGCTCCCCGAGGGCGTTTCAGGCTGCGCCCGCCCCCGCAGCGGCCCGGGTCTCCGGTGAGTTCCCGCGGGATTCCTCGCCTGAGAGAGAGGAGGGAAAATACCGGGTAGAATGTTTCAAAACTGAAACTCGAGTCCGGAGATGTTCCCGCGTGCCTCTGGAAAAGGACTAGCAGCGACTCAAAGCAGGCGGGGCTGGGGCCCTCCAGACCCCTTGAAGACCAGGGGGCCAAGAAAGTGAAGAAGAAGAGGGGCGCCCCAGGACCTGCCCCCCGAGGGTGGCTAGTTTAGAACCGTGGGGGCAAATTTGTCCTCAGGGGGACCAGGATTATGTTTATTCCGAATATCTGCTGGAGAAAGGTACTGTCAACTGGTGGAGCCGGCCTGCGGTAACTTTATGTTTAGTGTTTGTGTTAACACCAAGAGCTGTCCATCCCCCTTTAGTCATTAATTTGAGTTAGCTTTTATTTTCCAAAATAGTAAGTAAGTCTTCCATCTGGTTTTGGAAATTTCGTAGTATAGCTATCAAGCCACCAGGCAAATAGATAGCCAAATAGATTGTGCTTGTGTTGACACTTCCATATTGTTTATTCCCAGCCCATTCACAGCATTTCATTTTGCTGTGATAAATTTTTTGATAATAAATAGTAATAATTTATTATATTGTTGATAGTCTATTTCAGTTGAGTCCTTGAACTTAGGTATCTATAGTGACCGCACAATTTATTGGCCAAAGCAAGATATTTTTGAGAACAAAAAGGAAGCAATAAAAATAATTAAAATTATGTATTTCTTAGATAACCTTGGTTTAATAACTTGGTTTAATATATTTGGTAGAGCTATTAACAAGTCCTATTAAAATAATAACATGTAAACATATTTAAACAAAACACTACAAAACTTTTATTATCTGAATACTAAAAATGGCATAAGCAGTGTACTTAATCTAGGTACATATTCACAAACTTTAGTCAGTTCTTTGGCCACATCTCCAATTACCAGGTACTGATATTTTGCCAAAAAATGCTTTTTTTTTCAATATGGTTTTCCTTATTTTTAATTTGTTCATAAAATTTCCTGCGATCTTCACGTATATTTGAAAATGTTGATACATTCAAGTAAGGAATACATTCAATTAGGATCCTGAAGATCATATTTTTAATCAAGAAAATTCTATCTATAGATGATAAGGTATTTAGTAAATTCGAAGGAAGCTCTGCTAAATAAAATATATTATCAATTCTAATTTCTTTGTATTGAGACATAAACCTTTCAGCCCAAGTATTTCCACAGGTGCTGTCTTCTTTTTTTTTAGTCTCTATTCAGAAAACTTCCTTAAATATTTTTACAAGACAAAGCTCATTGTATAATTTTTCTTTAAGTATGATTATTTCGATGGTTTCATTCAAATTTGATACTACAAAATACCAGGTTTTCTCAATTTTAATAAATTCAAATACAATATATAATTTTAGCCAATTAAACAGTAGCCCCATCAATTTGTAATATCCCAAGTTGAGATATTCCAAAGCACAAATATAGAGTTTCAAAATTATTCCTGTTATAATGCCTACACTCTTGTCAAATAGTGTGTCCAATTCCTCCCTTTTTTGATACAGGTAAATTTCAACATCTTCCTATTTGCAAAGTTTGTTTTCAGTAATTGCAATAACTAAAAGCTGCAAAAGTGGAATGCTTTGGTTTTAGAGCACCAAAAATTTTGAATAAAATGCTATCAAAATATAGAGGACTTATTTATAAGAAAGTTTAACCAGTATATTCAGTTTTATTTACAAGTAATTCTTCAAAGAGTCGTCCGGGCAGTCATTCAGATTATAGCGCACATTTAAAGAAGCTTTGTCATGATACAAGAGTATTCAGAATACTTGCTAACTGCTCTACTATGGGGTAATTCAGCCTCTATCTTCACACATTTCATATATGCCTTACATTTCATTTTCCACCTTTGCCATTGATTCTCACGAGTGCAGCTTAGTGGTTTACTAGTGGCAGCGGAAGGCAGCAGTGCACCTGGCTGAGGCACCAAGTGGCCTGCAGGATCGGCTAGGATATTTCTCTAGCTGCCACAGAGCCCAGGTGTCCACCATGCCAAGCCGCTCATAGCAGAGCATATTTTGTTTCTCCAAGCACCCTGCATGCTGTCCCTGAAAGGAAGGGTTTAGGTACTTTGCATCTGGAAAGGATCTGGAAAAAAAAAATGTCTCTGGCAGCCTTTCAGATCTTCTCCACAAATTTAAAGAACTGTGTTCACTGCTAATACATCTCACACACTATTAAGCAAGACCATAACAAAAGCTGGAAATAAATGTTGAAGGTCTACCAAACCCATGTCAGATTATTTTAATGCTACTATTAATAACAATACTGTGTTTACACACACACACACACACACACACACACACACAACTTACTGGATTTATACCTACACTGTAGAAAGGGTTTAATTAACAAAAGCATAAGATAGGAACTTCGAGCTGTAGCTGCCCTTTTAAAATACTCTTTTTTTATAGAATGCTTTTTTAAGCCTTACCCTTTTGAAGTTCTGGTTGCCAGTGGTATTTGTTCTTGTTCTTGAAAACAAGCCTAAAAATAGTTTTTGTATTTTTGTTTATTTTTTATATAAAAGTTGTGAGGTATAGACCTTTCATTCAAGGAATTAAACAGAGCTTGAAGAGCATTTATTTTGCAGAATTACTGGCCAAGTATACTGAAGACTCACCAGGGCAGGGCTATTGATAGCTGATTACAACGCAACACCTTTATCCTGTAAGTTCCTAGGTGATAAATAGAGCAAGAACTCAAGGAGGCCCCCAAATTAGACCGACTGTACACATGATGGTATGATTCTGAAATTCATATCTTTATCTTACTTTCATATGCAGCAAGAAATTTAAAGAAGCAAGTAAAGATCCTCTAAGATATGTCCTTCTGTGGGATTCTCAAAACTGCTTTTCCCCCTTTTCTTCTATCGGCTTCTACGTGGTTCAGCTGGCCTCCCGTTGCCCAGGCAGTCACCAGCCATCCTTTCATCAAAGCCCTGATCCTGATAAATGTAGATCATGAAGTATTCTCTGAATCACAATTTAATTATCTGAGAACAGCAGAAACTGACTTAGTAATAAATTATAATCTCGCCTCCAATGTCGTATGGTCATATGTAATAATAGCAATAATTATATATAATTACAGTAATTTGGAACTAATGCTTAATGTCGTTTGTCAAGGTAAACTTTCGGAAGTTTATGACCACTATGCGGTCTTTGAACAGATTTCAGTGAAACAGATAATTTAATCAGTTGTTTTGCTGCACTTAATTTACTATCTTAATGGGTTCACAGATCAATGAGATAGAAGATATTATTTATTGTCTTCACGTTCTCTACTGTTCTAAAACTGCACGTTACTTCTTTTTTGTTTCCCCCCAAGTTTTTATTACTTGGAGTTTTAGTTTCTCAGATTATTTAAAACAAATTATAATGAAGTGATGCCACTTAAACAATGAGAGTTTATTTGCTTAGTGTTAAAGTCTGGGAAATGTCCAAATTAAGGTGCTGCTTTCTTCCCTAAGACCAGATGCCAGTGATGCCTGGCTCCTCTGCCGCATGACAAAGCCTGGGCTGCGTCTGCAGGTCTCTCCTTTCCCTTCCAGGTTTCATTGTTATCAGCTTCTTGCTTCCATGTTTTTCTCTCTCTCAACCTCTCCCCCCTACCCCCATGTATTCACTGTGTTTACAGATGATTCCAGTATAAGATTAAGAGCCATCCGGAGAGGTGGGTCACTCCTTAACTGAAGTACTCTGGTCAGAGGTACTGCTTGCAATGGATTTGCATCCACAGGAATGGACTAGATGTAAGAAAAGCTGTATGAGTTTCTGATGTACATACAGCACCAAAAAACCCGCCACATTTGCTAAGCCAGTAGAGGTTGGCATCGGCGGCCTCAGGAAGGTAAGTTGTATTAACTTGGCAGATGAATATTACAGACTAGAAAGCATAAAAATAAACTGAACAAATAGTATGTAGGAGTCACATGTCTTAGAAGACATTTTTCTGAGGTCACAGAAGTTCCTGTGTACCCCACGCTTCTCATGCTACGTGTATGGCCAGTTCCCTGGAGTTCCCGGGAACTTTTCTATTGCACTTTAGCTACTGTGCAGACAGGAGCAATCCTGCACACAGCAGTGGAAAGAAACCTATGGCACAGGCGATCAACTGCTCAGAAAACAGATTTCTTTTTTTCTGAATTGGGCTGAATGTTAGATGGCTTCCCCGAGGCATTCACAATTTCCTTACTAGTCACTTTTATGTAAGTGCCCATATTTCTTAGTAGCACTCTTCAGTCAGCCTAATATGTGATCAGTAACTTTGGAGTCTTTAACTTTATTTTTATTTTCGTTAAATTCCTGATTAAGCCCCCTGTGTTTTGGAAAATTCTTCTGATGGGAAAAATGTAACTGAAATCCCCAAGTCTAGAACTGAAATCATTGAAGAGCACCATAAGCCAATTGCTTTATCTTTGAAGCAGCGCCTTATCAGAGGTGATTGCTATACTAGAAACATATTGAAAATACCACACCATGATTAATTTCTAATATATATGTATCTGTACCTATATCTATATCTATATCTATATATATATCCCCACACTCCTGGGAAAAGGAAACAGTGGTTTCTAAGCCTGCCTTCCAACTAGTAACACTACCAGTCATAGCTAAAACTCCACATGAATGATGCCTCATAGAGGTAATTTTAGAGGGAGTAAATCAGGAAATGCAGCATTCTCTGTAAGATGGACTCATTGTTTGAATGTCAGGAGGTTCATTGCTTCAGGCAAGTATAATTTCAGTCTGGGCTATCACATATAGTCGTGCAAGCTGTGCACTGCACAATTCCACGAGACGCTATTCAAATAGTCTGTGAAGTCCTTCCCGTGGAATAGAGTGTATCAATGTAGCGAGCACAGAAATCAAGTTGTAGGTTGTGTAACAAAAGCCTGATCTAGTGGCTGGACACATAAGGATTCCTTTTTCAGAGTAGTAAGTCTGAAAGGCGTGGCTTGCGGAGTGGTTCTGCAGCGCTGTCAGGAATCCCCCTTCTGTCTTCCCCTTCTGCCTTCCTGCCCGGGCATCTCATGGTAGAGTGCCCACTCAGCCAGCTGTGCCAGGGGCTGTCCCTCCTTTAAAACCGAAAGTCCCATGACGGAGTAACCCCCTCAGCTCCAGGCAAACTGGGTTCAACCTCCAATTTCTCATATCCATGTGAGACAAGAACAAGATGAGGGAAGAGAGAATAAGAGGTAGGCAGCGCTTTTATTAAGAAAACAAAGTTTTCCAGCAATTCTCAACACCCATCTACTTGTACTTAATTTATCGGATCTATGCACTATAGGCTGAGAAATGCATTCTATTACCTAGACGCATTGCAGGCCTAACACATTCAGGGTTCTGTTGGTGAAAAGAGGTGGAGAAGGTTATTAGGTTAGGCAGTTGGCTATGCCTGCGTAACATTGGGCTTTTTAGAGTGTTGCTTCCGTCCCTGGAGCAGGCAGGGCAGGCTAGGGAAAACAACTGTTTGTTTTGGAGTGTGGCTGTCATTATTGAAATGACCCATCATTGCAATGCATGCTCAGGAGGGAGATTAATAAAGCCGGAAAGGGTGTGATCTACTGAGAAAAATTATAGAAAGGCTAGGAATTCAGAAATAAATATCAAGATTCCTTTTATATCATGAGAGGAAAAACATGTGAGTGCCGATTTCTTTCTGTTTATTGGTATCAGCTTGTTTGCCTTCAACTTTACATTCTCTGAGTTTCTCTATTGTGTTCATTTTAACATTCTGAAGGGAGGAAACTTTATCTAAAATTTGTATTAGAATGGTAATATTTCTGTTGCATTGATAACAAATCAACAATGAAAAGCTAATAAGAAAACAGGTGATGATTTGATAACTGAACGATTTTTTAAAATTCATTTTAATGCAACTGTCTATGCAAAGCTAAGCTAAGCATTTTAGTGCCATATAGCAAGTTGAATAGATCATGGATTGAAAAAAAAAAACAATTTATTTGTAAATCGTCAGCAACAAATAAATTGAGAACATCACCTTCTATTTAAGTTAGACCACATTTAAATTCATATTATATACATTTATTCAGACTGGGAATAAAGAGTGTAGTAAGAATCCCTATGTAAAAAAAAAACCAAACAAAAGATATGTATATGTAAGTGTTCCAATTGCCCCTAGTTAGAGTTGAGAAGATTTAAAAATAGTCTAATCCAAGACCAGTAATATTTACATAAATGCACGCTAAACAATTAATAAACTATAACAGGAAGTCAGGAATTATTAAAATACTCCATTACCTCAACAAAACAAGTGAGAATGACGTGTGTTACTTGAGAGACTAAAATTGCAAACTAGCTGTTTTTAGGAATTTTTATATATCATGATGAAATGTAAAGTAACCCTTTGTTAACAAACACCATAAATTTGATTTTCCAAGTGTGAGACATTTGATTAAATTTTAATTATTTTTTTGATTCTAAGTTTTACTCCATGATTATTATACTTGGCATCTGATAAAGAGCAAGGGAGATAAAGAATAGATGATATAGATAAGCAGATATAAATTCATAATTATTTGTGAGTCAGAGAAAATAAGTTGATCAATTTCTCAGAGAAAACGTCTCCTCTATGAGAACTTTTGTAGTCTACATTAGAGAGTCTATATAGTTGCCTAAAAAAAGTCAAGAAATTCCACTGACACAAGAAATTCCACTAACATTGTTGTGAAAACGTAGGATGAGGAAAAATACTAAGATGAGCTTACTAGGCAGCTGAAGACAAAAATTAGCAATCAACGTTCCCTAACTGCAGTCTGGTCGGGAATCCTCTGAGACAGGCAACCTTTCGCACCTCAGTCTAGAGTAAAACAATTCCTAGCTTTGGGCCCTGTTTCCTGAATTAGAGCAGGTAAATTTTACTCCCAAAGGATTTCTTCTCCAAGTTAAGGAGGAAAAAGCAAGATAAGAGAGAAGTCAGACAACAAGAGGACAGAGCAAATATTACCTGGAAAAGTGGTTGCCTAGCCCTGAGAAGTAGAACCTGGATTCAGCAAATTAAGATGATCCAGCAAATTTTGACTTCTTGAAAGAAAAACAGAACTATATATAATTTTGATCTTCTCACAATGTATATGGTTCTCACAACATATATTAATTTCTTTTGGCCTTTGGAGTAGAAAAGTATCTTTAAAATGTTGACAGTCTTTTGTTTTCCCCCACATTTTTGTCAGAACAGCTCTGTTGTTAAAGGGATAGTATTTGAAGGTGAGCTTGGTACTTCCATTGTGCCAGTTTGCAAGGATGTATGCCCTAGAAAAGCCATGTTTTAATCCTGATCCATCATGTGGAGGCAACTTTTTTTTAATCCCTGTTCAGTACTGTAGTTTGGAGGCTTGATTAGATTATCTCCGTGGAGATGTGACTCACCCAAATGTGGGTATTAAATTTTGATTAGAGGGAAATGTGACTCCACCCATTCCAGGTGGGTCTTGGTTAGTTTACTGGAATCTTTTAAAACTGGAAACATTTTGGAAAAAAAGCTGTGGAGCCACGAGAACCGTGAGAGCCCATGCAGCCAGAGACTTTAGGGGATGAAGAAGGAATATGTCCCTGGGGGAGCGTCATGAAGCAAGAAACCTGGAGAGAAAGCTAGCAGACGTTGCCATGTTCTCCACGTGCCTTTCCAGTTGGGAGAGAAAACCTGAACATCAATGGCCTTCTTGAACCAACGTATCTTTCCCTGGATGCCTTAGATTGGACATTTCTATAGCCTTGCTTTAATTTGGACATCTTCATGGCTTTAGAACCGTAAACTTACAACTTAATAAATTCCCCTTTTTAAAAGCCATTCTGTTTCTGGTATAACACATTCCAGCAGCTAGCAAACTAGAACACTTTCTAAACAGCTTTTTGTGGAATATTAGATTTCTAGTGTATCAGTGATCTGTTCTGTGTAGCATATTACTCTAAAAGTTCCTGGCTTAAAACAACAGTGATTTATTATAGCTTGCAATTCTGTGGGGTTACCGAATGGTTCTGATCTGGTCTCACCTGGGTTTAATCACGCAGCTGCAGTAGCTGGTCACACTCACATTTGCTGCATCAGCTGGGATGTCTGAAAAGACTGGATGGCTGGGCCTTTTTCCCAAAGCTTCTTCATAGCTTCTTCATAGCATCGTGGTTTCGAATTCCCATGAGAGCTTGGATGGATTCTGTAAATCTTCTGAGGCTCTGGAACTCACCGAATGTCACTTCTACCACATTTTATTGATCAAAACAAGTCAAAAGGACCACCCAGATTCAAGGGATGGGGAAATAGACTCTACCTCTTGATTGGATGTAGTGAAAAATGTTATGAACATGTTTTTCAAAGTACCACAGATGGATACCTTTGAGAATTTGATAAATGATATAAACCCTCCGCCAGGAAAAAAAAAAGTATATATACACAAAATTCAGTATTAATTTGTCAGAAACAGTGGTCCTCTATGTCATGGATTCCTGATCAAGATCCCCTGATTTGAAGAGCTTCCATTTCTATGGATGCAAATCAATGTGCCGCTGCAAATGAATAAACATGCATATGATAGATAAAAAAAATTAGGAGTATCTGCATGGTGATGGCTTAGAGCTGTCTTCCTCAGAAAAACAAGTTCTTCATTTAATCCATCCCTGGTGGTTTGAACCCATTGTAAATAGGCCGTTTTGATGACATGACTTCAGTTGGGGTGTGGGCCGACTGAAACAGGATGGCTCTTAACCCTATTGCTGAGGATTTTAGAGGGAAGACCACAGAGAAAGCAGCCAGAAGCCAAAAGTCAGGGGAACCACGAAGAGAAAAGAGGAGCCAGGAGAGGCTGCCATGTGCACCATCATGCGACAGAAAACCCAGGGCTAAGGATCGCTGGCAGCTAGCCCCAGACCGCCGCAGCTTCTGGAAAGAAACATTGTCTTGATGACACCTGGATTTGGACTTCTCGCCTCAGAACTTTCAGCCAATAAATTCCCATTGTTTGGGCAAACCATTGCATGGTAGTATTTGCTTTAGCAACGAGGAAACTAAAATATGCACTGATGTTTTCTGTCTTTTGAGAGTCTGTATTTATAAAAAAGTAAATTTTCACTCAACACAACCAGAGTTTATAGAAGTTATGGCTCAGAAAAGTCGAAATATCCTAGTTGAACAGAAGTGACAATGTTTTATTACATTTCCTTAACACTGATTGGAATATTACTTATTCAAATTAATCCATAACAAAATTGCAGTATTCTCTTTCCTACTTTTATAAAAAGGTCCTGATTTTAATTTTCTCACTCAGCCTCAAATTAAATTCTTACAGCATAGCATGATATAATTATAATTCTTATAAGTTGAAGGTGCTCCCTTTGAGCAAAAGAGTGAAGAGTTTCTGCTTAATCTATAATATGAAAAAAATTTATTAGTTGTATTGCAACATATGCATCAACACAAAAATCTTAAATTTCCATTTAACAGATAACTGACATCAGTGACATCTTCTCAAGATATATATTTTTATTTAATATAACCTTTGCAATGTGAATAATTTTTATAATACATGGTAGTTTCATTTGGTAAAATTAATTCTGAATATTTTATTTTAGCATTTGTTTTATTTATATACAGTCACTGTTTGCTTCTGGAAGAATTTAGAATGTCACACAAGGAAGTGCCTGGCATTTCAGTCTTTAATCGTTAATTGATAAGATATAAGAAAGACTTCAAGATATGTAAGCACGTTATGTAAGCAGAACCCTCATTAACACAGTTCCTGAATTTTGAGAAGAATAAGGTGCTCTATTTGATAACATGAGCTAGAGGATGTACAGGGCAAAATACCCTAAATGAAGGTGCACCCTCAGACTAAAGCAGAAACGATTGCTGAGAAATTCACTGTGGAGAGGTTTTATCAGAACTAAAATCCACAAATTACACATTAAAAAGAATTTTTAAAATCTCAGTTCAAGTTTTGGAATAGGGTTAAGGTCAGCCATAGGGATGATTTTCAGATAACATCTTTTTATATATACAAAGAAGCACTAAAAGGATTTGATGCACCCTTTCTGGCTTCGACGATGGAAAGGGCTGTGTGCAAGGATGGGGCAGTGGTCCCAAGTTGCTGAGGGGTGACGTCGGTCAACCACCAACAAAGAAATGGGTGCTTCAGTCCTACGACCATAAGAAACAGAAATCTGACAATACCAAGAATAGCCTGAGGAGGACCTAAATTCTAGGTCCTCTGAAAGTTCAGGTGGCCAAAACCTTGATTTCAATCTTGGGGTAGCTCAAGCATAGAACCTGGAGTTCTGTTGCACAGAAACTGTGAAATAATAATGGACGGTGTTTTAAGCCGTAAGTTTGTGGTAATTTTTTCAGAAATAGAAAACCAGTACAGATGTTGGTTCCAGGAGTGGAGAGCTGGCATGAAAACGACCTAACAATGTGGAAGTGGTTTGGGATGTGAGCATTGGGCTGAAACTGAGAATTTTGATGAGCGTGATAGGAAAAGCCTAGATTGCTTTGAGACTGTAGAAACACGGAGGCATGAAACACTGTTGATCAGAGCTCAGAAAGAAGTGAGTGTGTTGTTAGAAACTGGAGGATGGGAGATCCTTGAGATGTAGTAGAAGAAAGCACGGAGTACTGTGTCCTGAAGTTGTGTAGAAAGCAGAATTTACAAACAAAGAACTTGGATATTGATTTAAGGAGATTTTTAGGCAAAATGAGGAAATGAGGTCAGTTTTCTTTTTGATTCCATAGTAAAATTGGAGAGGGGAGAGATCATTTGAAGGAAGAACTATTAAACGAAAAGGAACAAGGACTTGATGATTTGGGAAATTCTCAGTCTGTCTAGATGACAAAGGTGCTAAATTTAAGAGATTGCTTCTCAAAACATGGTGTAGAGGAAAAGCTGAGGATGTGACTATACAACCTTATGCTACAACCTTGGAAAGAAATAAAATCATTAAACATTGGACATAAGTCTCATAAATGTTCTAAGTCAAACCAGGGGGCCTCTCGGATACTTATCTTGTCCCTCAACCATCTCAACAAAAGCCAAAATAGAGAAGAAACTATCTCGGAGTAGTTCTATTTAGTGTTCCCTAAGACCAGGGAATATTAGATCAACAGGAACATGGCCAGCTGATAGTGAAAAAGAGTGAGAGAAAATGAAAAGAGACTCTCAGAACCCCAAAATTCTCCGAGGAAGAAGCAGGCTGCTAAAACTACTCAGCTACAAAGACGCTACCTCTCATGAGAAAGGAAGGATGACTCAGAGGGCAGAACTAGCATAAGGGTGGAGCAGAAGTACCAGAGGGCAGTGCCAAGATCCCCGAGGGCAGAGGTGAAAGCCACAGGAAACTGTTCCCAGGCCTTGAATTTTAGTGGAGTTTCCCCAGCAGGTTTTAAACATTTCCTTGAACTGGTGACCCCTTTTTACCTTCTAATTTTCCCATTTTGAACTGGAATGTTTATAACAGTATTCATTTTCTGTAACAAATTGCCACAAATGCGGTAACTTAGCACAATTTTATGGTCTCACAATTCTGTTGATCAGAGGTCCAGAGTAGCTCACCTGGATTTTCTTCTTAGGGTCTCACACAGGCAGAACTGAGATGTCAGTGAGGCTGCATTCTTATCTGGAACCTTCTCTGGAGACTGCCTCCGAGCTCATTCAGGTTGCTGGCTGAATTGAGCAGTTGTGGAACTGAGGTCCCCATTTCCTGGTTGGCCGTCAGGCAGACTGGTCTCACCTCTGACGGACCACTCATATTCCTTTGCGCATGACCCCTTCTTCCAAACCAGCAGCAGTTTATCCAATGATCCTCATGCTTTGAATCCTTCTGACTTCCTTTTCTTGATTTGAAATTTTGTCCTGGCATTTCAGTTTATAAGCTCATTTAAATTGTGTGGATAAGCAGAAGCATTGACTGTCCCAGTGATACACTTGAAATATATCCTCTCACTTGAAGTCAGGAGGACAAGTCAGGAGGCCTTTGTATTAGAACCACTCTCTGATTTTACAGGCACCCATTCCTACAGACAGTCCTTTTTATACTGAGTATTGTCTGATGAGTACCGATTAAATAAAATGACATGCAGTAAGGAGAGTTCTTGTTGTATTGGCCCATAGGACAAAACTCTATTGGAGTCTCTGAGAAAACCCTATCAGAGAGGAAGGTTAGAAGCCCAGGTTCAGGTTTCTTTGGTAAATCAATTAAATTTCCTGTTTCTTTCTCCATGATTAGATTTTTTCATAATAAGAATGTTACGGAAAAAAATTACTAAATAAATGCAAAGCAATGTGTTACTGATTACTATAATACTGCTGTAGCTGTAACTGTTTCTGATATAACATCCACATTTTTGGAGTGGCCTGGCTCCTGCATCTCTCTTTCATAGTTATCCCCTTGAATTATCTGCCCCAAATATACTGAATATTTTAACTACCTGCAGTTTCCAGGATATGCTGGTGTTCTCATGTGTTCTCTTCTGACCTTTTTACTGCTTCTTTGACCCAACCTGCACTTTTCATCTGGTAGTTTTTTTCATCTGCACTTTTTTTTAGGAATCAGATCACCAAACCTCATTTGATACTCCAGTTAATATTTGGTGTCCTTCTTTGAGCTAATGTAGTTCCTTGTACGTAGCTCATTAGTTACTGTTTTTTTTTTTAACAGTAAGACCCAAATTGAGCAACAATACCCGCTTCCAACTGTAAATGTGAATCTAGAATTGTTGGCTTGTGTCCTTAACCTCAAACTTCCAGAAATGTTAGGACCAAGCTTGATGTTTCTAATTTCTTATCTTCCATTTTCTCTGAATCATCTTGCCATGCAGCTTCTATCTCCAAAACTCTGCCAAACTCTTTAGTTAATAGTTTTAGTTTTAGTAACCTTCTGATGAACCAATCATCAGTCCTCATTTAATTTATCTCACTGTATCAAACAATATTCTCTTTCTTCAAAGTCAGAGCTCCATTGTTTTTCCTCATGAACTTTTCAATATCTCTTCTAGTATTCTTTTGCTCATTTATTTTCATCCATGTTTCCCTTAAGCATGGGTGCTCTCCAGGGTTTTATTTGCTGTTCTCTTCTCTCTTTATTTACTTTCATTTAAATCTTCGACTTCTGCTATTATCTATATACGAAAGAGTCCCAGTTACATATGCCTGATTACAACTCCTCTTCTCTGCATCATACTTTCTACTGGATATCTCTGCTTAGATTTCACTTGGTATTTCAAATTTATGGTCACAATTGAATTCCAATAGTATTTTGAAATAGAAGAAATGGTATGCTGGGAAAATAAAAGGTAGATAGCATAGATTTTAAAGTTGGAGCAAATATTTTCACAATACAGCTTGGTAGAGGTAAAGAAAGCTAAAGCAAAATACAGCAGGCTCTCAAGTCTGCATATCTGGGGAGGAAGCAGAATGGTTTGCTGAGTGCCAGTTAAAGTGGCCTCTAGATTTTGTCATGCTCTTGATTTGAAGTTTTTAGGGGGTAAAACTAAAGCTATGAGACTCAGTTTTATAGAGACAGGTAAAAAAATAGCCCCATGTATTTTCAAATAAACTGTAATAAATAAGTTATTAATATCAGTCTTTAATATTTCATTCCTTTGAAATAATTTATGTCAGATTCTTAACTTTTTCTTTGGTTTTAGGACCCTTTACACTCTTAACAATTATTGAAGACCCCAAAGAGCGTTATTTATGTAGGTTATATCTATTGATATTTACTATATTAGAAATTAAAACAAACGTATGTTAGATTTTTACATGGCCATAAGCCCAAGCTTTTTTTAAATAACCATAAGCCCATTGTATATTACTATAAATAACACATTTATGAAAAATAAGTGTATCTTCCAAAACAAAAAGCTAATTATGAGAAGAGGTCATTCACTGGTTTATGTTTTTCAAAACTCTTTTATGTCTTGTTAAATAAAAGACAGCACGATTGCCCTATTTGCCTCCATATTCACTCTGTTCTATGTTTGAAATATTATAACAGTACACAAAAAAAACCCAGCCTCACCCAAAAATGTACTTAGAAATGGGAAGAGCATTTTAATAGCTTTTTTCAGATAATTTTGACTATTCTTCTTTGATACTATATGAAACCTTGGCAAATGGTCCTGTCTTAGAATTTAATTTCGATATGAAACTGAATGCATATCAATGAAATTTTCATATTCTTATACTGCATTTAATAGCTCTGTCTTGCACTTTGAATGGGTCTTTTATCCATGCATGATTTTTTAACTTCATGCATTAATGATCATTTGGAAAATATTAACTCACTGAATTATGTAAACATATTTCATCAAAAAATATTTTTTAAAAATCACATTTGTTAATACCATCACAAATCTCCTCAGAAAAGCTGCTCATTCTCCCACAGGTGGAAGGAAGTATTACAAAATTCTAATTTTAGTTTGAAAGCTCAAATTTGGTCTTTGGTCAGATACTGTCAATTGCTTTCTTCAAAGGCTTATTTCGTTCATTTTTAAGAAAATGTTTGACAAATACCCTGACCTTGAAAATTATAGCTTGTCTGTCAGTAGTTCTTTTAGTTAAAAACATTTTTCCATAACCAAAGTGGCTAGTTCAACTCACAACTCACGCAGTGCACAAGTGCTTTACACTGAGACAACCATCAAAGAACCAATACTTTTTACTGCTCAATTTCATACATTCTTAGGTCTCTCAATTTCCATTTCTTAGGTGCAACTGTTGTGTTTCTTTTTACACAGCTCTGAGTGTGTGCCGGTGAAGTGTACAGTGAGTGTAGGCGCCTGCCTTTGAATTATGGGAAGGTGCCAACACTTTGCCCACTGTTGTTTTAGTTTGCATCAGCATAAATGCCAACACGGTGAAAGAGGTAAAAAACTTGGCAGTTTTGCTACAAATACAATGTTGACCTTGTGAACCTGGTGGAAGACTGTTAGGGACCCCTAAGGGGCTGGGGGCCAATATTGAGAACTGCTGATCTACAGGACTTTGTGTTTCCAGAGACAAGTTTGCACTAGAAAGTAGACATGGGGATTGTATTCTTTATAATTCTCTAAACTGGCAGCTCTGCTTGTCAACTTTATCTTGTTCAGTGGTACCATGTATCGATTAAGGTCCTGGCAGGAGAAAGAATGACGAACTCAGACTGGGTAATCTAAAGAACTTAATAAAGGGACTATTTACTAATGTGCAGGAAAGATTTAGGGAAACAAACAAAGGATAGTGCAGTATCCTGTGGCTAGCAACAACAGGACTGTCCCTGCAGGGACAAGTGGAAAGAGTGGTTACTGGGGGAAGGAGTAGCTGTTTGAAAAGGGCTGAGGCCAGCCTGTAGCTCAAGTTGTGAATCTATGGGGAAACAGCCAAAAAACATACCTTGCTCTCACATTCCTCCCATCCTCCATTCCTTCTTCAGACCTCTCATTTGCCTAAATCAATGCAAACCACAGTGCAAAGAAGACCCTTGATGGAGTCCTGACACAATAGCTGCCTAAGCACATAGTGAGGAGTAGATCTGAAGGGTAACCAAAAGATGTCTGAGGACTCTAACCAGACTTGGGAGACATTGTACCCCTCTTTCTTCCTCAAACCTATAATTTGAGCACTCACTGGATCTGCCGCTTCGCTAATAATATTCACTTGACCTTCCTAGTTTAACTCAACATTTTCATGCTTGATCTCTCTTCATCATCATGGCACTGTTTTATTCAGGGTTTCCTCAGCTCTTATCTGGAAACTGCAGTTGTCTCTGAGCTGGTCTCTGTTTTTATAGTCTTTTCTAACCCATGCTATCAGAATGCTCTTAGAAAAAAATATCTTACACATAAGTTAAAGGTTTAAAATATGAATTACCATCTATTTTCAACACCCTGCAATATTGACATTCCTTTGCTCTTCCTCATGCAAAAACATTTTTTAAATTGTACGTTTAGTCACTATTGTTATATACTCTAGGCATTTCTAGATTCTAATTTCCTAACGTAACTTGTGTGGACAGTTTAATTGAACACCATAAGTACATGGAACCTTGAGTAGGGCATGAGAGTTTGTAAGTCTGTCAAGAGTGATGCTCCGATAAATCCCATAGTGATTTGAACAGTGAATAAAAAAGTATTTGCAAGGTCCCCTTGAGGGAAAGGCAAGAAAGGGGGAAAATTCAACTTCCCCATGTGGAGAATTCCTGATATTCTCACAAGCAGTGGGGATAACCAAAGCAATAGGCCAAGCCCTCAATCTTGGGGTTTGTTCATATGAAACTTATCCCCACAAAGGATAGGCTAAGCCTACTTAAAATTAGGCCTGAGAGTCACTCCCAGAGAACCTCTTTTGTTGCTCAGATGTGGCCTCTCTCTCTCTCTCAGCCAACACGACAAGCAAACCCACTGCCCTCCCCCTCTCTACATGGGACATGACTCCCAGGGTGAAAACCTTCTAGACCAAAAGGGGAAAGAGAGAAACGAGACAAAATAAAGTGTCAATGGCTGAGAGATTTCAGACAGAGTCGAGAGGTTATCCTGGAGGTTATTCTTATGCATTATATAGATATCACCTTTTTGGTTAAGGTATATTGGAGAGGCTGGAGGGAAGTATCTAGAAATGTAGAGCTGTGTTCCAGTAGCCATGTTTCTTGAAGATGATTGTATAATGATGTAGCTTTCACAATGTGAGTGTGTGATTGTGAAAACCTTGTGTATGATTCTCCTTTTATCTACGGTATAGACAGATAAGTAAAACATAGGGATTAAAAATAAATAAATAATAGAGGGAGCAAATGTTAAAATGAATTTAGTAGATTGAAATGTTAGTGATCAATGAAAGGGAGTGATAAGGGGAATAGAAAAAAATAGGGGAGACAAAGGCTAAAATATATTGGGTAGATGGAAATACTAGCAATCAGTGAGAGGGAGGGGGAAGGGGTATGGTATGCATGAGGCTTTTTTTTTTCTTTCTTCTTTTTCTTTCTTTTTCTGAATTGATGCAGATGTTCTAAGAAATGGTCATGGTGATGAGTGTACACCTATGTGATGATATTGTGAATTATTAAGTATATACCAAGAATGGAATGATCATATGGTAAGAATGTTCCCTCTTGTATGTTGTTATGTTTGAAAAAGAAATACCAATATAAATATATATATATATCTTATCATAAGACTCATCTTTTTCCAAAGTTTTAATGTGCTATTGATAAAGTCTGACATCCTTGCTAAGATTTAAAGGGTGCTCCATGATTCCATTGTCCCTTAAGGCTGATGACTGCCCTCCCTTTCACCCACTTTTAGTAAGTGCACCAGGTGCAAGCTAAATGCTGTCATCAGTGTATTTCCACACTGAAATTCCTACCACCGAAGTCTCCCTTTCCTCCTGTTGAACTCCTACTCAATTTCTTACGTTTTCCCTTCCCCTCTTCCTTCTAATCTTCTTTCGTTAATGAAGCTGACAGACTCATTTTCATTATGTTTTAAAAATATACTCATTTATTTGAGTAGGTAATACATATGTAAAATTATGTCCTGTGGAAAGGTTTCTCCTACTTCATAATTCAACTTAACAGACCATCCTGTATACAGCCTTAACTTTGCTCCTCCACCACTATCCCACCCCTCCCCAACTCTAGTAGAAATAAATCCATCCTTGCATTTACTGAAGTCTGCACTTACATTTAAAGTAGGATATTTTCTTGATTATTAATAGATGTGTCTTTTGTTCCTAGCGATTCCTTTTCTGCATGTAACCTGTTGTCTATTCACATTAGACAGTGAAACACCCTTTGTCTCAAGTGAGAGATGATACCATAGAAAAGGAGAAAAAAAAGTCAGTTTAGTTGCCGAAGCAAAAGCTTTTGATTTATAATACATTAGGTTTTGGAACTTCTAAAGCCTAATCCTCTAAAGACTAAGGGTCTAAATTTTATGCCCATAAATCCTGGACTTGAAAGAATGCTGATGATAGCAAAACACAGTTTTCCCATTCTAGGGGAAATAAATGTTCCATGGAAAGTCAGAAAGGGGGTTGGGGAGAAACAGCTTCCCTGACTCTCTACGAATAGACCTTAGGCCCTATCTCTTCGGTTGTATCTCACAGGAAAATACCATGCAAAGCCCAGATGGTTTAAGGAAGGTGGAATGGAAGAGCAGAGAAGACGTGTTGGACTCCTGGAGTGGCCTCTGAGAGTGATAGAATAATAGTAGAGTAGAGATGGGTGAGTATTGTGTTGAGAAGATGGGTTTGAGAGTGACGCCTGAGTTTTTCGGGGCCACAGATATCTGAGAGGACCAGTCTTCTTGATTAAGGATTAAGTAGGATGAGGGAAGGAAAGGAGCAATTTGCAAAGAGTAATAGTTGTAGAAACGATGCGAATATGGGTGTTTTAGCAGATACTAGTGAGACTAGGGATACCAACCATTAATCAGATAACTTCCTCTCTATTCCCACCACCTGCCCCTTCTCTGTACCTGGGTACTGAGGAATCACTTGGAACAGAGCCCTGATTCCAGGTTTACCAGTGGGAAAGCAGACTCTGATTGACCAAGGAAATGCTGAATTGACCAAAGAAATCCCAAATTCACTGAGATAAACCCAAATTGACTGAGACTCTGAGATTAAGTTTCTATCATCCAGCTGAATGGGAGTCAAAATAGAAGCAAGTTGAAGGATAGAAAAAATAAAATCACATTTCATGCACTTGAGTTTGAAATTAAGCTTTTTATGTACTGAACTCTAGCATGAGTCTTACAACATTTTTTTTTCATTTATTATTATTTTTAAGGGAATGTCTTCACCATCTAGATTATAAACTTTTGGAAGGCAGGCAATCAGTCCTATTCATTTTAGTATTGCCAGAACCTGGCACGCCACAGTGTTCTTAAATATGTGCGGAATAACTGAAAGGTCACTGACTGTTTCATGAATTAAAGGAATTGTTTCTGAGTGGTCACTATAATGGCTTAAAAATATGAATGTTTATCCCCTTTATTCATTCATTTTTTATCCTTCTATTTGACTGTACTACTAATATAAAGAAAAGGAGACTGAAAGAATGTATAAGAGGAAGCAAGAATACATTTTAATGACTCAAACTTGGCTTCTGATCTTCAGTATATATGCATACATATTGAAAGTAGGCAGTGAATCTCTAGCTCTCTTTATGAGTGCATTATTAGCCTTTTAGAGTTAATTAACAGAGACATAAATTAACTCTAGATAAATGAGAAAAAAAGTGATGACAAACAGAGTTAAATCTTTTCATCTATAAGAGTGAGTCTGCAGAAAGTGCCGAAGGATCTTATTCTAATTTCTGTCTATCTTCACATTTTTCAGCAGTGTAAAAAGAGAATCAAATTCTAAACAATATGAAATAGGAAAGAGAACTGATCAATGTACCCTTGACTATGAAATGGCCTTAGAGCAACTCATTTACGTGGACTAGAAGCAATAGACATTAGTTATGATGTACAGATATTTATCGAGGTGTGTATATGTGTACCAATGTGTGTGTGTGTGTGTGTGTGTGTGTGTGTGTATACACACACATAAATATCAAAGATCTTTAACTTTAACTATGTGTTTATAAAGCCTGAAATCAATCAGTCATCCAACAACATTCCTTTGTATACCATCAACTTTACTCAATTTTGTGGGAAATACAATAGTAATTGAAAGCATAGTTCCTGACTTGAAGTAGTTTATCTCTGTCATTGGAAAAAACAAAACATACATTGATAAAATGACTTAAGAATATCTATGGAAAATGCCATAAAATAAAGTTACTTTGATATTTAAGACTCTGTCCTCTGATTTGCAAGCTGAAATCAAACAAAACACCTTATTACCAGTTGCATCAAATTCAACTTCATAAATTCAATATTATCGGAGCAGACATTTTATTAACAAGCAGCAGTTTATTATACAATTTTTAAAATGTTTGAAATGTACATAATGTTCATTTTACCTTATGCCATGTATTTATTTTCCATAGTGTTTAATAGAGTCATGATCCTATGTTTCTACAGCATTTTTAGGAGAAAAATATTTATATGATAATTATATGATAAGACCCCCACCCATATGGCTTCAGCTCATTGAGCTGGGGTGGGTGGCTAGCGAAAGGGAATTTATAGATTGACCAGGAAGTCTATGAGATGAATAGACCTGAAAAACTCTGCAAAAACTGGAAAGAATTGGACCAACAATGTTCCACACTGAGGAGCAGATGTTATAGAGAGAATGATATCTCTGCAGGTAACCACAGAAGTTAGAATTGAAAGGATGCAAAGTGTGCATGGATTCAAATAAGGAATATGATGGTTCATGATAAAGCAGAAATTATGAGAAAGTAGAAATTACCCATAAACATAAGTTAAAAAGCAAAGAAAAGGGAAGAGAATTATGAGTTCAGTTTATAGTAGAATGGCAAAGAAAGTAGTTATATCATGTTCGTTGACTGGATCTAAAGGAAAGAACCATACATTCTTGCTTCTGAGGTGCGTAGAGCTGCACTGGCTCTAACTGCAATCCCTGTCTGGCCTGATTTTACTCTGTTTCTTCCTGATGTTTTTCTGTGTGAGTTTTGTCTCTCCTATTAAGCCTTATATTAAACCTCCATCACTTGATTTGCTTGAATGACTTTGTTCTTAGCAACCAAAAGAGCATGACCCAAACTGTGTGCTACCTAATAATTCAACAAACATTGATTGAGTGCTTATTATGTTCCAGTTGCTTGGATTGAAGAGAGTTCTTGAGTTCCTTGACTTTTAGTTTCTTGTTTGCAAAAGACTGTTAGATAACATTATCGGAATGCACAGAGGCACACATCCACAGCTTACTCATTGTTTTCCACTGAAAGAAGAATCTTTCTGTCTTCCAGTTTTAGTTCATGCCATGATGATCATGTGAGAATCTTGGTTTCACATTTTCTTCACCTGTCAATTTCAGTGACCATCCAAGTCCCATGGATTGGTCTTCCCTTGTTTCCTTTTACTCATAGTAGCTGATGTTTTTCTAGATAAGCCCTAATAACTCCTTAATTTGTCTCCTTGATAAATCTGCTTAAAAATTAATTACAATTAACCTTAGTAAGAACAGCTCTGATAAATAACACCCCTTCCCAGAAACTGTCAATAGATTTCCACTGCTACTAAGTCAAGTCCTGATTCCTTGGCATCCTTGAAGGTCAAGTTTTGTTTTCCAGTATTACTGCTTATTACTATCTATCCTAAGTATAATTTCCACTTCAGTTAAACTGGGTTACCACTAGATGTTTCTATGTGTTTTACCTTCTGTGCCTCTGCCTGTTCTCTTCTCTGTACTTAGAATGTTTGCCCATTTTGTACTTATCAAAATCCTGTTCCTTCTTCCACATATAGTATAAATCCTATTTTTTCAAAAAATTTCTGGAACTTCTTACCAAATCTAATCTCTCTCTTATCTGAATTCTCATGGTATTTATATCAAACATCTCTTCTGCTACGTAGTGATGATTCGTGTAACTTATTTCCACTCTTCTACTTGATAATCGTTCCTTAAAAGCAGGGACCATGCATATTAATTATTATGCCCCTCCCAACTCCACTGGTTATCCTGCCTTGGCACTGCTATTCCTCAGTAACTCTTGTTGAATAAATAAATGTACTATGACTAATAAGGAGAACCACAGAGCTACTTTCAGGAAACGCGACTTCATTTAATATATCCACAAAATGATATTTTCATTTTAATTCATGTGAAAATATCTTTCCATCCCACACAAATCTGTTCCTTCTCCTGAGTGCCCTCTTACTGTTTGGCTACCTTATCAGCTTGCTTGCCCATGTCAGAAACCTAGAATCACCCTACACTTCTTCCTTCTTTTACTGTTTCTATTAAACTTCTTTTTTCCCCCAAATATTTTTTATGTCTGTCTGTACTTTGCCTTTGCATCATACTGTTTAGTTCAGATTCTCGTCATCTCTCTCTCTTCCATCTTTCTACTTCTAATCCCAACCTTCTGTTATCTGTCTTTTACACTATTGCAAAGTGATCTTTTGAATACAAAAATCCAAGAATTATGCTCTTTTGTTTAAGGAAAAAATTCATTGGCTGCCTTTAACCTACCTAAAAGGTAAGGTACTTTCTGTATCCCTGGCAATGTGGCCCCTAACTAGCAGTCCACAGAGTCTCCTCCCTGCCTCCGGAATACTATATGCATATTTAATTACTTGTGTACTTTAAACTTCATGCCTTTGGAAGCATTCTGTGTAGGATGCTGCCTTCCCACATCTTCTGCTCACCAGGGAATCTCTTATAGATCCTTCAGGCCCCTTTAAACTTGCAGCCTTTTCTTATTTCCTGCAGCAGTCTGAGTTATTCTTTCCTCTGTTCGCACTGTATGCAATAGGTCTAGTCTATGAAGGCAGCTATTTTGTTTTTGTTTGTCTCCATCATCATTTGCCTCCTTGAGGGCATGATTAGGTTTTATGAACATTTGCACTCTTCAAATGTGTCCAGCAGAGTCCATTTCACAGTCCCTCTATAGGTACCTGAAGAATCCGTGTGGAAAAGTTGATGAATGTATGATTGAATATGAATTACAGGAAAAGGAGCCTTGTACTTCTGAAATTTTAAGTCATACCGTCTTCCATCATCAGTAATCGTCAGACCACATTTTAAGGTATAAAAGATGCATTAAGCATCATCTTTGGTCATTGCAAAGGATTAGCCATGAATAAAAATTATGACCTGTGGTCAACAAGAATGTAGCCAGAAATTTATTTCCTTTCATAATAAAACTTAAAATGAGTAACCAACATTAAACACAGAATACTAGGTAATGCCTAAATTTTCTGCTTCCCCAAATTTTAAAATAGTACACAGCATTTTGTAGTTTTGAAATGTGACACTTATAACATGTTTAAGACCTTTTTTTTTTTTTTTTTTTTTTTTTTTTAAAGGAAGGAAAGACAGAGAAGGAAGGAAGGATGGAAGGAAGGAAGGGAGGAAGAAAGGGAAACATCTTTAAACATTTTCTTGTTTTATTATATTTTGTTTGTTTGTTTGTTTTTTACATGGGCTGGGGCCGGGAATCGAACCGGGGTCCTCCGGCATGGCAGGCAAGCACTCTTGCCCGCTGAGCCACCGCGGCCCGCCAAGACCTTTTTGAATGACGAAGATAAGGTAATTGAGTTGGCTTCACACAGTAATCATTACAACCATTTTATCATCACCGCATCCTTAAAGCCTACATATGTTAAAGAGAAAGGATGAAGGACGCGTGGCCCTGGGATGATCCGCAGTTTTTTTATGTCCTTAGAAAAATATATCATAGCAATAAAAATAATTATAATTTAATTAGAAAGTAGATGTTTATCTCCCATCTTAAATCTATATTGCCCCAGCTATATTTCCCTCCTTATAAAACCGAAACACCCAAGTGATTTTAGAGAATTAATAAGCATGTTAGATCCTGCTATTCTCAAATTATAAGCCTCATTTCTCTATTATAGATAAGTTTATGCCCTGTTCCCATTCTACTCTGGAGACATGTCAGATTTTTAAATATAATTAATACAAATAACTTTTAAGAATATACCAGTGTGCTAATTTTCCAGAACTAAAGTAGGTTCCTTGGCACCCAAGTGATATCCTCTTGCCAAAATTTCATGCCAAGGACACTAGAATAAAATATGAACAATATGATTTTTAATGGAACAAAGTACTTCAAGTATTATTGTATGCAAAAAAGGCTCCAATGCAGTATAATGTAAAATAATCATTTTCCTCTAAAATGATCATGAAATAATATGATGCTGAAATGATTAAGTTGTTTTATAGCTTTAAAAGTCAAGCTTCATCGTTTATTGATTAAAATATGTAATTCTTGAGCATTTACTGCTGCAAATTGTGCTAGTGCTAAAAGTATATTATTTCAGTTCATCTGCACAGCAACTTGTTGAAGTTGGTGCTGTTATCACTATTTTACCATTGAGGAAATTATGACCTGGACAGGTGTGTCTGTTAGATTCACTTGTCAACTTGGCCAGGTGAGCATACCTAGTCTTGTTGCTGCGGGCATAAGCCAGCGGTACGTGAACCTCATCTGTTGCCAGTTACATCTGCAGTCAGCTAGGAGGCGTGTCTGCTGCAGTGAGTGATGTTTGACTTAATTGGCTGGTGCTTAAATGAGAGATTGCAACGAAGCACTGCTAAGCAGTTCAGCATTCCTCATCTCAGCACAAGCAGCTCAGCCCAGGCCTTTGGAGATGCAGAAAGAAGTCACCCCGGGGAAAGTTCTTGGAACCCAGGGGCCTGGAGAGAAGACCAGCAGAGACCATCTTGTGCCTTCCATGTAAGAAAGAACCTCGGTGGAAAGTTAGCTGCCTTTCCTCTGAAGAACCAACAAAATAAATCCCCTTTTATTAAAAGCCAATCCGTCTCTGGTGTGTTGCATTCCGGCAGCTAGCAAACTAAAACAACAGGTTAAGAAATGTTCCTATTGTCAGGTAAGATGATAGAGGCTGGAATTGAAAGCAAACAGTCTAAACCCAGTCTGGGTGCTTTATTGTTCAACCCTATTTAGACTACAAATACTTTTGTTTTAGATCTACACTGGATTGTGTTCAAAAGAGAAATTCCTTATAACTTGGCATGATTATATAGAAGAAATTAAACATTAGACTGGTGGAATTAAATGAACTTAAGAATGATTTCATCTGTCCTTTCAATTGTATGAATTTATCTCTACCTTAACGCTCACCATCTTATAATTAACCACCATCATTTCTTACCTAGCTAACTTCTCCAACCATTTACCTACTTCTCCTGATTTCACCCTATACCACCTCCACTCTCTTTTTCAAACTCCAATTAGAGTAATCTTCCCAAATCTATGTAATCTCATAATTTTGAGGCTTTAAGTGGCAAATGTTTCAGTTTGCTAAAGCTGCGAGAATGCAATATACTAGAAATGGGAGGGCTTTACAATGAGGATTTAGTACCTTACAAATTTACAGTTCTAAGACAGTGAAAATGTCCAAATTAAAGCATCAACAAAATGATACTTTCTCTTAAAAAAGGCTGCTGGCATCCAGGACACCTCTGTCCCATGGGAAGGTACGAGGCCAGCGTCTGCTGTCCTTCTCTCCCAAGTCTCATTGATTGAAGCTTCAGAGCTTCCTCTTTCCACTTCTCTGGATGTATCTTTGTTTCTCAGCTTCTCTGGGGTTTCTTCAATATCCCTGCATCTCATCTCTTTCACAGGACTCCAGTAAGGAGATTGAGGCCAACATTGGAGAAGTCCTCAACTGAAATAACTTAACCAAAAGGTCTCACCTACAATAGGTCTGCACCCACAGGAATAGATGAAAAGAACATGACCTTTCCTGGGATACATAACAGCTTCAAGCCACCACATGTAATCACCCTCAAAATGATTTATAATCACATCATAGACTAACTCTATTATTCAACTTCTCTCCTTGCCCTATGGTCACTCTTCTCAGCCACAGTTGCATGGTCTATATATTGGCCATGACAGGCCATCAGTGCATAACTCTAAGGATGTCATTCATAGAGACTATGAAATCCTTGACCCATCTGTGTCAAAGTACCATGGCAAAGCTTCTTTCCTCTACAGAGATTGCTGTCCACCTACATTCCTGCTCAAACCCGCATCTCAGTTTACTGGTCCTCTTCCATGGACAGTCTTCCCTGAGACAGAAGTTCAGGGAAGGTTCCTTTCCCTCATTTTGTAATTATAGAATCATTAATATAATTACTTGATAAACAACATTCCTCCATAGTGGACCAGTGAGAACATGTTGGTACCTGCCAACACTATCATTTATGCCTTGCAGTGCCTGGTGCAATATGTATCTGTTGAATAAATAAAGGAATTATATGGATTTATCCTCCTCTTTGTGTTATGAGAACATAGCATCCTTTTAATAAAAATACAATAAAAGGGATAAATTGCTAGAATCACATGTATTTTGAATATATATTCTAAATATAAATGGATTTAAAAAGTCAGAATTATTTATATCCAATACTCATATTTATTTGAAATTTGTGTTTAAAAATGATAAAAACTCATTTTTTCATGAACTTGGGAAAGAGAAGTGACGAGAATGTTTAAAATCACTAAGCATCATTATTGAAATCATCATGTAACAGATTCGATAATTCATATTGATGAAAATACTAGGATATTCCAGACGAAAAGGTGATGTCCATTCCTCACTAAGTTTAACTTTTAACTTAAGCCTTTACCCAGGGGAAAAATTCAAAACAGTGATAACCTGTGAGATACTTGCTTTGAAAATCAGAGCAGATGCTGGCCTACCGCAGTGGAGGAGAACTGAAAATAACTGCTTCAAGGGTCCCCATGTGCCTTTGCTGATTACCTGCCAGGCCTGCATTTCATACCTTTTTAGCCAAAGTAGGACATTTTGAGGGTGGTCTTTTGACACTGTTGTGTACTTTAATTCATTAAATCATTCAGTGGATATGCATCCTATCAAGCATTTTACTAGGTTTTGGGGTTGCAAATGAAGCTTTACTCTTGTCTTCCAGACCTCACAGTTCTCAGATCCACCCACTTCTACATCTGCTTGAGTAGGCGCCTGGACCAGACTCTGGCCCTGTGCTCTAAAGGCCAGCTTGGCCATTCTTTAATGCAGGCGTGTGAAACAGGCTTGTCCTGCTTGCTCATAACTCCACTTTCTGGTGTGGGCTGTTAATTGATAGAGAACATGTTTTGGAGACCTAGGCGCTCACTTTCCCTCTCCCTTGTCCCATCTCTCCCTCCATCTCTCTCAGTGTCTCTGTCACTCTCCATGTTGCTGGTTCCGCCTTGCCATGCTCTTGCACTTGTGCATCCCCTCCACTCCACGCACTGCTAGACATGCGAGTCCTGAGATGCACGTTCAGGCCGGAGATAGGAGACCCCACTTCTGTCTCAGACCAAGTCACGTTTTCCATTCCAGCTTTTACCAAACAGTCCCACGGTGGCAATCACATTATGCTTGCAGAGATTAATAAATTAGTTCTCTATTTCCATTTAAACTAATGATCCTCATGAGTCTATTCCATGGGTCAGACTTTGAGGGGAAGATCAGATGACAGAGATGGCAAATCCTTAGAGGTTTCAGGAAATATTCCCAGGAGTAGAATCTCTGGGTCAAACAGTTTGCATATTTGGGGCCATACTTTCTAGAACCATCTCTGTATTCCCATTTCATCTACTCTATTACTCCTTCATAATTTGGATTTCACCGTTACTGAAATTTTTCTCCTTGAGGTGATGAATGGCTTTCCAGTTTCAAATTCCACAGCTAAATCTTGTCTCAAATATTTTGCTTGCAGGTATAGAAATGAAATTTTTTTGTCCTGTTATTCATTACACTTCAGAATCAGGCTCCAAGTTGTTTTTAGTCTGTTTAAAATCGCTTCCATTCTTCTGAAACTATTTACCTAGTATATCCTCCTTAATTATCAATAGAACAAGATAGCTTTATACTTCACAGATAAAATAAAAGACACCAGACAGATGCCTACCAAAGCTTACGTCTACTCTCCTGTACGCCAGAAGGAGTCTTCTTTCTGTCTGAAGCTAGTCCTTCCGCTCTCTTTTCTGGAACCTCATTACATCATTTTCAACTTTCACCCACGTTCAACATTTCTCTCCCTAGTACATTTAAACTCACTTAAACCTATCAGAGCAAGAGATGGCTAAGACTCCTGTAAGCCCTCTTCAGAGTCTTTCTAGATACTGGGCTTGGCTTACTGTTGTGTACAACACATGTAGAACAAGCATCTTCTATGTGGCCCTCACTGCTGTTGGATTCTACTTGAGATTAACTGCAGAACACAAAACAAAACCAAGTTAAGGTTGGGAATTACTGCCCTAGAGAAGCTATGATGGTCAAGTCCTCCTGGTAAAATATTTTAGTGTAGGAGTCTAAACTTACATGGCAGGATTGTAGTTCCTACTTCTATGTGAAAGCCTGCTAATTTTTACTTTACCTGAGTTGGCTCTGTGCTAAAGGGAAGAGGGCTTAAATAATAACCAAATTTACCTTAAAAATCTGCACTGAGGAAAGAGATGTCTTAATGTGAGTCATTTATAGCATTAATTCTTTATAGTGAGTCTAATAGAGTCCTTACAGTGCTTTTGTAAAATGTGTTCTACCAAAAATAAGCTTGAAAAAAATCACATTCGTGTGCCTATTGTAAAGAAATTATTGGTGTTCTTAAAAATGATAAAGAGAAAGCCATTCATTTATTTTACAAGGACATGGTGTAGAGAATTTTGTTCCCTCATTTTTCATAATTAATATTATTCAAGGAATAATAATTTTGGCATGAACACTGGCTGAGTTGGTGCTTTTTGTTTTCTTGGGTGATATGTAATATTGGCTCTCTAGTTTATGATTTGCCCAGCATAGAGCTTCCATCCTGCTAGGTTGTCCCCTGCAGAGGTCAGGACTGGCCTATTCTGGATAGAGCCCTCTTGGGGAAATCATTATGTTAATTGTCATAAGTAAAGTTTATTTTTTTTTAAAGGACTAGCAATTATTTTTAAAAATCCTATCTACATGATAAAACATGCTGGGGTCAGTGAACTGTTTTGACTAAGGAAAAATTTAAATCTAGTAATTTTAATAGACTGACAAAGGCAAAGACGACACATGCCTTGTAAGAAACGTCCCAAGACCTGTTTCTTACGATGCTAAGCCTTGTTATGACAGTTTTGCAGACAAAACATGTCAAAAGAATATGTTATTACACATCTTCTTAAGAAACATGTTGTATTGTTTAGGAAGAAGAAAAAAAGATACTTTTTCAACAAAACTTTAGAAGAATATGAATCACCCAGATGGAGTTTCTTTTTTTTTCATAAGCCCACTGGATGGGGAAAATGGGCAAATCTGCTTGGTGAGCAACTGGAGTGCTCAGTATTCTGCGTGCTTATAATTTTGGGGTTTCCTTTCACTTAGCAGATGCGTTTAATTAAAATCAGTGGATTAGAACACAAAATAATGAAAGCTGCTTTTCACGGGAAAGGTCCTGAATAAGAAAATCTGTTTTGTAAGATTTATAAGTCTTATGTCATGTCCAGTTTGCCTTTCTGTTAGAATCATGTTTTCGAAACATCGTGGCTTTTCCACTCGTTAATTCCTTTAATTCCTGATTTTTCCTTGTTCTTTGAAAAGGAAAGTAATGACTTAGTATTTTTATTCTTCTTGCATTCGAACTCTCTTTTCTACATAGTGAGCAAGCACTTTCTTGTTTCCTAAACAAACGAGTGAAATATGGCCCACGTGCCATGAGCAGCGCTGAGGCTGCAGAAGGCTTTCAGACGCTGTCACCGTAGACGTTGGGCAGAGCCGCTCAGAGAAGGTCTCGACGCACACCTGCTTGGTCCTCGTTCCTCTCCCACCTCTTGGCTCATCGTAGGGCTCTCAGTGTCCATACGCTTATCTTCCTACTGCTCGAGCCAGGTACACATTTCTGTTCGTGGTATAACCTAGCAGCTCTGTAGTTAATCTTTTTAAGTCCTGGATGCCACCGGTAAGAACTTATTTAAATTGCTAAATAAGTTACTGTTAATATGCTAAGATTCAAGATCATGAAATATATCCAGGGTTACCATGCTGAACTTCTTGACCTCCCTAAAATATGTTCACTTGAATAGTCCTTCTTGAGCAGAAAGGAAAAAGGAAATAAGCAGTAATTTTGAGGTTATGAGCCAGCCCCTCCTGATATACTTCAATACTTGCAGCCCAGTTCAGACGTTCCAGCCACTATGTCGTGGGGGGACCAGGTCAGGCAATGGGGAAAATGCTATCAAAGAAGTAAATATACTATCTTTTTGCAAAGTGAATAACTGGTTAAACTTTGTTGCTTTTTTAATTTAGCAGTAATTGCTTTCAATGCCAATATGCAGTCATTAGATATTCTTTGCTGCAAATTGTATGCAGACATTATAAAACATCAATTCAAGATCCTAAAATTATTGCCGGTATTCAGTTCCTGATTTCTAATATCTTATTTTGTTTATAACAAATAATCCACTGAGAATCTTTTTACGCCTACTGACAGTCAATACAAACACACAGTATTGAAAAAAGTCGGAGATGTTTAAACAGTGTTTTCTATTTCTTTATTTTCTCTCTGGCTTGTACTTCACTGCATGCACTTTTCATGGTGTCAGATTTCTTAATATAGTGATGGTCCTGCTGTGGAAGCTAGTATCCCCATTTATTTTATCCTATTCTAGAATTTAACTCAGAAATATTTATTGTCAAAGACCTTTCATTCTCTCAAATAGTAAGGTGAAATCTGAAGTCTTTTGTGTATAACAAAACAGAAAAGATTTAAATAGGCTTAGTAACTATAGTTAGAGGAATGATGCAATGTGTTTGAAAAAAGAAAAAAAAAATCACAAGCCAGTTTTCATTGATTTCTCCTTTTAATTCCTAGGGGGCAACACTGAAAATCCAATTAAGCAACTTTTTCTCTCTCCTCCCTTATATCCATTTTTGTTTGCAAATAAAACTACACATAAATAAAACTTTGTTGAAATTATTATTAATGTATAATAAATGGGGATACAACTTTATGGACTTTTTATTTAAACTCACACAGAAAATGTAAATATCATATGGATTTAACATGAAGCTTAAGCTTTTGGGCTTTTCACTTATGCAATGCCCTTCCAAGGCTCTGTGTCTAACTGTTTAGGCTCTAAGCAATATTATTTATTGAAAACATGTAATATTGAGAACATGATTTGTACCAGTAAAAAAACCTACCTTTTCCTCAGTGCCTATATTTGTTTATTTTCTGTCTGTTTGACAACATTCATGCATAGTATATCTACTGATCTTTAATTTTACTGGGGTCATTGCAACTTTCTTGATTTGGCAATTATAATTATTACTATTTATTTTTTACTTTTAAAAATCAATTTTATTGAAGTATAATTTACATATAGGAAAATGCAAAAATTTAATTGTATCACATGAACATATGTTTATATATATCTGTGTAATCACCACCCAAACAAAATATAAACATTTCTGTTACCTCTCAGTATGCAATAAAAACCCTGCCTCAGGTAAACAATCTGATTTATCAATAATGTTTATATTTGCCTGTTTTTAGAACTTCATATACATGGAATAATGCAGAATGAACTTTTTTACATCCAGCTTCTTGAGATTCATCAATGTTTTTTTAATGCATCTGCAGCTTATTCCTTTTTAGTGCTGAATAGTATTCCATTATATGGAATAATCAATGGAATAATCCATTTATTCATGTACTCATTGAACTTTGAGTTTATTTTTGGTTTTTGGTTGATATGCACAGTACTCCTGTGAACATTTGTATACAAATCTTTGCATTGTTATATGTTTTCATTTGTTGCGAGGTGAAGCTATATGCACACTAGGAAAACATGCTCTTAAATATAATCCATTCCTGTGGGTGGGACATTTTGATGAGACTACTTCTCTTAAGGTGTGACTTACCTCATTCAGGTTGGGTCTTAATCCTATTATTGAGTCCTTTAGAAACTGAAGGAATGAATACCGAGAGAAAGCCGTGGGAGCAAGAAGCTGAAAAAGCAATGAAAACAGACAAAAAGGGAGAGACCGGTACATGCCACCATTTACCTTGCCATGTGGCAGAGAAGCCAAGGATGGCTTATGAGTGGTCTTTGGGAAGGAAGCATCACCTAGATGATGCCTTGATTTAGACATTTTCTCAGCTTCAAACTGTAAGCTAATAAATTCCCATTGTTTAAGACAACCCACTTTGTGATATCTGCTTTAAGCAACCTAGGAAACTAAAACATCCTCTCTCTCGGGTAAACAGCGAGGAGCATAATTTCTGGGTCTTATGGCAACGTATGCTTGTCTGTATGAGAATGTGTTTTCCAGACGAGTACCATTTTGCATTCTATCAGCAATGTTGAGACATTTAACTGTTCCACATCCCTCAACAATATTTAAAAAATTTTACCCATTCTATTAGATGTGAAATAGTTCCCCATAATTTTAATTTGCATTTCCCTGATAACTACTGATTTTGAATCTCTTATTCATAAGTTTGTTGGCCATCCAAATATTTGTCTGTGCAAGTCTTTTTCACATTTTTAAATTGCATTTATAGGAGTTCTTTATATTCTGGACTGGGGTCCTTTCTCAGATATATGTTTTGTGAATATTTATTCCCAGTTTATAGCTTACCTTTTTATTTTCTTAATTTTGACAAGCAGAAGTGTTTAATTGGGTAAAATTCAATTTTAAGTTCTATCTTTGCTTACTCCAAGTTGTGAGATACTTTTCCATGTTTTTTTAGAAGTTTTATAATTTTAGCTTTTTATATTTTTATCTTTCATGTTTTTATGTTTATGATTATGGAATGAGATAGAAGTGAGGGTTCTTGGATTTCCACACTGATATCCAATCGTTCCAGAACCATTTGGAGAACAGACTATCCTTTCCCAGTGAATTACATTGTTATGAATATACAGATATATTTGGGAAAAATGGACATCTAAAAAAAATTGAGTTTTTAAATCCATGCACATGGTACCTCATGAAGTTCATTTAGGTCTTCTTTGATTTCACTCAGCAATTTTTGCATTTTTCAGGATAGAGCTACTATACAACCCCCTTTGAAATCATTCCTGACCATTTTAGGTTACATTATTTTAAATATTCTTTTTTTCACTGTTATTTTTAATTGTTGGTAGAATATACACATAATTTATTTTTGGTGTTTACCTTGTATTGTGGAACTTTGTTAAACTCACTTCAATTTTAAGAGTATTCTAAAAATATTACTTAGACTTTTCTATGCAGACAGTCATGCCATCTATCAATAGATAAATTTAAATTGATCCTTTTCCATTTGTAATTCTTTTTTGCCCCTTGTTTTATTATACATCCTAAGACCTCCAGTGCAATATGGACTAGAAGTGATGCCTTATTCCTAATGTCAGAGGAAAGGCGTAAGTAAGTCTACTGCTAGCAGTAGATGGTTTTCATGAGATGTTCCTTAATAGATTGTAGCTGCCTCATTCTCCTCCAATTTTATGAGAATATTTGTCATAACTGCTCAATTTTCTATTTTTTCTGTACTTTTTGGGAAGATTATTTCCAAATATTTATTCTAATAATGTGGTGAATTATACTGATTGACCTTTAAAAGTAAACCAACCCTCGATTCCTAGGATAAGCAGCACTGAGTCATGATATAACATACTTTTCTGTTTCTCTCAGGAGTGCTGCTGTATATTAGCAATACGGGGCCTGAAGCTAAAATGCATATGAACTTGTTTTGCATATGAATGAATGAATTAACAGTAACTTTTTACATTTCAAATCATACGATTGTACTTTTCACAAATTATTTTAATGTTATTATTAATGCATTTTAAGTCTTTTTAAATTTTACTCCTATACAACTACACTTTAAAATCTTCACTTTAATCTTACTCATTTCGATATGCATGAGGATGTTCCTGTAAAGCTGTTCATGGTCATGGTTTGTTGAGCTGAACTAATATGCTTTTCTAGTCTCCCACCGAAGACTTCATCAGCTTCAACTTCTTTCTCATGACAATGGAGCTAATTACAGCTGCAGTAATGAGGACTCACCATCAGCTCTTGAAACTTTAATTCATTTCAACACTTTTCAGCTCATCTTCTTCAATACTCTACCTTCTTCTCATCTGAGTTTTATTGACAACTTCTTCAGTCTGTTCCTCTTCTTCTCCAGCTATGGTTGACTTCTTTTCCGGACTCCTCTGGAACCTGTACTTCCCTGAGAGTAGTCCGTAATTTCTAGCTCTTCTATCCAGTCACCTCTCCTGGTCCTTTAACATTAAATAGGATTTATCTCTTTCATTTCCTCAGAGTCTTAATCTTTGCTAAAGTAAAAAGCAAGTGCTGAAACATTAAGGTAATACTCTATCTAAATCATACATATTTACATTTGTTGAGGCAGTTGCAATGTCATGGAAATGGTAATGAATTTATAAATTGAGATTTACTTTGTGGAGCTTTAAAGTGAGACAATACATATAAAATTACTGCGGAACTTTTTTTAGTTATGAGTTCTCTCCCTAAAAATGAATATTAAAAAAGAAGCAAAACTCATTGAACACTTTATCTGATCATTTCCCTACATAAAACTTTTCATTGTGTCCCATGGTCAGCAAACTTTTCATCAGAAGAGCCAGTTGCTAAAAATTCTAGGCTCTAGAGCCCATACAAGTTCTGTCACAAATAGTTATGTGGCTGTGATAGGTAATGCTTTTAATAGGTAATGCTTAAACAAATAGGTATGGCCGTATTTCGATAAAACTTTTATTACGAAAGCAGGTGGCAAGTCAGATTTAGCGCCTGGGTGAAAGTTTACCCACCTACTTTATAAGATAAAGGTTGATCCACTTAGCATGCCATTAATCATCTCTCCTAACTTGGCTACAGCCTTTTTCTCCCCTGTTCCGATTATGTAAGTAAGCTAGCACATCACACTTCACAGAGTTCCTTCAACATGTTCATTACCTCGTCTCTCTTTAGGCACAAGCTGTTCATTTTAGAGAAATGCCCTGTGCTTTCCCCTTCCTAGTCTCTCTGACTTCTAGACCAGATTTTACATCCTCTTTGACTCCTGCTCGACTGTCTCCTGTATTTCTGTATGACTTATTCATATCTATATCACAACTCCTGATTATTCAGGGACGACTTTAACTAGCTTTGAGATTATTAAAGTAAAAGGAAGAGAAAATGCATTCGTGAATATTTTCAAATTCTCATGGATCAGTAAAACCTTTAAAAAATCTCTATTGTTTAAGTTACAGTGACCAAAATAAGCCATAGTGTAGCTATGATGATGTGGAAAAATCTGTCTCCCTTATCTACCAGATATAGCTTGGTAGTTACAATGTTTGATTGACTAAAAATCATCTAGTGGGCGGACCACAGTGGCTCAGTGGCAGAGTTCTCGCCTGCCATGCTGGAGACCCGGGTTCGAGTCCTGGTGCCTGCCCGTGCAAAAAACAAAAACAAAAAACAAAAAACCATAGTAGTGCTTTACAGTTGGTAAAAATCTAGCAGTTTAGTACAATTATAGAGAGAACTATTGAACGATTTGAATTAGAATATGGAATAAAGCTTTGTTTGGTTTATTCTTTATTTAATAAAGTACATTATTTGAAACAGATGAAGCATTAACTTATTTCTTTTGTATTCTTGTCCAGTTATGTGAACAGTTTAAAGGCATGCAAAAGTTATCAACTGTTTCTTATAGGATGATACTAATACAACAATTCTGGTTGGTTTGTCAAAAAATGGGCACAGGAATTTCTGGTATCTGACTTAATTTGTCCTGGAAAGTGAAACCCTTCCCTTTGATGCTCTTAGAATATGAGATAACATCTCTGACATATCTTTTTGCAAACAAATTGATTAAAGAAACAGTCAGATGACTTGACTTTGACGTGGGTGACTCGGAGTTGGGAGAAGTTGAGACTAACCATTATCAACCTAAAAAGAAATGGTTTGATGAATTATCACAATAATAATAGCAATGTAATATAGTGCCAGGCACTGTTCGAAGTATTTCACATGTATTAACTTATTTAGCCCTCCAATAACCCTGTTTAGCAGATGCTGGACCAGGCACAGCAAGCTCAAGTCATTTGCCCAAGATCACAGAGAACCCGAGAGGCAAAAGCGAGGTAGGAAACGCGGCAGCCTGCTCCCGAGTCTGCTTTCAGCCACCACGCTGTGCAGTTATGTAGGGATCATTGCTAATGAGGTAACACACAGGACTGCACTTCATCCATCCATCGCGTACATGCAGGAGATAATTATGAGTAAATACCTTGAATCGATTTTATAGTAACTGAACTCTTCTCTTCCTGCCCCACACTCCATTGACTAGTTGGAATTTGATTGCTGCGTATGATATTATTTAATAGTTATTAATGAATCTGCCTTTCTTCATGAGAATATGGAAACTTCGTCAGTGGAAAAGGAATTTTTTTTATTGTTTTATTATTCACAACTGCACGTTGTGTGAAATTAAGTAGATATTGAATAGAACACTTGTAGGATAGATGAATGAATGATAGAATAAAAAGCCTAATATTCAGGTTTTAAAAGCTCCTAATAACCAACATCTGTCATTTTTGCTCAAGGTCTGAGGCAATGACAAAAAGACAAAATTTAGCATTTGGAAGGTACATTTTCAAATTTAATATTTCAAGCTGATATTGGATAATGTAGTTTGTATCGGCTAAAAGATAAAAGATAAACTAGAACATAATCTCACATATTAATTGTTTATTGCTGTGTAAAATTTATCTCAAAATTTAGGGGCTTAAAACAGTATTAAATGTTACTATGTATATATTCCCTGATCAGGCATTCAGGAGAGGCTTGGCTGTGTGGACCAGTTCAGGAGTCAAGATGTTGGCATGGGCTGCAGTTTAAAGTGTGGTTTGGAGTACCTGCTTCCAGTATGGCTCAGTCAAGCTGCTGACACATTGATGCCAGTTGTTAGCAAAAAGTTCAGTTCCTTTCCACAGGTCTGTTTGAGTGTCTCTGTGACATTGGCATCTGGTTTCCCCCAGATGAAGTAACCCAAGAAAAAGCGAGGTGGAAATTGCAATACCCTTTATTGCCTCTGCTCATAAGTCACACACCATCATTTCTGCATTATCTTATTGGTTTCACAAGTCAGCCAGATTCAGTGTGGAAGGAGACTAAAGGGTGTCTGTTATGGTTAAGTTCATGCGTCAACTTGACCAGGTTATGGTGTCCAGCGGTTTGGTCCAGCAAGCACTGGCCTGATTGTGACTGTGAGGATAGTTCATGGATTTAAATCAACAGTAAATTGGTTGCATCTATTGTTGATTACATCTATAATCAATGAGAAGAGAATGCCTTCAGCAATGAGAAAGGCTCATCCAATCAGTTGAAGACCCTAAAGGAAGAACTGATGATTTCAAGCCTTTAGGAGGAAGAATTTCCACCTCTACTTCAGCCAGCCAGCTTCTCCTGGGGAATACATCAAACCTTCATTGGAGTTCCCAACTTGTGGCCTACCCTAAGGAATTTGGACTTGCCCATTCCCACAGTATAATGAACCAATTATAATAAACCTCAATATTTACAAAATATAAATGCACATATATACAAACATATATCTACGGATATCTATCTATCTGTATTTCCTGTCCATCCTGTTTCCCTGGAGAACCCTGAGTAATACTGTGATCTTGTTGGGTGGACGCCATGTGGGCTGCTGGTAACCAAGTCTCCCATCGCTATCAGCCCCGAACTGGGACAGACTTCCCCCACAGGAGCTGAGAGGAAACTCATGCCTCTCTACAGACCTTGCCACCAGAAAAGAAAGGAAGGACGGGCTGGGCCGTGTGAACCAAGTATCTCCCTCTAAACCCGACAGTCAGATGAGTGGACCCAGTTCCCCTGGGGCAGAGAGAGGGAGAGTGACAGGAGATTGGGGTGTTCTAATGGAGGGAAACATTAAAAATAGGGAACGCTAGTTCTACCACTAATACATCATAAACATTTATGCTTATCAATCCTTTGAGCTAGTACCTTATTCATAACATTTTGATGAGGATGATAATCACCTATCATTGTAAAAATTCTTTGCGCTTAAAACACTCTTTAATATTCATTCCTTCATTTAAACCTAACAGTGAATTATTATCCCCATTTTTCATATGGATAAAATGAGATCTAGGACTTAAGAAACAAATTCAGCTTCTAGGAAGTGGTAATCACAGAATTAAGCTCATGTCAAAGTTCAGTATGTTTCCCACTATATCCAGGTGTCTCCGATTCTTTGAAACAGATGTTCCCCTCAAGAAGCACAGGTGAAGGAGGTTGGCTGATCGAGATTTGAATAAAAATAGCATTGATTTTACTGGTGGAACTGAATAGAAATTGACCCTATACTTTCAGCATACTGTAGATTGAGATTTTAGAATTGACTAGGGGGAACATGGCCGGGAGAGGTTTTTTTAAGGTAGTACCAGACATAACCAAAGCTAGAAATCTCTCTCTTCAGAGGCTGCCCAGTTTGGTTTTCTTTTTTTTATGGCAAAATAGCTTGAAAAAAAAATTAAAGGATTTATTGTTTTCTTGACATAGTAATTTAATCATCACAATTATTTTTTCATGTTCCTCCTTTTATAAGAATTACTTTGGGATTCTTTTTCAGTAAGTTTTTTTCCTATTAACCAAAGATGAATATTATCAGCTATTTGCTTACCTCTCCTTCCTACTGTTGGACTGTCTTCCACATGAGAAAGATCTAAGCAAGAAATTAATGAAGCTGACATTATCAAATAATCCCTCAAAAGTACTGCTGTGAATTATCAGTTCATACCCTTTTGTGCTATTTTGCTTTAGAAGATTTAAATGGGGAAGATTAATATATGCAAAGAGGTATGGGTAGAAAATAAGTCTTGAAGCTACTGAAGAGAATAGCTTCCATCAACTAAGACAGATTTCAGAAATTCCCACATGAGGATGCAGGTCATGACCATATTAATTTATTCATCCAGGAATAAACGAGTTTACTGTCACAGGCCCTGTGTTAGGTGTTGATATCCAGTGGTACCAAGACCTGTGTGTCTTGTTCCTTATAGCTTATAATTGAATTGGAGAAGGACCAACCAAACAAAAAAACAAGTTTCTACGTGATGAAAAATCAGAGCAGGTGCTATAAAAGCATAGATTTACTTGAGAAAATATAACGGGATTGCTTTACTGGGTGCTCAGGGAAGGTGTCTCTACTTGGACATTTTAAGGTTGTTTCTAAAGAATGAGTAAGAGCCAACTGTGGGCAGTGCAGACTTGAGGTTAAAAGTTAACAGATTTTCTTCCCTGGGTTTGACGCCGCATCCGTGGATGCGTGGTAAAGTGGAATAACAAGTTTGTTATCTCTGTTTAGAAAGCCTTTCCAATCTTACCATGACGTCACTACATTATTCCTGTTGAGGAATAATGCGGAGCTGAAGCACAATAACAAAGCATAAATCTATCTGAAATTTCTGCAAAATGCATTATTTTCAACACATTTTCCAGACCGAATATTGGATGATCTCCAATGGCGTTCTCATTTGAATTAATTGTTCAAGCACGTTAACCTTGGTCAGTACATTTGTTTGTCAAAATGTCTTTAACCTGAACTTGGAAAGCAATCTCAACCTTGGGTGTCCTTTCACTTTCATTCGTGGCTAGACCAGAAGCAAACCTCCATGTTTATGAATCTTAAATTAAAATAAATTCCAATGTTAATTTCATTGTTTAAAGGAATATTAAATTAAGCTTTGTATCTGATGCTTTTAACACAAATAAACTTTTAACAATGGCACATAAAAATTTGACTTTTTTTTAAGTTTTGTTTTCTGTATATACATTTTCAGAGATTAGAAATCTTATTTATCTCACCACCCACAGTTCTTAGCATGGTACTTTACATATGATGAATGCTTCAGAAATGTTTATTGACATGTTCTGTTAATTTAAAAGGCTAAATATTGTGCAACTGCTGATTAAAATAAAATATAGCCTATTAATGTTATAAAAGTGAATTTTAGGTATCTATATCAAATAATGGAATGACAGATAAGACTTCGTGCCATGAATTCTAGATTTGGATACACTTCTCCTTGGTGAAATTTGAAAAAGGGCATTTAATTTATTAGACTATGCTTTGATGGTTGGTAGACAGTGGTGTTTTGGTTTAAAGAATAACAGAAGCAGCAGCAAACACTGGCAGGGGAGCGAGGGTCAGAGGAATTTGGCCAGCTGGTCTTTTGACAATATAATCCATGAACACCGAAGATTGTTGGAATGGAATTTCTTAATTAGAAAAGTAAAGAGAACTAACTACACCATGGGGACTGCATCCCACGGAGGAGCATCTCTTCTTCGTCACAGAGTAAACTTTTTCTTTCACATATATTATAATAGCCTTTTGTAATTTTATGGAAACTCTGAAGATCTTGTTGTGCTTTGGCTCTTTTGCTCCACCACTGACAAGCTGTGTGCTCTTGGGCAAGTTCGTTGTCCTCCCTGTGCTTCAATTTCTTCATTTGTTAAGTGAAGATAATACCAGTACCTGCATAACAGGGTTGTCATGAGGATTCAATCATTGACAGTGCCTTGGACATACTTCTAGAGAAAGTGTTTGCTCAAATAATAATGGGCATCCATATTAAAATGCAAGTGCATTACTATAAGTTATAGGCAGGAAAATAGAGGACTCACCATTAAGTGCTCTTAATTACTGTGTGTGGTTCACCAGAGAACAACTTAAATTCAGAGCTTTGGATTTCCAACCTCATCAGCTATATGTGTGCCTGCTTCTTTCCAAGGAATCAATACAGGATTAGAAATCCTGTGTAACACAGGACCAGAGTGTAAGAAGAATCATATAACTTTATAATGGATAAAGTCAAATATATCTGAGAGAAGCCAATCTGTGTGTGTAAGAATATGATGCGCTGCCTCACTGTGAGCCTGAAAAGGGCCATAGTAATGCAAATGACCTTTTCTCTAAGCAGGAACAATAAGCTTTCAGGAAAAATATGTCCAGCTCATCAGAAAGCACATAAAAGGATATACATCATTGCAATCAAAAGTGATAAACTATTTGCCACTTAAAATTCTTTTTGGCATGAGCAGGATATCAATCAATGATAAATGGATTAAATTATTTATTGTACAATGCTTTAAAGAATACTTTCAAAATGTATAAACTAATGAAGACTTTGAAAAGGTCAGAATAAAGCAAACAAAGAATTCCTTGGGCAATCTTGACATATGTGAATTAGCAGGCTTATCTGACAAGATCTGAATTGTGATTTTTGGCCCCTGGATGAGGCTTAGAAAATGAGAGCACATCCTAAGACATGGAGAACCTGGTGAGGCAGACGGAGGTGCTAAGGCTGAAGCCCTGCTGGGAGGTCTCCACCTGACTGACGGGAAGAAGTTTACTAACTGCTTAACCTGACTTCTGCTTCTTGTTTATGATATGGTGTAAAACACAACTTTACAACATAGAGGTATACACGGTACGCTATATACAAAGAAATGTCTGAAAATTAGTGATATACATAAAGGCCCTCGAGGCATTTGCTATTATTGCTACCAAAAGAGTGAAATATGTAAATAGTTGATATCGATGTGCTAATGGAAGCATGTAATGGAAGACAGAACTGTATCACATCTAAATCATCCAGCCAATTCCTAGTTTAATAAATTTGGGTAATCGCTCCATCTTTCACCCTCAGTCTTGCTTTCTTGACATCTTTATTCTTCAAATATTTACTCAGTGTCTTCAGAATTTAATGCCCTAGACAATCATACAAGCTAGTCCAGACTAGATGGACAAATAAGAAGCACCATTCTATATGTGTTGGGAAGTTGTACTAGTAAATAAATGTAATTTACACATAAGTACACTGACAAAAATTAGAAATCAGAATAACGCTGAGTTCTGGAAGAAATATGGAGATATGAGAATCCTCAGCCATTCTGAAGACCTTCCGGCACTCCTTAGACAAACTAGGTATGAGCATGGGGTATGAGTCAGCAGCCCTACTCCTAGGTCCATACGCCAAAGACGTTCTAACATCTGTTCATAGCAGGGCATTGAGGAGCTTTGGCATTGCGGAATTTGTGTACGTGTGTGCGTGTGTGCCTGATGTTTCTGCACATGTGTGTATGTGTGAATGTGTGTAGACGTGTGTGCAGTATGCATACCTGTGTGGATGTGATGGCAGGTACATCCAGGTACCCGGGTGCCCGCACTGGAGGAATGTATGCACCCCAGGGACAAATATAGCAACTAGAAGAATGGATTACATGGATTGACAACAACATGGATAGACCTTAAATACATAATATTTAGTGAAAAATATGAAACAGTGAAAACTAAAAAGCCGCGCATTTATATAAAGCAAAAAGCACATGGGCTCAAGTAATAAACATTTTATGATAATATATAAGTAAAATGATACTAATTAAACAGGAAGAATAGAGGCCTATAGTGGTGGGGCCATGGGAGTGTGTTTGGATCTAAGAGAGAATAAATAAAAATCTAAAACAAATGACAGAATTTGGATGAATGAGATAATGTGGCATGAACTGGGGAGTATAATTGATTCAAATTTTTTGTCCAATATCAAAGGACAAAAACTGTTGTGGCAAAGAGAAAGTTTTCAAGGCACAACCTAGAAGTACATGGAATGAGTACACGAGAGACATAAGCAAGAAAACAAACAAAAATAAAATTACTGTCATTCAGAGAAAGTGGGGTTTGGCATGATTTGGTGGGGATGCATAGGAGCTGGTGCGGCCAGGTCGTAGAGAAGGAAGCTATGACAAAGAGGAGAGCTCAAGTATAATCTGAGCAGTAGAAGCCACAAATTCAGTGGCTCCAAGTCAGTTCCATAGGACCTGGGCACAGATTGTTACGTGAGGCTGTGATGGGATGAGAGGATGGAGAGGTAGGCCAGGTCTGCCGGCCACAGGACCTTATATTCCGTGTTTCCAAATCTGCATGCCATCCTAAAGGCGATGGAAAAGATTCTAAGCTAGAAAGTGATATAATCATTTAGATTTTTAAATATCCTTTCTCTAATTTTGGAGCTTAGCTATATTTAAGGCCAGTTCAAGTCTCATTTCCTCCACAAAGTCTTTCCTTCATCCAATTCCTCATTCAATCAGATATACATCTCTTTTTTATGTGTGAACTTCTGTAGTATTGAGTATTTTCTTATGATTAACTTATTATTATTATTAGCTTATTATTTCTTATGATTAACAATGTGTGTCTTGTCTTTATCCCGACTCTTAGCACATCTTACAATAAAAAAGACATTTCTAGGATGTAGAAAACATTTTTAAATCACCCAGGATTTAGCATGGGTTGAAAGGAGTTGAATCATATGGGACATGTTTTAAAGGGAGGAGAACAACAGGAGGATCTAGAAAAAGAAGAGCAAACTAAATCAAAGCAAGCAGAAGAAAGTAAATAAGAGTAGAATAGAAATAACTGAAATAAAAAATTAGAAAATAATAGAATCAACAAAACTAAAGTTGGTTCCTTGGAAAGATCATTCAAATTGATAATCCTTTAGCTAGACTGCTAAGGAGAAAAAAAAGGGTGAGCACAAATAACCAAAATCAGAAATAAAAGGGGGCACATTGCTGTTGACCAAACAGAAATAAAATGGGATTCTAAAAGGATACTATAAAAACAGTATACCAACACACTAGATAATCCAGATGAAATGGAAAAATTTCCAAAAATATACAAATGACTTACCTTCTATTTCAAGAAGAAAAATAAGATCTCAACGAACAATAACAAGTAAAGAGATTAAATCAATAGTAAAAAGACTGAGAAAAAAAGACCCAGAAACAGATGGTTTCACTGGTGAATTTTACCACCAATACTACTCAAACTCTTCCAAAAACAATTCCTAACTCATTCTATGAAGCCAACTTCACTTTATAATAAAGCCAGATAATGGTACCTCAAGAAAAGGAAATTATAAACCCAGAACCCTTATGAATATACGGATAGAAAAACCCTCAATAACGTACTATCAAATCAAGTCCAACAGCACATTAAAAGAATTATACATCATGCTTGAGTTTGGTGCAAGAGTAGTTCAACATAAGAAAATCAATTCATATAATATATGCTAATAAAATGAAGGGAATTAAAACACATCTCAACTGATGCAGAAAAGGCACTTGACAAAATCTAACACCCTTCCAGATAAAAGCACTGAGAAGACAAGGAATACACCGAGGCTTCTTCAACATGATAAAGGCATACATGAAAAACCAAGAGCTAGCATTATACTCAGTGGGGAAAGACTGAAAGCTCTCCCTCTCAGGTCAGGAACACTGTCCCACTGTCACCAGGTTATTCAACATGGTACTGGAGGTTCTAGCCGCAGGAACTTGGCAAGAAAAAGAACTAGAAGGCCATCTAGAATGGAAAGGAAGAAGTAGAACTTTCCCTACTTACAGATGACATGATTCTATATAGAGAAAATTCTGAAAAATCCCCAACAAAGCTACTAGAGATAATAAAAACTTCAGCAGATTGGTGTTGGAGAAGACCAGTGTTGAAAATCCAGTGGATTTCTAGTCACTAGTGTTTTAGTTGCCTGGACTGCTCAAGGAATTATGATGCAATGGGTCAGCTTGAGCAGTGATGACTTATTTATTCCAGGTTTTGAGATTATGACAAAGTCCAAATCAATCCATCATGGAGGTGCTGCCTTTTACTTGAAGACTGCAGTGCTCTGGGGCTGGCTGCTGGCAATTCTTGGCACTTAGCTTGTCACCTGGCAAGACGTATGGTGGCATTTCCTGGTCTTTCCTTTCTTTCCTGGGATCTGTGGATGTTCCGCTTCTGTTTGCTCCCTCTGTGGCTTTCTCTCCCTATATATGAATTTCATTCTGCTGTAGATGACTCCAGTAAAAGGAGTGAGACCCATCCTGATTGAGCTGGGCTGTACCTTAACTGAAGTAACCTCATCTAAAGTTCATACTTACAATGGGTTCAAACCGACAGGAATGGATCAGGTAGAAGGACATGTTTTTTTTTATTTCTCTGGAGTATGTATCGCTTCAAACCATTGCAACTAGTAATGAACAATCTGAAGAAGAAATCAAGAAAATAAATTCCATTTACAATAGCAATTAAATGAATCAAATTTAACTGAGAATAAATTTAACTCAGGTTATAAAGGACTTCTATGTTGAAAACAACAAAACATTGCTAAAAGAAATGAAAGAAGACATAAATAATTGGAAGGGCATTTCATGTTCACAGATTGGATGACTAAATATTTTTGAGATGTCAATTCTACCCATAGCAGTTTATAGATGTAATGCAATCCCAACCAAAATTCCAAAACCTTCTTTTCAGAAATGAAAAAAGCCAGTTGGCAAATTCATATGGGAGAGTAAGGGAACCCAAATAGTCAAACCATCTTGAAAAAGAAGAATAGATTTGGAGGACTCACATGTTCTGATTTAAAAACATATTGAAAACTATAGTAATCAAAACATCATGATGCTCACATAAGGCAGGCATGCAAGCCATAAAATCAAATTGAAAGATAATAAATCAACCCTCATATCTTTGGCAGATTCATTTTTTTTTTTACTTTTTTTTAAAATTTTTATTGATACAACGTAGAAGCACATACATTCTTTTTTTTTCACATACATTCTTTTTTTTTTTTTTTTTTTTTTTTTTTTTTTTTTTTTTTTAAAGGAAAGACAGAGAGAAGGGAGGAAGGATAGAAGGAAGGAAGGAAGGAAGAAAGGGAAACATTTTTAAACATTTTCTTGTTTTATTGTATTCTGTTTCTCCGTTTTTGTTACATGGGCTGGGGCCGGGAATCGAACCGAGGTCCTCCGGCATAGCAGGCAAGCACTTTGCCCGCTGAGCCACCGCGGCCCGCCCCTCACATACATTCTTAACATACAAACATTACATACATGGTGTACAATCAATGGCTCACAATATCATCACATAGTTGTATATTCATCACCATGATCATTTTTTAGGACATTTGCATCAACTGCAGAAAAAGAAATAAAAAGAAAAAAGAAAAAACTCATACACAATACCCCTTACCCTCCCTCTCATTGGCCATCTATCCAATACATATATTTTAATTTTAACATTTGTTCCCTCTAATATTTATATATATATATTTTTTTTCCCTGGAGGTTATTCTTTTTTTTTATTAATTAAAAAAGAAAATTAACTAACACAACATTTAATAAAAAACATGGAACGTTTCACGAATTTGCGTGTCATCCTTGCGCAGGGGCCATGCTAATCTTCTCTGTATCGTTCCAATTTTAGTATATGTGCTGCCGAAGCGAGCATGGCAGATTCATTTTTGATGCAGGTGTCAAAACCACTCAATGGGGAAGACTGTCAAGAAATGTATGGGGAAAATTGGATACCTATATGAAGAAGAATGAAGGTGGACCCTTACCTCACACCAAATTAAAAAAAATTAATTCAAAATGGATTAAAAACTTAAATATGAGAACCACAACTGTAAAACTCCTATAAGAAAACATAGAGAAACATCTTCAGGAGTTTGTGTTAGGCTGTGGTTTCTTAGACATTACCCCAAATCACAAGCAACAAAAGAAAGATAGATAAATGGGAGCTCATCCATGCGAAAATGCTCTGTACTTTGAAGCACTCCATCACAAAGGTGAGACATAGCATTCTAAATTGGAGGAAATATCTGGAAACCACATATCTGTAAGGGTTTGGCTTCCAGAATGTATAAAGAGGTCCTATAAAAGCAAAAAGACGAACAACCCAATTAAAAAATGGGCACAGACTATACATTTTCCCAAAAAAAAATCTATAAAAGGCTAGGAATCACAGGAAAAGTTGCTCAAAATCATTAGCCATTAGGAAAATGCATATCAAAACAAAAGATAGCATTTTACACCCACTAGAATGGCTACTAATTTTTAAAAATGGAAAATAAGTGTTGGAGAGGACATGGAGAAAGAGGACCATTTGTTTATGGTGGGTGGGAATGTGACATGGTATAGCTGCTGTGGAGAACTTCTCAGAAAGTTAAGAATAGAACAACCTTGAGAGCCATCCCTCTCACTTCTGGGCACATACCAAAAGAACTGAAAGCAGGGATTTAAACAGGTATTTGTACACCAGTGCTCATAGCAGGATTACTCACAATTGTTAAAAGATGGAAGCAACCCTAGTGCCCATCGACAGATTTACAGATAAACAAAATGTGGTATGCAATGCAATGGAATACTATTTAGCTGTAAAGATAAATGAAATTCTGATACATGTGGCAACAAGGATGAACCTTGTAAGCATTATGTTGCGTGCAGTAAGCCTGACACAGAAGGACAAATATTGTATGACTGCATGGATATGAAATAATTAGAAAAAGAAAATTTGTTGAATAGGAAGGTATAATACAGGTTACCAGGAGTTAGTGTTGGTAAAAGGAATGGGGATTTAATGCTTAATTGGTACAGAGTTTATGTTTAGGGTAATGGAAATGTTTTGGCAATGGATGCTGGTGATGGCAACACAACACTGTGAATGTAATTAATTCCACTTAATTATGTATTTGAATGTGGTTAAAAGGAGACATTTTAGATTGTATATATATATATATATATATATATATTGCTAGAATAAAAGTTTTAAAAAATATAGCACTGGACAACACAGTGAACTCTAATGTAAACTATGAACTATAGTTATTACTGTAGGTATAATAATATTGGTTCATCAATTGTTACAAATATATTACATTAATGCCAAGTGTCATAATAGAGAAAAGTCTTTGTAGGAGGGGGATATATGGAAACTGTATTTTCTGCATTGTTTTTTTGTATACCTACAATTCTCTAATGAGAAAAGTTATTTGGGTATCAAAAAATTATCCAGATTTTGTGCAAGAGTAATTCCCAAATTGTTTGGCAACACACTCATGAAAATGTTGATCATTCTCACCCCAGCTTCAAAGTTCCATACAATTCTTCCTGCCCCACCTCTCTTTCCCCTAAACCCTCCTATGAGCTAGGGTTTTCTACTGGAAATGTTTATAAAACTTTGATACCGATATAGCAATATATGTATTTTCATAATCTACATTTGGTCATATCTTTCTAGTAGTGATATTCTACTGCTGCAAGCATTTGGGAGAACACCCATTTTTACTGTTCTCCATTTGTCGGTACAAAGGCAGCATTTGCCAGACCTACTCATCCCAGCAAAGTGACTGTTTGGTGAAGCATTTGCTTCATTTGGAACATTCTGGTAGTTAAATATTTACACAATGCCCCCAATCCTCTGGATTGAATCTCTTACATTATTTCCAACTCGCTGTCTATTTATAAAACTTTCTAGTTGTGGTGGTGGCAGCGACCTGGCCTCCTTTCCAAGGGGAAATGGTGAAAACACCATTATTGGTCACTGTTAAAACAAGATTAGCGAACACGCTGGAAGTTGTGCAAACAGCAAAAATCTCACCCATTCTAAAGTGTTCTTGTTTCTTCGTAAATTTATCTTTTAAGCACATTGAAATGCACTGCTCCTTTGAATTAGTTCTTGGAATGTTCTTCTGAAGGTTTCCTCAGGTTGTGACTGAGAAGGGATACTTGGAACTGTGCTCAATAATTTTTAAACAAAGATAAAAATGAACTGCTTAGGAATCTATGACAGCGATGTTAAAAATTTGAAAACTTGCATGAATGTCGATGACCACATTCTAATTAGGGACCTATTGCTTTGAATATATTTATCTCATTGATTTCCAAAAGTCAATATTCACAGACATGCCATGGACAAAGATTTCTTATGTGGAAGAAAGAATGGTGTGCTTTATTTAGCATATTCAGTCACATTCTGGGTTCTAAATATATTATATGCTGACTAAATGCATTATATGGATGAACTGCAAGTGTCTGTTTAATTTAGTGAGTTAATTTAGTTAGAGTTGCTGCAGATTAAATAAAATTCTACTCTAAGGACAGAAGATCATTCCATACATTTTAAACCAGCAGTTAGTATACCAACACACACCTACAGCATTTAATTATGTACTGTCCACATTATAGTTCATTCTGCTGCTATTTCCTTCATGTTGTCAAGAAGGTTTGCTAAATGAGTAGTTGAGAAATGACTGCTGCTTGATAAGTATAGTGTTCACTAAATAGTGTCACTCCTTCTCTAATAGAGCCGTTTTCCCGGATAAAGGAAATACTAACCATGACTTTATGATTTTATATTTTTATTTTGAAATAAAACATACTTTGCTATTTTATTATGCTAACACACTATGAATTTGCAAGTTATTTAAAAAAATGTGCACTTAAAATTTTAAACTAAACCTAGCTTCTCTTTTTCTTGAACAACCTTCTGAGTGCTATTATTTGTTCATCTTTTATCTAGGCACTTTCAATAAGTATATAGTACTTTGCATGCATTTGCAGTATATTTTCACCTTATAATTTTCTTAAATAAATCTGTCCCTAGATCTATATTTATTACATAACTGTGCTCTCCGTTGTAGGAAAAGGCATGCTCACCTTTTTATTTTTCAATTTAGCATAGCATCTGGTACATTGTAAAATCTGATACATGTTTAATAATTGTTGAATACATATTACCTTGCAGAGCATAACTGCTTGCTGTTCAAATGTGCAGACTGAGAAAAATTCCAATAATTGCTTCACTGATTTAAGTTTGATGTTCTCTCAATCCATAAATTTGCATGAAAGAAAGTAAAATAAAAGAAATACTAATACCAGTTTGATTTGCTTTTTCTTGAACTTTCTAGAGAATTCCCTGTTAAAGTTCAGACACAGCAGGCCCTTTAAGCAATAGTTTTCAAAGTCAATGAGTATTAGACTGAAGAAATCATACACTTTCTGTAGAACAATAAACTTTCTTCACGTATAACCTTAAAATACCACATACATATTATCCTTGGTTTCTTTGATAATAATAGAGTACCGTGTCTTGCTGTTCTTCAAGCATTTTAACAAATGCATAAGTTTAATTATTTTTTCCATTTTTGCCTTTTAAAAGGAATAACTTGGAACTTCTTAAAAATAGGTTTCCAGTACTTTCTCATGAAGAAGGGGACAGTCAATAAAGGGATGGCACAGAGTTGGCCCCACGGCGGACAGCTGGTGCTCAAACCACAGGACTTCCCAGAGAGCCTGTGGGCTACGCTCCAGAAGCGTCTGCTGATCAGCTGCTCCTCCTGTTGGAAAGGGAGCCCGCGTGTGCCTCAATTCCCTCACCCCCGTGGACTGTGCACCCATGCCATGGTGTCCAAGGAGCTCTGAGCAGAAACTAGAGGCATAATGTGCTGCAGGCGTGAGGCTGCTCCAGCAAGAAGCAGTTTGAGGATGGTTGGTGCCGGCGAGGGGCAGGCTCTGTGGTGGGCACTGCGTGCGGCATGTGAGGGTGGGAGGGTCACCCAGGAGGCGGACACTGGGCACGCATCTAGAAAAACACACAAACTGAAATCACCCTGTAATTCCAGGCTCCCACCCCCCACCCACAATACACATCTATGTGTTTAGCTGAAACATTTAGACAGAGTCCTATGAACTTATCAACTAGCAGACACAGAGCTTTAGAATGAATTACAGAAAGTGCTTCCGCTGGGTGATGAATTGTAAAGAGCTGCCTCTTCCTTAAGCACCTCAGTCCCACCCTCAGGAGTAAAAGAATATAATGCCATCACAGTGCAGTAAACATAGAAATATAGTAGAGTATTCAACGAAACCAATGGCGGGCAAAGAAAAATACCAAGATTTAAATTTACAACCCCTATTTATGAGGGTTGTCTTAGTTGGCCAGTCCACTACAACACATGTGACAAACTAGCTTCAAGGGCAGGATGTTATTGCCTCACAGTTTTGGAGGCTTGAAGTCCAAAATCAACATCTTGGCAGGCCATGCTTTCTCTGTAGTCTGCAGCATTTTGGTGGTGGCCTGCCTGCGACCCACTGTCACATTGCAGTCAGCCCCCTTTGGAGTTCTCTTCTTGCTTCTAGTGACTGACGGCATCCGATTTTCCTCGCAATCACACGGGATCAAGGCCCACCCTGACTTAATTTGGTCTCATCTTCATCCTTTCTTCAAGTATCTGATTTACAAATGAGATCCCATCTACAGGACTGGGGTCTGGACTTGAACATGTCTTGTGGGGTACATGACTCAATCCCCAACAAGTGTATAAATAAAATCACTCTGAATTCTATAAAAATTTTGGTGAAATTTTTATTTTAGCTTTTAAATTAAGTGTTTCTTTTTTCAATTAGTCTGTATGTCAGTTTTTTTCTTTCACTAGATTATGATGAACTGAACAAACTTATCTTACAACGTTGAATTTAAGTAGTGAAATGTGAATTTTCTTTCTTTAGCCTAGTATCAGCAAGTGCTTCTGACTCAGGTTAAGAGACAATTTCTAGAGGTGACTAGAATAATGTTTTAATTGGTTGGGTCCAAGCAGCCTCTATAGTCTTAAAAGTCATGATATTTCGTTTATCCAAATGTGTATTCAGAAACATGCATTATCAAGTAATTCCATCTATATATATATATATGCCTATATATATATAAATGTATTATTATTATTATTATTATTATTTGCACGGGCAGGCACTGGGAATCGAACCTGGGTCTCCAGCATGGCAGGCGAGAACTTTGCCACCGAGCCACCATTGCCTGCCCTGAAATGCATTATTTTGAATGCTGAATTTACTTAGGAAGTATATTAACAAGTAAGCCAGTGTATTTGGGATCAAACTTAAGGTTCATTATTATGATTTTATAAAATTTTCTCTTGGTAAAAACTCACATTATAATTCAAACTAGCCATTATTCCACAGAATATTTAAATAACGCTTGTTACTTTCAATGTATACCCTGGATCCAAAAATTCTAAATACCTCTATACGTTTTTGTGTCCTCTGTGTCTCCTTCATAAATTGTCTGTGTGTATGTGTATATACATGTGGATGTAAGTGTATATATGTATTTATACAATTAGCTACAAACGTGTGCTTGGGAACAAATGTGGTCTCTACTAATCACCAGCTGGAAGATTTGTAACATTCTCCCCACTGCCAGCCCCACCTCAGTCCCAGCCACCACTGTCTCCCTTCCGTCTTATTGCAGAACCCTCCCTAATGCTATCCCTTCTTTCACTGCCTCTCTCCAGCCTGGGGACACATAAATCCTTAAAAAACAATCAGTTCACTCAAGCTTCTTCCTCAAATCCCTCCAATGGATATATCCATATCCCACCTGGTTTTGGTGGTTCACTTCAGTTTAATTACCGCTGGCTTCTTCTTGATCCCCAAACAGTCTGAGCTCATGGTCACTCCAGGACACTTACTGTTCTCTCTATATGTACCATTTTCTCCCAGACATTCATACAGCTCGCTCCCTTACATCATGTATGTATCTTTTAAAATATCACTGTGGTAGCTAGATTCAGGTGTCAACTTGGCTAGGTGAAGGTGCTTAGTTCTACTGTTGTGGACATGAGCCAATGGCATGTGAATCTCATCTGTGGTTGGTTGCATCTGCAGTCGGCTAGGAGGCGTGCTTGCTGCAATGAATGATGTTTGATTTAATTGGCTGGTGCTTAAATGAGAGAGCTCAACGTAGCACAGCCCAAGCAGCCCGTCATGCCTCATCTCAGCACTCGCAGCTCAGCCCAGGCCTTTGGAGATGCAGAAAGAAATCAAATGCAGGGAAAGTTGTTGGAACCCAGAGGCCTGGAGAGAAGGCCAGCAGAGATCACCCTGAGCCTTCCTATGTAAGAAAGAACCTCAGTGGAAAATTATCTGCCTTTCCTCTGAAGAACTAATGAAATAAATCCCCTCTTATTAAAAGCCAATCCATCTCTGGTGAGTTGCATTCCAGCAGCTAGCAAACTAGAACAGTCACTTTCTTAAAATACACCCTCTCTTCCTCCTATCGCTATATAACATATCACATGTGTATTTGTTTATTGGCTTATTGTCTGTCCTACCTTACTTAGAATACAAGTTCAGGGAGACAAGCGACATTGTCTTCCATACTGTTGTGGGCATGGCACAGCTACCTGGCTCACTGTGGCCCTAAATATTTTTGTTATGTAAACAAACAACAGATTTTAAATACCCTACAAGGTGATTAAATCACAAGGTGATGGGGATTAAATCAAATAATTAAATCACAAGGTATGGGGATTAAATCAAATAATTAATGAAAACTGCCTTGCCGTAATATTTGGCACATATTTAGCATCCAATAATTGCCAGCTGCTTTTACTGTTGAAACTAAATTTTCTTTTCCTGTATAGTATGTGGAGTTATTATTAGGTTAGCATATCCAGGACTTATTTTTTCTGTTAGCATCAGTAAGAATGTGTTCAGTTGCAAGTAGGATTTACTGTCCGCTCTCCCCTGAATCTACTATCAAAAAGCGCTAAAACAATAGAGATTGTTTCTCACATTGCAATGCCTCTGCTTAAGTACCTCAAAGAAAGGTAGAAGCAAATGGCACTTCTCTTCACACATCTTTCTTTTGTTTTAAGTCAGGAAGTGTGAGTCCTCTAACTTCATTTTTCTTTATCAAGATGGCTTGGTTATTCAGGGCACCTTACCCTAAAAATAATTTGATAATTGTCTTTTACATTTCTGCAAAGTGGGGTGCTGGAATTTGATTAGGACTGCATTGAATCTGTAAATCATTTGGGTAGAATTGACATTTTAACAATATTTAATTTTCTAATCCATGAATATAGAGTGTTCTTCTATTTACTTGTCTTCTTTGTTACTTTTAGTAAAGTTTTGCAGTTTTCTGCCTATAAATCCTTTACACTCTTGGTTATATTTATTCTGAAATATTTGATTCTTTTAATTGTTATTGTTAATGGATTTTTTCTTGATTTCCTCCTCAGATTGTTCATTTCTAATATGTAAGAAACACTGCTGACTTTTGCATGTTGATCTTATACTCTGTGACTTGGCTGAATTCACTTATTAACTCTAGTAGCTTTGATGTGGACTTTTCAGGATTTTCTATATATAGGATCATGGCATCTGCAAAGAATGAAAGCTTTATTTTGTCCTTCCCAATTTAGATGCCTTTTATTTCTTCTTCTTCTTCTTTTTTTTTTTTACCTAACTACTTTGGCTAAAACTTCCAATACAATGTTGAATAACAGTGGTGACGGGGCATCCAAGTCTTGTTCCAAATTTTAGATGGAAAACTTTCAGTCTTTTATGATTGAGTACGATGTTAGTTGTGAGTTAGTTATACATATATATGCCATTTATCATATAGAGGAAGTTTCTTTCTATTCCTATTTTTCTAAGTGCTTTTTTTTTAATCAAAAAAAAGGATACTGGACTTTGTCAAATGCCTTTTCTCCATCAATTGAGATGATTGTGTGTTTTTCCCTTTGTTTTGTTAATGCTCTGTATTAAATTAATTGATTTTCTTATGTTGAATTACCCTTGTCTCCCAGGGATAAAACACCCTTGATCATGGTGTATAATCTTTAAATGTGCTATTGAATTGGATTTGCAAGTATTTTGTTGAGAAGTTTTGCATCTACTTTCTCTTTTCTTTTCTTGTAGTATCTTTATCTGGCTTTGGTATTTGGTTTGATGTCAGCCACATAGAATGAGTTAGTGCTCCCTTCTGTTCCATTTTGGAAAGAGTTTGAATGGGATTGGTATTAATTCTAATGATTGGTACATTTCACCTGTGACGCCATCTGGTCCTGTGCTTTTTGTTTTGGGGAAGATTTTGAAGATTGATTCAACTTCTTTACTTGTAGGTGGTTTGTTGAGATATTCATTTCTTCTAGATTCACTAGGTTGTTGGCATCTTTCTAGGAATTTGTCTGTTTCATCTAGGTTGTCCAATTTTTGTGCCATTAGTTATTCTTAGCATCCTCTTATGATCTTCGCTATTTCTGTGGGGCTAGAAATAACGTTCCCCTTTTCATTTCTAATTTCATTCATTTTCACCTTCTCTTTGTTTTCTTTGTCAGTCTAGCTAAGAGTTTTATAACTTTATTGATCTTTTCATAGAAACAACCTTTGGTTTTGTTAATGCTCTCTATTATTTTTAGTTCTCTATTTCATTCATTTCTGCTGTAGTCTATGTTATTTCTCTCTTTCTGCTTGCTTTGGGTTTAATTTGCTATTCTTTTATTAATACATGGTGTTCTTCTTTGTCTTTTGTTAAGAGCTTTTGACTTGATGTCTATTTTGTCTTGTATCAGTATAGCTATCCCAGTTTCGGTTACTATTTGCATGGGATATCTTTTTCTATACGTTCACTTTCAACAGTGTATAGTTAGATCATGCTTTTTTTCCTCTATTTCTTCTCTCAGAATCTTGATCTGTTCTGTTTGCGTTTGTGCAGAATTTTCTCCTCAGGTCCTGTGATTTGTCCAAATTCTCTCCTTCATTCACTATCCCCTTTTCCTTCCACTTTTCAGTTCTGGGGCTCATCTTTTCTTACAGCAATTTAGTTTTTTCTTTTTTTTGTGAGGTCCTCTGCCTCCAGTTTCTTCCTCATTAGGATACCCCACCCTGGAAAGGAAGCTAGGATAATTCCAGAAAGGTCTGCTTTGTGTTTAGTTGGTTCAGCAGACAGAGATTGGGTTGAGTGTGTACACCCCTTGCCAACAGTTCTGCCGTGGTCTCTCCCACATTTTTTTCTTCCTCTGGGGGCACTTTTGTCTTTGGTGCCCCTCAGCCACTTGTGTCTGTCCTGGTCTCTGTGGACTCTAGTCTGTGTGCTGGCTGTGCACGGGGTCTAACTTTCTGCTGTGAGCGGCTCTGTGGTCTGCACTGGTGGCAGGAAGGCAGGGCATGCTGGCTCCAGGTGAGTCCTATGGAACAGAGAAGAGCAGAGTCTGGACTTGTGGGTCCAGGTGAAAACCTCCTACCTGACTTTGCTGATTATTTTTTTTTCTCTTTGATTCAGCATTTGCGGAGCCATTCTCCACTCTCTATCATCCTCAGAGTTCCATGTTAAGTGGGATTTACCTTTTCTTCAGTTGATTCTGAAGGTAGGCTTTTCCAGGGTCTGTCTTACATCACCATGTGAGTCACCCCTAAGTTATTTTTTTTCCTCCGTTGGAGCAGTTGTAGGTTTAGAGAAAAATCAGGCAGAAAGTACCAAGTTTCCATCTGCCAACCTCCACACACAGTTTTCCTGTTATTAGATGAGTGTGGGACCATTGTTATAATTGATGAAACATTATGATTACAATAACAATATTAATGACAGTCCATAGTTTACATTATGGTTCACTGTTTGTGCTGAACATACACACAAATGTAGGATATACACAGGATGCTCATTTCTTACATGCATAAAATGGGGTCAATTTAATTTATCAGATTGCTTAAATATTAACTACTGTAAGTATACAAAATATGTTGAAATATGTAGCTTGGTAATTAACATGTGGAATACAAATCATTTCCTCTCTATTCACCTATAATATAGAGTTAAATGAAAAGAGCTAAATAAAATGTTTAGCATCATATCTAGTACATGGAAATAATACTATAAATATCAATTTCTTCTCTCTTTCATTTTTACATGATTATGCATTAGAAGGTAGGGATGCCACATTTTTATGCTGTGGACATAATAAAATAAGATTTACAGTAGTTTTCTGAGCCTGTTAATTAATTTTATTGAGTTTTTATTACACTAATTGTATCATAAAGAGAAAAAATGGAAACACTAAAGTGTTTGATCTTCCAAACCCATCTAAGTTTAAAAGAACTTTATTTCCAAAATATTTTTTTCTAAACTATGAATTTGTTTGAATTTCTGTAAAATGACCATCGTTCTTTACTTTAATGTCATACTTCCAAATATTTTTAATGCCTACAGATAATTTTTTACACAATTTGGAAAGAAAATATTATAAATAGTTTACTATTTCAATTTTTAAAGTTATATTTAAAATGTCAGATAGTTCTCAAAAAGAATTTGAAGTAGCTGACAACAATAATCAAAATTTTTGTTTTAAAATCAGGTAGGAGACACTTTATTTAAAGAAATAAAGAGAAATTGTTTCAAAATTTTTTTTTAAGTTTTAAAATTAGATCAGGGCTGGCCACGGTGGCTCAGCAGGCAGGGTTTTCGCCTGCCACGCCGGAGACCCAGGTTCGTTCCTGGTGCCTGCCCATGCAAAAAAAAAAAAAAAATCAGATCAGAGACTATTTATTTGGAGAAATAAGAAAAACCCAGAAATTTGTTACAGAAAGAGAATGCAAAATTTACTGTGTATATTAACGGATAAAACAAAAAGGAAGTAGTAATGTCAGATCATGAATATTTTTATAAGAAGAAATAAATCCCTATCTTTGAACTCTTGTAGAGCAGGATACCAACTATTTGTCTACCTTGGCATTACTAACTACTTGGGGTCACAGGCCCTTAAATATATTTCTTGAACTTAGCTGAGCTGTCATGGAAACTGTCTTTTACATCACAGCTATTTAAGAGGGAAAGTTATCTCAAGGTGACGGGCAAGAAAGGATATGAATACTGGGCAGGGTATTCCAACGTGGGTTTGCAGAAGATGCGGAAATGTTCTTTATGTCGTTGTTTCTCATGAGCTGGTAAAGAATTTAATCTTGTTAAAGCATTCACTTTAAGGAGTTGAGAATGGCTTTAGCGATTGTTAACTCAAATTTCACTTTTCAACTGAGCATTTATTTACTATGAGGATTGGTTAAGGCACTGTGCATTCCAGAAATTGACCAAGCAACTAATTTGGGGTTGACTGTTTTGGCAAGCTCCAAAATATTAACATGCTGGAGAGGTTTGCCTAGAGATAAGGCAGCAAAGTTTGCATTTGTGCTTTTGTTAAACAGACCTAACATATATTTCATCCAGACTAAAATAGACATTCAAAGTTTGCATGGAGGGCTGTGTCTGCAAGTGGGTCTAAGATTGTTCATAAAAGTGAGAGGAAACTGTTTGGATTCTTGGTTATAATCTTGAAGTCTGCTCCACAGGGAATAAAAGAAAAAATCTGACCTGTGTAATTTAAGGGTAGGCATGGTCAATTGATCATTTCCACCAAAAGAGAAATTTGATTTTTCAATAATATAGTAATGATCTTACCAAAGTTGTAGTAATAATAGTATCAGCATGTTCTTCCACATTTGACTCGAATTAGTATTGCTAATTGAAGTTTGGAGAACATGGAATCAAAGTCAATAATTTTTATTTCTGTTCTTTTCGTCAGCAATTATTGAATGTGTTTCCCTGCTTCTCGATGAAACTATTGGGTTATAATGATATAATGTGTCAGTGTAGAAAATTTTGTAGGCGTGTGTAGCACACAGAATTCTCAAAGGTTTTGTCAGACTCCTGGTCCCTGGTCTATACACACCTTCTCCCAGTTATTCAGCTAAATACTAACATTGGTTCTGTAGATGTAATTAGGGCCCAAAAGTTGACTTTAATAAAGGGAGATTTTCCATATGGACCTGATCTAATCCCTGAAGTGCTTAAAAGCAAAGAATTTTCTTGTCTGTTTGCAGAAGAGATCAGAGAAGCATAGGCCCACAGCGATCCAGTGTGGCCTCATTTTAACTAATCATATCTTCAAACATCCTATTTCCATAGAAGATTCCATTCATGGGGTTGGGTATTAGGATTTGAACATATCTTTTTAGGGGACATAATTCAACTGACAACAACTTATAAAAGGAATATAGGTTCTCCAGCCTCAGAACTGAAAAGAAATTAATTCGACCTACATCCAGTAAGCTTGGAAAAGAGCACAGAGCCTCAGATAAAAATCACCTCCTCAGTTAACACCTTGATGTCAGCTTGCTGAGATCCTGGGCAGAGAATACTGCCAGGCTATACCTGGATTCTGACCTTTGGAAACCGTGAGATAATAATGTTGCTGCTTGAAACTGGTAGGTTTGTAGTAATTTGTTATCCAGCATGCATTGCAATGCAAACTAATATAGAATACATTTAATTAATCTAGAACACAAATTATTTGATGCATTAAGAGAAGGGACAGTGAGGTTTGGCTGTTTTACCTTTTAAGGAACATATTTCTAAAATACATATAGGTAATTTCTTCCAATTTGGATTTACCTATGGTAACCTAATTCAATATGAAGAAAAGCACAGAGATAGCAAAGCAAAGAACATACGTGGAGAACCCCATGACTAATTAAATTGCTGAACGAGGCATTTGAAAGTAGTTTTAAATAATACTGAAATCTTTTTTTTTTTTTGCTTGAGATTATGAGAAGGACGTTCCCTGGAGTGAGTGCATTACTTGGCTGGTAACAAGCCACTGAACAATTTCTGAGTGACTGCAGTGGAGACTGAAGAGCCTTGTACATCAGGAAGATTGCTCTTTTATGCTGCATAGGTTGGGACCCTAAAGGCATTGTAATATACTCTGCTAAAGTGGTAAGGATGGAAGCCATGCCAGGAAGTGTGAATTGTAAAGATTTGAGACCAAATGGATATATGGGTTTTCAGTCTCGCATTATAGTTTTTAAAGCTGTGTGTGATGATGATTATTGTGGTGTCATTAA